>NC_067226.1:22086666-22697500 GCF_019924925.1 Ctenopharyngodon idella
AGATGGATGTAAAGGAAAATTTAAGTATGGAGAGAGATAGAGAGAGGCTGGAGGGGGTTGTGGGGAGGACGAGAGACATGAGTGCATGAGCTCGCAAGACTGAGTCTCATTACTGGAGTGACCCCAGACTCCCACAGCAAATCACATTTATTAAGTCAACAGACTAGCACACACACACACACATACAACCATTACCACAACACAACATATCAAACTACAGCATGCGCACACAATACTAAAACACTACAGCAGGATGATGGCACTATGTGTAATGTGTTCGTATGAGAGAGAAGACCTTTGTCTTATTTTTTCTCATTGCTGACTCACCCTTGAGAATGGTCTGAGAAACTGCATCACAATAACTGAACTGAACCATAAACCATAAAAACAATCTATACTCAGATAATCTAACCCAAAACCACCTTTCTTGTGCAATACACAGAGAGCACACACACCATGAAAACGGATCCCAAATCAGTGTTTCGTGAACCCTCGTTTAAGGACACATTCAGAGATCTTGTTATTCCTACAGTGAGATATTTCATTAAGACTGAAAGGAAGTGGCTATTTTTATAAGGTTCACACAGTGAGATTGGTTTGACGTGATGGTTTCTTTATTGCCTGTATGTCTGTGTGTGCAGTAAGATTTATTTATATACTTCTTTCTTCCCTCAGCAGACACACTGACCTTTATGCGGCTCAGGCAGGAGAGACGGCTGCAGGGTCACGCACAGATCTCGAGAGCCATGAGCAGAGAATACGAGATGTGCAGAAGGGCGTTAACTCTCGTATATGTGTGTGTTTGTGCTCAGAATGAGTGGAGTTTCCACAATATAAGACCCAGACCATTATTTTTGTTATTGGTCTTTTTATTTCTCTCGCTCACACACACACACACACACACACGCACTCACACAAACATACCTGTCCCTGTTACACCTTTTGTGTCAAGCACCTTTCCGTGTACACAGTAAAAATCCTCTTTTGTAAGGAACTACTTACCTTCTTTCATGGATTCAAATCTTAAGTTGACAGTTTAACAGTTGAGCCCAAGCCTCCGTTACTAATTCTAAAATGTCACTTTAGAACTAGTAACAAAGGAACGTTGAGTCGCTTCTTTGAAACTCACTGTATTATTATGTGAGAAAAACCACCTGAGCGAGTGTACCTGCATCTAGATGATATTCTTCAGGTCAATCTTATATTCATAATCACAAAATCAGTTTGAATGTCCGCTGAGTAAAGCGATTAAGACATTGTCAATGCATAGTCAATGCATTTGTCAGTTTTATAAGATGTTTAAAGTAAAAACAATGTCCTTGTTTCCTTTGTTTTAGTCCATTTCAATATAAAAGTCTTTGCGACTGACTGACTCACTCATAAAGACAGTTTTTGCTGCCATCTAATGGCGTATTAATGTAATTTTCACTGAAGTTGAAATCACTAACGGACTCTTTCTCAATACCGAAAATACAGCATGTTATTTATATAAAATATTATTTTTTGAACAGTAATATTTAAATTAACAACAATAGCCATTATAACAGTATAAGAAGTAAAATAGGAAATAAACACAAGCAAACAGTTCAGTCAAACATACAAAAGCAGCGCTAGTTAATTTCAATGTAAATATAAAGTTATGAAACTTAATATAGCCCTTAAGCCAAATCTATTAGCTCTGGAACAAGTAACAGATTAATAAGACCAAAGATTGCCCGTTTGATATACCAAAAACAAATACCTCATGTTTAAACACTATCTACATAAGAGCCAGCGGCAAATTCCCAAAGGACTGGCCGAGATGAAGCTGTTCTCTGTGGGTACATGAACGCTGAACGGTCGCTGACGGCCTGGAGCTCGTATCTCCGAAAGCATCTAAACTAATTTTCAAATAGGCGCTATGTTTACATGTAAATTGCATATCTGATGTAATCAGATTTGAGAACCAGAAAGAATATATATGATATATATTTGATATATTTGAGAGTGGAGAAAAAAAAACTAAGAAGAGAAAGTTTGCACAGTGTGATTTCAAATTCAAATTGGATGCGGCCAGTCGGTCACATTAGCGAAATACTGTTCATTGTCTATTTTTAATAGTGTAGCAATGTATGAAGCACAGCTCACAGAGAAGTCACTTTTTAAAATGTTCCCGATCATATGGATTCTTATTGAAAAGACTGGATTTCGCCCTGTTTATTGTCATGTCTCAGAAATTCAATTGATAACATGCTTCTGTGTATTACAGGGGTAACATTTCTAACCAGTGAGAGCAATTTCTTTCTAAACAAAGCGAACACGGCAACCTGCAAAAGAAAAAAAAAAAAAACACATTCTGATATCTGACATGCTGTTGATATATTTTAAAAGGTTGTAATAAATAAGAATAAATAATTTTATAAATTAAGTTTTATGTATGATTAATAATACATACTTGCATTATGGGAGTTATAAACAGAATAGAGTCTAAAGGGCTTTTCGCATTCACTTTTTTTTTTTACACACTTACAGTTTAAGCTCCGCCCATATCTATTTATATTCAAATACAAATAATTTTGTCATTGTAACAGATACAGATACATAAATAGTGGCTTTGCTGCACACTTTGCTGCTTGTATTGAATTAGAAGAAATGCACTTCTATAGACAATATTTAATCCTCTACAGAGGAATATGTTGAACGCATGATAATTTCTCAGGACATAACATTAGCTGTCATGATTTAGTCAAAAATAATGTTGGGAAGTAAACAAGTTAGGCCATGTGAAATACTCCATCATTGATTTAATTAGTCTGGGAAGACAGGCACTAACTTGTTCTGGGGGAAAGGCGTACACCTGGGCAAAATTAGCATTTTGATATAAAACAGCACACATGTACACACAGGCGTGCGCACTAAACACTTTCTGAACAGTGCGACAAAGGCAATTGTGAGAAGAACTCCCTTGTGAGAAAAACTGAGAAAATTGATGGGCCTGTGTCCTAAACTCTTCTGTGTCCTGTGTGTGTGTGTGTGTTGTATCTCTGGCTGTTGAGAAGGGTGTTAGCCCCTAGCACCACTCTGGGAAATAACAGTATGTCCGGGCAGTCGAGGCGTGAATTCCTTATAGACATTTCCAACACGATTCTCCCACCCTGCTGTTTTTCTTTTCCTCACAGCTCAGAATGTCTAAAAGCTCCATAGGCGACAACAGACTCGTCGCTTTGTCTAAACAGATAAGATAGTATCAAATCAATATGGATTATTTTTTCTTCACTGGAAAGTAATTGAGATATGACCTCAATTCAATGGCCCCTTAAAGCGACAGTAGGTGATTTGAATTGGTAGATTCGGTTTAAAGATTTTTTTAATGAATGACTGAATGAACAAATGAATGAATGACCTTGGGCTAGGATCTAATGTGCTTCTCTTTCACCTCTAGTGTGTATGGGTCAATATGTAAATGGGTTAACTTTAAAGGTGGTAAAACAATGTAATTCAAGCAAAAGGCTGTTAATGCATCTGTTCAGACCGGCACAAACATTTATATGTCACCAATGCAATGTTTTTTGGGTTTTTTTTTTTTTGCTTTTTTGTGTGTGTGTGTGTGTGTGTGTGTTTTGTTTTTTACTAAAAGGTGTTCCAATCTCTTTTCCAATCTCACTGTGAAAAACGCTGGTCAACTAATAAGATTCAAACTTGAACACACGTTCAGAGCCGCTGCTGTTATATAAAGACCTGTTCACACCAAAACGGATGTTTGGTGCGATAAACATTTTAATTTGAATGAACGGCAGTTAATTCATCTGTTCATACCGACACTAACACATTCGTATGCTGTCAATCCGACTGAATCTTTTTAGGGATAGGTGTTCTAATCTCTTTTCCATCGCACTGCGAGTAAAACTGACAGTGAATAGCAGAGGAAGACTCTCTTTCTTTGTACTTTGGTTTTTGGTTTTGTATCAAACACCATAGCAAATACAAAAATCTGAACAGCTGAGAATATATGTAACTGTTGTATACTGTTTGACTTCCTTTCTTCCCTGTGACAAGCGGGTATCAGAAACTGAATGTCAAGCGCTGCCCTTGTGCACCACTGTGTTTTTGCTTTTCCATAAGCGCCACACTCAAAGAGTGAATTTACCCGTCTGCCTTGTTTTTTACATATTGGGCCAAACAGACCAATGGCGTACATTTGATTTGGTGTGCAGAGGCCTTAGGGGTCATTCACACAGAAAACACTTTTGCATTTAAAAACGCAAGATGCAGGGAAGTGGAATGGGAAAAAAAAACTAGAGACCCATTGGGAATGGAAAAGTCTAGAGACACATTTTTTAAACAAACTTATTTTAAAGTCCTGCTGTAGTCAATAATTTTATCCCTTAAAACTCCTCTTTAATCACCAGAATGACCTATTTAAATGTTTTTCCAGTGAAAATTTCTTCATGCTTTAAAATAGCTTGAATGTAACTCTACACCCTTGCATCATTTAGTATACGCGGATCAATGAATATGCAAATTAGCTCCGCCTCCACTCGCTCGCGCCAGCTCAGAGATGAACTTACTGAGCTAAACGCTGCACAATGGTATCGCTCTTTAACATCAGACACATAATGGTAGTTAAAGGGTTAGTTCACCCAAAAATGAAAATAATGTCATTTATTACTCACCCTCATGCCGTTCCACACCCGTAAGACCTTCGTTCATCTTTGGAACACAAATCAAGATATTTTTGTTGAAATCCGATGGCTCAGTGAGGCCTGCATAACCAGCAATGACATTTTCTCTCTCAAAATCCATTAATGTACTAAAAACATATTTAAATCAGTTCATGTGAGTACAGTGGTTCAACATTAATATTATAAAGCGACAAGAATATTTTTGGTGCTCCAAAAAAACAAAATAACGACTTATATAGTGATGGCCGTTTTCAAAACACTGCTTCATTAAGCTTCGGAGCTTTATGAATCTTTTGTGTCAAATCATGATTCGGATCGCATGTCAAACCGCCAAACTGCTGAAATCATGTGACTTTGGCGCTCCGAACCGCTGATTCGACACAAAAGATTCATAATGCTCTGAAGCTTCATGAAGCAGTGTTTTGAAATCGGCCATCACTATATAAGTCGTTATTTTGTTTTTTTGGCACACCAAAAATATTCTTGTCGCTTTATAATATTAATATTGAACCACTGTACTCTGTAACTGATTTAAATGTTTTTAGTACATTAATGGATCTTGAGAGAGGAAATGTCATTGCTGGCTATGCAGGCCTCACTGAGCCATCGGATTTCAACAAAAATATCTTAATTTGCGTTCTGAAGATTAACAAAGGTCTTACAGGTGTGGAACGGCATGAGAGTGAGTAATAAATGACATTATTTTTATTTTTGAGTGAACTAACCCTTTAATATGACTTGCCTTTTGCTTAACTATGTTATCAAACAGCTAATAATGTGTTGCTAATGTTAAACAAACCAACAAACCTGTTCGCCATGTCAGAGTCAGACAGCTACCTGCTAACAATCAGTATCCTTACAAAAGCGTTAACAACTCAGAACGTCAGTGAAGAAAGGCATATAGTTCATCATAACATCATAATATAATCATACATTCGCCATATTGCTAAATCAATTTTTCATATCAACAGAAAAATATACTGGGATAACCTGGCTTCTCTCGAGACTCTCCTCCTAGTTCACTGTTAATGATATGCTAAAACCCACCGGCACGTTGACGTGATTGGTTACAAGGTAGTTTGTGACGTCACAGACATCAGCGATTTCAAACCATGGGTTTGAGACTGTCTTTTTTCAGTGCAGTTTTAAGGAGAAAATACTGGTGTTGACATATGAATTTGCACATGGTTTGTCTTAAAGTATATTAAAAACACTACATAGACATATAAACAACATTAAAAACTTGATTTTCACCACAGCAGGGTCTTTAACTTGAGCATTTTAGACTATTTTAGAATGCTGCAAAATGCACGAGACACTGCAAAAGATGCAAGACGTGAGCACAGTGGTCAAACAGGATCCATCTAGTGCATGTTAACATGTTCTGTGAATCTCCTAAGATATTTTTATTTGTCAAAAGATGCATTCCGATTGCAATATGCTCTGCAGTGAATTCATATCCATATAAAACACAAGCTAACTGTAACCATCCACTGTCATTGTTTGGAAAAGAGCAGCTTGGACATTCGTACTAATACTTCCTTATGACCTCAGCAGATGAAAAGAAAGCCATATGGGTTTGTAAAGACGAGAGGGTGAGTGTTTTTGGGTGAATTTTCCTTTCTCAAACAGTATAAACTTGACTGCCTCATTTACTCGCATGATCTTTGATTTCTGCTGCTGTATCAAGCGACTATCCAGCTCAACGTCTACTGCATGCTACTCTGATGACTACTGTACATACAGTATTTTCATGTGTTTTATGTATCTTTAAGCCTATATTAAAGATGATTGATTAGTATAACAAATACATGTTGTTGTATTTCTGAACAAGTCGACACTCGAAAGAAGTGACAATCAACAGTTTTATTTACCAGAACCATTTTTTTGCAGTTTCTAAAATATTAAGAAGTTTCCAGATCTGGCAGTTCATTAGAGTTGTTGTTTTTCTCAGTGAACTACTTGTCAAGAAGGTTTGGTGTTGTTTGCATAAATGTGTGTGTGTGTGTGTGTGTGTGTGTGTGTGTGCGTGTGTGTGTGCGCGCGCATGTGTGTGTTTGTGTATGCGTGTTTGCAAGCATACGTATGGCCTTTATCAATAATGCAGAACTTGAGAGATGGATGTTAACAGGAAATGAGTTCTTTGCACAGTAGGACTTTCTTCTGTGACATTTACAGGCGTCCGGATCTCCACACATGCCCTGGCCACCCACCAGTGCAATGAGTGGCTCTAATGACACCCCCCACGGCCACATGTGCTCAGGATATGCAACAAACACCTGTTAAATGGGAAAACGTGTGTGTGGTATAGTGTGTGTATGTGGGTGCACACAGGTCATTTGTTCTGTCCTTATGTTTGATTGCGTCTGATGTTTTTAAAAATATAAATTCTGTGTTTAATTCTTAATTATCTGCACTTCTCACCTCACCCACACTTCTCTGAGCCCCTTATATCGCCCCCCTCCTGTCTCCACAGTGGTATCTCCCGATGTCTGACACACATCTTTTCCCCTGACACCTGAACTCCTCATTAATGCCGGTGCTACAGGGAAAAAGATTGGAACAAGGAAGAATGGTCGAATTAAATTATGCACAATCTACTGTTAGAAAAAAAGAAGAGCGGGAGAAGGGCTGATGAATAAAGAGACAGCGAGACAGAGAGGGAGAGAACTGTTGAGGAGTTGAAGGAAACTTCTCTCTCGCAGACCATATTTCACTCTTTTCTGTCCCAGTCTTGATTCATAATTAAACTGCAGTTATTAACAATCCCATCTAGTTACTGGTGAAGAATGTGCCCCAAAATTATACTATTATATATAGAACTTGACTCCTTAAAAATCTCTAAGCATTTGTGAGAGTGTCTATTCATTCATTAACTCTTTATGGTTTGCTATCTTTCAAAAATAAATTCCTAATTAAAATACATAATTAATCTAAACAATAATTAGTTTTATCTGAGACAGCCTTTACCCAGAAGGTATGTGCATCTCCAGATCATCCCCAACAAAACCAAAACAATTAACTTTAAGACTGAAATTTGTGATGTAAAAATCTGTTTAAGATTTATTTTCACAAGATGTTTTTTTTTAATCTAGATGAAAATTGTATTATAAAAATATGAGACATTTGTTCATACTGCGCATTAAGAATATTTTTTTCTTTCATTTGGTTCTGCTGACACCAAGTGGATTCAGAGTGACATTACAGGAGCACTTCATCTAGTGAAATTTGTACATTTAATTTTGTTATATTAATAATCACCATATCACATATATACACTACCAGTCAAAATTTCATTACGATTTTTTATGTTTTTGAAAGGAGTCTCTTATGCTCAACAAGGCTGCATTTATTGGATTAAAACAGTAAAAACAGTAGTACTGTGTGTGGTTAATGTTTTTAGAAATCTTTTGTAACATTATAAATGTCTTTACTCTTTTTTTGATCAATTTAATGCAGCCTTGCTGAATAGTGTTATATTTCCAGTACACTGTAACCAAATGTTGTTAACATTTTAAGGCAGCACAAACACTTACATTAGGTTGAAACATTTTTTTTTTACAATGTACAGAATGTAATTTGACTTTTTCATCTGCAGAACAAAATGAATAAATTTTAACTTGCAATGTTGCAAAATAAAATAAACATTAAATTAACGTGTAATCAAGAAAAGATTAAACAAATTTACAAAAATAAGAATGAATTATGTTTGAGAGGTTAGCGTAACATGTCTTATTCTTGCCATAATACTCTTGAATTAGTTGTAAATGCAACATTATTTATAGTCAACAGAATATCTAAAGGTGACAATGAAAATAAAGTGTAAACATAATATTGATTAAGAATTTCCTGATTGAAGTTCCAACAACATTAAGCAGAATTCATGAAGTGCAAGTGACATGAACATGAGCAAGAATGTCACATTTTAAATGTCACATTTTATGCATATTTTATGACATTGATTATACTGAACATTGAGTTGTAGCCGACAGCATAATCACCTGACCTGGGATTTAATGCTATTCTGTGCCTTATCTCCTGCTCCCACATTACTGCTTTATCAGGCAATCATTCATATTCCTGAATCAGTATTAAATATGAGGAATGTAACTGATCTCCATTCAGTTTAGACTGTTCTCACTTAAATACATAAAAATAAATAAAAAAAATACATCTTGTGTTTATGAGAAAGTGACAGACATGGCTATTTTGTGGGTGTTTCCTCTTTTTCTCTCCTTCGCTCCCTGTTATTCTCTTAAGGCTGGTGCACACTGTGCGATTTTGGCCACGATTTGGTCGTCTGAGACAAATTTTGAGAATCCTAAAAGATTCCTATAATCCTAGGCTAAAATTTGTAGTCTTTGATCGCTAGTTTGACATGTTCACAGACAGCCCATTAATGACCTTTGCGATCAAATTTGACCTCCGACAAAATTCTGGCAGTGTCAGAAGATTTGGCACACAGTCCTGCAGTGTGACTTCTCCCACGACGAATGTCAAATTGTCTTCGTTTTTCAAAACAAGCCGTGATCAAAATTAACGCTAGAGATGTCTTTGTTAGCCACCATTTCAGTCCTGTGTGTAATGCAGCTCACAGTCACCTAACGAGTGTGGGTTGATGATGTAAAACTCCAGACAAGTTTTCATGCGCGCATCCGTTTTTAACGCGTCTTTACTGTCGTACAGTCTGACGTACGACAGCTGAGATCCCACAGTGTGACATGAGGATCATGAATGTACAGTCTGACAAGCAACAATAGTAAAGGACTATTATAAATCGCAGTGTGCACCCGGCTTTAGGCTCACCCCTATTAACTGCTATTGGCCTGACCAGCTGTCAATCATCGTTAACTTTCATGATGTCACTGCTCCCACTGCCAATTAAGTCTCCTCCCGGGCAGAGTTTAAATAGCACGCCAGAGTGAATGTGTGTTAGTCATCTTTGCAAAGTATGCTTCATTTGACTTGCATGCATACACAGCAATCTCTCTCCACAAGTTACAACCTATGTAAACATCTTTGTATTCTTTCATGCTAGAGTTGTACAAATGAGGGTACTTTCTAACCTCTTCGCACAATCTTTCGTCTATGTAGGCCTCCATTGTCCATTGTATATTCTCCATTGTTTGTCTTCGACTACCTTGTGAATCAATGCCCCCAGGGCATGGTTGCCACCTTGTGGATAAACTAATTACTGCCAAAAAAAATAAATAAAAATTAAATGCACATGTGATACTGGAAAAATCCGGCGCTGCGCGTACAGTACGCTGACCCTTGCATACCCGTAAAAAGTGAAGTATACATTGGGCTTTAGATGGAGACTTTGATGTATTAGACACACTAGGTTAGAAGTGAGCACCACCCCTTGTATGTTTTGTATTTTGGGTAGTTAGTGTAGTTGAGTTAGTGGTGTGTTAATGCTGTAGATGTCACTCGCATCTCTTTTCCCTTGGGTTTGATTTTGTTTTGAGTCATTTGTATATGTTGTATATATTGTAGAAAAGAGAACATGGCCCCTTTAAGTATTTTAGTTACCCTTTCTGTGATCTAGTCTCTTATTGGTTGTTCAGTTACGCACTCTTTTGTATAGAGCGTAAAGTTACGTTTTTCTTCTTTAGTTAGATTTTGGGGTTGCTCGCATGCTCATCGCACGTCGGAAAACTGCCGTCCTGTGCCGGAGCAAGAGCACCTAGCAGCCACATCAGTTTCATACAAAGTGTGTGTTCATGAACGATACTGTTGGTGAGTGCGCTGTGAACTGTGACTTACATCTGTGCAGAACAGTAAACTCTGTGAACGAATCCCCTTGTCGTGGCTCATTTCACCCGCGTTTCCCACTGCATCGACCCAAAGCAGTAGCACGACAACTGGTGTCAGAAGCGGGGATTTATCTGGATGTGTTTGAAACTCCGTAAATTAACCCAGAGGGATTTTGGATATTGGCAAAATAACATATGACAACAGTGGATGTTGCAGTCGCAAGCTAATTTGTTAGCGCTTCTTCAAGACCAGGCCGGAGGCGCGAGGTGGCTGACGTCATCGCGCCCGATGAGAACCGTGTTGACTCAACTACACTAAATTGCCAGAGACATTAAGAAAATCAAATGCTCCGAGGACGTCTGTGAGGATAACTGACTGAAAAACAAATTAAGACAAAACTATATATATATATAAAAAAAAAAAAACGCTTCACCATTCTTCAAGACCAGGCCGGAGGCGCGAGGTGGCTGACGTCATCGCGCCCGATGAGAACTGTGTTGACTCAACTACACTGTGAACTGTCAGAGGCATTAGAAAAATAAATGCTCCTGGAGGACGTCTGTGAAGATAATTGACTGTAAAAAAAAAATAATAATAATAATAATAATAAAAGAAAAAAAGAAAAAAGATAAATATAAGAAAAAAAACAAAGAAAAAAGAAAAGAAAAAAAAAAGATAAGATAAATATAAAAAAAAAAAAAAAAAGAAAAGAAAGAGAGAGAAAAATAACAATAGAAACAAGAGAGATAGTAAATAGAGAAATATTAAAACATGTCCCAGGAAGATTTACACCAAAGAGCAATGGCAGCAGCAGCCCCTGATCCTGACCAACCTCCAGACTGGGTGAAAGTGATGCTCGAATGTCAGAACAAGAATAATGAGCAACTGCAAAAGATGATGGCTCCAATATTGAACCACATTGCGAGTAATACCCAAGCCCCGCAAACATCCATGTCCACTGCGCCCAGGTGGGACACCCGTGAGAGCTCACAGCCTACTGTCAGAGAGAGGCGGATGCCTTACTCTGATTCACCATTGCCCTCAGAGAATCCAGAGAGGTCACGCAACATTACAAGTGGGCCATTTGCTGCTGAGCTGGAAGTCATACAACAGAGAGCACGTACTTCAGGCCCCACCAGAGTTACCCCCTCCATAGAGACAAGTGTTAGACATCGAAGTAGTGAGCGTGGCTCTCAGCTACTGCCACCTACATACGCCGTTGAACAAAGACACAGTATTCTTCCTCATCAAGGCCAAGCCATCCCTCAAGAGTGTCCCAGAGCAAAGCTCGCTATTTTTGATGGTAGTGGGGACTGGGAATCGTTTCTAGTACCATTTGAACGGCAGGCCAGGAAGTATGGTTGGAGTGGAGCCCACAGAGTGGATTATTTGCATGAATGTCTGAGGGGGGCAGCAATTAAGTATGTCTGTTCACTTCCTGAGCATATTCGAGAAGACTACATTCTTCTTAAAGAGCAGCTAACTCAACGTTTTGGTCAGCGAGACCCCCCAACCACAATTAGAAGGAAGCTGGGAGAACTCCGCCAGTTTAAAGAGTCGGCAGCAGAGTTTGCAGAAGAGGTACAACGCTTAGTCACTTTAGCATACCCTGGTGTGGAGCTTGATCTGCAAGATCAACTTGCCACAGATTTCTTCCTCAAGGGGCTTCGTAACCAAAAGGTGGCTTATGAAGTAATGAACAGAGATCCTCATTCATTAGTGGAGGCTCAAAGACTTGTAGAGGCCCATGAGCACAATTATCGAGCCACCGTGGGACGTGATGTTGATGCAAAAAGCAGAGCCAGGCGTATTTCCTGGGCAGATGATGATGAAGTGTCCAGTGAAACTCCAGCAGCATCACGCAGGGTGCAGAGTCCAACTTATATCACTGCAGACCAGCTAGCTCTTCTTTCGCAGAAAACTGCATTCCTAACAGAAACAGTGGAGAGAATTAGTAAGAACTATGTGACTGCTGACCAGTTTCACCTCCTGATGGAGAAGATGGAGCAGCTGCAATCAAAACTAGACAATGCTGTGGCCAAGGAGCCAAGAAAGCTGGAAGCAGCAAATCAGGAAAAGAGGCGAGGTCGGTCTCCCATACAAAGTGGAGCAGCACAAACCAAGTCCTACTCACCAAGTCCCAGCCGTGTTGGAACAGGTCTGTGTTATCACTGTGGTGAAGAAGGACATTTTCGCAGAGAGTGTGTGAGGCTGTCAACCCCACCACCTAACTCCAGTCAAAGTAGTAAGGAGCAGAACCGCAGTACTGCTCCAAGGGATGTAGTAAGCTGGAGAAGCCAGTCCCCTACACCACAGGTGGGACGCACTACAAGTAGAGGCCCAAGCTTGCTCATTGATGCAACTGTGAACAGCATTCCAGTGAAAGCCGTTGTAGACACAGGAGCTGAAGCGACGGTTATCTCAGAAACCTTGTATCAGCAGTTTCCCTTAAATAAGCAGACAGCTTTAACACAGACATGTCTCCATAATGCAGAATCAGGGAAAGACATGAGCGCCAAAGCTGGACTAAAAGTTAAATTCCAAATCGGTACATGGAGTGCAGAATGGGAAGTCTTTGTGGCTCCGATACGTGACTCTGTTCTTTTGGGCCTAGACCTCCTGCAGGCTGCAAACATAACAATCCATTCTAGTGGCAGAGTTTTCATTGAGGAAGAGTTGGTTCCCGCTAAGATTGTCGGAGGTGATGGAACAGACTACCATGTCGCACGAGTGGTCCTGGAGACAGACACAATGTTACCGCCAGAAAGTGAATGTCTTGTCTGGGGTGAAGTTGACAATCCAAAACCTGGTGTCTGTGCTGTTTTGGAACCCTACCTGATCACAGAAACTGTGGCTTCTGGAAGTGTTGTCACAACCATGGAGCAACGGGTGATTGTAAGGCTTTGCAATCTTTCCAGCAATAAGACCACCTTGCTGAAAGGAGCCTGTCTTGGTCTCTTGGTTGAAACCTATCCAGATGAGAGCTCATCACATTATACAGAGCAAGAAGAGGACTGTAGCGTTCAAGAGCAGAGTGATAACACAATTTATCCGGAACTAAGAAGACTGTCAACTGCCACTGACTTACCTGAGCACCTCCAAGCCCTTTACGCTGCTTCAAGTGGAACATTAAATGAAGAACAACAACAGCGATTTGTTGAGCTCTTGCTCTCATACAGATTTCTTTTTGCCGTTTCAGATGCTGACCTTGGTTTCCTAACAGTTGTTACACACAAAATAAATACTGGAGCTGCTGGGCCAGTACGCCAGCCAGTAAGACGGACTCCACTCGGATTTCAAGGGGAAGAGGAGAGGCATCTCAAAGCTATGCTGGAAGCAGGAGTTGTTACACCTTCCTCCTCAGAGTGGGCGTCCCCTGTCGTGTTAGTCCGTAAAAAGGATGGTGGAGTCCGCTGGTGTATCGATTATCGACGCCTAAACAGCCTGACAACAAAGGATGCTTATCCTCTCCCCAAGATTGAGGAATGCCTGGATGTCCTTGGTGGCGCTTGTGTCTTCTCTACCCTAGACCTCCAGTCTGGGTACTGGCAAATTGCAGTAGATGAAATGGACAGACCAAAGACAGCCTTCATCACTCGCTATGGCCTGTATGAATACACCCGTATGCCCTTTGGATTGTGCAATGCTCCAAGCACTTTCCAAAGGGCAATGGAGTTTGTTCTGCGAGGACTTCAATGGGAAACCCTTCTGATTTACTTGGATGACATCATTATCCTGGGTAAAGGAGTAGACGAGAGCCTTGATCGCCTTGCACTCGTATTCCAACGCCTTGACAGTTATGGGTTGAAGCTGAAGCCGTCCAAGTGTCAACTACTCAAAGACGAAGTCCTTTTTCTGGGCCATGTGGTCAGTGGTGAGGGTATCCGCCCTAACCCAGCTTTGATTAAAGATGTAGACACTTGGAAAACCCCCACAAGTGTGCATGAGCTAAAGGCTTTCCTTGGACTGTGTAACTACTACAGGAAGTTTGTTCCGGCATTTTCTGAGCTGGCCAGCCCCCTAAATGAACTCCTTCGAAAAGAAGTGACATTCATGTGGACTGAGGAGCACCAGAATGCCTTCACACAACTCAAGGAAAGATTGACTTCTGCACCAATACTGGGGTATCCTTCAACAGAAGGGAAATACATTCTGGACACAGATGCGTCAAATCACAGCATCGGAGCAGTGTTATCACAACTCCAGTGGGGAGAGGAAAGAGTTATCACCTATGCAAGTACCCACCTTACCCCAGCTCAGAAAAGATACAGTGTAACAAGGCGAGAGTTGCTAGCTGTTGTCTGCTACACCCGCCAATTTCGACACTACCTGCTTGGTAAGAAGTTTCTTTTGCGCACTGATCACAACAGCCTTACCTGGTTGTTCCGTTTCAAACACCCTGAGGGACAGCTTGCTCGATGGCTGGAAGAGCTGAGCCAGTATGATCTCGTCATTGAGCACAGGGCTGGAAAACACCATTCAAATGCTGATGCGATGTCAAGACGTGATGGTGAGATTCCCAATACGTGTAACTGTTATCAGGCAGGGAAGAATGTTTCAGATTTGCCATGTGGAGGTTGTCAACATTGCCAAAGACTCCATGACCACTGGGAGAGGTTTGAAGAAGACGTTGACGATGTTGTGCCACTTGCAGTAAGGCGCATTGAGTGTGAAACAGAGAAACACAATGACAACACTGAACGCAATGACATTTGCACAGGCGAAGAGAACAGATCAGTTTCAGAGTTGCTTGGAGCGCCACATGTTAACTGGTTAGAAACCACTACCAAAGAACAGCTGGCTCAACAACAAAAAGCTGATCCTGACCTCTCAATCTTGCATGAGTGGAAAAATAGTGGAACCATTCCCACAAAGGAGCAGGTAGCATTGAAAAGTCCAGCAGTAAGGAAATACTGGTTGTGTTGGCCGCAAGTCGAATTACACCAAGGTGTTCTCTTCTATCGTTGGGAAAGACCTGGAGGACTCAGCCCTTCCCTGCTGTTACTAGTACCAGTTTCAATGCAAGCAGAAGTGTTGCAAGCCTGCCACAACCCACCCCAGTCTGGCCATTTGGGGGAAGGCAAAACGTTAGAGCGACTCCGTCAGAGTTTTCACTGGCATGGCATGGGTGGAGATGTACATTTGTACATACAACGGTGCAAACACTGCAATGCCTGTAAATCTGCAGGACCTACTAAGAGAGCCAAACTTCAAAATTACCAAGCAGGGGCCCCAATGGATCGGATCCACATTGATATACTGGGTCCATTTCCTGTGTCCAGTTCTGGAAACAAGTATGTTCTCATCATCATTGACCAATTCACTCGATGGGTGGAGGCATTTCCTATTCCAGACCAAGGCGCAGAAACAACAGCTAGGACATTGGTTTATGAGTTCATTTCCCGTTTTGGTGCACCACTCGAACTGCACACAGACCAGGGTCGCAATTTTGAAAGTTCACTATTCAAGAATGTTTGCAGTCTTTTGCAGATCACAAAAACAAGGACGACCCCTTACCACCCTGCCTCAAATGGGCAAGTTGAGCGGTTCAACCGCACACTCCTTCAGATGATTCGCTGCTATGTGAACCAGAATCAGAAAAACTGGGATGAGCATCTTCCTCTACTTACATCAGCATATCGTAGCTCCCAACATGCAGTCACGGGATTCACACCAAATAGGCTGATGCTGATTCCCGACTTCCTGTACAACTTGGAAAAGGGCTTAAGAGAAGCACATGATGCTGCCAGAGAGCACCTCCAAACAGCTCAACAACGTCAAAAGAAGACGTATGATCTCAGGTCTCAAGAGAGGACGTATAATGTGGGAGATCTTGTGTACATGAGGGACAGCACCAAAAAGAAGGGACAAAGTCCAAAACTCCAAGCACCTTGGAAAGGGCCCTTTGTGATATCTGTCTGCTGTGGCCCGGTGCTTTATGAGGTCCAGGGGTTACGACAAAAGAGAATCATGCATCATGACCGTCTTAAGCCTTATGACTGTGAGGTGATTCCAGCATGGGTTAAGCGTCAAAGGAGTCAGATCCTGCAAAAGAGCAAAGATACCACTAGTAATCCTATAATTCAAGAGCCTTTGCTTGATCCTGAACAGCTCGCAACCCAGTACAGCAGTGAAACAGATTCAGTTTCTTCTGACCCTGAGCCCAAGGAAAACCAGGACAAAGGAAGAAAACGTCAACCAGCAGCTCGTCGACGAAGGCAAAAAGAAAGGGAACTTGGGCTAATGTCAGACCTAGGACAAGAAGAGACAGTCAAGAGGACAAACAGAGGAAGAGAAATTCGTAAGCCTGCAAGATACAATAATTAAGAGGAAAAAAAAAAAAAAAAGGAATGACTGTGTTCCAGACTTTCAGTTAAGTACTAGTACTTATGGAATGTTATTTCAGAGTTAACGCCTTGAAGGACTTTTCCAGACTAAAGATACTGTTTATTATTACATGCACTATTTCTTAGTTACTGTTATGCTATTTTTACTGAAGGGACTCAGTACTGTTAAAAGAGGGGGAATAGTGTAGAAAAGAGAACATGGCCCCTTTAAGTATTTTAGTTACCCTTTCTGTGATCTAGTCTCTTATTGGTTGTTCAGTTACGCACTCTTTTGTATAGAGCGTAAAGTTACGTTTTTCTTCTTTAGTTAGATTTTGGGGTTGCTCGCATGCTCATCGCACGTCGGAAAACTGCCGTCCTGTGCCGGAGCAAGAGCACCTAGCAGCCACATCAGTTTCATACAAAGTGTGTGTTCATGAACGATACTGTTGGTGAGTGCGCTGTGAACTGTGACTTACATCTGTGCAGAACAGTAAACTCTGTGAACGAATCCCCTTGTCGTGGCTCATTTCACCCGCGTTTCCCACTGCATCGACCCAAAGCAGTAGCACGACAATATATTGTTTTCTCTTTTGTACTTCAATCAGTTATCATTCATCAACTCTTGTATATTTATTTTCACTCGTGTGTAATAAATCACTTCTTTTGGCATTATTTCACTTAAGTTTTCTCACCTGCCATCCTCACACACAAAGAATTAACAAAAATCTAAATCTTTCCCCTTTCAACCCTAGACGAAATCGGGGGTTGTAACATTTAATGGGGGCTCCTCCTGGGATCCCTGTATTAATTTGTGATATTTTGTGTGTGTGCATGCCAGTGGCAATTGAAGCTACATTATTGGCATGTTGGTGGTATACTCATGCAGAGCTGTATCATAGTGTTCATTTGCTGGTTAAACATTATGGCAATGTTTAGTTTAGTTTAGAAGAACTTTATTGTAAATCCAACACTAGAGCAGATTAACTTGTGTAGGAAGCAGGAACTGTTGCTGATAGCTGACCACTATCAGATTGCTGTGGGTAGACAGACTCTTAAGAGAGTATAATTTTACAACATCTAAGTGAGCTTAATGATTCTCCTGCGTCAAGTGCTGTGGATATGGGGAATTGTGGAAATGTGTGTGCCATGGACAAGCAGGACAGTAGAACTGAAGCTGAGGCAGAGGTGGTCGCCGATGCTAAGGCCAGCTTGCCACCCTTTGATCCATTCTTTCCCATTTCCACTGATTCCAAAGAGGGGATGCGACTGAGAGTACCTTTGGCCCATTTGCAATATGAGACACAAGAGAAAGCCAAGCACGTCAGGCTGAGCAGGCTGAGTTTAGAAATGCGCAGGCTCAAAATTGAGGCTGACAAGCAGGTGAAGTTGTGACAGTTCGAGCTGGAGGCAATGAAGGTTGCTGCTGGCTCAGCTGCGCAGTCAAACCAGGGTCAGGTCTCTAATGCCCCTTCTCTGGTTGATCCGTCTCAGAGTTCTTTTGACGTGAGTAAGCACATTGCTTTAGAGCCTCAATTTAGAGAATCAGAAGTAGATTCTTATTTTTGTGCATTTGAACGCATTGTGATGTGATGAAGTATGCAATTATTTGTGCTTAGGAGTTGTTTCCTGAAGCATATAAGCAGAGATTTTTAGGCCCTCTGCTATTTTCAATATCATTCTGCCTCTTGCTAATATTAGAAAACATGGAATTAGTTTCCACTGTTATGCATATGATACTCAGTTATATATTTCATCATGACTGGATGAAATATTTAAATTATCCAAGTTGACACAGTGTTTTAAAGATATAAAATATTGGATGACCAGTAATTTGCTGCTTTTAAATTCGAATAAGACTGTGGTATTACTTATTGGGCTAAAAACCTGTACACAGAATCTCAATTTGCATCTAGAAGGATGTACTGTTAATTAATCCTCTACAGTTAAAGACCTGGGTGTTATATTAGACAGCAATTTGTCTTTCGATAATCATATTTCAAATATTACAAAAACAGCCTTCTTCCAATTTAAAAACATCACCAAGCTACGGAACATGTTATCTGTCTCTGATGCAGAAAAGCTAGTTCATGCATTGATGGCCTCTAGACTGTAATTCATTACTAGGTGGTTGTCCTGCATCCTCACTCTACAGTTATTCCAAAATGGAGCTGCTGGAGTTCTTAACAGGTCAAGGAAATATGATCATATAACCCCAATTTTATCATCTCTACACTGGTTACCTATTAAGTTTTGTATAGATTACAAAGTATTGCAACTGACCTGTAAGGCCCTAAATGGTTCAGCTCCTGTGTATTTAACCAATCTTCTAACGCCCAACAATTCATCACAGCCTTTAAGGTCACAAAATTCTGGACTTTTGGTAGTTCCTATGATATCTAAGTCCACTAAAGGAGGGAGAGCTTTTTCGCATTTGGCTCCTAAACTCTGGAATGACCTTCCTGTTAATGTTCAAGGCTAAGCGCATGATCTATCTATTGCTTGAAATGTTATGAACAGCCATTGAACCTCGGTTCATGCTGGTGGAAAAGGGGTATTACTTGCCTTATAAAATTTTGAAGGTTACTTTGGTTCCAGTAGACTTCCAGTCATTGTTAAACAACAGATGACGACCATCTTGTTTTTATCTCGGATGTATAACCAAAATCAGCATTTCATGCGATGGACTCTATTAGTCCAAAATTACAATTGGGAAATCAAACATAAGAAAGTTGCAGATAATGTTTTAGCTGAAGCTCTTTCTAGACTACAGTATAGCTTAAATATATGATTGTTTGTTGTTGTTGTTGTTTTTCACAAGCAGGTTTACTCTTATGGGTGGGAGTGTTACATCCGTGGGTGCGCCTGCATGTTTTCCTCTTTTTCTTACCTTCGCTCCCTGTCATTCTCTTCACACCCATTGACTGCTATTGGCCTGAGCAGCTGTCAATCATCGTTAACCTGAGTGACATCACTGCTCCCACTGCCAATCAAGTCTTCCGCCAGAGCTTTTAAATAACATGATGGAGTGAACGTGTGCTAGTTGTCTTTGACTCTGACTTTGTTTGCCATTGCTGTTGCTTGTTTAATCTAACCTTTTTCTAGTGCTTGTTGTTACTGTGACAATCTTTACTTGTACTGTTTTGTCCTATCTTGCATCACACCAGTACTTTATTACTTTTCTGTTGTCATTCTGACGGTGATTGTTTCTCTATAAACCAGGGAAAAGCGGATAGGTTAGACGTCACGTGACGCACATTGTGCAGTACTTCGGCTGCGTCTGAAAACTGCTGACTTGTTGCCTTGCTGCCCTATCATTCAATGACTCTGCAGGCAGCGTTTGTGCATGAAGGCACCTCACGAAACTAATTTTTCACAGACTTCTGAGGTAGCGTAACAGTTTAATGATCTACAGCAAAACAGCGCGAACTTTGGTGAAAACCAAGTGAATATTTACTACAATGGTAATTTCTCACCAGAAATGACATCAGAAGTGGAAAACGTTGGTCAAAAACTTTACATTTACACACAAACTGACTACCAACTGCAACTTTTAGATGCCATTTTTCTTTTTTAGCTTATCTGTCACAGAATGGAATGCACAGGATTGTGGGATATCAAAGACAGCAAAGGATACATCTATACTGCCTTCAAAAATTGAAGCTGACATTGGATTCGGACATGCCTTGATGCCTTAATGTCTTGGAATGCATCTTCCGAAGGCAGCATTTTTAAGATTTCGGATGCAGACTTAGAGATTATGTATTAGACTAGGTTAGAAGTGAGCGCCACACCCCTGTAGGTTTCGTTAATTCTGAAGACTTTTGATTTCCTTACACTTGTTTGTTAGTTAGTTTAGAGGATTATACATGAGTTAGCCTTGGGTTTTGTTTTGTTCTTTCTTTCCTTTGGTGCCACTCATGTCCCTTTTCTCTTGCGTTTATTTTAATTTTGAGGTGTTTTGTAAATATAGTGTGTGTGTGTGTGTGTGTGTGTGTGTGTACAGTAGTATAGTATAGTAGTAGTGTAAGTTTTCTCTTTTGTACTTATCAGTTTTCATTATTACTTCTCACAGCTTCTCGTGTAATAAATCACTTCTTTTGTCTTATTCGGTTTGTCTCTTGCCATCCCTCCACACACAAAGCTTTAAAGAATTTGTCACTGAAAAAACCTAAGCTCTTTTATTCTACAAGATAAACTTGGAACACTTGAAGGTCACTTGAATGCTATGTAGTTTCATAGAAAATGAGCTGAGATAGTTTGCAAGACTAATGTTCCTGTCCCTGAATTGACTTGCTCTTAAGTGTCATCATGCTTTCTTTTTCAGATTTCAGAGAACCCAAAGGAAAAGAAGCAGTATGATGTAAGCCAGATTTTTAAAACTTGAACCGTTGGACTACTTGTAGTTATACTTATAATGACATGTATGATTGTTGAAATATTAATGTTGTTACAACATTAAATCGGTACATGTACATCAGATGGCAACATTGTTTTATGTTGACATTTATTTTTAATGTTTCAACAAAAGTGATTTAGAATCAACATTACAATGTAACATTGATCAAACAATATTACCAATGATTCTTTTTGTTAATTTAAGTGTTGATTCAACAGCAATAATGTATAATCAACATCATAGTGTAATGTTGATTTAATGGGCTATATGCACGGAGCGTTCTTTAGAACTTCCGCAATAAGACAGCTCGAAAACTTCTGGTGAGATGTCATTTGCTGGTGTGTTGAGTATCAGTAGTGTAATACTTAGTTTATAATCAGAATATAGACACTTAAATAGTCAGGCATAGCATTAATTTAGTTATTCAAACGTAAGACAGCATAAAAAATAAATAAATAAAGTATCTCATTGTTCCTCCTTGGCTAAATTCAATTCGACTATCAGTTTTCACACTTTTATGTGAAAAAAAGCTTCAAAAATCAAATATTTATTGTGCACTTTAGTTAGATTAACTGAACAAAATGTGTGTTTTTACAAGTGTGCTGAAATCATTGATCCTGCGCTGCACTGAATGACAGCTTCAGTGATTACAAAGGGAAAGCGCAGTGCTCGCTTTCTGTGTCATTCATTCACAAGAGAAGTTATTGCTTTTCTTAAGATTTTTTGAGTATTTCATACTTCACATTGACCAAAATATATTTTTAAACCTAGTTATTTTATAATGTTTAATATTTAGTCAAAAACGAAGTGAAAAACGATTAGAGGAAATGGCTGATATATGTGCAAATAAATGCTACTTTGCTGCCATCTTCTGGTTAAAGTGGTAATTATTGTCTTTTTTATTTTTAAATAAGTGTTTTCTATCAAATGTTGAATTCCCTACATTTTTAAACATTCAGTTTTACAATGGGGACAATCTCAGAAGGATGAACAAATAATGTTTGTGGTCATCACATTAAAAATAACATTTGAAGTGCTGGGGAAAAAAATGCGTGTGTGTGTGTCTAATTACAAACACTGCGTTTTTAAACGGTTCCAA
The DNA here is from genome assembly GCF_019924925.1 of Ctenopharyngodon idella. Taxonomy (NCBI): domain Eukaryota; kingdom Metazoa; phylum Chordata; class Actinopteri; order Cypriniformes; family Xenocyprididae; genus Ctenopharyngodon; species Ctenopharyngodon idella. The sequence continues at coordinate 22,108,912 of NC_067226.1, forward strand.
TAGCTTCGTCTTTATTGCAATCAATAAAACTGGTTTATTGGCAAATTAGGTAAATGTGATAACTGCATTAAAATATGAATACAACATTAAAAAAGCCAACAATTGATGGTTTTGTGTCGATGTACAGCGACTACAGAATGAACAGCTGACAGTTCACCGGAAATGCCTGAGCTGGCTTAACGACAACCAGGAAGTAACCGTGCATATAGCTGCCTTTTTTGGTGAAAATTCAACATTGTTTCAACATTAATTGTGCACATATATTTTATATCTATATTTTTTTTCCTTGTTTGTTTGTTGAAATCTCAACATTGTTTCAACATTAATTGTGGGTGCACAAGTGATATTGAACCAACATCACTTTGTAACATTAATTCAATACAATTAGCGTTGACACATCAACATTGACTTAACATTGTTTCAATGGTTGCTTGCTATCTGGACAGAAATCAACTCTCAGCCTGGGGAAAAAACAGAGCCCCAGACTGGTCAGGCTCAACAATCACGTACTCTACATTCTCATATCAACTGTTGTCTATTTGCACAAGAGAAACCTGTGTCACAAAGCAAATCTGAGCAGTTTTACTCAAAAATCAAGACATCATAGGACTTTCAGTCAAGATAATCTATGAATTTGAACTCAGTCAAACAGGGTCCATGTGTTAAGTGAAGTATCCGGTAGATTTTTTTATTTATTTTTTTTATTCTAAAAGAATAAAATCACTTCCTTTAAAGTCAATGTGAAAACTGACCTTATTTACTTTAATGTGCATTCCTGGTCTTATTGTGTACGATTCATCCATGCATGTTATTTCAAAGAAAAAAAGGTTTGTCTTCATAATCTCCTAATTCTGTATCAAAATGTAATGATTTCATCATCCCCTGAAACAACTTTCCTTTTTGTAGAAATTTGTTTATTTTAAGGTTTCAAAAAAAAAACAAAACAAACTTTTTTTCAAAAGTGTCAGACTTTTGGACTCCACTCTATGCAAACACCGATGACAGCGAAAGACAATGACGCACTGCACTGCACTGATGAGTGTTAATAATTTTCCTGTGTGTGTTGTGTTGTCACGTAGTGGTACAAGGGAGGAATGTGAAAAAGAAAAAAAAGTGTGACAGACTATGACAGTTTGTGAATGTACATTTGAGGCCATTTTTAGATAGATGCTGAAAAAAGCAGGTGCATTATCTGCTGCTTATTAGGCTTACATTAATGTCATTAATAACAAAAGGACATAAAGGTTGGTCTGTGCAATAAGTATTTGCTGTGTTGTATACAATTTCATTTTAACTGCTACTTTAATATAAACTTTTTGGGGCCACTGTGACTATTTCAGTTCTTCATAAAAATTCTCATGCAGAAAGCTTTACATCATCACACTCAAAAGATTGAAGAGGATTGTTGGCGAGTGTGGCAATCCATTTGATATGGACATGCGTCTGACATCAGCTTGGCCTTGGCAGATGATATTCTGTGTTTACACATGCTGCAAAAAATGAACATATTGCAGACTGACATTCTTTCCTCTCTTTTCCATTGGATCAACGTTGATTTAAAAACAACCCTTGATAAAAGACTTTGAGTGTGATGGTACAAGAGCCATGTGGATGCTTACTTCTCTTACTTCTTTAATGTATTTTTAAAATAGGACATGGAGATGGAGTATTATGCCATATATTTAAGTATTTGAAGGCCTCCTTATCATTATTCTTATCTTTATGTGGGTTTTCCTTTAACAGTAAAAAGCATCTGCGATAAAGAAAGACCATCAGTGCAGAGTTCAGAAAAAAAAAAGAAAAGAAAGAAAATGAGAAGTCTACTGCCACTTTTGATGCTGTGTACCTCTTGCTCATGTTGAGTGTCCCAGCATAGATGTTTTTCAGGTGAGTCTGTTGACACTGGATCAATGAACAATGCTTTGATCATGAATCCATGACCCTGTTGGAGAGAAAATGTTTTTAGGCACTACAGTCAGCAAGGACATTATAGTCAATACATTTACATAAATATTTATGTCCATACATTTGCTCTTATTTCTGTTCTGCATCAGCCATTTAGCTTAGTTTTGTTGCATTAAGAAGGTCATGAACACCTTCCTCTCTAGTGCAGACACACTTTGTCATTGTTACTGTTGTATATTTCATGAGTGCATTAAATTCTCTGTTAAAACTCTGCAGACACAACATGAACTGGTTTGAACCTTACCTATTGATTTTATTGGCTGATTGTTTTTGCTTTTAGACTGCACAAATTATTATTATTTTCTTTCGGTTTACCTTGGTATTTTTCTTCTCTTTTGTCGGGAGATATGGAGAAACTGTGATTAAAATATTCTCATTTTATCAGTGTGAAGTTTTAGTCAAAAAAACATTCTGAACAAAGCAGTGTTCTTCTGATAAACCTAGAGACAAATGCACTCGCAGAGAGAAAAATATATAGGGAAAGATAGCGATGGTGTTTCTTTCCCAAGTTTCTTTAGTTTTTTTCTCATCCATTCACCTCTACACAAGAACAACAAGCAGGAGATAAAGTGTGTTGTAAAACCTATTTTCTAAGATGATTAGTTTACTGCCTTATCAGTGCAGGATAACCATTCACCGCTGTTTTTGAAGAAATGGGCCGCAGCAGTTGTTGGAAAAAGACTATTCTTTTTCTCAAAAATTAGTTACACCATTATACCACTATCACTTAAAGCTAATTAAAATTCAGTAACTCTGTACATGAAGCCTGTATTTATTAGGGGTGGGACAGTTCACTGTAAAAAATCGAACTGTTCGTTTCTGACGACGCATAATATGGTTTGTTGAAAACAACGTGCAAAACAGACAGACCGATTCGGCTAATGTATGTTTCAGTCGATGGATACGCATTCAAGTTTCCCAATACGTTACAACAGCGATGATCAAAAGAACATGGACAAAACAGTCACTCGTTGTAAGCAAATGTTCAATTACATGCCGAAAGCTCTATGACCAGTCATTTACGTCGTCATCACCCGGGTGTTGATAGGGTGCGACGCAAATACTCTCGTGCAAATTCTCTTTCAAGTCTTGCATCTGAACGGACAAATTCACACAAAAATTATGTCAACATGCTCATCTTAGCGAGTATCCTAACAAACATAGTAGGTTATGTCTTAGGAGAAAAACGAGACAGACAACTCATGTGTATCAGTATCAGTGTACTGGATCTTTGAATTATATCTTAAAGGGAAAGCAGTCTAATAGCCTATTCCTGCTCTATGTGTTTTAAAGTTAATCGAACGACAAAGCACGAAGAAATCACTCTTGGCTGAATAGCTTTTGTAACTTCAATAATGTTTCATCTTTATTTAACTATTCAAAAAAGTTTATATGCAGTGTTATTTTATATTTGATTACTTTATTCAATTTCTGTATCTGAAAGCTGTTAGATACCTGAAAAACCTGTAAAGCATTATTTATTTTACATGTATTTATTTGTGCTGTTTTTTGTAGTTAGATTATTTGTTTTTATTTTCTTTATCTTTATTTGACTATCGTCCTATTTTTTACTAAACACAGCACATAACGAACTGTACCGAAACTGTGACCCTAAAACCGTGATACAAACCAAACCGTGAGAAATCTGAACCGTCCCACCCCTAGTATTTATAATGCAATTCTTTATGGCTTATAGTTAAGCATATCTCATTAACAAGAGTGCTGTTGTTTCATTGGAATGAACAACCATCTCACGGCAATTCGTACGTAGGCTATTTTATGAGGAGGCTAATTCATATGAATTCGTACAACCTCACTCGTACAAATTAGTACGTTTTTTTGCTAAATCATATGTATTGTATGAATTGCAAAATTTGTATGAATTCATACAAATGACCTACCCCTAACCCCGCCCCTAAACCTATAACAAATAGTATGAATTCGTACAAGTGAGGTCGTACGAATTAGCCACCTCATAAAATACGTACGAATTGGTCTTGAGATAGCGTTACAACTAATGAATGAAGTAACGAACGAACAAATGAATGAAGCATTTACATAGCACTTCGATACAACTGTACACTCACACTGCTTTACAATGGGATCCTCAACTAATTAATCTCAATTTAAAAGATCCTTTGAAAGCAGTCATCGTTTCTCGTGTTTCAGCAAGCCTGTTATGAAGGATGCATCAAGTGTATCCTTTGCATTCTCCAATAACCCCCAATCCTTTGTAAACATTAAAATTCACACAAAAAAAAAAAAAAAAAATATATATATATATATATATATATATATATTAATTAGAAAAAATATATATATATATATATATATTTTTTTTATTATTAGAAAATAAAAGAATTAGCAGGATATTGGTGCTTCATATTCGGAAGGCTGTGTCCTAGTAAGGGTGCATCTTGGTTCAAAAAAGAATTAGCAGAAAATGAATCGGCACTGAGCTTTTCCAATTTCACTATGTAATGCAGTACAGAAAAAAAAAAAAAAAAAAAGGATTTTAGCCTAGACAGTCAATCAGTTAAATCACAGGGCCCAGGAAAACAATGCTGTTTGTGTTCCCCCCATTAAGCATTATAAACATCTTTTCTCTTGTGTTTGTTTACCCTTCTCTCACTACCCCATAATGCACATGGACTATGCAACACTCAGAAAAACCTTGTTTATCATCATATCTCTCTTCCCCCTCCTCTTTATCCATCCCTCCCTCCCCGTCTCTGTCTTTAAATCCTGCCGCTCTTTACTGGTGGAGACAGAGTGCCTGTGGTTGGCCCGTGTACTCGGGGGTGTGTAAGTATTACGTAAGCATCAGAGGATGAAAACCTGCATCTAGCAAGAGAGAGTGAGAGACAGGTCAAAAGTGAGAGTGAGAGAGACAGAGAGAGATTAACAGGATCAGGCCTCACAGTCTCACAGGCAGTGTGACAGAAGAGCAGTTGTGACTGTGTACATGATTGTGTATACGCCTGAGTGCACGTCACAACATTGCCAATACTCCCCCGTTCTCTGGATCTGCTCATTGTACCACAGGACTGCGGCAGAACTTTCTGGCCCATTCGTTTGTTTACATCTGACACCTACTCTGATTTTGGGCTGAATCTGGACCTGGCTGGACAAGTGAGTACAGCTGTGTCTGTTGAGTGTTTTGAGGGAAAATTAATTAGATACTTTTCAGGTCATGTTACTGAGAAAACCCTGCTGTTTCAAACTTTGTTTTGAACTGTGTGTGTGTTCAGAGATCATGTGCACGTGGTGATGCAACTACTATCATATGTCACTATTATGATGTGAGTGATTGTGGATGTGTTTAGAACGTTTCCTGACGTGTATTCTGTGTCAGATTAATATGTGCTTGTTGTCAGTGAATATTCATTCATGAGGATTTGGTCATATATACTGTAGGACCAATGCCATTTTTTAGGGTTGCATAATACAATATCAATTATTGGCTGATATTGGTTGATAATGGATATATGGTCAATACTGGATATTTAATCATATATGCTCATTTTTCCTCTATTTTTATATTTAGATTGTATTTACCATCAAACACTAATTTATAGTTAATCTTTAAAAACACTCTTTAAATCAAATCTCTAAATGAAAATCCACTTTATACCATACATTATACAGTACCATTGTGATGCCTAAATTCCTTTGTAGCTTTTAAAATGACTGACTTTAGTTTTTAGCATTTTATTTTTAATTTATTTATGCAAAATTGGGTAACACTTTATTTTACAGTGACCTTGTTACATGTTACATTTAGTTACTATGCTAATAACTATAAATTATGTATAATTACACACAACTAACCCTAAACCAAACGCTCATCCTAACCCTTACCCTATAGTAAGTACACATAGTTACTTAATATTACTCAGTACTTAAATGTATAATTACAGTGTAACAAAAACACCTTAAAATAAAGTGTAACCTTTTATTTTAAGGTGTCCGTGTTACAGTGTAATTAATTATACATGTAAGTACTGAGTAATAATAATTAACATGTACTTACTATAGGGTTAGGGTTTGGTTTGGTTTGGTTTAGGGTTAGTTGCTTGTAAATGCATAATTTATAGTTATTACTATTGTAATTACATGTAACATATGCAACAATGACACTGTAAAATAAAATGTTACCAAATAAAGTGTAACCCAAAATTGTATAAAATTAAAATATCAGCCATTTATTGGTTATTGGCCACAACATAAAATATTGGCTTAGTTTAACAAAATTTTGTCCGTGTGTGTGTATGCATGTGCATGATTGTTTCAGAGAGGAAACTGTGTGTACACTTGAATATTAACAATGTATTTTTTGCACAAGGACTGTGTGACCTTTGTTCAGCTGTTTGGTGTGGAACTGTGCAAACTAGATGAGTTGTTCTTGCAGCTTTAACTTATCAGCAGCATAGTCATTCACATAAAAAGACAAAAGTTTGCAAAAACAATAGAAAGGAGGCTATCATGTGTACTTACAAGTGATCATACTCGTTGAACAATCAAAACAAAATGCCACTTGTGATAGTATATCTGATTGCATACCTTCTTGGCAAGGAATGGTATTGGAGCAACTAGGCAGATCAATTGTACTTCGTTATCATTAGCTTATTCATCATTCAACTCCAGAGAGGATAAAATACCCTGTACAGAGTTCAATCTGGTGTTGTTCAATATTTAAATGATTACAAAACACCACAGACAAACAAACAAAGTAGAAGACCACCAACTTTGAACACTCTGCACGTAAAGCTCATCAAAGGAGGATGGGATAGTTTGTACTTGACAGGGAGATAACATTGCTCACGTACTACACATCCACAAAGAGTCAGTCAGTGTCTGAAGGCTCTGCATTGTGTTTGATAAATCAAGTTGCATCAAAAAAAAAAAGAAGTAAAAAAAGTAAACAGAAATTAAGTATTTTCATTAAATATTTCCAAATGACACACTATGCACTTATATATGCACTTATGCAGTATGTACTCAGCCGTGTTGTGTATGAGTTTTATACATGAATAAGTACATGAATTGGGATGAATTGAATTGGGATGCACCTATATATATATATATAAAATAGTGTATATTATTATTATTTATAGATGTGTGTTTTCAGTTTCCGTTTAACCATGTCTATATTGACTTTTGAGGTTGACATTAGCTCAGATTGTAAGTTCATAAAGTTGTGCATTTGTGTTTGTATTGCTTGAGCTGGTCTCATCTGGTCTCACCCTAATGGCAGAACATTTGCACTACTCAGAATGTAAAAACACAGAGCATCTATCTACCAGAGCTCTAATGGACAAACAGAGGAGGAAGTGTTACTCAGGTGGAAGAAGAAGTGAAGGAATAGACTGAAAAGAGAGCAGTAGAGAGCAACAAAAGGGCCCAAAAAAGCTCTGCTGATGTATGGTTCTATTTAGATTGTGTACGGAGGTGGCTGAGCATGTTGATTTTACCCAGCTTGGCCTTTTAGGGCAGCGTTCAGAGTAATTTTACGCTAACTGAGCAATTTTAGAAGGCATCAATAGGCTGATCTTTGTAATTTCCCCTTGTGAAGCCATCGGCGGTTCATAGGTGTGCCACAGGCATCTCAATTATAGTTTAGTATGAAATATATATATACAGTCATGTGAAAAAGTTAGGACACCCTATATGGTTTTCCATATCAGGACATAATAAAAAATCATCTGGTCCTTGGCTGGTCTTAAAATTTGGAAAATAAAACCTCAGATGAACAACAACACATGACATATTACACCGTGTCATTATTTATTTAACAAATATATGCCAAAATGGAAAAGCCATGTGTGACAAACTAAGAACACCCTTACTGTTAACATAGGAATTAAGAGGTTAAGTAACGGTCAGGCTCTGCTAATCAAATACCTTTTATTAATTGATCATCAGCAAGTGTGAGCACCTCTATAAAAGCAGAAGTGTGTCTTAACACAATGCCAAGGAGGAAAGACATCATCTAAGAAGACTGAAACGGCCATTTCCAAACAATTTGAAGTCCTTCATTCTACAGTGAGGAAAATTATTCACAAGTGGAAGACATTCAAGACAGTTGCCAGTCTTCCCAGGAGTGGACGTCCCAGCAAATTCACCCTAAGATCAGACCGTGTAATGCTCAGAGGAATTGCAGACAGCCCAAGAACTACACCTCGGACTCTACAGGCCTTAGTTAACATGTTAAATGATAAAGTTCATGACAGTACAACTAGAAAAAGACGGGACAAGTATGGCATGTTTGGAAGGGTTGCAAGGAGAAAGCCTCTTCTCTCTAAAAAGAACACGGCAGCACAGCTTAGGATTGCAAAGTTGTATCTGAACAAACCACAGGACTTTTGGAACAAAGTCCTTTGGATAGACAAGACCATATAGTGGAGATGTTTGGCCATAATGCACAGCGCCAAGTTTGGTGAAAACTAAACAGCATACAGAACAAACACCTCATACCAAAAGTCAAGCATGCTGGTGGAGGGGTGATGATTTTGGGCTTTTTTTGTAGCCACAGGCCCTGGGCACCTCACAGTCATTGAGTCGACCATGAACTCCTCTGTTTACCAAAGTATTCTAGAGTCAAATGTGAGGCCATCCAACAGCTAAAGCTTGACCAAAATTGGGTCATGCAGCTGGACAATGATCTGAAGATCACCAGCAAATCTACAGCATAGTGGCTGAAAAAGAATCAAGGTGTTACAGTGGCCCAGTCAAGTCCAGACCTCATCCTGACTGAATAACTGTGGCGAGAGCTGTGCATAGACAAATGCCCACAAACCTCAATAAACTGGAGCAACGTTGTAAAAAAGACTGGGACAAAATTCCTCCAGAATGATGCGAGAGACTGATAAAGTCATACAGAAAATGATTACTTCAAGTTATTACTGCTAAAAGTAGATCTATAAGCAACTGAGGTGTGTCCTTAGTTTGTCACCCATGGCTTTCCCATCTTGGCTTTATTTTTGCTAAATAAATAATGATACGATGTAATATGTCATGTGCTGTTGTTCATCTGAGATTATATTTTCCAAATTTTAAGATCTGCTAAGGACCAGACGATTTTTTATTATGTCCTGATACGGAAAACCATGGAATTCTAACTTTTTCACATGACTGTATATATATATATATAGCACTTTAAAATGCTTACAATCAAAAAGAAGACTTCTCCGTGGTCTGTTTCATGCTCAACGGCTTAAATTAATGCCACATGAGGCAGAGTTTAGTTATAAAGTTATAAGTTCATTTATTTATTACAATTAGTATTTCCAGCATGTAATACATGTATTTTACAAACACATAAAAGTATTAAATAAAGCATAAATATCAAAAAGTTCTTCAGTGAAGGCAATATCAGAGATGGTTCTGGTGCCGGAGAAGCTCTTCAGGTGGCCACGAAGCAGCCTCTCCCATAATCTTCACATTTCAGCCTTTTATAGTCAATCTGACCTCACTGACTCATTATTTATTAGTCTTTTACAGACAGCTTATTAAATCCTAATCCTTGAGGTCATCAGTATCAAAAATTCCCCTCATAACTTAAGTCTTGAGGTGTAATGAGCTCCAGGAGTTTTCTCAGGACTTGTCTATATAAAGCCTTTTGCCTCCTTTGTTCTCGGACACCCGCGTCTCGTCTTGCAACACATCATCCAACGGTAATTACTTGCTTTTTAGCAAAGCTCTTTCTAATACATGTTTTCTCTTTCTATTCTACCAGCATGCTCTTAATGAACAATTATCTTATAAAACACATATCTTATCATATACATGATACCTGTATCTTATCTTAAATGCTTTCAAAAACGAGTTGTTTATATATATATATATATATATATATTTTCCAAATTTTAAGACCAGCCAAGGACCAGATGATTTTTTATTATGTCCTGATATGGAAAACCATATAGGGTGTCCTAACTTTTTCACATGACTGTATATATATATATTTCATACTAAACCATAATTCAGATGCCTGTGGCATACCTACGAACTGCCATATTTATATATGAATTTACAATCGTCGTATATAAATTTATAATCCACACTAATGTAAACCTCAAAAGTAAATATAGACATGGTTAAACGGAAACTAATATATATATATATATATATATATATATATATATATACAAAAAATAATGGAAGCTTAAGTTTTCCTAGCTATGCCACTGAAGAGCAATTTTTGGTTCCCCAAAAGAACTATCTTTCTCTTAGTGTGAAGAAAATTTTAAAAATCTAAAGAACCTTTTTCCACTATAAAAAACCTTTGTAACACTTTATTTTATAGTGTCCTTATTACATGTAGTTACAATAGTAAAAATTATGCAAAATTACATGCAACTAACCTAAACCAAACCCTAATCCTAACCCTAACACTTCCGTAAGTACGTGCATGATTAATATTATTCAGTACGTAACATGTATAATTACACATGTACATGTACAAAAGTACTCCTTAAAATAAAGTATAACCAAAACCTTTTGTGTTATGAAAAGGTTCCATGAATGTTAAAAGTTGCCAATAAAGAACCTTTATTTTTAAGAGTATAATACAGTTTTACTGCACTTGATATAACTAATGTAATGAAAAAAAAGAAAAAGAGGTTGTTCATTGGATTTTCCCACACGATCAAAGTTCATGTTGACAAAGGAGTCTTGATGAAGGGACACCTAATGGCCCACTAACTCTTGTTCAAAGTTTGTTGTTCGGTTTATGAGCTACAAACCTACTGAATCCTTCAGCCAACCACTGCTGTCTTTGACCTGTGACCTTTAACCTAGAAAAAGCCAGTCATTTGGAGCTGCTCCCTATTTACTTACAAACATATGGAGTGCACCCATCAATATGTATCTACTAATGCTTTCTAAGGCTTGTATACTTACAGATTTGAACCCCCTCCTCCCCCCAGCAATGCACTGCAACATAGCCTATATATGTAATTAGTACTTGAAGCCAAACAAATAAAATGCATACTTGTAAATATGCAATGCAATGCAGTTAAAGGTTGGTGTGCTCGCACTGAGTGCACAAGTGGGTGAATACAAAAATTGGTTTCAATATTATGTCTGCCATCTGAGATGGTGTAGGTGAGACATAGACAGGAATAGAGTAAAACAGTGAGATAAGTGTTAGCATACCTGGGTGTAATTCATAGTTTGCTTCCCACTGGAACACACATACACACCCTAAATACATTTGCACAGACACAATGGAACAGTTTTCTTAGACCAGTCAGAGACGTATAATCATCATTCAGCATCTTTACTCTAAATTGTTCTGAATATCTAAGTAATATATTGAGGGTGGTCGTGAGATGAGATCATTTTATATGTCCAATTTTCATTCAGAGCACTATGTTGAAGTCAGATACCCAGTCAAACGCACACACATTGAACACACTCTGAGAGCACGTGCATACACCAACTTCCAGGCTGTGTATACAGGTAATTGCGAAAATAGCAAACTGCAGACTTTGCCAAGGTAAACTGACCCAATTTTGATCATGTGCATTTCCTTGGTTCAGTGTAATATAAAGGGGTAGAGAGCGATATTAAAATAACAGTCTTATTTATTAAATACAAAAGAAAAATGTTATGTTTTCATTTATAAAAATGGAACATAGTGTGATCTGTTTTAGGTAAAGACATAAGCCGCTTTGAAAGAGAAAACTGTTTGCTTCACAAACACAAGATGGCAGCAGTCCCTCAGTATAGCAGATTCAGAACAAGAAAGTATAGGCTATGGATAGTAGGCTATTACATCTACATAGCATGGAAACGAAAGAGTTTTAAAATATGTAGCAGCTCATAAAGCTTAACTGGACTATTGTTTTAGTGAAGACAGTAAGAGATCAGGAGCCTGTTCCGAAGTGTCATTCTTAGAGATCATTTAATTTTTACTCCCCCACTGTCTGTCATTTTAAAACTAATTCATGACGGATAACTAGAACCAGAGCAATTTGTTCATCTTTGTATTTTCTGTTTGTATTTCTCTAGGATGTTCCTGCATTTGGGAGGGTCCAGGGGGAAGATGGGCATACTGCTCATCAGGAGAGTGGGTTTGTTTTGTCGTTCTGCCCACTTGTCTCCCCAAAGCCTGGAGTATCGACCAATCAAAAAGGTCATGGTGGCAAACAGAGGTAAGACTTGTAATCCTGAGATTAAATATTTTGCAAACAGTGTTGGGAGAAAAAAACAAAAAAACATGGAAAGTCAGAGTCTGATCCCTGGATTAGTGCTCTGAAAGTCTAAATACACACAGGCCCAGGAGTGCTGCATTTTAAATTAAGTTTAAGCATATTATAAAAATGATTTACTTGTCATTATTTACACATACTTGTGTTATTATTTATTTACCTGCTTATCCTTTCAAACCTGTATACTAATGCATGGCCTCATAAGATACAGGGGTTAAAATTTATCTCTAATTTTTTAAAAATCTTATTTAGTAAGTGATTTATTTTGATTGTTTTTATTTTAAAATTACTTTAATTTTATTTTTTATGATTTAATTACTTGATAGCTTTTCATTAAACTCACGAACCCCCTGGAGTTCCATTACGTTGATAAAGTAAGTTTCTATTTTCCTATTTTTATCTTATTTATTTATTTGTTGTTTTTCTTAATGACAGGCTGCAGTAGGTAGACCTATATTAGGCTGCTGTCACTTTAAGACCTGACGCACGTGATGCGGATCTAACACACATGCGATTTTCTCTCAACTCTTTACATTCACTTTTTAGCTCATTTAAGACTATGGTTACTCACAAAAATAGGCATTTTGCCAGTTTTGTTTTTGTCTGTACAAGCCTGATAAGAGAACTCAAATCGGTTCATTACGCCCTGTTTGTTAAGCGGCTTTGTGTGCGTGTGTACGCGCACAGAGGAGAGTCAGACAGCGCGCCGGCCCAGTACCGATTTGAGTTCTCTTTTGCATTTTATCGTGCTTAAATGGTTTAAATGCACTTGAATGAATGATTGGCTAATCATATGCCACGTTCCAGGCAACCCGTAACCCGTGTTTTTCCAACCTTCTACCCGTGAAAGTGCACTGGAACGGCAGTCAAACCCGTGACTTCCCACCCATGAACTCGTACTAGATCGATGTACTCCCAGTTCCGCGCTCTGAAAATAAAAATGGAACATATCTTGCGATACTTCAAGACTTATGGTAAAAGGTAAACAAAAAATTAGTCTAACTATTGATTAAAATGCTAAATTGGGTATTACACTGGGGGTGGAAATTAATAGGCTTGTACTTGGTGCTGGTAACCCAATGCACAGGACAATGTTGATACTAGAATACAAAATAGTCATGATTCTGAAGCTGAAAATACAGAAAAATACGAATATGCTAGATATATAAATATATTTAAAATAACGTAGGCCACTTTTTTACTGGTAATGACATTTGGCATTATCAGGACCCACAAATATTCCCCCATTGCATTATTATACATTATATTCAACATTGTATATAGTAGTTCAATGTAGATCTGACACAAAAACTCTGTAAACTTGAATTTTTTCTCACACAGTAATTTTCATTTTGGGTGAACTACATATACATATACACAATACATATTGTCACTATCCACTATACATATTGTGTCATTTTTCAGTGCGATATATTGTGACACAATATATTGTTACACCCCTAATCACTACTATCCACTAACCACAGTTCAAAACAAAACAAAAAAATCCCTTGTTTTACAATTGTTTCTCTTTCTCCCTTCAGGTGAAATAGCCATCCGTGTGTTTCGGGCATGCACAGAGCTCGGTATCCGGACAGTGGCTGTATATTCAGAGCAGGACACGGGCCAAATGCATAGGCAGAAGGCAGATGAGGCTTACCTCATCGGCAGAGGCCTGTCCCCCGTTGCAGCCTACCTCCATATTCCTGACATAATCAAAGTGGCTAAGGTTAGACAGTTAAATATCTATCCGTCAGACTGTGATTCACCTCCTCTGTCACTCTTTGAATGACGGCCTGTCTGCATTGTGCAATAAACGCATCTCTTCCAGTGCTTAGTATTCACATCAGCGCTTCACTATATGGTGCTCAAATAGATCTATTCCTGTTTTTTGGAGCGGTGTCAGAGATGCCAGCCAGATTCAGATCCTTTGGCGAACTCTCTCATTATGCCACAGGCAGCTCATCTCTCAAACCAGCAGCTTAGCCACCACAACAATACACTAATAATGCATAAACACAAAGCAGTACACACGCACAACACCACACCATATTAAAACCAAACAAGCAGCCAACATCATCGTCTCTAACCTCAGCAGACGGCCTCAGAATAATTAGTCTTTCTCCAATGCAATTACCATGTTGCACACAGTCAGCCAACAGAGAGAGAGGGGCCTTTCAAATTCTCTCTGATTGGGATTTTAATGAAATTAGTATTTTCCAGCATCAGAATAATTAGGCCTGACTTCTGTGCCACATACACATCCCTGGCTAATGTTTTTTAATTGTGCTCTCATTTCTCTCTCTGTCTTTCTATTTCTCATCCTCTGTGTATTTCTCTGCCTGTGCTTCTCTCCCTCTCAGGAAAATAACGTGGATGCGATCCACCCTGGTTATGGCTTTTTATCAGAGCGAGCAGACTTTGCCCAAGCCTGTGCTGAAGCCGGAGTGAGATTCATTGGACCTTCCCCAGAGGTTGTGCGCAAGATGGGGGATAAAGTAGAAGCCCGTGCCCTGGCCATACAAGCAGGTACCTGATAAACTGAGATCTCTTTCCAAATATAAACAGCATTCGCTGCTCCAGACACATCAATGTGTCCATCATCTTGGAACAGTCAACATGACGCTGTTTCTCACTCATACTAACAAATCAACACATTTTCATCAAAAATGCCACAGCATTATGCAGCCTATTATTGTAATAACCCTCAGGCTCTAATTTCCAGATGAAATGGAGTAACATTTCACAGGTGACAATGTGAAAGGTTATGAATTTGCAGGCCAGAGTTCACTTTGGAATGCAGCGAAATTTACACAAGCTTGCGTTTCCATGTGTATGAATGGAAGTCAATGGAATGAAAAGTGTGTATAATATCATATAATAACGTAATATCACCGCCGTTGCCTTGTCTGTAGAAATGTTGCGTGCTCAAAGGTCTAGTGTGACCCTGAAATAAGACCTCTACTGGCGGAACAATGTAACTGGCAGAAAGAGTCATTGAATAATCCCTGCTACCAATCCATCCACAGAGCCGCAGAGCCATGACGGCAGTTTCCGACCAGCAGTCTCAGAAGGGAAGTTAAAGTACAGCTTATAGATTCAGGGACTTTTGGTTAGGTTAGTAATGGGGTATGATTCCGTTCTGCCTTAACGTCCATATTGAGAATAGTGATCTGGCACTGCTGGTCGGAAACTGAACAAGCTGATACAAACAGTAAAAAGTTCCAGTGCTGTAAAGCTAAGTGACTAAATTCACCGCTCAGCAAATCAAATTAAAGGGTTCGTTCACCCAAAAATGAAATTTCTGTCATTAAGCACTCACCCTCATGTCGTTCCACACCTGTAAGACCTTCTTTTATCTTCGGAACACAAATTTAGATATTTTTGATGAAATCCGAGGGTATCTGATCCACACAAAAGTCATTGCACCTTTTGACGTCCAGAAAGGTAGTTAAAAACATGGTTAAAATAGTCAACGTGACTACAGTGGTTCAACCTTAATGTTATGAAGTGACAAGAATACTTTTTGTGCGCAAAAACAAAACAAAAGTAACGACAGTTTATTCAACAGTTTAAACCGTTGTCATATGTAGTGAACTCAGTGCAGGCTTCCTTGTTTACGAATGCCGGCTCCGTAATTGAGTGAGTAATTAATGACAGAAATTTCATTTTTGGGTGAACTAACACTTTTAAATCAAAGTGGGATCATATAATGAGCAATTTTCTTCATTGTAAGAGAGCTTTCTTTTATGACACCATGGCTGCATTAACACTGTAAGGCATAAATCACATATCCGATCTTTTGTCCCATCTATTTACATTCACTTCAGACATAACCAGCTGTGTTTACAAGTATACCTGTCAAGGCTGTCAATCAGCATGATAAAAGCTTGTTTCTATTAGTAATAAGAACACTCCAATGAATATGACATTATTTTACATGTCCTTGTTCTTGAAAAATCAATAAAACCTATAGAGAATGCAGTCATTTATTCAATGGAGAACAGACTGCCTTGATATTTCACACATAGGAATTCTATGTATTCCTTTCATTACCTTAATAAAGTGAATATTCCTGTGTGTGGTCATTAGAAATAGAATATGACATTTCTCTTTGGGAAATATGGGGGATGCTCTCTCATACCAAACATAATGCTGCATTTTGCTAATTCTTCACAGTTATTTAAATAAAAAATGTCCTTCACTTATGATAAAATTTGATTCAGTCAGTGAGAGACTTTGTTTGTATATTGATGTACAAAATTTGTGCTTGACAAAACAACTTGAAGGTGGTTAGCTGGTCTTTCCTGGTTTAATCTGTTGTAGCTGGTAGTGTTATAGTATTTCAGACCATTTTCTCCAAGGTCTCGGTTTTGTCTCAGTCTTGACTTTAATCAGTCTGGTCTTGGTCTCAGACTATGAGGACTCTGGATTTTATCTCAAGACCATATGTTATTGGATGTAAAATTTCCTCCTTCAGATGCAATCAATAACTTCAATACATTTCTAATTTGATTTCTTTTGTTGTCAAAAAACAAGGGATTGTGTCACCAAAATTAATTCAAATGCCTACAAAATTCAAAATATGATTGCAAAAAAGTACTTGTATGAAATCTTGTTTTTTATATTATAACCTGTAACATATGATATAATTAAGCCATATCACAAGAGCAAGAGAGCTGTTTCCAAGAATATGGTCTGGTCTTGGTCTTGGTCTCAACCCCTTAAATTCTTGGTCTTTTATCACTCTCAACACACACTGGTCTTGGTCTTGACTTGGTCTCGGTTTAGGTGGTTTTTACTACAACACTAGTAGCTGGTGTGTTTACATACTTAACCATATTTTGGGGACATATCTGTACCCATAAGTGAGCTAAATCTGACAAAACCTCCTTTTGCGGACAATCTCATTTGTAAAAATGGTTGAAATAAAGTCAAAGTTTTTTAAACTTTATTAAAGTATTTATAACTAGCTGGATATATAAAAAATAATATAAGTCTATGCAATGCCCCTTTTAAATAGATAAGTAAATGTGTGTGTGTTTATGTGTGTGTGTGTGTGTATGAAGGTGTTCCAGTTGTTCCTGGAACAGACGCTCCCATCTCATCTTTTCAAGAGGCTCAGGAGTTTGCCAAAACATATGACTTGCCCATCATCTTTAAAGCTGCATATGGAGGAGGAGGCCGTGGGATGAGGGTGGTCAGAGATTATGAGGTCTGTGTACAGTAGCTTTTGGCCCATGAAGGCGTAAAAAATAAATGACTAGGGAATCAGAAAACCATCATATGTCACTGTGATGATAACAGGCCAGCCATCTGAATATAAAGAGTGCCACAACGCCACAGCATTTACACTTATTACTTACAGCTGTGTCTAAAAATTAAACTGGAATAGGGGAAAGTAATTTAAAATTAAACAAATTGCACACATCACTTTTTCACTCTAGGGCTCAAGAACATTCATGCTAGATCCACAAAATCACTTTTTCCTATTTAAAAAACACAACCTGATATCATGAGCCAGTGCCCTGCTCCTCTTAGTCAGATAATTGCGATGTGTTTCAAGGCTAGCCCGCTAAACCATGTCAATCATGTCTGTTAATGGGCCTCATTTTCTGCTCATGTGTATACAGCATATACTGTTCTTTTTATGTCAGTGGCTACTATCTATTTTACGACTGCATTCAATTGTGTTACTCTATGATAAATGCTTAATGTCCTCCACTTGACATGTGGACATGCACATGTGACAATTATTACTCAGGGTAATACTATATCACACTGATACTGATAGCTCTACATAGTCCATTTGCTGTATTTATTGCCTATATTTATTGTCACTTGTAAAAAAGTGTTTAGTGTTTATTGCCTCTTTCTACAAGGCTCTGTGAGACAAGTTGACAAGCTTTGTCTTGTAAACATTTTGCACCATGGTTTCTGAAGACACATCAGTTCATGTCTTCAACTACTTCACAGAAAAGAAATGAAAGTATATCAAGCTCAGCCTTTCATGAATACAATCGAGTGCTCACCAAATGACATTAGGGCGTGTGTGGTCTCTGTTCGATTAACAATAGCAATCACTACCATTTTGTTCTCTACTATTCAGAATTTCCTTTCAGTTTATCAGACATGCACTTGAAATGACCCTTTGCATTATTTAAATTCAAAACTGTGGCTAGCTTTAATTATGTTATATTATATTATGTTAAATATCAAAAGTTTTGGGTCAGTTTTTTAATGAAACTAATACTTTTATTCAGGAAGGATGCATTAAACTGATCGAAAGTGACAGTAAAGACTTTGAACTTTTCCAACTGTTTCCAGCTTTGATAATAAGAAATGTTTCTTGAGCACCAAATCAGTAACTTAGAATGATTTCTGAAGGATCATGTGACACCGAAGACTGGAGTAATGATCCAGCTTTGTCATCACAAGAATAAATAACATTTTAAATTATATTCAAATTAAAAGCATTTATTTTAAATTGTTATAATATTTCACAAGATTACTGTTTTACTATATTTTTAGTCAAATACATGCAGTCTTTGTGAGCAAAAGAACAAAAACATTAAAACATCTTACTGACCCCAAATTTTTGAACGGTATATACATGATGTGTACATATGATGATTATTTTGGTCATTATTATTTTTTTTTAATTATTGTACTAAACTGTGACTGATTTGGCAGGAGCTAGAGGAGAACTATCAGAGAGCGTATTCAGAGGCTTTGGCGGCATTCGGTAATGGTGCTCTGTTTGTTGAGAAGTTCATCGAGAAACCACGACACATTGAAGTGCAAATTCTTGGTGAGTATATTAATCCAGGTGTGTAATTCGTATTTTGTGTTTGTGTATGTTTGTGTTGACAAATGAAACAGAGTGGGATAATATAAGAATTTGTCTGCAAGTCCCTAGGCCGTGTGCACATATTTGCTTACTATGATCTATTAGCTACTCTCTGGTGTATTTCAGCCATTATAGCTGAGTATTTTGGCTCATTAGACGTGATTTGCTCGTCTGGAACAGAGCTCATAGTCGATAACATACAGCTGGAATTGAATTGGGCTTGTTAACAGAGAATGGCTCTGTGTGTGTCCAGGGAACACCAACCACATGCTCTCTCTCTCCCTTTCTCTCACTCTCAGATAAACTGATTTTCTTCTTGTCCTCCACTGTGAATGTCATACCAAAAAACAAATAGACAAAGATCTGAGATACGAAGGAATTAACTTGAAATTAAAGGAGAGTATCAACAAAATACATCGCATTCACTAAAAGATGATTATGTTGTTAAATCTTGGTCATGTTTGTGTTGTTTTACCATAAAAATGATGTCACTTCCTGGCTTTTGATAGCTAAAGGGATATTACGAAAGACAAAGCGAATGAAAAGTTCAGTTGAGGACACATGAAAGACCTGCTACAGTATGATATGGTTACCAAGTAAAACAATGCTCATGAGAAAACATATTGGTTTGAGAAAGGGATTGAGAAACACCTGGAAAAAGTATTCCATTTTCCATTTCCATTTTTTTAAATGTGACATTACAATAATGACAACATCTGCTCAAACCAAGGCCGTAACCATGTCTTGACCAATGCTTTTTTTTTTTTTTTCCTGTGCCTGAGTATTGGTCTTTTTACTTAAAGGAATTAAATAATTAAAGGATTAAAAGGGATTAAAAGGGATAGTTCACCCAATAATGAAAATTTGCTGTTAATTTACTCACCCTCAGGCCATCCTTGATGTAGGTGACTTTTGTTTTCTTCAGTAGAACAGTAAAGAAGAAACTGTGGTCCTTGGTGATTCATATAATGGAAGTCAATGGGTTTTTTTTTTTTAATCTAAAAGTGACGACAACCATTGACTTCCATTATATGAATCACCAAGGACCACAGTTTCTTCTTCACTGTTCTACTGAAGAAAAAAAAAGTCACCTACATCAAAGATGGCCTGAGGGTAAGTAAATTAACAGCAAATTTTCATTTTTGGGTGAACTATCCCTATAAGAGAATAAAGAAAAAGTAATAAGATCGGTCAAATAAATATGTCTAATTGTAGTTATGAAGTAATCAATTTAAACTATTTGCAAAGAATATTTTAAAATATTTACACATTCACACTTATTTGTATGTCTAAAATGTCAAAAATGCTAAACGTTTCTTGTCTCATCACATTCAGTTATGAATTATATGAATCATGTAAATGATAGCATAGTTTCAATTGAAAACAGCAAAATTTCATAAAAAAGTTGATGTTTCACATTTCTATCATAACATAGTTTGTCAAATTCTAAATGTTTAGCTACTTACATCACCATGCTCACTTCCACCGTTAAAACTAAAGCATTGGAATTTGCACTTGGCTCACCTATTTTGATTTAATTGTCTCAATTATGGTTGACATTGACGAGCGCTGTTGGGTGGGAGTGGGGGGTGGGGGACCCAGGCTCAAACCAAAGAACCAAAGTAGTTGATTTAGTTGATTTTTTTTATATTTTCGTTGTATATATTATCTTAAAATACGAAAATATTTAATTCACTATATTCAGATATGATAGGGCCATGGAAGTGTTCTGCATTGTGGGAGTAACCCATTTAAGAATGAAAACTCAAAACTTTCTCTTCGCATCTCTCTCTCACATCTCCCTTCTCTCAATATTTATTCTTCCTGCTTTCACTCACAGGTGATAAATATGGAAACGTAATTCATCTGTATGAGAGGGATTGCTCTATCCAAAGGAGACATCAGAAAGTGGTAGAGATCGCTCCTGCTGCCCAGCTTGACTCTCACCTCAGAGACAGATTGACCTCAGACGCAGTCAACCTGGCCAAACAGGTAGAGTACTGAAATCAAATGATTGACATGTGTACAACCTGCGACCACAGCTTTCACACATACTGTAAATTTCTCTTAGCATCATATTTAGCATGCCCTTCATGAACTTTCCTCTATACAGTGCAAGTCAGTCAACTCAAGGTTATAATACCTTCTCTCATTTCATTATCCCTGGTCTCACACACACACACACACCCTCAAGGCATGTGCACTCAGACCCAGTGCTGTATGTGTGTACTGAATGATTAACTCATGCTAGTTCTCAGTGCTGCTCTGTCAAAAGAATCAGTCACAGAGAAGGGTAGGTTTTATTTATAGATGTGTTTAGCAGAGGCTGATAAATGGAGATTGAAGCGATCAATGAGTTATTGGTAGTAAAGTCTCAGTGGTGTCTGTCATTATGAAGATATGTGTTGCACTGCCTACATAATTTATCTTTCATATTTTCTCTGTATCTCTTATTCTATTTTACCTCTTTTTCTTTCTGTAGATGATTAGTAACAAAGTTTGTGTTTTGATAACTACATTTGTATGATTATTTATGGACATTGTGCAAGTCTGATGGCACATTGTAAATCTGGCATTTTGCTTAGTTTTTAACCATATACAGTCAAACCAAAAATTATTCAGACATTTTTGATATTTTTGAAATATTTTTACTAGTGGGTGCAGGACACTATAGTTCATTTATGTAAGTGAGGATAGCAAAATAAAGTAAACTGTGACATATTATACCCAAAAAAATCTTCATACAGTGGACTACCAGTAAAATTGATAAAAATTTGGAACCAAAAATTATTCAGACACTTTGACCTGACCATGTTTTGCTTAAGTGTTATCTGACATAATTAAGATTATTTTTTTCTGACACAGTTTAACTCTGAGATCTTGTCATATTTTAACTGTAGTGAATAAACTGTAATAATAAATGAAATGTTCAAGGTTTTTGAATAAATTTTGGTTTGACCGTACATGGCATCCAACTATATGAGAAAAATAAACCAACTTCATGAGAACAAAAAAATACATAAATAGATATAATTAGAATGATAATAGAAATATTTGGATGACCAAAACTGCAACATTTTTGTTGAATTCAAATGTAACATCTCAATGCAAACGGAAAAATTAGCAACATAATACCACATGACATTTGAGATGGCCTAGATGAAAATTAGAAGAATGACACAGCTTAGCATGATGTAGAGATATAATGCAGTGAGACACTCAAGTTGAGTCTGACATTTCACTTTTCAGGAAGGGAAAAAAGAATAAAAAGGAGAGGGAAACCCTCCTGGTGCATGCTGGGAAAGTGTAGAGATTAATCTGTGTTGATCTGCCTGCTCTGTCAAAATTGAGTGCAAGCTCTCTCTCTCTCTCTCACACACACACACACACACACACACACACACACACACACACACACACACACACTCTTTTAGATATCTCCTCTGACCTTAGAGTTAGTGACAGAAGGATTACGGATTTGGAGAGATAGACTCGCCACCCAGTGATTACAAGGTGTGTACGTGAGCACGGTCACCAATTCCCATCTGTTGATAAACCACGTGCTGTCAGTTTTGATAAGTCACTTGCCCCTCTAGGAGTCAAATTTGTATGTTTCATCCTTTGAAATGATATTAGTGATGCTGGCAGCAGCAGAGAAAAGGTGAAGAGAGAGAGGCAAAGAGCGACCATCCATGCAAGAGAGTGAGAGCGAGAGATGACAGATAAAGATGGAGAGACAGGATAAATCAATATTGGGCAGGTGCAGCAGACAGGATGAGTTTATTGTTCTATTTTTTGGCTTGATGAAACCTGGCAAGCCGTTGCTTGTCCGCAGTCCCTATTGTTTTGTTGTACAAATTGTAATGTAGGTACATTTACAACAGGTGGCAGTATTTAATTCATTTCAGGCCTTCAAGTGTTCCTCTGGATTGTTCAGAAAACTGAAAAACTGTCCACCTTATATGACCTTGTAATTACTTTTTGTACTTGTGTTCTCCATGGCTAAGTAAGCAAGATCACATTTATACAGCAGGGCTAACAACACAAGTTAATTAATTGTGTAGTGCGTCTACTGAAACCTTTCCACAATTAATATTTCACTGTTTTCATTCATTATCTGCGCAAGGTTATAGGCATGTGTTAGCCTCTGATTGTTTCAATTTAGACAGCCTGTTTTTGTCTCTACTGTTCTCAGATTATAGTATAAGACTTCTGTGCTATTTTAGCGTCTTTGGATGTATACCAAAACTTGATTGTGTATGCTTGGCAAGTTTAATAGCATACTGTGCTCATACAGAAATTAAACAGGTGTTAAAGGGCTTAAATGGGTGATCGCATGATCGCTGATGTGAAAGCATTTTGAATACTTTTGATAGTAGCACCACTGGATAGAAAAAAGAGAATATTTAAATCTAGATTACAAGCGAGACTGAAAGCAGAGGTGAGACACAATTGGAAAAAAAAGGCAATACAATAGTAACATTTGCAGTTTTTGTAAACAGGTTTTGTTGCTGGTTCATAAGAACTACAGGCACATGACAGCTCCTAAATGGATATTTGTAAGCTCAGTTTCTTTCTTTATTCAGGGGCAAGTCTTATTCTGTGTATTGTATTGGATGCACTTTGGTTGTGCATGTTATACTGGTACCATGCAGTTCTTTATTTTGTATTTCTTCCTCTTTTCCATATTCCTGTGTTCTTGTTTATGCATAGAGACCAATAAAGCTGTGTTAAGATTCTAAAACCTAAAGGCTGCACTGGCTCTCCATCTTCCTCTTTATACACTCCTCTCCCTCACACCCTGTGAAATACAGAGACATAATTGCCCAATTTCACAGTTTTGTGTTATTGATTTCAATCATTAAAGGGATAGTCCACCCAAAAATTAAGTTTCCATCATCGTTTAGTCACCCTCATGTTCAGGGCCTAAAACTTAACTTTGTGCCACATCTGCCAATGGAGTGATTTAAGAAAATGTACCGGCCATAAATATTTTTTTACCGACCATGAAACTGTTTTTGCAAAAACAAGCAGTTCTGACACCAAAATTTTAGATACTAGTGAAAATTCACAATTCTCTTTTCCAATTTCGATACCACAGCTAAAGCTACTAGCCTAACTAATATAAATGTAAAATATTATTAAAGACAAGTAAACAGTAAGTAATAAAATAAGAACAAATAATCAAATTACAAACAAAAGCACAAATAAATACAATATAACAAAGATACAAATGAAATAAACAGTGCTTTTCATGTTTTTCAGGTAGGCTAGGTCTGAGAGTAGTTTTTTGTGAATTTGTCCACTCAAGTGCAAGAAGATGTGAAAGAAATCTCAGGTTAGTATTCGCGCTGTCTGAGACGTGGCTTACGCTGTTTTTGGCGCACGCTTCGGTTATGTGCGCACAAAACTTTCCACACAGCGGTCGCATAACGAAATTAGCTTAATTTCGCATCTTCTTGTGCTTGAATATTTAAATTGTCAAGGCTTAATCTTTCGTGGTGATGCAGTGCTGGGCCATCAACTGTCCCGAGCGTCATTCATGTTTGTTCACATTCATGCATTGTTAGATATTCATAAAAATGTTACCGGCCAAGTGGCGAGTGACACAGTTTCATATACTCACCAACACTAATTTCTACTCACATTTTTGTTAATTTTAGGCCGTGCTCATGTTGTTTCAACCCTGCAGGACTGACTTTCTTCTGTAGAATTCTAACAGAGATATTTTGAAGAATGTCCAAACCACACTGGACCTCACTGACATTTATTGTATAGAAATGAAAAATATCTTTTTATTAAGGTTTAATGTTCAGGGAAGAAGGGGTCAGGAACCGGCGAAAATTCAACGTAACTCTTTAATTATAAAATAAATAAACAACAAAACTTGACTCGAGGCCGGTGTGGCGTGCAGGTGACGCTTACTAGCACTCGCTCCATTCCCACGGCTCTCGGCCCCGCCCTGCTTGCCACAATATTCTGTTAGAATTTTAAGTCAGAGCAACCTGATTTAGACCACAGTTATTGTATTCTAAAAATGTCTAAATATTGGGTGATAAATCAGTCTGTTTCTAGTCCTGTGCCAATTTTTATACACCTGTGCAGAGAGGTTTGTTGGTCCCACGTCGCTTTGATGATTCAAGGAATTCCTGTTTCTGGATGGAATAATCCACTAAGACAAGGTTGAACTCATGACCCTGGATTTAGGTAGAAGCCCCATTATTTCAAAATCTCTATTGTTGGCAGTCTTAGTAGTTTTTTTTTTTTACTCACAAAACCCCCAAAATCCCACAACTAATGCACTTGCTTTGCCAGTAGAATTGATCTGTAGAGCTCTTGGTGGTAAAGCGCTCTAGCTTCTTTACAGTCTCTGTTTTGGATTAAAGCCAAACCAGCAGCTTTCTTTATTCTTCTGGCCTACATGACATGAAATATAGGCCATTTATGATAATGTCATACTAATTTGGTAATAAATTATACTCGCCCTCTTGGTCGGTCTTCTTTGCTGAGAGTGCTGGTTGAGCATGAGTGGGTTTTTTGTCTGTGGAAAAAGCTTTACTTTACCTCTGCTTTCTTATCTATTACTGAGCCAGTAACAGCTGATGGAATCCAGGCTGGTCTGATCCTAATAGGAATAGCACTAGATGCTGAGCCATTCCCTCGGCTCTTTCTCTCCTGTGTAATCATTAGCCCTCACCTGAGTAGCTTCGCAAGCTCTAGCACCTTGACAAGTTGGTAGGTATTCTGGGGGTCTTGGAGGCTAAAGACATGCTGTTCTTGACATGACTGAGAATGGAAGTCTGACACCTTTTCTGTCACCTGGCAAAAGGAAAGACATGTATTAGGCCTAAATAATCCCTCCGTTGTTACTCACCAGACTGAGATGTCAGTAGGGATCAACTAGCCAGAGGAAGCACTGGATCTTTTCCCGATGAACTGGCAGACAAATCTATATATTTTATTTATTTATATATTTTATACACTGCTGTTCAAATGTTTGGAGTCAGTTAAGTTTTTCAAAGAAGTTTCTAATGCTTACCAAGGCTGCATTTATCTGATCAAAAATTGAGTAAAAAGGAAATATTGTGAAATATTATTACAATTAAAATTACTGTTTACTATTTTAATATATTTTAAAATGTGATTTATTCCCTAAAGCTTTTAGCAGCCATTACTCCAGTCTTCAGTATGAAATGACACATAAATATATACAACAGAATAAACACATGAAATAAACAGTGCTTTTCAGGTTTTTATGTAGGCTTAAACAGGAGATTTTCAGGTACAGAAACTGTGAAAGTTAATAAGTCAAGAGCAGTTACAGATGCATAAATAATGTTTTGAAATGTTGAAAACATAAAACGTTAAATACTGTTATTTAAAATTATTTATAAAATGAAAAGATACTTTAAATGTGAAATTAAATCCGCCAGCAGGTGGCAGCAAGTCCCTGTTAATGAGCGAGTCATTGAGATTCAACCGATTCATTCAAACAGCTGATTCATTCAGGAAGTGTTGCTCAGAGACGCAAAACAATTCTGTGGACTTTGGAACTATTTTCGTTGGCGAAAACAAGCGAAACGAGCGATTTGGTGTCTAAAATGTAAGTCACTCAATATAAACTGCTTGTTTATTAAACTGTACGTTGTATAAAGTTAAAATCACATTTGTAATCATGCTTATATTTGGATACAAATGGCGCTCTTCGTGTAATATTAGTTAACTATATTAAAATATATAAATATAAAAGACATACAGGGGCATTTTTGCCCTTATCTTGAATTCTGGGGGGATTCTAAATGCATTTTAATAGACTAGATCACACAGTGAAATATGCTAATACTCTAAATATGCTCGCACACTAGTCTAACCTACTAAACTACGTCACGTAGTGTATGCGTGCACTCAATGGATGTGTTTTTGTTTGGTTTTTGTAAGGCGAGGGACCTACGCGATAATGTCAGATCGTTAAATCAACAATTACTATATCATAAACGATATATAACGCACAACTGTCCCAGTCCTTATTGTCGAGCCCTGATATATGTAGCATATATATTATCAATGTTTAAAACAGCTGTGCTTCTTTATTTTTTTTGTGGAAAGTGATACATTTTTTTCCTGGATTCTTTGATAAATAAAAAGTTGATGAGATCAGCATTTATTTGAAATAAGTGTCTTTTGTAACATTTTAGATGCTTGTACTGTTACATTCGACCAATTTAATGCATCACTGTTGGATAAAAGCATTAATTTATTTTAAAAAAAAAAATCTCAAAAAAAAAAAAAAAAAAATTTCCAAACTTTTGAAGAGTAGTATATAATTATGTGCACCCTGCTAGTGCTTAATTCTGTGTGGCATAGATTCAACAAGGTGCTGGAAACATTCCTCCAGAGATTTTGGTCCATATTTGTCGGCTGCACATCCATGATGTGAATTTCCTGTTCCACCGGATCCCAGGGGTGCTCTATTGCATTGAGATCTGATGACTGTGAGGCCATTTGAGTAAAGTGAACTCATTGTCATGTTCAAGAAACCAGTTTGAGATGATTTGAGCTTTGTGACATGGTGCGTTATCCTGCTGGAAGTAGCCATCAGAAGATGGGTCCACTGTAGACATATAGGGATAGACATTGTCAGCAGCAATACTCAGGAAGGCTGTGGCGTTTAAGTAATGCTCAAGTGACCCTTCACAATGACCCACCCCCCTTAGTTACTGTTGCTTTGTCCGACAAGCCATGGCGCCATCACGCCACACAGAGTGAAAAATACATTGCGGAGCAAAGAGGACACTGACAACACGTCGACAGACAAGACAGAGCAGGTTACTTATGATAATAAACAAAGTCCCAGCTTTCAAATTGTGTAATTTTTTTTAAGAAATTCGAACAATAAAAACCATTTTGTGGCTCTTTAGTATGTCGTGACAGATTGCTGTAGCGCCTCAGCTCAAGCGGCTCGTGAACCGATCGTCTCTTCCTACTAGTTAATTTATAGCTTCAAATAAACATTAATGAACATGAGAAGGAATGTTGTTTCAAACGCGGAAAGATGGCATTACACACCATTTTTCAAGTTCAAGTCCATCGAGGTTAATCTTCTAACTCCTGACTGCTTTGTCGGACAAAATGGCGGATTCAGCGTTATGATTGGTAAGATCACTTGTCAGTCAAACTCCCTGCGAAGGGTCAATTGGTACTAAGGGGCCCAAAGTACGCCAAACCATTACACCACCACCACCAGCCTGAACCGTTGGTACAAGGCAGGATGCTTTCATGTTTACGCCAAATTCTGACCCTACCATCTGAATGTCACAGCCGAAATTGAGACTCATCAGACCAAGCAAAGTTTTTCCAATCTTCTATTGTCCATTTTTGGTGTGAATTGTAGCCTCAGTTTCCTGTTTTTAGCTGACAAGAGTGGCACCCTGTGTGGTCTTCTGCTACTGTAGCCCATCTGCTTCAAGGTTCGACATGTTGTGCATTCAGAGATGCTCTTCTGCATAGCTCGGTTTTAACAAGTGGTTATTTGAGTTGCTTTTCAATCAGCTCAAACCAGTCTGGCCATTCTCCTCTTCTCTCATCAGTTTGAACTTAAGCAGATCATCTTGACCAGGTCTACATGCCTAAATGCATTGAGTTGCTGCTATGTGATTGGCTGATTAGATATTTGCGGTAACGTGCAGTTGAACAGGTGTACCTAATAAAGTGGCTGGTGAGTGTGTGTATTTATGTATTTTTAAAACATTAATAAAAAATAAAAAATAACTTCCAACTAATCAGGCTGCAGCACTTAACCACAGTTGCAGGTTCAGACATTGGCGTCAATGTATTTTAAAGGTGACTTATTATGCCCCTTTTGACAAGATGTAATATAAGTCTCTGGTGTCTCCAGAATGTGTCTGTGAAGTTTCAGCTCAAAATACCCCACAGATCATTTATTATAGCTTGTCAAATTTGCCCCGATTTGGGTGTGAGCAAAATCAAGCCGTTTTTGTGGGTGGGTTGCTTTAAATGCAAATGAGCTCGTTCTCCCCGCCCCCAAGCTCGCTCGTCATTCCAATACACTGAGGCATACATAATACTGTAGCTCACACAGCAAATGTAACTCGCAAAATGGATCGTTACAAACTGTTCTTGATGCAGCATATAACATAGGTATGGCATGTATTTTGTGGATGTTTGCTAAAATTCTATTCTGAATGAGTTTGATAGCGTAATGCACGGCTAACGTGGCTAAAGCTACACACTGTTACAATTCTGTGCAAATCCTGTGTTTTACTGACGATCGTGTGAAGCATTCTAGTGTTAATGACTTACACATACTGCTATATGAATTTAACTAGCCACATTCCCTTCGTAAATAAAATTACACCACTGCGTCCTTAGTGGCTCAGATGCCAGGGAGTTTATGGAGACTCATATGTTTACTATTATAGCCGTTAACAGATCAGTGATAATGTTTACATAGCTGAGACATATCACAAGCTCAGGGACGGTCGTTCTTGAGTGCTGCTGTCCTGCAGAGTTTTGCTCTGACACAACTCACCTTCCTTCACGTAGCTTTAGTAATCCTGAAGACATTCAAGTGTGTTTGATCAGGGTTGTAGCTAAACTGCAGGACAGCTGCTGCTGCTGCACTCCAGGGCCAGTGTTACTCGTCGCGTGCGAAAACAATGGTGGCGCCGTGGTTGGAAACATACATATTCAGGGGGCGGTAATATTATAATAAGATCCCCTTCCTACGTCACAAGGGGAGCAAAATCAGAACGACTCGATTTGTTTCATGCTTGCAGAGAAAGGCTTACCAAAACAAAGTTACTGGGTTGTCCTTTTTCACATTTTCTGTGCTGGTAGATGCACCAGAGACCTGATTATAGCATTTAAACATGGGAAAAGTCCGATTTTCATGATATGACCCCTTTAAAGAAAAAACAACGTAAAACTGTTGTCTTAGTATTGAAAATTAAGTATAATCATCACAGATTTGAACTCTGGTCCTAATAACTTCATTAGAAGACTCTATTTTTCTGGCAATGAGGGCTTCATCCTTTCAACTGCTTCTATTTTTTTTAATTCTGTCACTGTCCATGGTTCTGAAATGCGTTCATTTAAAACACTATATACATTTGTCTTGTGATCTTCTGAGTAAGCAACAGTGGATAGTTAATTCTCAAGCATTCTGAGGGGACAGTTTACTTTGTTACAGAACTTTAACAAATTGCAGCAACAACAATTTAAAAAGAACTTGTGGACATTAATCTTGAACTCTGTTCATTTTATACCCTGTAACTAAAGTAAATGGGGCTAGACTGAAAAAGAGAGTGAGGATATAGTAAAAAGAAATAGATCTTCTGGACAGGATGAAAGAAGCGAATGAATAAAGGAGTAAACGCTGGTAGGGGTGGAAAGAGCAGTGAGAAGACGGTACTGTACTGTGAAGGACGTTCCCTTGGTTGCAAAATAAACACATTTTCTGACATCAACGCATCGCACACACACAGGCCTGAGGCACCCACGATATACCATGTGGAGTTGTGCTCTGCTGTTGATGGCCATGAGCTGTTGAATTGATTTATTACTTCTGGCTGCTGTTGTTGACATGGCTGAAATCTAAATGGCTACAGCCGGCTGGCAATGTAAGCACTTTAAAGGGCACCGTAAGTCATTTATCCTCGCTCTCACACAGCTTTATTTTATTTTCAATAAAATTTCCATCTGACAGTCTTGTGGTCTGTGGTCAAAAAGATTGAATTCTAAGATTAAGCCTGTGGTATCAGAATCTCTTTGTGTTGGGCAGAAAAGGCCCATTGTCCCTTCCCTTTGCTTCATTCACTCCGTACATTCACACCTCTCTCTGCGTCCATCTAAACGCCCCACACTAAATAAAACGCTAAGTGCACTTAACCTTTCATAAACAGCGGAAACTGAGAGATAAACAACAGGAAAGCCTGCAGCTTGCTGTCGTCAGCAGTCTGACCTGCTCAGTGTCTGTGATGTTGGCTGATATCTCTCACTCCTTTTTGGTCTTTCATTCTGGGGTTTGTATGCAACGAATGTGATTCAAACAGAAATTAGCACATTTTAAAGGAACTGGGAGTACAACAGCTCTGTTGACAGATGCAGTTAACACACCACATGTGGCATACTGTGTAATTCAGACTTTGAATGAAGATTTGTTACTGCACATGAGCCATTTGCATACATTTGGCATGAACATCCAGTTTAAAGCCCCGCTTATCTGATGCGTTTGTGTCTGATCTAGTGTCAGGGTGATCGCCGATTTTGTAAATGTGACCAGAAAACATGTCCTCCCTTTCTTTCTCTCTTGATATCACTCTCCCGCTCGCCGATTTGAAATGCAAATAGTTATTGGATGACAATGAATTTTGCAGCTAAAAGCCATTAACTCTGAGCTGATTGACTATAGCAAGCAAAATTCATGAATAAATCTTCAAGGAAGGATTACAGATAAAACCAGCTCATCAAATAACACAGAAGCCTGAGATAACCCGATTCTATCATTCTCTCCTCACATCTCACCTCTCTCTACTCCCTACAGAGAAATACAAACCATTCTTCAGCATACTGCAGTCTTTCTCATTCTCTGCTTGCTCTTCCCTAAGGCTGTGTGGAGTGCTGCAAAGTGGGTGTTGCGCAAATGACTGCCAGATCTCTCTAAAACAGACGGGCCGCTGGTGTTATAAAGCAGGTCTTTTGTAGGGACCCTGTCCTAAAGGCTCAGAGCGAGCAGTTGACCTGCACTGAAACAAACATGTAGGACAGGCTGTTGAGGGAGAAATTTTCATCTCCATTCCAAGTTAATCAATTTCCATTCTGTTAAACGATTTGTGTGTCTTATTCACTTAACCATACATACTGTAAATATAAACCCACATGAATCTAGGACAGACTAATTACACACTCATGTATGCTACATAGGCCTGCTCATCATAGATAACTAGAGTGCTTCTTATGTAAAGTTTCCTAGAAATTAGGATCAGGAAATAACTGCTTTTTTGCTCCCGTTTTTAACCTGAATGGTTTTAAATGACCACCGAATTCAAATGAGCACTGAAATACTCTGACAGTGCTTACAAGAGATATACACTGCCTGGCCAAAAAAAAGTTGCTTTTTGGATTTAAATAGGCAAATGCTGAAGAGTCTATGATTGGATCATTATGCAGTGATTATTATGTTTCTAGCATGTTAAATGTTTGGCAACAGTTCTTCTAACAAGATCTTGACCAAAAATGTATGCACCTCTTGACGATTTTGCTAAACTAACACAATACAATAAGACAAAGGCATCAGGTAACACGCCATTAAAAAGTTACCATAGTAAAAGTAAAAACATTAAAAAAGTACCATAGTAAAATCCTGTAATATTGAGTTAATACATATAAAAACACAAACCAACACATTCTCACCTGTGAAAGGTTATCCCATTTCTTCGGGAATATAAATCCCATGCTGACGTGTCTGGAGCCGTCGAATGTGGCATCTACGTATACATACGTACATACATCTATGGTGATTACTGCACTGCTTTTCAGTACTGAGTGAGCAGTGTAGTGTGATTTACGAATCACTTGAGACTCTTTTTAGTGAATCAAAACATATAGTATGACAAGTGTACTTTGATTATGAACATAATCGGTCATAATCATAAGAGTCGTAATAGCTCATAAGAGTGAATCAAACACATGCGTTGTGACCAGTGTAGTCTAATTTCTAACCGAATGACTATTATAAGTTGTTGTTGGGTTTAGAGAATCAAAATCCCAAATGAATCATTCAGAGAAGTTACTAAATTGATGTAATTCACTTACAGAATCGCAAGTTATTACGTTTTTCATGTTTGTTTCAAAACCAATAATGTGTCTTGCTGCACTTAAGGCTCGTGAGACTTGTGTAGTTATTGACTGGTTGTTTGACAGTGTGTAATTTATTGTAGTGGTATAAAATTCAGTTAACATGCATTTAGAAAATAGGTTAATTTCATGCTGACTTTACCAGAATTCCTTACGATTACCATCCAAACTAGAAACACATATACTTCTAAATATACACTAACCCACAAATAAACTGGCTTATTCACAGCTCACTGCATTTATACTCTCTTCTTCTGTGAGTATCTAGGCTATACATTTTCATGCCTGAAAGTGTGTACACACAAACACACTTTAGCGACAAATACACTTCTGTTCTCTAAGCTCTTAAGCTCTTATCCATATTACCTGATGTGAGCTGTATGCACAATTGTTGTACAAGTCAGAAAAATGACTTAATTGAGCTGTTCATGCAGGAGCTCATATTTAATGCATTTCACAGAGAGATTGAAGAGAGACCGGCAAAATATTTCTCCAGTCTTCTGTCTTCTGCAGAATGTCCTGCTGGTGTTAACAAGCTTCAGGACTGCACTTATCTGCTGCCTCTTATTTTATATTCTGACTGAGAACAATCTTAATTCCATCAGACTGCCAGCAGGGGGATTTTTGAGGGATTTCATTGGTTTTGTCTGGAGTGTGTGTGGAAGGGATGGTGTTATGCATTTTGTTTGTTTGTTTTTCAGTTTAGCTTGGATGCCTTGGATTATATTCACTGAAGCTTTGGGGTCTTACTGAGTATTATGGGACATTTGCCATGGAGTTTATTGTTTTGTCTGTGGGCCAGTTTGATGGATTCAGTAAAACTTCAGACTCAAGTGTTTTTTACAAAACAAATTAAGTGGGAGGGGGAAACAAAGGATGGACATTGGAACACAAAATCTTTCATACAGAGAAAGGCCATGTTTACACTTGGCATTAAAATGTGGCCTATATCTGAATGTTGTCTGCATATGCACTTTAAAAAGACTTGTTCGTAAAGATCAAGATATGTGTCAAGAAGGTTATGAGAGAAACTGGCTCTGATGTCAGCAAAAAAAAGGCATTTCAAGACAATGAAATTAAATGTTCAACCTCGTGATTGCAAGGATTTATTTTAAAAAGACCCCCAGAATTTCTAATGAAGAGTTGCTTTGCACCAGCTCCATTCTAGATTTTAAATTTAAATTGTGCATTGGCAAAACAGATTAAATCTGTTAGCTGAATATAGAAGCTGCTTGATGGGAGTAAACGTGCTGTGTTTTGATTGGGTGATGATCAAATTGGCTTGATTGGATCATAAGTTTCGATGTTATTGCAAGTTGTAAACATGAAGATGTGGAGGATAAAGATGTAGAGAAAAGTATTGTGTTTAGCTTTAGATTTTTTCCTGTCAGTACAGTTTAGAGATAAAGAAGGCGAGAGAGAGAGAGTTTTCTTCCTCTATCAATGTGATGGGGTGGATGAAAGGTTAAAAATAAGGAATGGAGTAAAAACGACGAGCCAGATCAATAAAAATGAGATAACGTGAATTAATGAGCAATTTTTAGTTCCCTTTTTTTGTTTTATTTAATTGCCTGTGTTGCCATGACAACTGACTTCACTCAAAGTCAACTTCACTCAAAATTCCTAAAGAGTTGTGAAGTACAGCAAGGATTTACCCCTTCACTCCCTCTCCTTCACTTACGCAGACTCATTCAATCACTCACTCACTGCACACTTACTCTCAGACTCATTCACTCTCACACTAAACCACACTATTTATACTAAAAGATAGCATAAAATAGTGCATAAATTTGCAAATCGGTATGCACTACTCGCTCACTGACTTGCTATTCACTCGCTCACTCACACACATACACTCATTCACTTGTCCACTGTCTCACTCTCTCACTGATTTACTCACTCGTTGACTCATTTGCGCACCCAATCACTCACTCAGTGACAATATCATGTCTCGCTTACTGACTATCATTTAATGACTCATTAACAGACTAATTCGCTCACTCACCCACAGACTCACTTGCACACGGACTCATTCGCTCACTGATTCACTTAATAAGTGATTCACTCACTAAGTTGCCTGCTCACTCACAGATTCATTCACTCGCATGCTGACTCACTCACTAGTTCACTCACTGACTCAATTGCTCACTCACTCACTTATTCACTTAGACTAATTCAGTCATAGGCTGACTTACTCGCTCACTAATTCACTCACTGACTCATTTGCTCACGCACTCACTTATTCACTCACAGACTAATTCAGTCATAGGCTGATTCACTCACTCACTAATTCACTCACTGACTCATTTGCATACTCACTAATTCACTCACTGACTCATTTGCTCACTCACTTATTCACTCTCAGACTAATTAACTCTCATGCTGACTCATGCGCTCACTAATTCACTCACTGATTAACTCGCTCACTCACTTATTCACTCAGACTAATTCACTTGCACACAGACTCACTTGCTCACTTATTTACTCACTGATTCATTTGCTCACTCACACACACTCATTCACTCATCCACTGACTCACTGATTCACTCATTCACTGACTTAATCCCTCACAGACTCATTAACTTGTCCACTGACTCATTAACTGACTTACTGATTCATTCAATGACTCTCACTCACTCCCTCACTTGTAAGTTCACTCTTGTAGTGAGCTTGTTTTTTATATAGCTTTGTTTTTTAAGACTCTGAATCATTATCAGTGTCTTAGTTCCAACCATATTTCTTTTCTTCCCTCTCTCTTTGGTCTATTGTCAGATTAATTGAAGGAGGGGATGACCCCAGTGGTTTTCCCAATATTGTGCTTTTGCTCAATGAGCAAACAGAATGCTTGATGTAGTGCATGAAAGGCCATGTTTGTGCGAGTGCTTCTCTAATGTATTCTGAACAGACAATCTGCCATCTGCTTTATTGTCTGAAAAATCTATAAACAGCAAAGCGGATCCTCATAATAACAAGTTTTATTTGAACTTGTCTTGTTTATTATACTTTCATACACTCAGTTAAATAGTTTCATTAGTTCATAACATACAGCATTCTCTAGATGTCACTAAAGCAGTGAGGGAAGTCTGAGCACATCTGGAGCTCTGACATACTGCCGGTAATGATAGAACAATGATGTGTGCTAATAACCATAGTGATACTTCTCCTTTTATACTCCTCATGTATTCACATCTATCCTTCATATTTTGACCTGTTCACTGTCTTTCACATCTGTGTATTCTGGGTCATATCTGTAGGTGAACGGTCACCATAGCAGCCGCTTGAGAGCTGATTATAATCACGCATGTCACCACAAACACGTCTGATCAAAAAGACACTGATTACGTCTCTCTCTCCAGCCCCCCCCCCCCACTCTTCTCTTCACCATCTGTCCTTTCTTCCAGCCCCTCCTTATGGTACTCTTGTTATAACCTGCCTATTTGACTCTGCATCATAAAGAGACGTAGCAGAATAAAGTTGATTTCAATTCAGCTGAAAACAAGTGTTGTGCAGAAACATCTAACTGCAGGGTAAAAGAAAGTGGCTTTAGTTGAAAGGATTAGAAAGAGACAGGGAGGTCAAGGAGGTCTGTAGTATCTGTAGAAAGCTGTCAGCAAGCATTTCCATTCATTATCTTTATTCTTTCGGGCCAGTTGCATGAACCATAAATGTCATGTGACTAATCACTATGGAGCCACAGGAAAATTATGTCATGACACAAGAATTGTATATAGACAGTATGAAACTAAAATTGATACTTTTATTTAGCAAGGACGCATTAATTTGATCAAAATGACAGTAAATACATTTGTAATGTTACAGATTCCTATTTCAAATAAATACTGTCCTTTTGAACTTTCTATTCATCAAAGAATCCTGAAAGAACTGTATCACGGTTACCACAAAAATATTAATCAGTGATTAATCAACGACTGTTTTCAACATTGATAATAAGAAATGTTTCTTGAGCACCAAATCAGCATATTTAGAAGGATTTCTGAAGGATCATGTGACACTGAAGACTGGAGTAATGGCTGCTGAAAATATAGCTTTGCCATCACAGGAATATAAAATATTTAAAAAATATTAAATATTTAATATATAAAAAGGTCCATTGTCTTTTGTCAATATAGAGTAGTGATGTATACAGGTCAAACAGATGTCACTTTCAAACCAAGCATCTTTCTGTTTGTCAGCATGGACAAAATGAACGAAATCTGGGTGGGAAAAAAATGTAACCATGGTTCCCTGAAAAGAGGAACGAGACACTGTGTCCATTTTCCCCATTCAAAAGGGAATCCCAATTGCATGGATTTCTATTAGAATGTCTCAGTTTTTAATTTTTTCCATTTAATGTCAGTAAACGAACACTGTTATGATTGGCTAATGTTGATGGCTGATGTGGGTAAGTGTCAGCCGTTAAGTAACTGATGCTAGTGGGTTGGGCCTATGGTGCGATGACTTAAAACTATTTGACAATGTTTAGCTCTAGAGGCAGGTATATGGAAATGTATTTGTCCGTATGATTTCACAAATCCCACAGTATCCAAATGAGCCATTTTTGGAGCCTAATTAAATAAATCATTTGTTTAGAATGAGGAGGATGTTTTAAGATATGAATCTTGCAGGATGTTTTAATGGTGCAATGACCTCTTTTGTCAAAAGATCAAGGCAAATTTGATTTCTCATGTCATGACCCCTTTAAGTCTTATAGTTTTTAAATTGGTTATTTTAACAACCTATAATCTATAATATACGAAATTTGATTTATTGTATAAATATTCATGTTACACATTTTATATACTGTACATGTCAGAGTATATTTATTCAAATGAAAATATCTATCATGCTACATGAAATCCTTGGAAGTTCATTTATGATTTTGTTTTATTTTAAAACATAATTCTGAATAAATCAATTCATGTCACATTAGTGCATGTCAGAAGACCAGCAGCATTGAGTTGTTTTACATATTCTCATAAGTTTCCATTTTGCCACAATGACAGTAGGCACATGTGTATCCGCGTGAATCAGATCAATTCTTGCCTTCTGGTGGTATCAATTTGTACATGCAATTACAGTTTCTGAAGTGACATTCAGGCTTGATAAATCACTGTGGGTGCAATTTAATCTATAAGCATTAACATCGGCATGTATTATGTGCATGTATGAAGGAACGCTCTATATTACATATTCAACACTCTCAAAAACAAAAATGCATTTTTTTTTTCATTCTCTTCATGAGGAAAGACTTTTACTTCACATTCCAGAATTCATTTGTTCATTTTTTTTTCATTCATTGATTTATCCATTTTCTCATTCATCCACATGTTTGTCACTGGTTCATTCAATTTTTTCTCTCTCTCCTCCTATCGGTAGTGGTTTAGCTGACATCACTTTGAACCCTGTTCTCATGGTCATGTTAGTCGGTTAAGATTAAAAAGCATCAAATCCTCCTGGCACGATTGACATGGGGTGTTTAGGGATGAGGGAAGGAGGGATGAATGGAAAAAGGGTAGGAGCTGAGTAAATTAATTTTGTCAAATCAGCATCACAGTAGTTTGAAAGTCTGTTTGTGTAAAGCGTCTAAAAGTGTGGATATGTCTATGTAAATGTAGTAAATATTGTAATTTGTCAGAGTAAGTTTAAAAAGCTATGTTTGAAATTATATTTGTGTGTGTATACTTGTGTTTGTGTTGTTTGTGTGGGTGAGCGTCTGCTTTTGGCAAGCTTGTTGCAATGTGGGATTAGTAGGCAACGCTAAATTGTAGGGAGAAATTGGATCAGATTACAGTGAATTTTGGCACTGGATTATCTTCAATCCCTTCAGTGTATCCGAGTAGCCTGAATGAGTGTTTATGAAAGACATTGTGAGAGAGAAGACACCACGAAAAGAGAAGAGAGTTGCAAACTTTAGAAGAAGTAGGATTTGTGTCTTGGATCTCCTTCTTCTGTTTTTGTCTTCTATGTTTAATGTGAAAGTGTTTTCATCTCACCTAGTATATCTATCTCTATATCTCATACACATCTCCTGCTCCATGGGTTGTGTTTTGGGCTGGTATCAAGAGCAGCGGTCCTGCTGATTTCATGGCTTTTACCAGAAGCTTCTTTGCTTCCTTCCACTGGCACCACACTGTTCAGCAGAATTAACCAATCGCCTGAGGGTTTTTTTCCTACAAGCTTGAGAGATTTAAAGAGGGAAAGTTTGGGCTTTTTAAACTAAATCTCTGCTCATCATGTTGGGTTCAAACTGTCATTCCTCTGGGAGCTCAAGCAGAAGCCCCTGGGGATTCCAGCACATGTAAATAAAGTTCAAACTTACTCATCTTCTCAAAATTTCCATACCAAAATCTCTGACAATGTTACCGCTATTTCTAGTGTCTAACAGAAAGCATCTTTTGATTATTGCATACTGTGGAGCTGATGTGCTGGGTCTTTGTGCTGTGTCTTAACTTGGCAACCAATTTTACTGGATGCCTTCCAAAGAACCGTGCAGCTTGAAGTACAGTAGAGCAGGGATGGACAACAACAGTCCTGGAAAGCAACTGCCCTGAGGGTTTAATTCTATCCCTAATCAAACACCTAAAAATCTAACCTTAAGGTGATGATACATGGGGCAACTTTTTGAGCAATGTTGCCGAGCGATGTTGCTTGGGCACTTTCCCATTGGGAATGGGCAAAAAATTTCTATCTGGATACTTTAGATCAAAATTTGTTGCCCATTCTCAATGGAAAAGTGCCCAAGCAACATCGTTCGTCAACATTGCTCAAAAAGTTGCCCCATGTATCATCACCTTAAGTCTTGCAAATTACAGGCAGGTTTGTTTGATTAGGGATGGAACTAAACTCTGCAAGACATAAGTTGCCCATCCCTGAACTAGATGCTTTAGAATCCATCTAATGTTTAGTAGAGCACACAAGAGAGGTCCAAAACTGGTTTAAAGAGGTTTAAAGTGGTCAATAAACAACATGTGCTTACATGTTAAATGTATTTTCATGCTAACACAACAACCCTGCAACATTTTTCATAGGTGGGCTATGAGAATGCAGGCACAGTGGAGTTCCTGGTGGACAAACATGGAAAGCACTACTTCATCGAGGTCAACTCCCGCCTACAGGTGGAACATACGGTTACCGAAGAGATCACTGAGTGAGTGAAAAACTATACAATTGCCTTTACATGATGCACAGGAAATAAACTCACAGAAATGTGGAGGCTTTTATTGTAAGATTTATAGCTTGTTTGAGCTATTTTCCAAAATGTTAACTTGGCACATGCTGAGAATTAAATGAATAGCAAATCAAAATACATCACAGATTTTTGTTTGCATGTACATAATCCATTCATTTCTCTGATTCTGTATGTCTGGAGGATATTACATTTACCATTATATTCTATCCAGATGCTTTCTTATCAAAGAAACTACTTAGAAAGCACAAACATCATGTACACTGCAATTACTTAAACAGTCAAACACTGAAGAGCACTTGTGTGCAAATATACAAAAGTTACAGTAATTGCATTCACACACTGCGGTAGCACTCATAGCCTGCTAGACAATCTAGCTTAAACCAGCTTCTGATAGCTAAATTTACATGGTTTCTTGCTAGTACAAACTTCTCATTTATTGAACAGTTGGACTGCCAGCTGGTTGACCTGCATTCAAACTGGTCAGTGGATTTCAACTAAGGGGCCGGGGCCAAGTAGGGGACCTCAGCAAATTTTCAAAGGGCCTTAAGATATAAAAAGTAAATTAATAATTAAATAATAATAATAATAATAATAATAATAAAATAAGCTCAAAAACAACAACAACAACAACAAAAACAGATATTTCTTATTATATTTCATGTAGCTCCTTTTTTAACAGATAATAAGATTAGTATATTAAAAAAAGTTTTGAAAAACAAAATAGGGCTGGGAACCTTCAAATATTGTTGTGGACAATGGGAAGCATGTGCAGTTTTGAGCAATCTCTCGCCACGAGTTACAACCCATGTAAACATCTTTGTATTCTTTCATTCTAGAGTTGTACAAATGATGGTACATTCAAACCTCTTTGCACAATCTCTTGTCTATGTAGGCCTCCATTGTCGCTGTAGCCTGCATGCATTCCGGTCTGTTCTGTTTATGAAGTTTTTCATCAACTACCTTGTGAATTGACACCCCCAGGGCACGTTTGCAGATAAAGTGATGACTGCAAAAAAAAATTAAATACGCATATGTGACCTGTGTATACGCGCAGGTACAAAAATCTGGCGGTGCGCGTACAGTATGTGTGTACTCTTCTGATGACGAAATTTGAATCACGCACACTGTGCACTGACCCTCACGTACGCGTAAAATGTGAAGTATACTTTGTGCTTCAAGCTAGTATGACCTGTTTTTTTTTTTTTCTCTGTCGAGTCAAATCAACAAATCTAGTAGCACTAGTACTACTTTATATACAGTATATGCAGTACTAATGTAATGGTAGTTAGCGAAGAGAGAGTAATACTAGTTACTGTAATTGGGTCCTAGAAAAGATTTTGCTTGTAATAGATCAGTGGATGTGAATGTGATTCCTACAAGAAGTGAATCATAAATTGGTGCCCAAAAACAGTCTGAAAATAAGTGATGAGTCGAAAGCTGTGATTGGTTATTTGAAGTACTGTATCCACAGTTAATATGTTGGCCAGAATAATAACAGCGTGTGAGAACATGCAAATTTGCATTGATATGTGTGTGTGAGTGTGTTTGCAGTCTGTCAGTGTATAGTGTCTAAATGTTTGTCTGCCGCCCCACCTTCATAAGTTGGTCAAGGGGAGAGAAGGATGATAGGAAGAGAGAATGAGAGAGAACGTGTTAGGAACAGCATGTGTATGAGAGAGAGGAAGGAAGAGGAGAGAGGCGTTATAAATAGCTCTTACCTCCCCTGATAACCTATGAGCTGCTCCATAATGACATAGAGATGAGCCTGATCTCATCACATACACACACACACACACACACATACACACATGCTGACAAGCACGCAGACATTAACGCACTGATGAGTCAAATGATTGATAGCGCTCCTTTCATTCTTCCTCTACACACATACACACACACAAACACATCTTTGTGTTTTCCAGCACAAGTTCCTCACCACAGAAATGGAGACTCATGCATTATAGATATCAGAGTTGTCAAGTGTAGTTGACAGTGCTGCTCTGAATTGGCTCTCATTGCGTGTGCTGCCATCTTAGATTTGCAAAGGATTTATTGAAATATATTATAATAATTAGTCTGTCATATGGATATTATACTGCTTCTTTTATGTGGGAAAATATACATGGTTCGCAATGCAGTCATATTTGTATGTGTATATTTTTCCTCTCAAAATGTGTGTGTGTGAAAGATTAGTAATATTTTCCATTTTATACATTAATGTCATCCACTCGGTGTGGTTTCTGTTTGTTTAATGTCACCACATGTGTATCTGTGGTTTTGATTTGATACAAACACTGTAATTTCCTTTTCACATGCTTATAATGGAAAAAATGGAAACATGGTCTCAGTTGTTTGTTAGGAGAAAGATTTTGTTATATTCTCCTTTTCTACTCCTTTATTTACTTTACAGTACATACTATCCATCTATTTTCTAGTTATGTGTTTATTTGTTATTAGAGTTCCTGTTTTTATCTTCCATAAAATGAGCTATAAAATGAATGGATAGTGTAGACCAGATCATTTGGTCTTAGAAGATTTGAATTCATAGTGTTTGAAAACAGGATATCGATATTTCATTTTGTAAATATGCTTATCATCAATACCAATATACCGACAGCTCTAGTTTGAGTTTGTACTCAAATATCTGGCTTCTGATCACAGACTTTGATGCCTTGGCGAATCTCAGCACAG
This sequence comes from Ctenopharyngodon idella, assembly GCF_019924925.1. Classification (NCBI taxonomy): domain Eukaryota; kingdom Metazoa; phylum Chordata; class Actinopteri; order Cypriniformes; family Xenocyprididae; genus Ctenopharyngodon; species Ctenopharyngodon idella. The sequence goes on from NC_067226.1 coordinate 22,151,699, forward strand.
TTTGAGACATTGAGATCTTTTCTGAAACTGAGAACGTAAGAGAATACTGGGGTATTTTTCTTAGGATCCAGCTGCTGGAAGCAGGAGACTTAAAGGGATAGTTCACCCAAAAATGAAAATTACCCCATGATTTACTCACCCTCAAGCCATCCTAGGTGTATATGACATTCTTCTTTCAGACAAATATAATCAGAGTTATATTAAATAATGTCCAGGCTAATCCATGCTTTATAATGGGAGTGGATGGTGCCCCAAATTCTAAAGACAGAAAAAAATGCACTCATCCATTATAAAAGAAGTCCACACACCACCAATGTTTTGTTAATAAAGGCCTTCTGAAGCGAAGAAATGCGTTTGTGTAAGAAAAATATCCATATTTCAAATTTTATAAACTGTAATCTCTAGCTTCCGCTAACTGTCATACGTGCGTTCACGAGAGAGTGGCGTCCCAGCTTATGACGTAGGACGCATGCGCAGTGTGAGCTCCAGTGACAAACATGGAAGTGCAGAGGAGAGAGCAAAACAAAATACCGGTCACAAATTAAAAGTACAAAACTAGGATTTCTTAAGAAAAATGTCGGAGGATTTCGATATAAGACTAGAGAAGATTTAGTTTTTTGCCATATTTGTTTGAACCGGAGTATACCGACCAGGAACTCCGGGAGATGGAGGAGGCTGCAGCAGCAAAACAAACTGAAAAACTGTTGGCCGAGGCATGTTTATATTGTCGGAGTAAATGCCAATCACTAGCGAAAACCACGTTAGCCAAACCCTGTAAGTCACATCACAAAAACAGCAGGCTAAGAGGGAGACAACACACCCAGATAGCAAGCAGTAAACAAACCGCGCAACTGATAGAGACAGCATTAACTTAGCCATCTGATGAGCCGAAAGTGATGGAAGACGCAACAGGGTAGAGAGCTCGCAGCAGCCCGATGGCAAAACTTGCAGGCAGTAAAAATTGCAGTCAACAATCAAGTCCAAAGCAACAACAGTTAGAAATGGAGTAATCCGAAAAGCACAGTAATCCGATGGCGATATAGAAATCCAAATAAAGCAGTAATCCGATCAGTGCAGCAAAACATACAAACAAACAATCCAGGTTTGAAGCGGTAGCCAGTCACGCACAGCGCTCTGCATCTCCCTTTGACTTTAGCTTTGTTGAAGCAACCCGGATATTCACAAGAAATCAGCATTTTAACACTAATAAAATGTAGAGTATAGCTCAAATAATTCGCTTCTTCACATGGATTTCCTTTGCTGTACACAACTTGGTTCTCGCGAGACTAGCATATTCTCACTGGAGCTCACGCTGCGCATGCGTCTTACGTCACAAACTGGAACGCCACTCTCTCGTGAACGCGCGTACGACAGCTAGCGGAAGTTAGAGATTACAGTTTATAAAGTTTTAAATATGGACACAAACGCATCGCTTTGCTTCAGAAGGCCTTTATTAACCACCGGTGGCGTGTGGACTTCTTTTATAATGAATGAGTGCATTTTTTCTGTCTTTAGAATTTGGGGCACTATCCACTCTCATTATAAAGCTTGGATTAGCCTGGACATTATTTAATATAACTCTGATTATGCTCTTCTGAAAGAAGAATGTCATATACACCTAGGATGGCTTGAGGGTGAGTAAATCATTGGGTAATTTTCATTTTTGGGTGAACTATCCCTTTAAGTCTCCTGCTTCCAGCAGCTGTCCAGACACAAGTATTTGTTTAATTAAAATGAACATAAATTAAATTCAGAAAAACAAACCAAAATGTCTAAATATTGTATATTTGAAATGATTGATCATTATTCCCTGTAAAATTATAGTACTGAGAATTAATTGTCATGAAAACAATCTTGTTGGTCCTAATAGGCTTCATACTGTATTTTAATTCTTGTGATTTTGGAGTGAAATATGGCCAAGGTTTTTGTGCTTATGTTTGTGGATGTATAGAGTATGTTGTGTGTCCAGGTGGATGTGTGTGTTCAATGTAGTCCACCACATATTGAGTAATGACCGTGCAACAAAGTCTCTAAATTGCCGCAGTAGATCTTTATTTTGGGTTGCATTGTTAGAGACAGAGGGAGAGGACACAGAAACAAGGATAAACTGCAAACGAGGCTGAGAACTAAGAGAAATAGAAAGGCTAAAGTCTGAAGTGAGCTAGGGTTTTGGTGACCGAGCACTAGAAAAACTATTTCACCTTTCTTTCTGACACTAATACCCTTATCAATTCCTGTGATTCAGTTCACAACCTTTCCCTTTCCCCTTTCCTCTTCATTCACTCTTGTTCATGGTTTTCTTCCATTTCTTTATTTCCCTATGCCTCTGTCCAACCACTTCTCTCTTTCATATCTCTTCAGTCTCATCCTCTCTGGCTTTTGTTTGGACTCTTTCTCATTCTTGTCCATCTGTATTTCTGTGTTTTCCCTGCTCATTCTTATCAGTTTGTTTTTATAGTTTCTGCTGCAGAAGTGAGGTAAGCAGCTGTTTATAAATGCATATTTTTGTGATATGATTGGCTGGATTAAATGAACACTCTTTTCCCCAAACATTCTTTTATAACTTCATTTTTTTTACACTTTTTCCCCCCTAGCTCATCTCAACATCATTTGCTGACAGTGAATTTATTATTAAAGAGGGAACGCCTCATTGAGGTTCTTTATTATTTGTTGACACATTCTTTGAAATGTGAATTGAGCCTGATTGGATTCTCAATTGAGGATCCTCCAGTTTATATTGATCCTTCACCCAAACTCTTGCTCTAGCATCATAAATCAAAGCACAGAAATGACCTCAGAGGTCATCCTCCATCTGTGCTGATTCTAGACCAGTTTTGCCATCTCTCCTGTACAGTTTTGACAAATGAAGTTATTCTTAGACCAGGATATAAATGGAATCCCTAGTGAAATCGTATTTCTTTTAAAATCTGTTGGAGGTCTGTAGAACAGTAGCCGCTAGCTTTATGTGCTTGGGGCATTGCAAAGAAGGATTTCATTAAATATAATGGCTCCTGGTGGACACAGCTCTGTGCTGGAGCTTTACTCTCTGCTGCTTTTATTCATCTTTTTGCCCATCTTTTTTCTGAAAACATGCTTTTAAAATAAACTGAGGTGTTGCTTATTAAGCTTACACAACTGACTCTAGTATGGTGTGATCAGGGTCTCTATGGCTCTGTGTGTTTTGTTATTTGCCATTTAGCAGACATTTGTCATCCAAGTACACTAATTGCAGAAACGGTTCCCCTAGAGCAGTCGGGTTAACAGCGCTAGTGAAGAACACAATGATGACAGAGCAGAATCTCAGTAAGTCTCTGGGGTGACCTTTACTTACAGCTCCACCTGCAGCCTTTGGATATAGGGACCATTAGGCTGCTTCTTTTTCTTTTCTTTTCTTTTCTTTTCTTTTCTTTTCTTTTCTTTTCTTTTCTTTTCTTTTCTTTTCTTCTCTTTTGATGTTCTGGGTGGTTGCTAGTAGTTGACTGATATGATGCCAAGATTGGTATATATCGGCCGGTATATCTGCATTTTTGTGTTTGGCTGGCATGAGAGTTGTGTAAGTGGAACTTTTGTTTTGCAAGCATTTACAACCTAGATCTATCCATCCATCCGAAACAGATGTAGGCTGGTAAGTGTTGTGTAAACCTCACTCCCCTGATCTCAAGAGATGCTCTAGCGACTGACGCTAGAGGTTGCAGCCTTTAGCCTCCTTGTTAGAGCGTCCGACTCCCACGCGGAAAGGCCCGGGTTCGCATCCCACTTGGAGCGGGCAGGTGCGAACTGGAGGGGCTACACGTCCGTCCATCCATCCAGGTGTGCAAAATAAATATAAATAGTGTTGTTGCACGTTTATTGCCCAGTGGGGGTATTTAACTGTTCATAAGGTAGATGGCCTGGGGGAAGAAGCTTTTCTTGTGCCTGGCTGTTCTGGTGCTCAGTGCTCTGTAGCTCCGACCAGACAGCAACAGTTCAAAGAGAAATTAGCCTGGATGTGAGGGGTCCAGAGTGATTTTGCCAGCACTTTTACTCACTCTGGATGAGTACAGTTTTTGGGGTGTGCCAATGATTCTTCCAGCAGTCCAGACTATCTGCTGAAGTCTTCTAAGTAGGAATGCACTGATACCAGTATCGCTATCGGCCCGATACTGCACTCGTGTAGTTAGGGCCTGAGCACCGATGGTGCGAGGACCCTATTGGAATTGCTCAGTTTATTATTATTCTTCCGCTTCTTCTTCTTCTTCTCCCAAATGAATCGCATTTTTGAGGGCCTCAACATGCTCGAAAACTCATGAAACTTTGCACACACCTCAGAAGTGGTGAAAATTTACATCTGTTATGGGTCTCAGAATTAGGCGTGGCAAAATGGCTCGATAGCGCCACCTACAAAATTTCAACTAAGTGCCCCTCGCACCACATTTCACATACAGGTATGAAATTCAGTATACATATGTAACAGCCCAGTCCCTACAAAAAAGTCTCTTGGTGCAAAATCTGAAAACCAACAGGAAGTGAGATATGAAACTTCACATGTGTGTTGAGAGTCCTGGCCTAAAGACATCTATATGCCAATATTCAGTTAGTCATAGCGCCACCTGGTGGCAACAGGAAATGGTTTGCTTTACACTGTAATTCACTCCCAGAAACACATTTCAATATGCCACGAAGTGCCAAACATACTAGAAACACGTTAAATCATGCAACACTTCGCTAAGTGCTAATGTATGCAATTAATGCCATGAAACAGGAAGTTGTTGTAACTCAGGCATACAATGTCTGATCTGCTCCAGACTTCACTTTTAATAATAGTCCTGGCCTGAAGACATCTACATGGCAATATTCAGTTACAGTCAAAGCGCCACCTGTTGGCAGCAGGAAGTGTGCCACTTTGAAATGACTTTGTCATATTCCCCTTATATTTACTCGCTTACATGCATGTAACCCATTGTTCACTGTTTTCCTAAGGCCAACGGGTGGCGGTGAGCCCAGGTGCGAGGGCCCTTTCATCGCTGCTTGCAGCTTTAATTGTACTTGTAATCATTAAAATGCTCAGATACCAACAACCGATACCACGCAGTGTGAACAGTACAGTGCTTGTGACAAAGAAACTCAGACAACAGAGCAAACAGAGAGCACAATGGATATATCAGATAAGGATGTCTATGAAGAAAATGTATTGAATTCATAGAATGTTAAACAAATTAAATATTTACACCTATATAGCTGCTGTGTGCAAGGTGATAAGCCAAATGCAGAGTGGGTTGAGCGCGTAGCGGCACGGACGTGCAAGCTTGTCGATCGTATCCCTCTTTCACATACATCACTGGAAAGTTTGTAGCTCGGTCGCATGTGGCAATAGCAAAGAAGGTAAAACGAGGCACATATTACTAATGTTAACCAATGTCAAAGAGAGAGAGAGAGAGCACACTTCTATTGCATTCTCACTCGGCACACATGCGTCATTTGGATTAAAACTAAATCGTATATGCAAGTAAAAACTTGAACTGTTATGTGATTTATGTATAATGAGTGGTTTCCTACATTTGTGCTGGGGTGTATCTCCTAAAGTCCACAATCATCTCCACTGCTTTGCACCAGACAACCAGCTTTTTAACCTCCTGTCTGTTTGTCACCGTCTTGGATGAGACTGTTAAGTGTAGTGTTGTCTGCGACACCTTCAGAAGCTTGACAAGAGGGGTCTTTGGCGTTGCAGACGTTGGTGTAGTTTTGAAAATGTGTACCAACTATTGTGTAAAGCACGTATCCAATTGTTAAAAAAAAAAAAAAAACTTCATCTGTAGCTTTTTTCAGAGCTTGCTTTCAATCATATTCCCCAGCACAGCAGATAAAATCCAGCACAGCTACTTGAGGAAGTCAACAGGCTGTGGCCTCTGCGTTCAATCAGCTGCACCTCACAGCGCAGCTCGACGCTCGGACCTATTCACTCTGACCTGAGGTGCAGTTTGAGGCCTATAGCAATGCTCCATGCTGAGCCCCACTAAGCATCATCAAACAATGTGGATAACCTAAGCTGTGAGGAGCCTTGCCTGCTTGTATTTGATATGATTGGAATAATGAGCCTTAGGGTGGAGCTTCGTGCTGGGGCCTGCTCTGCGTGATAAGAGCTGCAAATGGGCTTTGTTGCAGAGTTGCTTGCTGGGCTCTGATAAAGATACTGAAGCACTGGGTTTTCTGCACATTTTAACTTTCTCTTCACTTTAACTGCTCTATCTTGAGTAGTGTCATGAATACCTGTCCAAAATACACCATTTACCTGACTTAATGCACACCACCGTTCAAAAGTTTGTGGTCAGAAAGTTTTTTTAAATGAATAGGCTACTTTTATTAATCAAGGATGCAATAAATTGATCAAAAGTGACAGTAAAGACATCTGTAATTTTACAGAAGATTTCTATTTCAAATAAATACTGTTATTTTAAACTTTCTATTTATCAAAGAATTTTGTGAACACAGAATGGAGTATTGACTGCTAAAAATTCAGCCTTGCCATTACAGGAATGAATTACATTTTAAAATATATTAAAATGGATAATAGTTATTTTAAATTGTAATAATATTTTACAATTTTAATGTATTTATGATCAAATGCAGCCTTAGTAAGCATATGAAACTTTATTTCAAAAAAACGTTTTAACGGTAGTGTACTTTATAGTGTCATTATAATGTTTTAAGATGATTATAATGACTACAGACAACTCTACTTTTAAAAGATTTTTTTAGTGCATTTTGCAGAAATACATATTATTATTATTATTTGGTACGACTTATGAATCATTTCTTACCTTTGAGTTGGACAGCTCTGTTCAAGATATAAGCTTTTAATGCACACACACACACACACACACACACACACACACACACACACACACACACATATACACACAGGTTGTTGGCTACTGAATGGCTCCTGAAAGAGACTGATGAAAATTACATCAGAGGTAGCTTTCAAAAATGAATCACGCTGTGTGAGAGAACTTTTTTTATTATTATTATTCATGGCTCATCCATCAAGGGAAGGTCTCATCTTATCTAACCCTTTACCGTTATCTTTCTCATATCCTCTTGATTGCACTGAATGAAAGTGAAAGTGACATGTGAAGGCCAAGTATGGTAACCCGTACTCGGAATTTGTCCTCTACATTTAACCCATCCAGTTGTGTAAAGCATACACATCTCTAACCTTCCTTTTTGAGGCAAGAGGGAAAATTTTGTGCTAACACCTCTCTTTGATTAGCACTTGAAGGCCTCAATAAAAAGCATTGTCAATCATTTTTGATGGACAGCTGTTAAGCTTTATGGCTTCAAATGAACTACATTTTTGTAAACTTTTTGTGGATGTTTGTGATTGTCTGTGTGTATATTAAATCTAGAAACTCCTGCCAAACTCACACTATTGGTAGATCCAGAAGCTGACATGTTGGAGATGTTTGAAAGTGTCACAGTGTTTACACTCTTTGGGATGGGAACTGGAAAATGGTCCAAAACTCTGAGACAATTAATGAAAATGCTTCTATTTTGCATTCTTCTAGCTTTTCTTTTTATTTGTAAGTTATATTATAGCACAGCATAATAATAGTTAGTGCCAAAAAGTGAGCTTCAGTGGAATCAAGATCATCTAACCATCTGTACATAGGAGTTCACATGATCGCTGCCGCAAATGTACTTATTTGATTAGTGACAGAGAAATAGTGCAGAATCTGAAATATTTTAATGTCATGTATTACTGATTTGTTTTTTTGTTAACGTTACTACAGTCTTTTTAATGTGACTTCAGACTTTTGGATCCCACTGTAGTCTACATGTTGAACTATTATTCAAATATTATTAAAATATTTTCCTTTAAATCAAAAACTATCTGTAATTGTTCTTTTCTTGTCCAAAAGTATTCACAGTGTTTTTCTTGATCTCATAACAGTTCTTTGCTATTGCTGCTGCTCTCTCTCTCTCTGTCTCTGCTGGCCTCATTGTCTCTTTCATGTTGTATTTATTACTGGAGATTTTTTTTCATTATTATCCTATTATCTCCTGAATGTGTTTTCTGACTCATGAGTGTGGGGTGGCAGATAAAAGCGGTAAGCCAATAATTAATGCTTCTGTGAACAGCAGGCTGAGGGTGAAACCCAGATGAAATACAAGAGCTAGGAAATAGAGGTAAAAGTTAGCTTATAGGGAACATGGATTTGTCTCCTCAATACGTTCAGTACATGATGTGCTTTTGTATCTGCATGCACGTATTGTGTACACCTATTTTTGATCGGATATGCAGAAAAAGCAGAGGTGTGTATTTATGTTTGTTTGTGGAAAGGATGTGGCTTCAACCACTCAAGGTCAGCATGGTGTTAAAGGCTCATTAGCACATTCCTGCTGATCTTTGATCAGTATTGAGTGACGCGTGTCCTCTGTGACCTCTTCGATTTGAACAGCACATGTTTGACCCTGGACATGTGGTGAGACGTTAACTATATTGAGAATAAGACAAGTAAGCAATTGCAGGGTTCTTCAACATTTTTCCGGACCCCTGTTACAGCATAAATTTGAGTGCTTAATTTTAAGCTTTAATGCATTTACTTTAATTGTTTACAATTTCATTCAATTGAAAAGTCATGTACTGTACTTGTTCATTACATTTTTGCTTTACTTCATAATTCAATTTTTTTTGTGGGAGGGGGACAAAGAAGGGAGAAGCCATTTAGACTAAGTGAAAATGGCAGTATTTTCATTGCACTAGGTGTAAATATAGTAGTTGTTAGATGCTGTTTATACTTAGTGCAAATAGTGGTAGATACTTTTTTTATAATATACTACAATACAACTCAGTGTAGTGTAGTATATTATAAACATTATGTAATAATAAGAACATATTCACTATATGATTATATATATGAACACTGTTTCGACACTGTACGATTTCTTTATTAACTTTTTGAATTGGATGACATGAGATGAGGGTGTGTAAATGATGACAGAATTTTCATTTTTGGGTGAACTATCCCTTTGAAATCATAAATGGTTGCTGCCTTATGGAGACATTATTTGTCCTATTCCTAAAGCCCCCCTCTACACCTACCTCTATATTGAACCTGCTGATTAAAAAAAGGTGTCCTCAAAAGTCCAGGAAGGAAGCCATGTTTTGAGCATGGCGATATGAGCTGTGAGCTGTGCCCGCTTGTCCGATCAATGTGAGGACACCACATCTAGTTTCAATTATAGACCAATTAAATACACATCAGGCACTTTATTTACGCCTTTTGGATATTTTCTTCATTTTTCTTTTAAATTTAATGGCTCTCCAAGCTGATATGTGATAGGAAAAGGGAGAAGAATGAGTTCAGAAAATGGTGGATTCGATTGCGTCAAAAGCTAACGCCACCCACCTTGCTCTCCATGCCACTGCTCCTGTTACCATATGGGTTTCTTTTGTAATTTTGTCTGGCTTAACCAGACTTTAAATAGCCTCTGCCAACAAGGCGGGCTATTGGCACTTGGTTTAAATAGATACTCTAGGAAAAATTAGAAGATATTTTAAAGAATGTTGGTAACCAGACAGTTGATGGTAGCCATTGACTTCCATAGTGGGTTTTTTTTTTTTTTTCCCTATTATGTAAGTCAATGGCTACCGTCAGCTGCTTGAATAGCAAAACCCTTCAAAATGTCTTCTTTTGTGTTCAACAGAAGAAAAAAAGATTTTCATTTTTGGGTGAACTATCCCTTTTGTTGTTCATTTTTGCATCTTTTGTTTTTATTTTCAGGCTTTCATACATATTAGTGAATGAATAGTAATCTTTCCCTTTCTCTCTCTCACACACACACTTCTCTCGCTCACTCGTTCTCGGCATGTAGGACATTAGATATTCTACACCTCACATGTTCTCAGCTTCTCGCTCAGTGTCTCTCAGCTCAATAGCAATGGCAGACATTAATTATGAGTCCGCTGTTTGAAAATAAAGTGATGCATAGAGGCAAAAAAAGGCATATGTGTTTTGTATGCAGATCACAGGTGAGAGCATGTGTGAATATTTAAATTACACACATTTATGTAGCTGCTGACACCAGTAGTAATTGCTCGTGTCTTTGTTCTTGTGTGTGTATTGCACGATGGGTCATTCATCATGAGCGGACATTCGCCTCATAGTAATTTCGGGATCGTTTTTCTAGACAGGCATTGTAAAGTTGTTCCTATGTGCCGGTTACACAGAAATGTGCACATAGTTCAGTCTTACTGGTGCATTAAACTGCAACAAAAGAACCCAAGCATGATAAGATGTCGAAGCATAAGGATTGACTCATTTCGTATATTATATTATATTATATTATATTATATATTGTACTCATTTCGTATATTACATTATATTATAATAATAAAAATGCACAATACAATTTCATTGCCATAAAGAAATATATATGACCAAGAAATTCTCTTGCAATTGGAAAAAAACAAAACAAAGTTGGGCCCTGTGTGTGTAAGAAAAGAGGCAGAGTTAAATTCAGAAATAATAATAATAAACATTTTCTACATTATCTGTGCAGCTTTATTCATGAGTACCACCCGCTTGTCCTCTCACATAATTATTTATTTGATTTTGTTGCTCATTAAAGGGAAAGCAAAAACAAGAATCACTATTGAAGTGGAATGCCTTACGGCAATTGATATGAAAAGTATCTTTGGATTTAAACTCGCTTTGGAGTTTCACATGCACACAAAGATGTAAAGAGAAGAATTCACTAAGAATAAACTGCACCCATTGATTTAGTTTGCGTGCACGGTCAACAATTCATTTTAGCAAAAATCAAGTAAATCAAGTAAAGAATGATAATGAATTATTCAGGTACAGAGTAACACAAACACACAAAAATTGTGCTCGATGCAATTTTCATGACACAATTTCTAAACTTGCAGACAAGTTTTGAGAGCTATAGAGGATGCTGCTGTAAGGCAAACCCAATCGGTCCAACAGCGGCTTCCCACCGGACGGGGAAGGTTTCTTGCGCGTTCGGTCTTTTCAGTGTGGCACAGTAGTTCAATTCTCATTAAACTTTTATCTGACTCCATTTTAGTATGACCTCAAATTTAGGGTAGAATGCCAATTTATGATTGACCATTTATATGATAATTTATCTAGACATTTGATTATTCTATTTAACTCTTTACTCTTATTGTACTCCTTTATTCAGATTCCTATAACGCTTTGAGTCTCGCACCGGCCGGGCATACGATCTCATACTCACAATGTTGTCAGTCTTAGTCATTAGACAGAGGCGATGATTAATATTTTAGAGGCCGTACCCACTTTGCTCATTCTAGAATACATTTATTTAGTCCCCATAGATCTGAACACACCAAATTAAGGTAAGATTACTTTTAACCAGAGGCCATGAACATTACCATAAAATCAGGCTGATTTAGCTTCCTCTAGTGGTAACTTTACATAATCACGCAGTGGTTTACCCACAGACACTTAGTTAGAATAATAAGAATAATCTTACCATAATCAGAGGTTGAGGCCCACCCTGTTTAGATTGGTCTAGCAACACTCTGTTGCTCTAAAAGGAAAAACCCATTATTAGCCTACACAGTCTAAGTATACATAACTAATGCCAATGTGTTAGTCGGAGCTCTAAAATATCAGTTGGTGTGCCCCACTGCTCCACCTAAACTGTACTTTAGTCCGTTACTAACCTGAGTGTAGATTTGTGGGGTTATGGACTTAACGTAATCTATTAGAGTCAATAATTTCAGAGTAAGTCAGAATAAAATCAAATGTAACAATTTATTAGTCAGGTAAATGTATCATGCCAATTACATAATCAATTCAAAGATGATCAGTACAAAACATCAAATGCTCAGAAATAGAGTAAAAGATGAATACCTGACAGTAGAAAAATGCACATTGCTGAGTGTCTGAAGGACACTCAGCAATGTGGGCTGATCTGATTACAGAATCACACCCTGAGCCTCCTGCAACATCTCTTTAAATACTCAGACCAAGACAGAAACTTCCTTCAAATGGAAACGTGAGTTCACAATGGGAATTTGCATTAATCAGGGTCCTAGACTGAGTAGTTTACACCTTTTGGGGACAGAAGGCCATTTGCATGAAAGACCCTGTGAAAGTGGACACACCCATTACAGAGAGCAAAATATCTCTAAAATCTTAAAACCTTTATTACCTTCTGGTTTACTTCTGTGGGAATGAGACCTCTGTACCAGTCGCACTGAGACATTTCAAATGATACCAAACATGTATAATGTTGTATGATAACTGTTCACATTAAACCATATAGATTTTGGGTAAATTTCAGGTCATCTCTGCATGTAGAGAGAAGAAATGGGGGAAGAGGGGGTGAAGGAAAGGAAATGCAGATTAAGGCAATGCTGAGGTGTGATTGCGTCTCGGATGGGGATGCTAATTTTGCAAGAGAGAGTTCAAATGTTAATTTCCTTTGTTTTCTCAAAGAGTAGCCCTCTCTTGGTTTAGACAGTCCAGCGTCAGTCTTACACTGCACACCATTGTAATATGGCATACTTTAGTGAGACTAAATTTAATTTGATGAAATACTTTTGCCATGGTCAATAGAAAATGTTCACAAACTTCTGACTTGTATACAGTTTCATTTACAATACTGATGACTTTTGAAAAATCTGTAATAAGCCTAAAGTTTACACTGAAAAGAACGACAATTTTTTTATTTAAATACTCATTGCAGTATTTGCTGTGAGTAAATAGTCACTTTTTAAGCACTATAAGTGCCTGTAATTGACACAACTTTTAGATAATTTAACGCCTGATTAATTTGAAATGCGTATGATTAGTGAAACAATTTTGAGCTGAATTACTACATGCAAAAGGTCGAAATATTTGGTGAATTTACCTATATTCTTCTGGGCAAATGCTTACACAAGTTTGAAACCAGCTTTATATTTTCTGGTCAAACAAATAAACAAACAGACAAACATGTTTCCAAAAGTGCATTTCTATTCATCCGGAGTTGTTCTCAGATTTCTTTTTGTGGGTGTAATCAGTATATTTTTGTCTCATCCACATCCCACATTTTTTGGTAGGCATGGATAACGAGGGAAAAACTATAAACAGAAACAGGCTGAAAAACAATACTTTCATTATAGTTTAATGTGCTGGGGCTCTGGGGCTTTACTCAACCTCCAGGAGAAAACTAAAGATTATTAGCTGGGTATTCCACAAGATCAGACTTAAATGCTGTTCTGCTTTGCTATGGTTTGGACTCTTGCCCTGCTTATGTGCACAATTGGTTGCTTAAAGTTGTTTTGAAATATTGATAAGGTATTCACTTTCTCTGAAGAAGTGTCATGCTGAGGTTGAGAATAGAGGCTGGATCTAATCGCAACAGTTGATTTTAACACACACTAAATCAAAATAACAGACTCTCAGGATGTCACAGAACAAAAATGCAGGAAACAGAACAACCAAAAAACAAAAGAGATCAGGCAAATTAAGGCACCCACACACTACAAGAAAATCGGACCGATTTTGGGTACAATTCTCCCGTTCTGACAATCCTTGGTGAAGTCTCAATTATCTTGATGGTTCTATAGATTATCTTATCAGAGTTTCCTGTGGTGTGAGGTGTGTTAAGAGTGATTGAATCTGCTAGGACTGCACCGACATATTGAATATTTACGATCAGAAATGCTGTTTTGTGCAGGGAACCCTGAGGACAAATGCGCACACACTCTGTAGATTGTCATGTGGAACAAGACAAACCTCGCGCTGTAACATGTACTTGCGCTGTTCACACCGTCTCCACGACTTCATTCAAACCTTTCTCTTTTTTCCCACAAATTTTCTGTTAAAATCAGTTCAAACGCTACTTTCTTCTTGCCTGTTGTCCACCATGTTTGTTTACTCTAAAGTCACATTTGACTGCAAGATATTTTGTGAAATTTACTGTGTTCACAGCTGGGACCCTGGTTTGAATGGAATCTTTTGTTGTCATACGAGCTTGCAGGCGATTTTTTTTTTTGTTGTTTTTTTTCACTTGGGAGAAATCACATGGAAATCATTGATGCTCGTATGGTCACAACTCACATTGTGTGAGAAGAAATTACAAGCCAAGCCAAGAACGTTATGAGTACCTCCCGACCATTTTCAAACATGTTTCAAAAATTCGGGGAGTCGATTTTGACCAGTGTATAGGCTGTCCCCTATTGCCAAATCATACACAACCACATCACATAGGCTAGATCTATGAATATTATTATAGCCCAGTGGCTGCAACTCTACAGCGTGCACATACACTGACACACACACACACACACACAAAAATCACACGCATAAATACACTCTCTAGTTGTTTTTGTTAAAAGGAATGGCTGTCATGTTTGTGGTCTCTCACATTTTGAAAATCTGATAAGATTTTAAAAATCTTTTAGTGTGGGTCAGCGTTAACACTACAAACTTAGGGATATATGCAAAGAATAACCAAAGGGAAGAAAACAAGAAACAGTTGTCACATTAATCAAACAATGAATAACCATGGAAGAAACTAATGCAAACTTTAAAAAAAACAAGGAAACAGAAAGGGAAATATTAGAACACAATGATAACCAGCTAAGAGACCATGACAAACTAACGTGACAAGAAGTTTATCATTTGTAGACATGCATAAAAATAGTTTTTGGGCTGCTGTGTATGTCTATGTATGTATGCATGTATCTTTCAGTCTTCATACAATGTTGTGTGATTCATCCGAATTCTGTTTGTGGATCAACTGCATGTGTGCGCGGGTCAATATTCCCCAGTTCACACTTTGAACTATTAGACCCACGTTACACAAAATACACAAACACAAACACAAACACACTAGACCTTTAAAGCTATATCAGTGGTATTTACACTAATATAATGATATTTACTATACCATACCCTTAAACCTAACCCTGACACAAACTTGTTGTCATTGACATTATTAGATTTGAAGCTAAACATGATTTGTCCATTTTATAGGCTTTTCAAATAGTAAGGACCACTTCAAATGTCAGCTTTGCCCAAGCTTCATGATATTTGTGAAGACGTTTTTCAGTTTTCATTTTCAGTTGAAGGGTTAGTTCACCCAAAAATGAAATTTCTGTCATTATTTACTCACCCTCATGTTGTTCCAAACCTGTAAGACCTTCGTTCATCTTTGGAACACAAATTAAGATATTTTTGATGAAATCCGAGAGGTTTTTTTTTTTTATCCCCCATAGAAAGAAACTTAATTACCACGTTCAAGGTCCAGAAACGTAGTAAAAACATTAATAAAATAGTCAACGTGACTACAGTGTTTCAACCTTAATGAAGCGGCAAGTATAATTTTTATGCGCAAAAACATAACAGAAATAACGACTTTATTCAGCAATTTCGTCTCTCCCCTGTCAGTCTCATACACTGTTGACGTAGTAAATACAGTGCAGCCCTTCCGTGTACTACGTCAGAATGCCAACTCTATATTAAATTATTGGCCGGCTCCTGTGTCAGCATCACACACATGCGTAATTGTTGAATAAAGTTGTTATTTTTGTTTTTTGCGCTTCGTAACATTAAGGTTGAAACACTGTAGTCACGTTAACTATTTTAACCTGTGTGTGTGTCATATTCACCCTTGGTTTTTGTTTCAATTAACTAGGCCATAATCTAGTTGCATTACAGACCACTGGAAATTTGTTCACCTTAACAAACATTATCCTCAGTTTCCCCTTTCACTACACCACTCAACAGAATGCAACCGGTGTGGAGTAAGAACGGCTCTGTGCAAAAGAAAAGAACTCTGCTAATGCCTAATTAACACATACAGTAAATCGAGCATCAACATACATTTTAGATGAAGCTAAATAGGCACTATTTTAGGTATATACCAGAAAAAATGCAATTAGACAAGGTTGAACATTTATTCAAACCTGAGACTTTAAATAGTTCACATTCTGTATAGATAGACAGATGATGTTACCCTATGGTACTGTTGACAAGTGGAAGATCTGTACAGGTGTTGTATGTATGTATGCTTGACAGCATGTGTTTTATGAGCTTTTTGACATTTTAATGTCATGTCATTAGTGTACCTCCTGTCTTTCACGGAAATGTCAAAGCAGCTTCTTAACCACCATATGCTTTACATCCAACCAAGAACATAAAATACATTTTTAAGTCTTTTCCCCTCTCTCAAAATCTCAAAATAAAATTTGAAGTGGTTTATCAACTAAGCAGCTTAGCGATAAAATTAGCATATATTTCCTGTCAGCTAAAATAGCAGATCTCTTTAGTCCCTGAAGTGATTTGCTAGATATTTCCTTAGGTAGTTTTGAGAGAAAATTAGTATTTATGCTTGATGCTCTTCGTATAGCCATTTTAATTCATTTAATCTAATTCTACGTGATTTTTTAAACTTTAAAGCAAGTGTGAAAGACTTTAATTGGTTGAATTAAGCAAAGATTGATTTGGATTATTAGAAACTGTGTATCATTGACAATCAATACGTCTACATCATAATGGATTCAAATGAATCAAAGCAAATTGCTTGATATTGGTGCAAGCGCTAAGTGGGCAAACTTCTTTCATGGATAAACATTTCAAAAGGAGGAAGATCAGCGAATTAATTATGCAGCTGTGATTGTCAAAGATAAAAGTGAGATTGGTGTTTCAAGTTTGTCTAATGAATTCCATTCCACTTCAGGGTTTATTCATCAGTTAGTGCTGATAACGGCTCTCTCTCTCTTTCTCTGCCCCTGTTAGTGTGGATTTGGTTCACGCACAGCTGAGAGTGTGTGAGGGCCGCAGTCTTCCTGAGTTGGGTCTCGAACAGGACAAGATCCAGATCAATGGCTGTGCCATTCAGTGCCGGGTCACTACAGAAGACCCCTCCCGTGGTTTTCAGCCAGACACAGGTCGCATAGAGGTATGCCTGCTAAATGACATGCAATTATGCAAATTACAGTAACATCACTCCAATTAATAATGTGAGACGTGACAGATTCTGAAGTAGGCCTAACAGGAAACAAGCAACAAGAAACTGGAAATAAATCTCTGATATTAGTCTATTCAATAACATCTTTATTCATAATAAAATAAATGTATCTTCTGTCTCTAGTTTGGCTAGTTTTATACCCACTTTTATTTTTGGGGAGCTGTTTTATAATAGTTTTTGTCCAGAAACCAAGCTACAGTCTGGCCATTAAAGTGGCCACGCTCATTTATCTGGATGTCTGTCCGCACTCTGCATTCATACTCACTAAAACACACACTTTTAGAGAGGCGTTATTTTTGATGAGTCATCGAGCAGGGAGCATTGATTGAAAGCGATTTTCAGGGAATGCTCTTATTGAGTTGAAAGAGGGGACAACTAGTCCTCCGCACTGCTCAATTTGACGCACTGTTTTGTTCCAGTGGCAACATTTTAATGTTACTAAGAAAACATCACAGAACAGAAAAAGCCTCATCCATCTGTGCTGGATGCTGTTAGAAATTGCACTTAGCTCTCTTCATATGTATGAAGAAATCTGGCTTTGTATGATGCCATTTCATGAACTGAAAAAACCCTCAGAATGTTGGAACAGAGAACATGAGTAATTGGCCTTCATTTCTTAATATTGATTTGGGGAATTTTTACAGACTAAACCCTCTAATTCAGTTACATTTGTAATAATAATTATTTAAAAAAACAAAACAAAAAAAAACATACTTTTGACTCCTAAAAATGCCATTTAGACCTTCAGAGTACAGTATTTGAAATCTTGCAGGACATGATGACTGAAATCTTTCCTTTCATTCTTCAGTCCAGCTACTAAAAGCCAACCAAAGCATGTTCCTAGGCATTTTATTTTGACTTTTTCATAAAACATTCAATGAAATCCATTTTGTTGTCAGAGCATGTACCATTTTATTTCCTTCTTTTTTTTAAACGGGTTCATGTGCAAAGTTATATTTTTAAGTCTATATCTAAGACTAGTGAAGAAATATATAGATTTTTACATTTTAATACACAAGCACAATTACATGTGGAATTACATGTAAGTTTTTAACTTTTACTCAGTTCTATTCTGGGTACCTTTTGATTCTTCTTTGGCAAGGATTTTCTCGTAGTACCTATAAGTATTATTTCCAAGTCTGTATTTGTATTACAATAAAACATAACCATTTGTTTATGCATGGAATAAATTGTTTTTCAGATCAGTTAGAAATTGGGAATGGGATTGTGTAAAATCGTGAGCTGCCTCTCATACTAGGTTAATATATCCATTATCCACTTATTCTATGAATATTGGCAGGCCAATGCGTACATATTTTTAGACTTTATTCAAAATGTTTAAACATCTTCTAGAATTTTTTTTAAAATTGCATTGTGACTTGTGACTTCCTGAGTCAGAATCGAATCGAGACACCCCCCCCCAAGTGTTATAAAACTTGCTTTGGCATTAGGTTATGTGTTCATTTTTCATCTTTCATCTCTGGATTGGATACTGTTTGAAGCATCAAAATAGTAATAGTGTTCTAAAAGTTTAGGAAGTTAAACGCAGAAACAGTCTCTCTTGCGCTCTTACTCACCTGTTTCTCATTACTTCTTACATCTTTCCTGCCTGAAATCTTCCCTTTATCTTTTGTTTCTGTCTTTAGCCTGGTGTAATAACAGATACCTGAGTCTCATGGGGTGCTTGAGTTTGCCTGTCACAACCACAAAACTCTGATTTTTTTTTTCTTTTTCTTTTTTTCTTCAGTTCCATTGTGCATGAATGACAAAAAAGTAACTAAGAGCCAGATTTACTAATGACTTGCAACAGTTCAAACACTCTTTTGGCATGAAAAACTACTGTCAGGATTTACTGAAGACATGCATTGGTGAAAAATTAGTGATGAAAAGGTGTGGACAGTTATTTTGGCCGTTGACATTACTGCATATGCATTTGAAGGAGTTTCCATTTCAGACGCAAAAATTATGGGAGGAGAGTTTTTAAATAAATCATGCAACATGACTGAACTGACACCTGCACATTTTCAGGGCTCACAACAGCATTCTCGACAAACCCACGCTAAATGAATGGAACCGCACTGGACAGCTACTTGTCATATGTTGTGAGAGCCACGGTGAACTGTATAATCATGACAGGTTTAGTTTACTCAAGAAGATGGAGAAATTATTGAGTTCATCCGCAAATCCGGAGCTGCAGTGGGTGCGAGCTGCGAGGCTCAAACGTACTCTCTGCACTCAGTTACTAAGCATTTAACATCCTATTTAAGTCGTGTTTCCACCGCAGGAACTTTCCCCAGGAACTAGGGACTTTGGGGTGCTACTGTGTTTTCACCACAGGGACCAGGGTCTAAATGAAGTTCCGAGTAAAAATGTCCCCCTCAGAAAGTACCTGCTCGCGAGGTAGTATTTTTTAACGTTCAGGAACTTTCAGGGGTGGGACTTGGGCACTGAACATGCTGATTGGTTGAGTTCACACAGCATTTTGGTTGGTTGACTCCACACAGCATTTTATTTCAACCACCATTTTCAAAAGTCTGTTGCGGTGCATGCAGTAAGAATTGTATGCTTTTCAAACGAGTTTAAAAAATACGACCGATGGACAGACGACGAGGTTCAGTCTTTATTAAGCTCATATGTGGAGGATGAAATCCAGTGGGAACTGGAAAGTCGCGCACAGTCCTACATCACCGGACTAATTTGTCTAATCTTCATGGTACTTTAGACCGCGATGGTAACGCAGGCAGCAACAGGTCTGACCACATTGTCAGTGGATAGAACTCCCCGCAGAATTCTCCACTCCCATCAGGACTTTTAAGGGATTGCGGTTTTACGATAATTTGCCCTGTTTAGTTAATCTGGCCCTAAGTATCTAACCAGCAAAAACTGATGTGTGTCAGTGAGTTAGATGTGTGAAATGCATTTGTTTATCCTAATTTGATTTATTCCTATTTCCTCTCACTAAATAAAATAATAAAATAAAATACAATTTCATGGGTTTCACCATCACAACCCTCTTTTTTTGTATGGCAAAAAGTAGCTTGGACCTTCTGCCCTGCATCTCATCAAAAAAAAAAAAGTAAAGTAAAAAGTAAAAAAGGAGGGTTTGAAAGATTGAATAATTCAGTTATGTTTAGTCAAAAGCGTTTACATTGTTACTGTGCCTCCAATGCAGTCAACTGAAACTGTGTCTGTAAAAGTGTGAACCAAATAGGCTATACAGACTTATGGCCCAGAGAAACTAATGGGTGAATCAGTTGGCCCATACAGCCAGATGGCCCATATGGCCAAATGGCCCATAGAGATAGAATATCTAAAGGGTGTATTGCAAGATCTCCAGTGGGAAGTTCTAACATCGTATCTATTGTTGGTAGCAGGTATAAAGTTCTGTTCCACTGACAGAACTTTGGGTTAAGATTTTTGAAGGCAGACAAGCTAACATTGCCGTTAAAGAACTGTGCTTCTCTACTACCTTCAATAAATTCTTCTCCCCACAAGAACTCTGGACAAGCTTACTTATTATATGTATTAGAGATATCTAATACATTGGCGAGACACCCAAACAACCGCTCGGCCAAATACAGCAAAATCTAACAGGTTGAAAATATGGGGATGAGTGCAAGATGACAGAAGTGGTGTAACGGTACATATATTTGTCCCAAACCATCATGGTACGGATGTCACACACTCCAATCCAGAAGGGAGTGCGTGTGGTAATGCAAAGCTGTTTGCTAACCGCCACAACATGAGAAAAAGCAGAAGAAGAAGAGACGCACAAGAGCTTGCTAGTAGCCTATAAGCCACAAACTTCACGGAAAGAAAACTGTGACGGCAGAGAGCAGCATTCTGTTTGTTGTGTACACAAATAAAAATAGACCCTTACAGTTTTGAATGATATCTGTATAACCTAATCTGTATAAACTAATCTTTGTACAAGTTTTATTTTTCATTATTATATTTATTTTGTACTTTTATAACATAAGAGATGCTTTTTTTTTTCTTTTTTTTTTTTTTAGTTTTGTAGCTGATTGTGACCAAATACGTTTTGTTTTTTTATCAGCCTACAAAAAAATATATAACCTGTGCAAGAGTACAGGTTTACTGCTTAGTTCCTAATACACTAAAGAAGTCTGTACTGTACCAACTACCTCAGGGGGGACTAAATGCCGCTAGGTGGAACAAACTGTAATATGCACTACTGCCTGTTCAAAATAAATGCAAAGAAACCTAGCATTGGGGATTTGTTGCTTTTTCCTGTTGTACCGAACTCGTATCGAACCGTGACCCATAAACCGTGGTACGTACCGAACCGTGACTTCTATGTACATTTACATGCCTAGAATTTATTCATGTGTGCTATTTCTGTAACTTACAACTATCTGTCCTCTCCTTTCCTCCTTCTTCTTCTGTTTGCTTAATTTTCTCCTTCCTATTTTTTCTTCCCAGCAGGTAGAACAGTAGACATGATCAGAGAGTGGGGGCCTCAGCAAACAGAGATGTAGTTCAACCGTGAAATGTGTGTACCTAAAAAAATACACTGTTAAAAATGCATGGCCAAACATAATAAATCCTGGGTTGGATGAATAAGTCATGGCTTGAGTGCTCCAGAGAGGTGGAAGAGATGCACAGAGGGAGGAAAGAGAGAGAAAACTCAGCGAGAAAGGGCTTAAAATGGTCTCTGGCCCAGCAAGAGATCATAGCATTTTAGTTAAGCGAGAGAGAGAGAAAGAGAGATGAAGAGGTGAAGAAAATGAAAGAATGACTCCCTGAGCACAGCAATGTACAGTCCTTCTGAGAAACTGTTTTGTTCATGGTGAATTATGCTGTGACTATTTTTTTGAAGTGTTTTGAAGTGACGTAATGTGTGTGAGAACGGAAGTGAAGAGTAAACAAGATGGATGAACTTCCATGCTCCTGTCTTGTGCTTTATTGCTTGATAACTCCTGGCAGATACCACACAGTGGGATACAAAAAGAGATGGGGACAGTTGAATTAAAATGGCTTTGTCAGTAGATTTCTCTTTGCTCTGGTTTTGAAGACTGTCTATGCACACTGTATGTTCTTAGAGTCTGAATTTACTCATTTGAGAAGCTTGTTCCCCCAAATTAGTAAACAAGTAATGGCATCTCTGAAAACTTGTGTCATTCGCCTGATGAGGTCTTCTAAATGAGTCAACCATTTAATTGAAGCTATTTAATTGCAGGTAGATTTGGTTCATTGTTTCTACTCAGTCATTTTAGTTGATTGACTCTCATTAACTAAATTATAGTCATCATATTAATTATATTGTCATTTGACTGATTCTGGCTCAGTCGAACGTGAGAGTTACCCAATATTTATGTGTGCATGAAGCTCATTGTTGAGGAGCAAAATAACTTTTATCAAACAGTATCCAACTTCAATGGTTACTGCATTTAAAAGACACAACAACATCAACAATATCATAAAGAGCAAAAACTTCTATTAATTCTTAATAACAACTAAATAACAATACATGTCCCCCTAAATTCCTTCCCTTTTATCAAGCATACAGAATTAAATTATTCAAGTGCACAAGCTTGTGTGTATTCCCCACAGCTACAGTGTTCAGAAGCAGGCACAACAATATGAAGTTCATTGCTGAGCCTTAGCCTTATTAAGGATTTATCATTCAGTCTAATTAGCTGAACCAGAAAACTTATGGATTCAACAAGTTTATACCAGCCAGAGCAATTTCTTCCAAATAAAGAAAAACTGAAGTGAGGACATGTTGTTGTTGTTGTTGTTTTCAGACTGAACGCATGCACACGTTAATGCGGCCAATTGGATCAAAGAGAGTGTTATTTTGTAATTTATATACATATTTCATTAAAACCTAAAATTTGAATTTTATGATTCAAGCCAAACAAGTTCAAGAAGAACTGCTAATTTCTTTCCTTTCTCTATATATTCTAATTTTTTTCTTTAACTCTACTTGTACTGCTTGTATGATACATTTTTTCATATAAAAGTAAAAGGACATAGTTTTTGTTTTGTTTTGCTTTCATTTGCTTTGCTTTTGTTGTGTTTTTGGTTTTGTTTTGTTTTGTTTTGTTTTTGATCGAAAGATAAATACATTTTGCTTGGCCCAAGAGTAAACAGATGACAGGAATAGAGTGTCTAAAGATGAAAATGTGATTGAGTGATGAGGATATTGTTCTGTACAATATATGGAAAGATAGAGAATGAGCGAGAGAGTGAAATAGAGGGAAGGTGGTAAAGGATGTATGGATGTGCAGAGTGGGCGAGAGAGGCAGAAGGAGACAGTGATGTATTAGGGACATGTTGATAGGGAGATCAATAGATGAGACATACAGACTCCGTTCACACAGTCATTGTTTCAAATTACGACAGCTAGTTGACAACTGCAAGAATTCTGCTTATTTGGCACATATCAACTAAACTTGCTCTGTGGTTATAGAGCCAAACTCTTTTTCATGACTGAACTTTTAATGAACAGTTTTAGCTAGCAAAATAAGATCCGATTGGCCGCATGAACCTGTGTGCATGCGTTCAGTCTGAAAACAACATGTTCTCCCTGCAGAACATGAATGGCAATGGTTTTCTGCTGCAGTGTGCTGTGAACAGCCACTGTGAATCACGCACCGCCTGCATGAGACCTTCACACGCACTTTCACACACTCACACACATGCCTGCTTCCTCCATGCAATCAGAATAGATTGAATTCCTCTCTCAATCACATATCTTTCTGTCTCTCCTTCACTACACTCCTCCTCTTCACACCATCAGCCTTTTTCGCTCAGCAGGGATGAAACGCTACCTTACAGAGCATAGGAAATGCAAAAATACATCAGTTTACACAGACACACTCTTGAGTCATGATATTAAAACAATGTGTAGGCAATACACTCTGAGCAAAGACTCCCAGCTATACCGTACAACTTATGTTTTATTGTGCACATAAAGTGGGATCCAAAAGTAATATCACATTTAAAATTGAAGTGTTTTTTCATTTAAACCTTGAAATTCACAAAGTTCTAGGATTTAAAACAAATGAAGAGTTTGATTCCAAAACGCGATAAACGCCATATTTTCCGCCAAAATCAGTATTGTATCTGTATTGAAAAGTCATTGTTTAATTTTGCGCGAAATGCGATATTCGTTGTGTTATTCTGTCATGTTTTCTCCCTTTCTTTCCAAAACGCGACAAATGCCAAACGTCTCCCTTCTCTGCAGAATGCGATATATCCGCTCAACCAATCACAGCGCACCATTCTACGCATTGTAAACAGTAATGGCGGCACTCTGAATACACCCGGCATCCTAGTTTTCCTTATCTTCTTTGTACTTTGTAATCAACAAAAACAGAAAAATGAATCATTTTGACGGCATTGATAAACCTGTGGTGGTTTCTGCGGTGGCGAAGAAACGCAAGTCATCGAAATGTAATCATTTACGTGAGGAGATTAAGAAGATGAGCCACTCGAGTCGGGAGGAGGAAAAATGCCGGCTGTTGCTTGTTCCACGACAGCATCAAACTTCTGTCACGGTCCCCAAAACTGAATCATGAACAGTTTTTAAAAGCCGTTTTTAATACCAGTGAACTCGGCAAAAGTGTTCATTTTAACTGTATGGTGGCGCCAGATACTCTTTAATCGGTAATGACAAATGGAGACATAATTAATTTATAACATTAACAAGGTGACTCATTGAATTCATTTTGGAAGTGAACTGAATGTATTTTTAGTCAAATGCCTGTATATAAGATTAGTATTGACAAAGTTCAGAGGCTGTCATATATGTGAATCAACTTACTTTGTTGTGTATTTTCAATATGAAAAATAACTTTTATGTTGATGCATTAATTGCATTTTGAAAAAAAAAAAAAAAAAACGTGTCATGGATTTATTGCATTTTGGGGAAAAGAATAATCCGTTTTTATAATAAACCTTTGAAAATCAAAATCTAGATTTGAATTTTTAATGTTTTTATAACCAAAAGATGCTATGTGAAAGTTTGAAACAGAAAAGAGTGGTTTTCATCTTGCCGCTTTCTTGGTAAAGAAAACACATTTTTACTCAAATTAATCAAAATGGATTTATAGCGTTTTGGAACCAAACTCTTCAAATACATATTGTGAAGTAAAATAAAGAATAAATGTTTTAGATTCTGCACTGCTTCTAGGTCATTAATCTAGTAAATCTGTGACATTGATCATGCAAGTCTTTGTACAGACGTTCTTCCAGTGAAAGCCAGTGATAATTCTGGAGAACATGACCATCAGGTTTTGTACAATTTATGTTAAAATGAGTTAAAATGAAAGTTAAAATGTTAATTCATGTTTCAACTTTTTATTCCCAATTGTCATGATGTTAGTATAATTTGAACATTTTTAGATAGAAGCATATTCATTAGTGAGCTCAGACTTTTGAACCACACTGTACACAGAGTATATGCACATGCTCATCTCATAATTCAGCCCAGTGCAATTATTATGCAGAGCTGGTACACAAAGAATAATATATTAACAGATACGAGCATCATGTGTGTGCTTAGAAGGCTTTGGTTTGTGTTGTTAACCCTTAAAGGGGCTGGAAGATAAAAATGCCTTAAAATATAATTGCCATTTACTAAAACATTCTGACTCAAATAATACATTTTAATGTTTTCCTTTCCTTCCAAATACTGCTTTTATTTTGATTTTTACAGCTTGCATCCTACATCAAAATAACATGCAGAAGATAGCATTGAAGAGTTAAAGTGCAAACACAAAGATGCCCATATTAGCATTCATGCAGTTGCTACTGTATACATCAAAGAGATCTTGCTGAAATAGAGGGCGAAAAAACATAGGGTGAGATCTTGTTTGATCATGTGATAAACATTAGGCTTCCTACTGAGAAGCTTCCTGAGAAGAAATATTGTCATTAATGACAGCATTATCATGATTCTCCTCATCAATGCTATATTAGCACTTGATTGTTATCTTGATTAAGTCATGGTCTTCATCATCAACATCATTATTGTTATCATCAGCTTCTTTAATAATATGCACACACACATGCATGCAGACACAGAGAACTGGCACTAAGAGGAGGTTTGGGGTCGGGATGAAATCGTTTATCATGGTGGCTGGTCAAAGAGGACAGTGGAATCACTTAGACCACAGAAATGAATAATGCACAAACACACACACACGCTTCTCTAATGCAGTGCTTTCATCAATGCTGAAAGCTCTGTATCCACAGTGGTCCAAAAATGTATTTGGACACTTAAGGCACAGATAAAAATATTATGTAAACAAAATATCGTAACATTTATTTATATAATGTTGCACAAACAGACATTGAAATGAAACATTTTACAAAAATTAAATATTTTAAGATAATTTTTTGTATTTTTTTTTTTTTAATAAATTAATGCTTTTGATGTTTTGTGTCTTATGTAATGACATTCAGATATTGGTCCAAAAGTGTCCTAACTCTTTTTGGCACCACTATACATTACAAATCTACAGTGTTTTCCCCACATCTTTCTTCTGTAGTCCATTCACAGTAAAACCAGCAAGGAAATATGATGAATTTTTATGAGGGAGAGACAGGCGGTAATAGGGCTGAGGGGAGTGAATCGAGATAGAGATGTATAGAGAGAGTCGGACATGTCTTGATGTCTTCACTGCTTAATGTATTCCATTCATTTTGTATACAGCATCTTTCCTGCAGAACCCAGGAGGTCTCGTTTGCTCATACACACACACACACACACACACTCACAGACCACCCACACTAAACTGCAGCGCCACCGTAATTAATTCTGTAGAGATCTGATAACTGAGTAATTACAGGTGTAGGAATGCATGCACACGCACACACACGCACACACACACATTCCTGTTTATCGCCTACTAGCATATACTATGGAGTCGACATCCCTGTGCTTTATTTTTAAGGAATACAATAGTGATTGGTTTGACTGACAGCACATCAATGTCAGAAGTGGACTTTTTATTAAGGGTCTATATTTGGCCCTGGAATTAAATTTCAGGGGCATTTTTTACCTTTATTAGGAATTTGAACCATAATAAAACAATACATTCAAAGTAATCGCTATTTTAATTGTAGTCATTTTTGCTGTTTATTTTTTAGTCAGTGTAGAAGTGCTTTCAGCGTTGGATTATGCGCAATCTCATGCCAAAATTTAAACCCTGTAACACCAACAAAATTTATCTGTAGCTAATGAAATGAGTGAGTGAGGATAGGAGGGTTTGTGTGTCAACTCGCTGTTGGAGAGATCATTAAGAGGGCGAGAAAGCGCAGCTGGTATCGTGTATCTATTCTGCGAAAAATAAGTATTAAGTGCTTCAGATATTTCATTATCAATATGTATAGAATTTTTTTTGACAACACTACATTGCACTTAGTTTGTTTCAGATGCCTTTTTAAAAGACTATAATTGAAAAATGTATATATTATATATAAAATTCAACCCATCAAAGTGGCTAGTAGGAGTGACTGCATTACACGCCACTGCTGAAATCCACCCGCATTTGGTGGGTTGGGGGGTGTTAATGTCGAGCCCTGTATATATATATATATATATTTCGGGCCATCGGCCATAAAAAAAAAAAATCAATATCAGTCAGCCACTGGTACAAACAAAATATTAGGAAATTCTCTCTAATTCATTTGAATTTTTCAATCACACCTACCGTTCATTTTCATTAGTGGTCTCATAGCTTTTGACCCCACTGTACCGTCTTGTTTCATTAGCAGAATTATTCACTTGTTTTGAGTATACAACTCAACTGAAAAAGTGGAAAATCAATAGAACAAGATATTGACTTGAAAAAAATCTGTTGTGCTTCTTGGGTAAATTCAATTAATCTTGTCCTAAGGATGTTTTTTTTTACAGAGAAAAAACACTGATTATGAAAATTGCAATTATTTTTGCAATGTATGCAGTCGATACCTAAAACGTGTCAAACAGAGATACATATTAAGCATATAGCCAAATGAAACAGAAACCAACCATATTATGATAGTTATATTATGTTCTGTAGATTAGAACTATGCACATCATTCTCTGTGTTACTTTTCATTGTTAAAATTGAGATTTATCCATCATAACAAACATGTTGCAATAAAATCACAATTCATTTGTTGTTCACCATTGTTTTAATCACAATTATTGTAGTGGTTTTGCAGAGTCTTACATTTTAAAGGGGTCATATAATGCCATTTTTACAAGATGTAAAATAAGTCTCTGATGTCCCCAGAGTATGTAAAGTTTAGCTCAAAATACCCCACAGATAATTTTTTATAGCATGTTAAATGTGTTTTTTTGTGTGTCCCTTTAAATGCAAATGAGATGCTTCTGCTAAGCAGAGGGCGGGGTTTCAAGAGCTCATCTTAGCACATAGTACTGTTAGCGGTGCCAATTACCTCATGAAGATTCACTGTATATGTCAGAAACTGTTCAGCCTTTTATATTCAAACCGGAGTCGGACAATGATGGAGAGATTTAAGAAGAAGTGACAACATGTAGAATGCAACAGGACGTTTCTGAATGGTTAGTTGCTTAATTTATGTAGCTGATGTGGAGTTAACTATCTTAAAGTCATTGATTAGCATATTCTGTCAAGATAATCTATAAATCGCTCAGAGAATATATGCTGCATGAAGATAGAACAGGTATAGTTTAGTTTAATTACGGTTGTAACTTATGTTGGCATCTTGATTTTATGACATGCTATTGCATTTGTGTTACGTACTGTATTGCAATATCATGGCCCCTTTGTTGCGTGTTCTCAGGGGCAGGATTTATGTAAATTTTAGGGTTAGTGATGTCCCCAACCCGGGAAGAAGCTCGCCTTTTGTTGTAGTCCTTAAACAGAAAATTCTTTAAAAGAAAATATCTCGCTTTGCATTGAACTATGAGCGTCATAACTTTGCAGATTTTTGTTTGTGCTCTAACAGCAACATTACACACTAACAAAAGCTAAAAAAGTGAAATCATAATGAACCACCCATTTGATTTTACTGTCAGATTGACAATTAAACATTTACCTGAACTGTAGCTTTAAGTTTTTTTTAATCGTGATTAATCGCATACTTATCGTGAAATTAAGCATACATCATTTACCTTGTTTAACGCATTTATTGTTTTAACGTTATTACAGAACAAAACCTTTCAGAATTCAGTGTACAGTATGTGTACAGAGTGCAACAATAAAGAGCTTTTTAGAGCTTGTTAGAGCAAGTTGCAATACTGAGCAGAACCACATGGAGATGCCAAAAGAAAAAAAAAAAAACCTTAAATCAACCACCATGACCTGACTGCATATACCTACTACAGTACACGGATCCATTACTAAACACAGCAACATACGACTGATAAAAACATTGTCCTGAATGTGTGCGGAAACAATGTACTGAATGTACTGAAAAGTGAGATCAGTGCATCGAGAGCGCACTTACACGGTTTATTTTCGCATCAAGATAACATATTCACACTTGTTTACTGTATGAGTGCTATACGTGACTGCAATCGCAATTTACCTTGATTACAATCGGCATCTATCAAGACTTTACTAGCAAGACGCTGGTTTGCTTTATCCAGCCGAGAAACGTAGTTTGCGTATCATCTTTCCAGCGGTAGGATGTTTTGACATTCCTTTCAGTCTGTACCTCACATAGCGTGATGCATGAGGGCTCACACTCTTCAAAAATAATCACATAATATGACAAAGCTTGTGTTTTAAAGCTAAACAGACACTGCAGTGAATAATTGTTCTCTCTGTAGATCATGTAACTGCGTGACATAAATTACATTACTGATGCAATTTCATGTGCTTCAGTAATTTATTTGTGTTAAATTATTTTAACGCATTAAGGATTTTGAAGTAATTGCATGCATTAACGCGTTAACGTTGACAGCCTTAGTAATAATCATTTTAAAACCAAATATTATATTTAAATTTGACTTTGTGATGTTTTTTACCCATGCTTTAATATTTTAACAAAATTTATTTGTGATCAAACATTAATTTACGGACCCCCTGCAGTACCACTGCGGACCCCCTAGGGGTCGCAGACTCCTGGTTGAAGACCTTTGACTTATTCTGCTGCTGTGCCAAACAGTTTATCTAAATTTGTATTTGCATTGTGAATTCAGGATTCTTGAGCAGCAGGCAGATTTATATCTGGAGAATGCAGTAACCTGTAAATCTGTGTTGGCGTCTACCAGTTATCCCACAGGGTGCATGCGTGAACACAGTGATATGACATTTATCAGTCTCATCAGTGATGGCTGTGTGAAAATATCACAAACTTCCCTTAGGAATGAGTTTCCTGTCAAAGATGAAGAGGCTTGACAGAGGCTAGAGAAAAGCAGACCTGATGTAACAGCAACATGTTGACCTGACATGGTCTGCTGAATGATGCACTCTTCTTTGATATGTCTTTTAACTCTGAAATAATAATGCAAAGCACATGCTGACCTACTCATTTTAGATTATAGCAGCTCTGAGGCCAAACTCACATGGCTTTTTTTAGATAAGTTACCAGCATTGATGTCTGTCTTTTTTTTTTTTTTTTTTTTGTGCTACAGCATGAAGCCTATTAATTGAATGCATCATGACAGAAACAGAAAATTGTCTTTGGGAAAACAATAACAGAGTAAGAGAGAAAGAGAGAGATGGAGCTGTCTGATACGGTTTGTCTAAAAGGTCAGATTGGTGTTTCCATAGAGAAAAGTGATTGACAGGTGTTTTAGTGAAAGGATAGCAATGATAGCATAACCTCTAACCCTGTAAAGGTCTATTTCAGCATGAACGGGAGCTTTATGTGTGTATGTGTGCAGACTGTGTTCTTTCTATTTTTTCTTATTGAATCTCTGTTTTTGAAGGTTATTCTCTCTTTATAATTTTGAGTAAATGAGTTCTTTATGTACTGACGTGGTGAAAAACGCTCGGTGGCACATTGTATGAATATGTCTTAACTATAATATGAGAATTATTTGGCTGAATTTTTCAGTTGTGGACTGAGGATGCATTCAATTAAACTCAAATACTTTATGCTGCTGCCACATAACATAGAATGCAGTCTTATTAGCAGATTATTTGAAGAGCATAACACACGCTAATGTAACTTCTTTGTATATGTTGTGTGTGGTGTTGGCATTTGCAGTATATTAGTATATAACCAGTATACTCTTCATGTATGGTAGCCCTTGAAACTTTAACGTAAAGAAACTGAGCTAATTCCCAACATACTGGATATGAACATTAAACATTAACAAGTCTCTCCCTTTCTTTTCTTGCTTTTACACAGATAAAATAACACTTAATTTCAACATTCATGCTCCCCATCCAGTTCCATGCAAAGCTGTAGGACTAGATGGGGATTGTAATGGATTGCATGCAGTGAAATGAAGTAATGATGAAACATTGAAGAATTGTGTTGCATGAGGCCATTAACAAAACTGAGCAAGCAGCAAAAAAATATTTTTAAAGTACATGTACCTCTTAATCTTTGTCTCGTTCAAGCAAATACTGAGATCTACAAGGGAAAACCTTGTAAAAAAACTACAAGGGAAAATGCCTTTGTCCTGAAACTACAAGGGAAAACACTGGTATTTGTTATTTTTCAAATCTAGGCCTAGAAATATTACAAATTCTGTTGTTTTGTTTAGATTAATACTACTGTTCAAAAGTTTGGGGTCAGTAAGCCTATGTGCCCTAGTGCTGAAACCTTACTGTAATTGATTTTCAAAGATCAGCATTCTGCCCTAAAAGTGAATCCTTGGCTCAAGACGAACAAAACACAGCTCTCAGATTCAAATGTTGCCTGGTCGAAAATTTTGAGTATTTTGGAATTTTTGAAAAACCTAGTCCTAGGTTTTTCGCCTGATTGGAACCAAACCAATTCAGAAAGATTCTATGGAGTCTGATTGTCAATAATTGTTGGGAAAAAAGTCGAAATTCCGGAAAATACAACAAAGAATATTGTTTACATGTAGCGCGTCGATTCTGTATGTAATGTATGTAAGACTCTCACTCTCTCTCTCGTTGCGTGTTTGTGAGAAACTGCTCTCAGCAAAGCAACGGCGAGTCATGCGCCTTCACACTAGAGTTTTACGTTATTTTGAAATAGTACAGATGGAGAATGAAACTCTCAAGCGCTCAGTCAGAGTGTTCAGTGAGTGAAAATATATCTATGCTAAACTTATACTTAGCCTCTAACACACACTGGTGAGTAAAATCTAAGAATTTTTTAGCCAATGGCTCATGATAGACATTATTTAGTCACTCAGAGTGAAGATTTCGTCACATATGTGAGTGTTTTACTCGCATTGTAGAGGGTTGTATAAGAGACATCTTTAAAAAAAAAAACATTAAAAGTTTGGGGTCGGTAATATTTTGTAAATGGTAGTGCATATGCTTTCTTTTTTAAAGAGAAATTTAAAGACAAATCATCTTGCTAATAGCAAGAATTGTTGCAAAGTGGTTATATCTTTTTAAGATGATGAAGAAATATTTTTT
Source organism: Ctenopharyngodon idella (assembly GCF_019924925.1). Taxonomy (NCBI): domain Eukaryota; kingdom Metazoa; phylum Chordata; class Actinopteri; order Cypriniformes; family Xenocyprididae; genus Ctenopharyngodon; species Ctenopharyngodon idella. Next base: position 22,184,209 of record NC_067226.1, read on the forward strand.
AGTTATATCTTTTAGAAGATGATGAAAACTTTTCTTTCTCCATTTCTACATCACTCCTATTTTCTTTCCTTAGATCTTTTTTTTTGGCTTCTTTTCCATTGTTTTATGCTGCTCTCTTTAATCATTTTTTTTGTATTATTCATCTACTTATTCTCTACTTTCTCCCATTTTCAAACACACACACACACACACGTCCCAGTTGTTGATGTGTTTTCATACATCCTCAGTTTCAGTTTAGATTTTTTTTTTCTTTCTCCTAGTATGTTTTTTCAAACCACAGTGTAGTTTGTCACTGTTCATTTCTCTCTCCTTTTGTCCTGTATCCATAGACTTTATCACTACCTCTCTCCTCACCTCCTCTCTTTGCTCCTCTGTCCATATATTTGCCTGCATCTGTTTCGCTGTATAGGCTCTGTCTAAACATATTTGTTACGTTTCATGAGGGATATTGTTTTCCTTCCATCCCTAATAACCTGTTTTTCCCCCCTAGATTATACTTCCTCTGTATTTCTCTCTCACTAGCATGCCATATCCCTCTCATTCGTCCTCCTCTTATGCTCCACTCGTCCTTCTTTTCGCCTACTCACTGTCATTCCTCTTTTTTTTCCCCGGTAACACTGGTGTTTTTCACCAATACAGTCTAATTCAGGCTAACACGTTTAGAAAGGCCTTTTTCCCTTGACTTAGCACTGTTTCAAAGTCTCATAGTTGAGAATCTGTGTATGTGAGTGTTTTTTGTGCTCAAGGGGTTCTTGTTTTTTTCTGTCTTTATTCCTCTTAAATATGTAATATTACATTCAGTCCGAGATAAATGTCCTCCCTTTTTTCAGTGGAAAATACACCTTTTTGTTACTACTGTATGCCTCTCTCACTCTTTTTCTATAACATAAAAATGTTATAGAACTAAATGTGAGGATTTATGTGAGGATCCTTCAACACCATCATCCTTTTAACCTTATCCTGTACATATTAACCAAGCTCTCTGTCCTCACCTCCACCTGTCAGTGGATCACCAATTTCTTGACAAACAGGCAGCATCCAACACCCGCACAATCAGCAATAGCGCCCCCAGGAATTTCCCCACTGCTCCTCTCTCACTACACCAACGACTGCATCGCTCTGTCAAGCTCCTGAAGTTCGCAGATGCCACCACACTTATCGGCCTCATCCAGGACGTTTACAAGTCTGCCTACAAACAGGAGGTTAAAGAATTGGCTGTCTGGTGCAGTCACAACAACCTGGAGCTAGACACACTCAAAGCAGTGGAGATGATTGTGGACTTTAGGAGAAACACCCCAGCACTCCCCCCACTAACCATCATGAGCAGTCATTCAGGTTCCTGGGCACCACCATCTCACAGGACCTGAAGTGGGAGTTCCACATAGTCAAAAAATACCAGCAGGCTGTATTTCCTTCACCTGCTGAAGAAGTTCAACCTGCCACAGAAGCTGCTGATACAGTTCTACTCTGCAGTCGTTGAGTCTGACCTCTGCATTTCTATAACTGTTTGGCTCAGTTCAGCTACCAAATCATAACTTGGAAGACTACAGCGAATCGTCCAGACTGCTGGAAGAATCATCGGCACACCCCAAGAACTGTACTCATCCAGAGTGAGGAAAAGGGCTGGCAAAATCACTCCGGACCCCTCACATCTAGGCCACTTTCTCTTTGAACTGTTGCTGTGCCGTCTGGTCGGCACTACAGAGCACTGAGCACCAGTACAGCCAGGCACAAGAAAAGTTTCTTTCCTCAGGCCGTCTACCTTTTGAACAGTTAAATGCCCCCACTGGCCAATAAACATGTGCGATAGACAACACTATTTATACTTATATTTATTTAGCACACCATACCTCTTATTTACATTCCCTTGCCTACATATATTGTCTATTTTGTATATTGTGTATTTTTTTAAATGTTTTTATGTATTTTTTTATTTTATTTTTATTCACTTAATGATGTTTTATTAAAAAAGTTTGAGAGGAGCGCATTCAGATAATTAACCTAATTAACACGAGAGGAGCGCAATCAGTTAATCAACCCAATTAATGATAAGAGGTATATATACAGCAGACTTACCTCTGTTCATTGGTAGTTTTTCAGCATCCCTCCTCCACCCCATCTCCTCACTTGTAGTCCTAACTATTCTTATCCGTCTCATCTTATTCCGTCTCTAGTGTGTTGAATAAACCGGAAATATGATCAAACACAATTTAATATATATATATATATATATATATATATATATATATATATTTTTTTTTTTAGATTTTTAACATATTAGCATTTTTTGGTCTAAATGCCAAACAGATTAAAAATACAAAATGACTGTTTTATTAGTTATCTAGGTTCTTTTCAGGTTTCCAACACAGTTAATGACTCATAGAACATTCAAGATGAGAAAACCCTTTATTAATTAAATATATAATATATTACACACACACATACATATGTGGTCTAATTGGAAAATAAGGCACAGGTCAGGACAGTCAGGTCAACAAAAATCATATTGTCAACAGGAAACCTCAAGATACTATCCAATTAAAACTCACAAACAAAGATAAACTCTGAGACACGCTAATTTCTTCTTCGCTTCTCTTTAGTTTACGTGTATGTGTGTAATTATGCTAAATTCTACATTTTTTGTAATTGTTCCCTTTTAAAATGGCACAAGCCCTTTAAAAATCATTTGCTCTTTGTTTTTCTTCTCTTGGCTCACTAATTACCGTTTTTTTTCTAAAAGCTTGGCACCAGGCTCTTGCCCTTTTCGTGACAGAGTACAGCTGAAGTGGCAGCATCCTAAACAGGATACAGAGAGCGAGAGGAAGGGAGGGAGGGGAGACCATGGTTATCAGCACCAACAGATGGGTAGTCCCTGCATTCATTGTTAGGAGATGGAGACCTCTTTCAGAAAAAGGAGACAGAGGCAGTCACACAGGAGTTGATGGGGGCAAGAAAAGGAAAAAAGAGAGTTATGAGTACTTGCAATCTCATATCATTATGCTGGTGCATGTGTGTTATGCACTGTGAAAGTGAGAATGCGTAATCCTTTTTTTTGTCGCTGTTGTTGTTTATAATGGATTATAATTTATTTGTGCAGTATGCCTATTTAGGTATGTGGTCTTCTTCATTGTCATTCCACATTCATGGACTTGTGTGAGTTTAATCTTTTGCGTGTGTGTGAGTGTTGGCCCCTGCAAAGTCCCATTTAGCCAGACTGCTGACAGTAGGCGTAAAGTCAGGTCCACATTGCATCTTATTCTGGCCAAGAACCGGGGGCGGGGGTGGGGGGTTGGATGGGGGGGCAGATGCCCCTCCATATTTATTGTAGTCGTGGAGTTTCCCCGATGTAAGCTCTGGGTATACTTCATTTTTCGCATTCCGCACCATCTCGCGCACAGATGAGTGAGCAAGCCTTTCAAAGTATATACTTCTTTGGCAGTGAGCGTGGAAAGATGCGTTCGGTGTATGTGCACTATCTAGTGAACTTTTCAAGTGCTGAAGTTACTTGCACATGAGCTGTTGTACGCACACCATCCATAAAAATTTGGCTGCACACGAGTATACTTCTCGATTCATGAAAATACTCATTTTTTTCACTATGGGCCTCAAGAGAAATATTAAGAAAATAAATTAGAATATGTGCCATTAATGCAGCGCTAGATGGCGGATGCTTGGTCAGTTTTTACTTTCACATTCTGTAGTGAATAATTGTCTGGCGTTTGAGACTTTTTTACTGGCATAACTCTCACGCAGAGTTTGCACATTGCTTGTGTGATATGGCTCGCCTTCATGGTTTAAAATGGAAATATTTTCAATATTACGACGATATTATCACCAGTTGCTCGCAAAATGATGGAAAATAATTCACATTTCATCGGTGTCATAATAAAATTAAGTAAATTATTAAATAAATGAGTAAATAAACAAGTAATAAGCAAACTTAAACTCGTTTGCTTAAAATTTCTGCGAATAATTTGCTGATGACTTGATTTTTTTCTTCCCCACCCCAACTCGAGAGTCAAATGTCGCCTATAAAACTGTTTTTATTACATAAATATATAGTCTGATGTGCTGCATGTTTCAGAGTGAAGCATGACACTGTATTCTTTTACACACGAGGAGCTCATCGTCCGGCGTATTCATATTTCCAAATTTGTAATGGAGTTGTTTGTATTTCAATAAATGAGAAGCTTTAAGGTCTTCCTGCGGTTTTCTGCCAAAATAAAAGCTCTATGTTTTAACGTTTGTAAGAAATTAAATATTAGTGTTGATGTTCTGTAAAATAATGAAGTAGTAGTAGTAAATAATAATTAGTAAATATTTTTTTTATATATAGTACAGTAGGGGGTGGTTCAGGTTTTCCTTCATTTTTTTCTTAGCTGATTACATTTCAGAAAAAAAAATAAAAATTTTGTTAATTTGCCTCGAATAAAACTAGTTAGGGTAACTAAAGTGCTTAAATCAGTTAATGGTCTAGCTATCATGAATTAACAATAAACAACAATGTTTAAATGCTGAACAAATACAGCATTTATTAATCTAGGTTACTGTTTATTTCTACATACACTAAAACATTTTTAATATTTCAAGTTGTATGAATTAACATTTATGAACAAACATGAATTGACAATGAACAATAATTTATTTAACCCTCTGGTCCTCTTCGTTCAAAAATGACAGAAAACTTTTACGTTTTGAATTTTAATTTTTTTTTACTTAATCAGAATGGGATGAAACTTGGTGACTTTTGTTGCATTAGCTATGTGAATACATAAAAAAATCATGGACTTGATTCGGATATGTTAAATAAAAAACACTTGGCTCCTTCGCGGTCAAAAATGACCGCCATAGGAAATGAATTGGAAATATGTCAGAATACCAAAACTCAGAGAAACTTTTGGTACAAACTACAAATAAGCCACTGTGCAGAAAAAAGTGCACAGCAATGAAGGGGGGACACTCTAAAATGTCAAGAGTGCAAAATAGACAATGACTATACATGAATGACAGAAACAAGACATTTACATGCATTCTTAAAATAACTCTAAATACAGTACAATGAGAAACACAGATAGCAGCTTTATAGCCAGCCAGTATTACTGTTTACAAAAGCTAGTATCCTGGCTCTGGCTCTGACTCTGCGTCATGCTCCAATCCTGTCATGATGTTCTATTTCATCATCACATAATTCTTTAATAATCTTTAGTAACTCTGTATATCTCTGTGGGTCAGCCTCCATTAGTGTTCAGATTTGGGTGTTGCAGTATATAGTTTATGATACTAATGCATTAGCTTAATGTTAACACTTTACATTTAAGGGTTTTATTTGTTATCTATTTATCTTCTTACAAAATTTACTGGTGGACTGATAGAACAACCTGTTTGCATTTTACTCTCAGAAGTTGCGCAGACCAGCTAATTAGATTAAAGCTTGCCAGATTGAGAATGTGCATTCCAGTTTCATCACATGGCCAGTGAACAAGCTGTGGGTGCTGTGGGCAGAGTAAACTGCATAGATTCAAGGTCAAGTGTGATATTAAAGCTAATTATAATGCATTTGAGAAGGAGCTCAGTTGACATTTTCTCAACAAGGACAAGGTGCTTCCCATATGTATGTCTGTCATGTGCACATCAAGTCTCCCATGTCTAGTAACCTAGCAACAACTTGACACTTGTCTGAGCAAAAACAAGTGACGGTCAAAAAAACCCCGCCTGTGACGGGTATGAACGTCTTCATGCAGAGCCTTTCTCTGCACAGCTGCCTCTGCGGAGTACACTGCGGACAGCTGGGACATCTGCTTCTCTCTTATCTCATCAGAGTGAATGGTGCGGACGGTGAGAATGCAGAGAGCGATAGCATCACGGACCGGATTTACTGTGTGCTTCTGGATTCTGTATGTAATAGAAAGAAATGAAGACAACAAATGGACAATGCAGGTAGAGGAGCCAGAGAATGAGAACGAGAGCCACTGAGAGATGAGATAGAGAGACAGACAGGAGAGGTGGCTCAAAGGACATTTTGTGAATGCGTAGAGAGGGAGCGAGAGGCTGACAGATGAAAAAAGGCTCTCCATCATCCTGCTCTCTGTTATTAATCATCGTGTTTGCTCAGAAATGACATGCCAGTCTTGATACACCACTTGCTGTTTGTTTATTGCGTGTTGCCATAGCGCCTGGTTAATCACACTTAGCAGCACAGCACAATATTGTTAATCACTAGTGAACAGGCGTATGTGTATGCGGGTCACTGCTCAGGCCATCCTCGACTTTGGAACAGAGAGAAAGCTCTTTCTAATGTCCTGTTTCAACCCAGGCTCATTGGAAATATGTGCCTGTGAGGACATTTCTTCAGAATGATATCACATTGCTTCTTGCACATTTCGCGACACTTTTAAAGTGGAATGTCCAGTGAGTGGTGCTAAAAGCATGTTCAGTTTTATCTGAAACAGATGAACGTGAATCAATGTTTCATTACGTTGGTTGTACATATTGTGGCATAATGTCCAGTGGGTGGCGCTAAAAGGTTAATGCTCTATTGCTGTGGGTCCCAAACTTTTTAGAATTGCGTATCCCCTAGGGCAGGGGCATCCAAACTCGGTCCTGGAGGGCCACTGTCCTGCAGAGTTTAGCTCCAACCAGCTCCAAAACACCTGCCTGTAAGTTTCTATATGCCTAGATCTTGATTAGCTGGTTCAGGTGTGTTTAAAATTAATTGGGGTTGGAGCTAAACTCTGCAGGACAGCGGCCCTCCAGGATCGAGTTTGGACACCCCTGTCCTAGGGCATTTAACATCCTTCTGAGTACCCCCTCTCTTTCACTTAGACTGCAGTCATACCTTTTCCATTAAGGGACAATGTTTGCCCCTTACTTTGATTTTCAGGTGCTTTTTTTTTTTTTTTTTACCTTTATAACGGCAAAGTTTATACTAAATCAGTAATTTCAATCAAATTATCAACAAAAGCCATATTTGCACTGCAGTGGTACAATCTGCATCTAGATGTATTTACACAGTGTTTAATGCTAATCAGAGGTGGCATGTGCTGTGCCACTATTATGGACTCTTATTTTGAAATTCTGTTTTGTTTCCCTTAGTTCCTGTATCCCTGCTTTGTTTAGTTTTGGTTTTCTTTGTTTCTGTTTATGTCCTCGTTTGTTCCTATGGTTACATATTATCTGCACTTGTCTGTCTTAATGTTCGGCTTGTATTTACACTTCCTGTTATTTTTAGTCCCTTGTTGGTTCTCGTTTCAGTTTGTGTTTATGGTTTATGTTGTTGGCTTTTTGTTCTGCTACTTATCCTCTACGATCTCCTGAGTTACGGATTTACAAAAAAAGACTATTTTGTTTGATACTCTTTTGTTTTTGTGCATTCTGCAAGCCAACCCATTACAGTGTTACTAAAATTACAATGACATAAATAATGTTATGAGATAATGTTTTAAATTAAACATGTTCAAGAGAGAAATATGAAATGATGGTAAAAACGAAGTGATAAACTAAAACCACCAGTAGGTGGCGGCAAATCACTGTCTTAATGAGTGAGTCATTGAGTCCATTCATTCATTCATTCATTCAGTAACGAAGCAAGTGTCTGTATTTATGAATGGGTCATTAAATCATTGACTCTACCGATTCGATCAAAGCCGCAGATTTGTTTACTGATGAAACACCTCTGTGTGTTGCTTGGAGACGGTGAACACTTCAGCTGTGGCTTTCATTGGAACTATTATTTTGTTGCAAAATAGAGCAAACAATACTGACCACAATGCAGTGTTAAAAATGTCACTTAAAGCTGCAGTCTGTAAGTTTTGCCTCTTTGTCGCCATCTCTGTTTAAAACCTGCAATTGCAGTTATTTGCAGAATTATCATCTTTACGTGGGTTGTACATTGGCACGGCTCCTCATCGCGGATGAATCTAATATTTACTGTCATTCACCACATCGGTGTGGATACTGTGCTTCGGATTCACGGATCCACATGCCATATAGCCTATTAGCTGGGACTCCTTCTTTATGTAAACAGACATGACATAATGACGCAAAGACGAACAGCTGAATGCTCCAATTTCCCACGGAAAGCCACCAGTACCACCCGAATTAGAAAATATTATTACAAGCCTGCCATTGTGAATCGGGCTAAGGTAAGGAAATACTTTTAAGCACTGGCTGGTTATGTACTTGCTCAAAAATTGATTTTGAATAATTTTTAACCAAAAAAAGTTATGGACTGCAGCTTTAATATTACCTTTTTGTTTGGCACTAGTAAGGTCATGGATTCAACACCCAGGGAATTTCAGGGTTGATGAAATTTTTGCTCATTTTATTGCCCAGATCTATTAATTTATAAAAAAAAAAAAAAAAAAAATACATTGAGAATGCAGATGCACACAATGACTTAAATGCTCATCTTCTATGAGGAATTGACCTTGTATGAATTAGCAAGTTTGGTTTTAGTTTGAAAAGTGTCATATGGTAACCCGCACCACACCAAAATTTTATATTATTTTGTTTAATTTCAATTAATTTTATTTAATTTTATTGACCCATTATCCTTTATTGGTAGTCACAATAGATGATAATCACAAATGGCCAAATATTCCCCCATTTGTGACTCTAGCTGTTGTTGTAAACTTCCAATTTTCCAAAGTACTTTAAACATGATTTTAATGGCAGGATAAATTGAAAAATAATTTTGCAAATTATATTTTATCTTTCACATCCCAAATCTTTGTAAAATGTTTGAAAAACCGTATTTGTTCTGGTTTCAGAGTTCAGTAACATCAAAGTCATTCAAAAACATGAAATCTCTGCTGATTTTGTTTTTCCAAAAACAGATGCAGCTGTAACCTAAACATTTTGTGTGTACAGATTTTAACATATTTAAATGTACAGTGGTGTGCCTTAAGTTAAGTTGCTGCTGTCTTTATTCTCTCTCTGTATTGATTTCTTACTTACTCCAAAAATCTTACTGACCCCAAACTTTTGAATGGCAGTGTATATATTTTATGTTTATGTTTTTGGCAGACACTTTTATCCAAAGTGACTTACATTGTATTTGAGGTATATAGTTTATGAGTTTATGAAAGTGTGAGGGTAAAGGATGATGAAAAAGAGAATTGTAAATCTCAGTGAAAGAATTGCCACTCATTGTACAAGTGGTTGCAAAGACAATAACAAGTACAGACAGCAGGTGAGGAGAAGAGACAAGCCAAATGCCCAGAGTAAAACCTTCTGAAATGAAAGAGAGAAATCTTGGAACAACAACACAGAAAGTTAAAGTAATTCAGTCAGCTTTAAAGTTTCATCATACTCTGAGGGGAGACAGAAAATTGACAGTGAAGGAAGGAGAGAGAGAGAGAGAGAGAGAGAGGTTTTAAGTCTTGAAAGCTGAAAAATCATAAATGATGTTTTAGGTTATATAGATGAGGGTTTAATAAATAAGGTTAAAAAGCAGAACATATCAGTAAATAATGTTCTATTTTTAAATCAGCCAACGCAAACAGCACAAATGCATTTTAAAGTCCCCCTGTAGTCAATAATTGTATCCCTTAAAACTCATCTTTAATCACCAGAATGACATATTAACATATTAACATGACATTAAACTTTTTTTTCCTGTGAAAAAAATTTCTTCATGCCTTAAAATAGCTTGAATGTAACTCTATACCCTTGCCTCATTTAATATATGCGGATCAATGAATATGCAAATTAGCCCCGCCCTCACTCGCTCATGTCAGCTCAGGAGATCCAGTCGGTCAACTTACTGAGGTAAACACAGCACAATAGTTTGCTCTTTACAACATTGGACACATAACGGTAATTTATATGATTAGCCTTTTGCTTGACTATGTTATCAAACAGCTAATAATGTGTTGCTAATGCTGCACAAACCATGTTCCCATTCACCATGTCAGAGTCAGACAGCTGCCTTCTAATCAGTATCCAATCACTTTGAACAACTCAGAACGTCAGTGGAGAAAGGCATATAGTTCATCATAACATCGTAATATACTGCCTGGCTTCTCTTGAGACTCCCCTGCTAGTTCGCTGTTAATGATATGGTAAAGCCCGCCGGCACATTGACGTGATTGGTTACAAGGTAGTTTGTGACATCACAGACACCAGAGATTTCAAACAGTGGGTTTTCAAACCGTGGGTCTTTTTCTCACTGCAGTTTTAAAGAGAAAATACTCAGCAATGGTGTTGACATATGAATTTGCACATGGTTTGTCTTAAAGCATATTAAACACACCACATAGACATATACACAACATTTAAAAACTTGAAACATTAATTAATTTAAATGCATTAATTAATTAATTTAACCACAACCACATTTAAACCACAGTATAAAATTGAACCACAAGACATATTATTCTGTCAGTTTGTGCGTTTCCTGGGACTCCACCAGTAGAGCTACAGGGAAAATCGCAGTAGGTATAAAACAAAATACTTGTATTGTAATAGTTATACAATATTAAAAATGTTTCATTATCTACTCACCCTCAGGCTGCTTCTTTCTGTGTAACTCATGCTCTGTTTTGCACGTTTTTTGAAGTCTTTACAATAACTGTAAGAAACAGACTTTATTAGTTGTCATTAACCCTTTGTCTCACTGTGACAGAACTAGTGATCATTTCAACTGGAAATTGCAGCAAGAAAAGCAGCAAGAAATGTTTAAACTCGCAAACTAGGAGGAAATCTTGAATGCATTGATTTACCTTTTTGTTAGGGGCCAAGCACTGAAGGTGCGTAGGCACCTATTGTATCCATTACTTTTCTTCCTTTTCTTCTTCCTCCTCTTCCTTCTCTTCCTCTTCCTCTACTTCCTCTTCGTCTGCTCTTGAGTCTATGGCAAAAAAGTTGTGAAATTTGGCACACTGATAGAGGACAGTCTGAACATTAACCACAGTGATTTTGAAGTCTCTAACTCAATCCTTCTATTTCACTTACATTTGTGCTAATAACTTTTGAACTGTAATGACTAGAAACAAAATTATTTTTTCCTCTGATTCGATTGCACCCTATGGCATCATTTTCAAAATTAGACCAAGATGGTTTGCCTGATTTTTACCAGATTTGATTCAGATCATCTTTATACCGTGCTGGCAAAAAGTTATTAAAAGCTTTCTGATAACCCCAACCGTTTTTGAATAACACGCAAATGAATCTGATGTAGCGTTCGTGAAAATAGACGTGTGGCTCCACAGCGCTTTAGCATATTCAGACCAAACTTGGTACATGTTATCACAAGCATGACCTGAGGCAACATGCAGTGTTTTGGCACAGTGCTACCTATTGGTGATGAGATATGAAAAGTGGCTATTTTTGCTTCTGAATGGTTATAACTTCTGAATCTCTTTATGATTTGGTACTGCATGCTGAGCCAAATAATAACCAATTTTCCTATATCGGCCATTCCGGCCATGACCCATTTTGAATTTTGTGGTAAAATGCTGCGTATTGTTATGAAACTCGGTATGGGTCATCGGCACCATGCCCTCAAGGAGCCTAAAAGGTTTTGGGCCAGCATCCCCTTGTCGTAAAAAAATCATTTACATGCTTATAACTTTGGATGTGGTTGACGTATTTTCATGGGAGTATTTTAATCTCCTTAGATTCCTAAATCCTTGCCGAGTTCAACGATGCCAAACATTCTACGTTTTGCCTTATGGCTTCTCCGCCATTGTGATTTATCTTTTAAACAACTTTCGCAAATATCTTCGAAATCGTTATTCTGATCGAGACGCAAGTACACCATAGGAAAACATAGCAAGTTGGCTATATGTCAAAATTTTGATTGCAAGTGCAAAGAATATGCAGTCAAAGTTGGATGTGAGTCATTTTTTTTATTTGCTCAAAAATATCAATGTCTATAACTGCTCAAGGAAATGAGATTTTTTCTATGTACACTTCTTAATTTGTAACGGCTCTTTGATGACACTGTCTGTGTTGATTTTCATGTGTAGGTCCAGATGGGCTCACGTTGAGCAGTATTTCTAAGCCCTGCCACGAGTCATTTAAAAAGGCCTTATAGAAGAAATTGCTGAGTTGTGGTGGTGAACATAATTAGAGCAAAAGGAGCAGGACAAGAATGAGTGATGAAGGAAGTGAATGAGGAAACAAGACAGAAAAGACAGAAAGAGAAGCCATGATGAGGTCATGCAGGGTATGCGGCGTGTCTCAGAAAACGAGTGATCAGTCCACGAGGTTGGATCAAAGGTTTCTCTCCTCGTTAAAAAGGCCCCGACTGACAAAGGCACGTTAATTATTCATTGGAATCAAAAGCGGCGACCATGAATGCCACTGATTTGCCTGCTGTGTTAGAATGCAGAGTCCAATTTATTATAGTCATGACGCATGTATTAGAAAAACACCAACACAGACTCATGCAATTAAGTATGCTTTTACACTGTACACAGTAGAGCACTTGAGTGTAGTTATAGGCCAAAGGGCCTAGTGTGAGTTACAGCTTAATCTTCTATACATAGGGTGATTAACTGTGTTTGGTGGCTTGGGAAATGTAGGGGATAAGGGAGGACAAGAGAGAAAAAGAGAGTGGATGGCAAGACTGGAGAGTTAGTGTAACTACATAGTGTTTTTTAATCACTGTGATTGTACTGATGTTTTTTATTGCTGAATGCTCTAACTAAGGTTATTCAATAGTAGTTAACGAACATTAACAATAACTAACAGTTAACTACTGTAAAGTCTTCTATTTTAAGAATTAAATTCAAATAAGTAAAAATATTATGTATTCTGTCATTTAACATACATTAATCTGAATGCAAATACCATTTTAAAGATGGACTCAGTAGAATTTCAAAAACACTGTTTGGAAGTTAGATGGGCCGACACCAACAGCAAACGTCTAACCAATCAGCATTAGGGGGCGTATGACGGTCGAGGAGAGAGAACGAGCAAGAGGGAGATTTGAAAATAAGAAGAAGAAAAAAAACTGCAGAGCGAGAGATGGGACACAATACAAAAGCTCAAAAGAATATCACTGGAATGAAGGTTTATGACTGTGCAAGCACTTTAGGACCCGCGTTTATATTAGAAAAGCTTTCCAGCGCTGGAGAGAGCTAAGCAGGAAGGCCTGAAAACAAACGCGGAGGCTGCTTTGATTCCACTTCACATGTGAGTAACACGGTTTTGATTGTCTGGAGCTGCTGTGCTGTTGGTGACTAACAACAAACACTTTGTATTTACTCTTGTGTACCGTTCGTTCATCAACTGCGCTTTATTTTCCGTAAAGTATTTTGTTGTGCGTCAGCTGTGATAAACAGACACCCACTCTCGTATTGCGTGTGTTTGTTTGGGTTGATTTCAAATATCAACAATGTCCAACAGCGTTTTTCATAATCTACTGATCCCACCTTTAATTCAGTATTTGTACTCAAAGACTTACAACTTCTACTGTTACAACCATCCCTTGTCTGCACTATCCCTGGCCACGTTCACACAGCAGCAGAATACGGCTGTCAGTCCTGTATTCGAATGCTTAATATAGTTACACACATAATTCTGTTTCAGAGTGACAACCACATTCTATAACCGAATACACACCCATAAATTTTCAGGACTCACAACTGCATTTTTGCTGAACCCCTGCTGTGTGAACAGAACTGTACTGGGCAACTAGTTGTTAGCCACATCAAACAGTGCAAGAGAGACTAGCATATATTGCACGTTTTCATATGTGGTTTTGGAACTTAAAGAGTTGTAGATGTGTGTCATTTGCATATTTTAGATCACTGTCTTCCACTAGAGCTGTTTCGGTCAGCGTTGTGGTCTGCATGTGACTCAAATGCTCAGCCCTCATTCAGATATTCCGATATAAAAGCTGCTGTCTGTTAATAAATATCTGACAGATGTACACACGCATCGAGTAGACTTTTTCCGTTTTAAATGGGATAAGACTTTACAGTGTTTTTACATCTTTAATATTACTTTAGACACTGTCACTTTGGTTACAGGAAACCCAAACATTGAGAGTGTAAACAGAGCCTATGTAAGCTTAGATAAATTATATAATGAAATTAATCTCTTTTCCCTACACTTGACTCACAGGAGCTTCATTGTCTTCACTCCTATTGGTAGGGGCCACTTTTTTTGCATGAAGTGACTATTTCTCAACCATCTCATCATTGGACATGCCCAAATCACAGTCGCTGTCACTCATGTTGCTGGAAATTGCCAACTCTAACGGAAAATGAAAGACTTCCGGTAGCTTTGTCACTTAAAATCCCTGCCTGTGTGGATGTCCCTTAATAGAGTCTTTTGAAAGTAGGTAGGAAAGTGGAAGAGGAGAGAGAGAGGGAAGGGAAAGGAAAGGATGGCAAAGATGAGGTGAAAAGGATAATACGAAGGATTTAGAAGGATAAAAAATGTACCTGAAGAGGCGGTGTAGAAAAGGTTGAAAGTTGAAAATGGAGCAGGAGGGCAAGAGCGAGCTATCAGTAGTAGAGAGATCTAATGAATGTCTAAAAAGAAGAGAGAGACCCTTGACTTCATCCCTCTCTTCCTCTCTCGCTCTGTCATGTATTTTTAACTGCTTGGGGGCATTTGTAGCAGTGGTTCAACTTGTCAAGCCTGTAAAGTACTTAAACTTTGACTGCATTGGATGGAAGAGACAGAGGAGGAACAAGAGAAAAGAGAGAAGCAAAGAGATGGAGAGAAGAGGAGGTTATGGTAATAGAGATGCTCGCATGGAGTGAGAGATATAAAGGAAGGCTGGGGTGGGAGAGGAGGGATGGAGGGAGTAGCGGAGGTGTAGTGACCTAGTTTAGAAACAGAGGGATGGTGTGTTTAATGGGAAAAAGACGAAGAGACGCAGGGAGGGGTGCTTTGGCAGGCTGCCATGTTGGATTGTCTGGTTTCCGTGGAGACAGAGCATGAGAAGAGCACACTCGTCCGAAGAGATGTGCACACGCTCGTCTTCAGGCTTACTCATACACTCACACCTCGACTTTCCCTTGCTCTCTCTCTCAATCCAATTTATTCAAGAATGCCATATCAGCATGAACCCTAAAATCCCATGATTTCAAATACCACAGTCGTTTAGTGCTTAACAGTCACGTTTATTAAAATAAAGTAGGCTTTGGTTTTGTCTCATTTACATAATAATAATCTAGGGAGATAAACTAGATAAAAGATTGAACAGTGCTTTTTTGTTGTTCTTTTGTTGCTGTTGGCAAAAATCTTTGAATATTGCTGTCGAAATAACCTGATTCTTTCGCATTTGCATTTTTAACAACTGCAAAAGTTCTGAATGTAAATGTTCGAAAGTTGTGGTTCTGAAGGGACGTGTAGCCTCAAAACGGCATCCATGTACTAAAAAATAACCACATGGTTAGGGCTTCATTTAAATTAGCTCATTCAGAACCGGTATTAAACATCACCTTTTTCTAAATGTCACGTTTGTGCTAAGATCGTGGATAATGGTTAGTCTTGGTTGGTACTTGAAGAAATGCACATATTGTCAGGGTTCTGTCACTTCGGTCTGTTTATTATTGGTTTGGTGACAGAGCTTATGTCTTGTAGAGGCTGTGTGCTCTCTTGTTTTCATGCTTTGTGTGGACATGCAGTCTGTGAGTGCTCTTATTGGCTGCGTGTTCATGTCATGTTTTGTTTGAGCACATGGCTTGTGTTCACTGGCTATGTGTTCTTGTTTTTGTCATGTTTGGTGTGAGTACATGGCTGGTCATGTTTGTTTCTATGTGCTATGTGCTCTCCTGTCTATTGTCTTAACCCCGTCCCCCTCGTTACCTGATTATTGGTTCAGTTGCCCCACCTGCTCTCCCTCGTTACCCTCCTTGTGTGCTCTCCTATTTATTCTCCTTGTGTGTTCTGTCCTATGCCAGTTCATTGTCACCTATCACAGTGTTCCTGTTGTGTCCTGCCCCTTGCCTTGTCGTGCCTTGTTCTGCTCTGCACAGTCGGTGTGTTTTGGATTCAGAGTTTTCCCCTACGGGGTAGTTTTTGTTTGTTTTTGTTTCATTTTATATTTAAATAAGCCCATTGCTCTGCACCTGAGTCCTCGCCTTGCCTCATTCCTTCCTGAAACCTGACAAATATTTGACAAATGTAGGCCTATATACATTCAATGTACAGTTGTTAGAGGGTGATCTAGTCAGTGTTAGGTGTTCAATTTTTTTTTTTTTTTTTTTTTTCACCAATTCCGAATATGTACACTTTAAAGAGGATCTAATTATGTCCCTTTTCACAATATGTAATATAAGTCTCTGATGTCCCCAGAATGTGTCTGTGAAGTTTCAGCTCAAAATACCCCACAGATCATTTATTATAGCTTGTCAAATTTGCTCCTTTTTGGGTGTGAGCAAAAACACGCCATTTTTGTGTGTCCCTTTAAATGCAAATGAGACGCTGCTCCCACATCCCTTTCCAGAAGAGGGCGGAGCTTTAACAGCTCGCACTTCGGATACTCAACAATAACAAAACTGGAGCATTTCATGCAGCCAAAATGTCAGAAATTGTCAGTAGCGGTGTTCAGCCTTACATTGTTCAAGCTGGAGTCGGACACTGATGGAGAGACTCAGGAAGAAGTTACAACTTTTAGAATGCAGCTGGACGTTTCTGAATGGTTAGTGGATAAATGTATGTAGTTGTTGTGGATTTAAGTTGATTCAACTCATTGACTATCAGGTGCCACCCTGTTAATCCTTTGTGCAAATCCAGCATTGAACTGACCCTCGTTTGTGAAGCAGTCTGGCGTAAAATGATTTGCGCAAATATATAACACATTACCAACATGTATTTAGATTTAAAAATGTTAAATACACATACAAAATGTCTAGGTTCCAACTGCATCTGTCTGGAAAAAATAAATTAAAAAAAAAAAAAAAAAAAAAAAAAAAAAACAGCAGCAGTTGATTTGATTTATTCTTATTCTTATTTCCAAAGCTTATTAATTTATGTTTATTTCCAAAGCTTATTGGCACAATGAATGCACATTATAAAAAGAATCTACCATTCTTTTATTTCCATATAACTTCTAACTTTTTGGACGAGAGACACTAGAACACTGAAACTGGAATAGAAAATAAAGTTTTTGCTCAAAATAAACCAAAATAAAAAATATTTCATTTTTAATCCCTTTATTTGATAGATTCCCCAACTCCCCATACCTTGTGTTTACAGTCCTGTGGAAGTCACCCCCACTCCCCATCTCGTAGTAGAATAAGGGCGCCCACTCCAACAAGGTTAACTGACCCACACTGTGACATGATATCACTGACATTAGGGCTGCCACTAACGACTATTTTTATATCAATTAATCTATCGACTAATTTATCTATTAATCTAAACGATTAATTTTCCACCAAAAATTAACAGTTTTTCTTAAGAACATTTTATATGTTGTTACGGAGAGGCAGAAGCTGATCGGTTGGTTCTTGTTGTCACATCATGACCTGCATTCTTAAAAGTTCAGATGTTGAGATGATCTCACCGCGGCATAGGCGCGCCTGGAAAAAACAAGCGCATTGCACTGCATGCGCGTCGCTTCTATTATGAGCGCGCTTGCTGCGCGCCTACATTTGAAATAACAAACTTGCGCATGCAAAAGATGCGATATGTGAACGGCCCCTTTAGCAGGTTAAAGGACAGCGGATTTTAAACGTTCTGCATACAAAGGCTGAGTTAATTTAATGGACAAAAACACTTACGGTGGCTGTGGTTTTGCCTTTTCTGGCGCCCCATCATCCAGAATAGCCCCTATATGATTCCTCTTCAGATGTTCATGCATCGCGCTTGTGCTGCTGTGGTATGCCAACGAAACCAGAGTGTACAAACGGTTGTTATTTTAGTCAAAGCGTGAAAACGAAATTTAAAAGGTAAAATAATATAAAATGATCAGTCGATTAAAAATATTGACGTCGACTAATTATCAGCGTCGACGCAGTCGATTATATCGACCAATCGCGACAGGCCTAATTGACATGACATGCAAATGAGCAATAGAACAATAAAAACAACAACAATGCACAAATGACCATTTCACTTTTTTGAGCCCCATAGCAAGATGCCCATGTCGCCCATGCCTAAATCTACCACTGAATTTGAAAACTGTGACAATCAGTTTTGGAGTGGCAACTGGGATGGCAGAGCTCTTTTTTTTTTTTTTGTGGACACTACTGGAAGGAGCCTAATAGCTTCATAGGAGTGTATTTCATAGAATTTGTTCTATTCAAATGGATCAATTCTTTATCTCCCGATGGCCAATGGGATGGGAACTTCTGAGAGCTTGCAGTCATTTATAAAACAGGGGTGGGGTTTAAACAGACTAAATAAATGGAGAAGTCTGTCATTTTCACCGGAAGGTCGATTTCTTACGTTTTGATTAAAAAGCACAAGCTCAAATTAAAAGAAGAAACCAGCATTGATAAATCTTTCAGATTTAGATCAAAAACACGTAGAAAATAGATTGAAATGAATTTCCATTTCATTTAGATTACTTTTCATGTTATTCGCTTCTAAACACATTTATTCAGCTCCATTTAACTGTTTTTTTTCTTCATATAAGTGCCTTCATTACCAAATCAGCTAATTCTACAGTTTTATTTAGTGTAGTGTTATTCAGCTGTAGAATTTGGTTCCGCTGAAGCTTGAGTGATTCACACGCACACATAACGGCTCATGCCCATGCTCGCAGACATCACACATATGATTGCAGAATTACTTCCTTAGGGCTGAGAGGTTTCAGACATGCATGATTAGATCCCCGAGGTGCCCATCTGCATGACCGTGTAAATTACACTGCCTATTTTCCAATTGCATCCAAAGTGTGCATGTACAGGTTTGCATCATAATTTTGTGATATCTCTCTCTACCATATTCATTTATTTTTACCTGTCTGTGCAAGCTTGAGAGCAACTTTGATGTAATGTATCTATTTAACAGTACTCGTTTCCATCTTGAATGCAATTGAAGGCTTGAGAGAGATTACCGTATTGATGATGCAATTGAAGATCAAGGCAATTTTCCCCTCTGTTCAAGAGCCACTTACAAGTAGCATTTTCTGGCAAACACAGCATGCATACATGGTATTTGAACCCATACAACAAATAGAACAGGAATGTGCCTCTAATTATTCTCTCTCTTTTTCTTTCTTTTCTTATTTTCTTATTGTTATATTAGAATAATCCATGATGGCGGCCTTTTGCAATCCCCTGTGGTGCACGATTACAGTATATTCTGAAGGAAAGGAAGAGAGCAGGAGTGCTTAAGTGAATCATTAGGCAGCACCATTAGAGTGCGTTGAGAGCCTCTTTTTTATGCATGTGACCCTAATTAAAGGAGCGGATGGGAGTATATGTAATATTTTTTTTCAAAGATCCTTCCTCCTTCCATTAGTACTGTTTTCTCCTATTAGCTCGTCAAGACACACACCCTTTATATGGTTTTAGTTAAATGCCAGATGTAATTATGATCTATTTTCTTTTTCTTTTCTTTCCTTTTTTTTGTTTTGTTTTGTTTCCTTTTTTGGGGGGAGTTTTGATCTTCTGGAAGTGTCACCCTTTCTAGAGGTTCACACAGTGTTGCTGCTGGACCCCTGATGTGTTTGTTCTGATGTTTATCTTCATTATTTTTCTGCTTTAAATTAGTTTGGGCCCCAGAGACCATAAATCAGAGCACCCACACTTGATTGGATCATCCCAAATCCATACCAAAAGCATGAAGAATAATTTTCACACATGAATTGGACCTCTTAATGGAAATAACATCACAACATTTATTTCCATCAAGAGGTGCATACTTTTTTGGTCAAGATCTTGTATTGACAATGCAAGAAGTCAAGCACTCTACAAAGCCTTCTCCAGCACATCCCAAAGACTTTCAATGAATTTAAGGTTTGGACTCAGAGGTTCCAGTTCATGTATAAAAAAAATTATTCTTCATGCTCCCTCCCAACCATTCTTTTACAATTTGAGCCTTATGAATCTTGACATTGTCATCCTGGAATATGGCCATGATACGTGTTCCTACATGGTTGTTTAAGAAATTAAAACTTACACACTCACTCAGGGTTAGGGTTAAAAGAACCATTGTCAAACATACAGAATAACATGCTAGAAACATAATAATCACAGTAATAATAATCCAATC
Source organism: Ctenopharyngodon idella (assembly GCF_019924925.1). NCBI lineage: Eukaryota > Metazoa > Chordata > Actinopteri > Cypriniformes > Xenocyprididae > Ctenopharyngodon > Ctenopharyngodon idella. The sequence goes on from NC_067226.1 coordinate 22,204,339, forward strand.
AAAGACTTTTAAGCATTTGCCTATTTAAATCCAAACAGCGACTTTTTTATCAGCCAGGCAGTGTGTGTGTGTGTGTGTGTGTGTGTGTGTGTGTGTGTGTGTGTGTGTGTGTGTGTGTGTGTATAGTTCATTTGCAAAAACCGATAAACGCCACTTTTAAAAAAAATGTCCGTTATTCTCCACATATAGCATGTTCTGAACCATAAATCGATATTGTCCACTGTCAGGCATCGCAAGCTCCCATTTTACAGCAGAAACCGACAAATGATTTTGTTGTTTGTGTACAGAAACCATTTTAGCGAATCAGCGCGCAGTATTCAGGTCAGGTGACAAGGCTTCTAGTCACTTCCAAAAGACGCGCTAGCAGAGGGGAGTTTCATCAAAGCTGACTAAAAGTGATCGAGGATTTGTAATTTCGACTCCTGCAAGTCCTTGTACACCATACACGTCTTACACGCTGAACCCTTGGTTGTCCTTTTGCGTTTGTGTGTGTGTGTGTGTGTGTGCCGATCTGTTAGTGTGTGTGTGTTTGTGTGCACGTGTGTTTGAGTGTATTTTAAATGCAGTTACAAAGCAATTACTTGGAACTCTGAAACATGAAATGTGGAGTTATCTGCTTTTGCCAAAAAACAACTGTTGGAGTTATCTGCTTTTGCTAAGAAACAAACTTTTGATATATATATATATATATATATATATATATAAAACATACTTTCAATGAACTTTAATTTTGTAAGTTACCTGTATTTTTTAGAGTTATTATTACTTAATCAAAACAAAACAACTGCAGTTTGATTGATATTACTTGGAATGCACAATAAAAAACATGATTAGTGAGAATTATTAAAAACGGAGTTATCTGTTTTTGCAAATGAACTCTTATGTATACATATCTTCTGGAAAACTTGAATGTTTTTAACTCCTTTCAGATATTTTAGACAATTTGCTTGACCACTGTCTAAAAAGAACGATAACAGAATGCACATTGACACAATCTGTTAAGCCTGATTTTCATAGATTTACAGGGATAGGGACCACTATTTGAGAAAATCCACAAAACAACTGTGATGAAAGGAATTGGCATTTAACAGCACAGCACCTGTATTCACAACATCAACAGTATCTGTTCTTTAAAATCCACAATGACTACTGTGGTAATATTGTCCCCTTTTCTCTTCTGCATGGGTTTCCTGATGATTGCTGCTTACGGCTTATATTTTTTAAATTGGAATTGCTTGAACAAGCTTTTCAATTAGTGCGTATGTGTGTAGGCATAATTGTGTCATTATCGTATTTTGGCTAACTTGCAGGTAGTGCAAAGGTAGAGTTTCTGTGCTGACACATTGAAAGAAAAATTTGTGCTAATTTGACATTTAACATTTCATCCAAGTGTATGTACTGGAGTTAGAAAGAAAATCAAGGCTGATATTTAGAAACTAGATTTTTAAATCTGAGTGGTGTGGTTCATGCAAAATGTTGTGTTCCAGCTACTGTGTTTTCTAGCATGGTACTTTGCGGTTGCTATGTTCCTGAGAATTGCTAGTTGGTTAACTAATAGCCAAAGTAATGAAAGGGCCCCTAACCGTAAATATGAATATAGTAAATACGAAATATAGTACAGTAGGTCAAAGTCCCATTTCAAACCTTTACACATACTAAATAGTTTTAGTAGTCAATTTCAGGGATCTAAGGGATAAGACCTTAATTTCACTTCTACCCTCAAAGAGATTATAGAGTTACATGCATGACTGTGGGCAAGAAACAGAATTTAGGAATTTAGAAATTAAAATGTTTGTGCTTTTAGAAAATTGTGTGTGTGTGTGTGTGTGTGTGTGTGTGTGTGTGTGTGTGTGCTTGTTTTCATGATTTATGAGGACACAAATTTGTATAATGACATGGGTATTACACTGGTATTACGACGTGTTTTATGAGGACATTTCATGGTTCCTCATATTTAAAATAGCTTTAAAAACATACTAAACAATGTTTTATTAAAAATGTAAAAATGCAGACAGTTTCCTGTGATGGGTAGGTTTAGGAGTAGGGGTAGTGTAGGGGGATACAATGTACAGTGTACAGTGTGTGTGTGTGTGTGTGTGTGTGTGTGTGTGTGTGTGTGTGTGTGTGTTTTTGTGACATATCAATGACATGGGTATGACATAAGTATTACAAGGAGAGGGTGACTTATGGGGGAGGACATTACCCCATGTCCCCATTTTTGAAAAGGCTTATAAATCATACAGAATGAGTTTTTTTGAGAAAGTAAAAATGTGCACAGTATAGGTATAGGGGTAGTGTAGGGCGATAGAAAATACAGTTTGTACAGTATAAAAACCACTACGCCTATGGAATGTCCCCACAATTCACAAAAACAAATGTGTGTGTGTGTGTGTGTGTGTGTGTGTGAGAGAGAGAGAGTGAGAGAGTGTGTGTTTGTCTGTGCTTGTGGGTGCTTTGTGAGAATTAAACCAGTAGAAGACAGTCAGAAAATTAGATTTGACATCCTCTGAGGACAGAGAGAAGAAAAGTTTCAACAGTGAAGAAATGACAGAAAATTTTAATGATGTAGAGGATTGTGAGAGGGGTGGAAGAGGGGAATGAAAAAAGAAAGAGGTGAAAACTGCTGGGTCGCTGTAATGTAATAATGAATGTAACAGGCTTCATGCAACTCATATGAAAGGTATGATTCTCTATGATGGTCAGTTTCCCTGCTCTCGTTGAGCTGCTTTTGATTATAAAGGAAGCGACCCTTGAGAAGCAGCTCCTGTGGATTTTAGACATCGCTAATTGGCTTAAGGGTGTCTGGGAAACTGGATCTTGGGTGATCAATACAGTTTAATCATTGAGCCTTTATAATATCCTGATTAATGTGTGATTGGAGATAGACCCCCTGCTTGTCTGCTCTCCTTTATTGATTTCATTTTGTGCTTCCATTTTCTACATAGAGAAAAAAGAGGTTTCCAGAGTTTGGCAGTTTGTGTGGAAAGCTCTTATAGGAGAATATTTGTGCATGACACATAAAGTCAAGACAGGTATTGAAAGGTATTTACTTGTTCTTGTTTGGCTGTTGTGACCCAACTTACTGTTTTTTCAGTATATCATGCCATGAATGCTGGTTTCTCGAGACACCAACATTTGGCTCCATTCAGTGGCGTCTTGCTGTTTTTCTGAATACAAATCTTCCATAAATAAAATAAAAACAGCAAATTTCCCCACACTTTATGATTGTAATCTTAGCATGTTTAGAGGTGTTTTTGACCTGCTCTTCCCTACAAAGACAAAACACAGTTTCAGTCACTACACATTTTGTCACAATTGAGTTATGGCTGAAATTGGGTCTCATAGACTGTGAAATATAGGTTTGCCTTGACAAAGCCTTTTATGCAGGGAGTAAAACGTGTGATAAGGGATGTCAAATCAATCAAAATTCAATTAAAAAAAAACCTTTAAAGCTATTTTGTTCTCATATTCAGTATTGCCATAGTTGGCCCATCTTGGCCACCTTCCTGCAGAGTTTAACCAACCATAATTAAACACACCTGAACCAGCTAATCAGGATCTCTAGAAACTTCTTGGCAGGTATTTGAGCTAAACATGGCAGGACAGTGGCCCTTCAGGAGAAAAATTGGACACCTCTGCATTAGTGTTTAGAATAATAGTGGTTTTCGTGCTTGTTGATTTTTGCTGACAATTCATTTTTGCCATATAAAGACTGAAACTGACTTTATTTTTGTGAAACGTCCCATCTTTTGTCCATCAATGATAAACAAGAACTCTTTGCACTTGTACAATTATCTTTGTGAGGACCAGTTTGAGTTTTAGACCAGTGGAATGTGGACAAAGTGAGTAAAGTGAGGACATTTTGGCCAGTCCTCACTCTCTGAGACCCCTTTAAAGGCTTGTTTCAGGGTCAAGACTTGGTTTTAGGGATAAAGATATAATTAGGTTAAGGGTAGGTTTAGGGTAAGGGAATGTCCTCATAAAGATAGATGTGTGTGTGTGTGTGTGTGTGTGTGTGTGTTTACCCACAACATATTCAGGAAATAAATTTGTAACCTGAAATATTTGTAAACCTGACAAAATCTCCCAAAAGGTCATTTGGGGGATGTCCTCATTTTTAAAAAGAGTATGAAATGTAAATAAAGGCTTTGTTTTGAATTTTTTTAATTGTAAAAATGCAGAAAGTTTTATGTTAGGGTTAGGTATTTATAACTAGCTCCATATAAAAACAATAGAAGTCCACATTTAGATTAGTTAAGTAAATGTTTGTGTTTTTAGCAAGACATCTGCGCCGGTGCTCTTCCAAAGGTTCATACTAGTGTTGAATAATTACACAAAAATGAGTGAAATAGTCTAATGTCAAATTAGATAAATGTGCTAATTGTGTTAAAAAAATAAACACTATTAAACAGAGTTAATGTAATACTTGTGTTAATGTTCATTTTGACAGACAGAGATAATTGAATCTTTCCATACATTAGAGCTTAACATACATTAACATAATTACCTATTATTTTTCCATCTAGTTTCCAGTGAAAACTGATACAAAAAAAATACAATTCAGACATGACTGTTAAAGTAAAAGCAGTGTTTTAATAACCATTCCTGTATTCTGTGACATTTCAGTTTTTGTGACATTTTTGTTTCTTGTTTTTTTTTTTTCACAAATGTTTGTCTGATACGAACACTTTATATGAGGAGAGAATGACCTCAGCAAGAACTAGCATAGTTGGTTATGTAATGAGATTATTTTGTACTAATATGTGCCACAGCAGGCTGATTGGGGCATAAATAATGCAGGCACGCCGAGACTCACAACGCTCTGCAAAGCACAGCGCATGGCACCAAAGAACATACCCTTGAAATTAAAAATGAAAACATTAAAGCTTTATTAAAGTGTTTCTGTAATTGAAGCTGAGGCAGTTTATATCCGGGTGTGTGGTAAGGCCGTAGAGCCTATTTCACAATTGACCAGACTCAATGATGACAACATGATACAGACTGAAACATGATACAAAATAACATTAATCATGTAATATTAATGTTATATTGTATCATGTTTATGGAAATAAAACTGACAAAAATATAGACCACATTTTATTGGTATTTTAAAAAATATCTTCTTGTGCATAGAAGCACTATGTTAAGCTGCACATAATCTTTTCACTGAAAAATCTTTCTAGTTGCTACATGTAAAATTCAAACATCTGTTTATTTGAAAATTATTATATCTAATCCACCTAGTCTTCAATAAAGAAAGTAAACACTACGTGAGCACCACTAAAGGAAGATGTAAGTGTCCGACTTGATGGCTCTGTTATCAACTCCTCCCATGACTGGAAGTGGCAAATCTTGCCGATCAGTAAGGCAAGGCATAGTCAAAGGTAAACACACCTTATAGATATAGCTGCTATGGGTCATACACTGAAGGTGTGGTTTAACTGAGGGAAAACAAATCCTGCTTACCACCAGACTGGCTTGATTATGACAGTTACCTGTGAGGTGAATGAAGAGAAAATTCCAATTGTTTTGGGTGTTTTCATAAATAAAACATACCTAAATATTATAGACTGCATTTATTACAAACAGAAATTTAGAAAAAAATAAAAAATATTGGGTTGTTGCTTTATTTGAAGCATAAAATATATATTTATTTCTCTATGTAACACACAAAATCTAACAGGAAGTATCTTGATTTCCTTTTTCAAACACAATCATTGTTTCTGTCCAACTACACATGGTTGATGTATTTCTTTTCTTTGGTACTGTGTAATACTGTATTCACAACCACAAATGCTAACAGTAAAAAAATAAATAGTTTGGTTTCATCTCTCTATTACTTTCAATCTTGTACAGAAATGTACATAAGGAGCTCATGAAAGAAGAGCTTTAGGTTTTGAATAACTGTGTATATATGATATATCCAAAAATAGAATATTATGGCAAAGGTGTTTGCAACATAAGACAAATAATTGCTTTTGAGATGTGTTTGTGATATTTTGAATGCAGTTCTTCATTTTGCAAGAAATGTGAGGCATTTTGCATTTTGTCTGTGCAATTCTTGGATTTGTGTGTAAAGTTTTGAAAAAAAAGCGGCAAAGTCTTGAAAATGTGTGTAAGCAGTTAAACTGTGTTCAAAGAATCCTAAAGAAAAATCATTAATTTTACAATGATTTGTGATGCATCATGTGTCACTGAAGACTAGAGTAACGTGGTCAGATTTGCCACCACGGGACTAAATTATTAAAATTTTAAAATATATTAAAATAATTTATTTTAAATTGTAATAATATTTCACAATATTAATGTTTTTACTAACTAATTTTACTAACTAACTAACTAATTGCTAATTTCTGATATAAATGCAGCCTTGGTGAGCATAAGAGACTCCTTTCAAAACTCTTTGATGCATTGCGGATGATATTATCTACTAGAAGATTGATAATATAACACTAGAAGACGAAAACAAACAAAGAATCAAAACTGACACCTGATGAAGCCTGAAATGCTTGTAGTGCTGCACTCTGTTTGGCTGCAGTGAAATAAAGTCATTTTTGTGATATTTACTTTGTCTCATATACATATTATTTATTTATTCATTGCCTAATGATGTCATATCAACACAGAATTCTGAAAAAAATACTGCAGTCATGCCCACTTTTATTCAAAAAGAGTAGAATTCTAACTTGGATGTGCTGAAGTTGTGGTGGTTTAATGTATTTGCAAAAACTAGACAGTGGAGGGTGTTGTTATTATTTCTCATAGTCATTTTGGGCCTGACCTATTCAAAATGCTTTCCGCTATGCATGTGTCAACACTGTGCTCTATAACTGTATTGTTATACTTACACTCATATCCTCATTCTAGCAGTATTTCTTATGATTTATTCCTTCGTCTCTCTTTCTCTCCTTTCAACAGGTGTTTCGCAGTGGAGAGGGTATGGGTATTCGTCTGGACAGTGCGTCTGCATTTCAGGGGGCCATCATCTCCCCTCACTATGACTCACTGCTGGTTAAAGTCATAGCCAGTGGCAAAGACCTCCCCGCCGCCGCAACCAAAATGCACAGAGCGCTAACCGAGTTCAGAGTTCGTGGTGTTAAGGTAGGTGCAATACTGATCCTTTAGGTGTTGACTGCTTTAATAGCACACCTGAGAGTCACAGGTGGGCTTGTTATCACCTGCTTTTCATGCTATAAATACACATACAAACTTTATTGTATGTGTTAAATTTCATTGACGACCATTCAAAAGTAGTCGTGTCTGAATGGGAATGCTAACGAATGGCTTTCTCCAGGAATTGTAAGAATTGTTAAGGTATGGTTGCTATACGTTAAAAGAGATTTCACCCTTTCACAAATGTTTTGTTTTATCTCATGTATTTTGTGTTGAATACAATCTGATTTTATGTTTACCTGTGTCAACTGAGAACACATTTAGGCTTTGAGGCTCCCTGACTTCTAAAGACTTATACTTCTTTTGTATCAGATGAGGCCTTTGACAGTGTGGCTGTTTCAAAAATCCACAGAAGCTCAAGGGATCAGAGGTTCCTAAGACATAAAGGCACCTTTTTATAGTGATCTGACACCATCTCAACCAACAGTAGTCAAGCGCATACAGATATTTCAAAGGAAAGGGACTTTTTTTTTTTAAAGAATGTTGACTAATAATCAGGCCTGGAGAACAGAAATTAAGGTATATTACTAGTTACTAGTTTTGTCTGTCCATGTCAAATCCAAAGATACTGTTTAAGGTCACACAATTAAAGCCAATCAGAACATGTGGAACAGGATTTGAGCTTCTTTGAGTTGCTCTCAGTATTTTGCCCTTGTTTTAGGGCTTGATCACCAAGCCCTAAAACAAGGGCTTGGTGATCATTTATTGGTCACTGTTGTTTTTGTTATTGCAGCAATGCCTGTTTATCAAATGCCCTGCAGCATTTTGCACAATAGCCTGAAATCTCATTCATATTTCAGTGTCATAAATCTCTTGAAATGATCAAGATTAGTACACTATTACTTGCACATCATCATGCCAGTCAGGCCTCTAGGATGTTTCTTAAAGGGTTAGTTCACCCAAAAATGAACATTAATTACTCACCCTACCGTATATTAGGGTAGCTCTTTCCACAACCGTAAGACCTTCATTCATCTTTGGAACACAAATGAAGATATTTTTAATGAAATCTGAGAGCTTTCTGTCCTTCCATAGAAATCCAACGCAACTACCACTTTCAAGGTCCAGAAAGGTAGTAATGACATCAATAAAGTACTCTATGTGACTGCAGTGGTTTAACCTCAATTTTATATAGCACCATGAGTGCTTTGTTTGCACAAAAAAACATAATTTACTACAAGAGATCAGAGACCATTCCTTCATACAGAATCTCTACAGATCCTTCAGATTCTCAGCTCCATGATGGTGCTTCTTCTCTTCAGTTCACTCCACTCATTTTCTTTAGGGTTCAGGTCAGGGGACTGGGATGGCCATGGCAGAAGTTTCATTTTGTGCTCAGTGACACATTTTTTTGTTGGGTTTGATGTTTGTTTTGGATCATTGTCCTGATGGAAGATTCAACCACGGCCCATTATTGGATTTCTAGCAGAAGTGGTCAGGTTTTGATTTTTTGTCTGTTGGTATTTGATAGAATCCATGATACCATGTATCTGAACAAGATGTCCAGGACCTCCAGCAGAAAAATAGGCCCACAACATTAAAGATCCAGCAGTATATTTAACCGTGGGCATGGGGTACTTTTTATCCATGTGTGCACCAAACCCATCTGGTGGGTTTGCTGCCAAAAAGCTCTTTTTTTAGTTTCATCTGACCATAGAACCCGATCCCGTTTGAAGTTCCAGTCGTGTCTGACAACTGAATATGCTGGAGATTGTTTCTGGATGAGAGCAGAGGATTTTTCTTGAAACCCTCCCAAACAACTTGTGGGGATGTAGGTGCTGTTTGATAATTTTTTTAGGCTTTCTGAGAGTCAAGACTCAACTAATCTCTGCAATTCTCCAGCTGTGATCCTTGGAGAGTCTCTGGCCACTCAAACTTTCCTCCTCACCGCGCATTAGGACGATTTAGACACACGTCCTCTTCCAGGCAGATTTGTAACATCTTTAGTTGATTGGAACTTCTTAATTATTGCCCTGATAGTGGAAATGGGGATTTTCAATGCTTTAGCTATTTTCTTACAGCCACTTTCTATTTTGTGAAGCTCAACAATCTTTTGCTGCACATCAGAACTATATTCTTTGGTTTTATTAAAAAACCATTTAAAAAAAAAGAATCATGACAAAACAAACAAACAGTCGTAGATCATCCAGGTAACCACACACAGTATTAAGAATCAGTGGTTAACATAATTATGAATGGAGTTATTTTAATAAATACGGCTATTTTTTGTGGATTATATGTAAACATCTTTTATGTAAAATATCTTACTCAGGAGAGTACTAAATAAAAAATAGCATGCATTTTGTATTATCTCCTTTATTTTGTTAAAATTATTCACATTTTCACAGATTCTGCAAGTGGTTCACATACTTTTTCTTGCAACTGTATTCATGTGACTGACTCAGTAACTCTGGTTTATCATGCCCAAAATGGCCATATTTCAGATTCCTATAAGTCTCTTTTATCATCATAAAAATTTTACAGTAGTAGTACCATAATAGCAGAGCAGAGCTAGTTTCACCAGATGATCAGACACCATCCAATTAGCCAGGATGAATTCTTCTGCCTGCAGTATTTCACCAGTGAAATTTCTTCCAACAGTCATTAGCTTCGTAGACGAGATGTCTTAACACCAGATTATACTGACCTGAAGAGTGTCAGAACAAATGTAGTGTACATGAAGAGGGGAGTGAATGGACATAAGGAGGAGAAGAGGAGGGGTGGGGGAGTGAACAGGGTGGTAGAAAAGGCAAAAGAGCAATGCAGTGGGAGAGATGGTAACTGTAAATGACATTTGATTTGGTAGTGCCCATAGCAACTGTCACCAACAAGCATGTCTTTTATAAGAAGATGCACTGGTTGCAGTGTTTTTCACAGTTTGGGAGAGAAAGAGAAAGACCTGTCGATGCCAAAGCTGAAAACCACCTCCACGCAATGAAGTGAGCCCAGAGCTTTAACGGTCACTGCACACAGCTCAAAACAAAAAAGATTTGTTTTTATTATGCAGAGTGTTGAAATCCATATACTGTAGGTTATGTCATCAGCATTCAGTAAGCTGAATGATTGACAGTAGTATGCAAAGTTAAAACTATATAACAAGTTTATAGTAATAAAGTACTTAAAAATAATATGCAAACTTTTACTTTATAAACACACATATCATATAAGACATTATGTTGATAGAATAGATACGCAATACCAGTTGTGCTTTCTCGCTCTCTCATGATCTCTTCAACAGCTAGTTGACACACAAACCTGACTTCCCGCATTCACTCCTTTCATTTGCTCCGAATGAATATTGTTGGTGTTACAGGGCTTTAATTTCGGCTTATTCCCGCAGATTTTGTGCTCTTACCCAAGTGCGTGCACATAAATCTGCCTCTCAGTACTAAACTGAGGTGTTTTTTTTTTTTTTGCTGCTTATTGCACTTAAACAGCCAAATACACATAAAATAATGTCAAAATACCGGTCTTGGTGAGTACTCATGTAAACACAGTCAGTTATGTTTTAAGTGAACTTAAACAGTTGAGAAAGAAAACGCATGTGTAACAGTATAATGCACCCGGGCGTCAGGACTTAAAGTGACAGCAGCCTAATATACCTGCTGCCAAATTATGAGATAATATTAAAAATATCTGTATGGCAGTTTTTCCACATGGTATCGATGTCAAAATTGTGGCCAGTGAAAATGTTGAGTGGCTAATAACTTTGGAAAAACACTAGCTATAGCTAATATATATGTATATAGTGTAAGTGGGCTTCCATAATTGGCACCACCCAATGGAAATGCATAAAAAATAGCACACTGGTCCTTAACCCAACTTTCACATGGTTCACACTCTTTAGGAAGTCAACCTACAAAAGGCTTCTTTATAGTAGTTGTCTCTGCACATTACACTGGGATAGGAGAAAGTGTTTTAACACTGAAAAAAGAGACACTTCACCTTGAAAGCATGAAAATATTACATAATAAATCATCACATTTTGAGCAGAAATTCACTTTGCGTATGTGCCACATCTGATGTGATCTGATCAACTGTGCCTTTAGGGTTTTCTGTACAAATGAAAGTTGCTGAAGTCTTCTTTAGATGTACCCACAAAAGTGCAAATTTGAAGAAAATGCTTCTCTACTCCGGGAGAGGAGATATGGAGAGAGTAAAGATGGCAGAATGTGAAAGAGAGGGATATGCTGAAGTAGCAGTCTAATATACTTGAAAAGGTTTCCTTGCTGAAAGCTTGTCTTTCTCTGGCGTCTCTCGTTTTGAGCCATTTCTTATTTGGTTTTGATGTGACTTGTTTGTTTGCAGCATTTTTTTTTCAAGATGATGTTGTGGTTGAAGCATGATTGCAAGGACAAGAAGATGAGTGCAGGAGAGGAAGAGGAATAGCAAGATAAAGGAAAGAGAGGGGAAGTGTTTGGTAAAGTGGATCTTTGAAGGGAGGCCATTCAGGACACATTAAATCAAAGCCAGATGGTCTTCTGATGTGCCTCACACCTTCTCAGTGTCTTTACTTCTTCATTCTCATTCTATTCCTTCTGGCTTGTTTTCCATCTTTGCATCTAATAATCTCTTTTGTCCATTATCTGCCTTTCACTACTATCTGGAGACACTTTATGAACACACGAGTGAACTTTGGAGATAGAATAAAATCAGACTGCAGTGTATAACAATAACACAGACTCATGGAAAGTTAGGTACCCTTATCTGTGCTTGAAGTGCTTATCTGTGCTGAGAAAATGAACCGTAGAATAACATTCACATGAAATAGATCAGTAGAATCACTTGAGCTTAAAGGGCTAGCTTCCCCAGAAATGAAAATTCTGTCATCATTTTCCAGAGTATGTGAGCCAAACGGGACAGCAGCAATTCTCTCTCTCTCACTCAAAGTGCTCTCTAATCACTCCATTCCAGCTGCACTCCAGGTTTTCCACTTATCGCTTATATTTTATGTCCGTGATGAAGCAGCATCAGAGCGATCTTGGAGCCAATGAGAACACCAACGCTCTGGGGCTAAATCATGCCCACTCTGGAGCGCTCACGTTCTATCGTTTACTTAACTTACTTTCTTCTATAGAACCTAAAAGGATAAATTTGTTCCTGCTGCACTTTTCAATACAATGAAAGCATGACAGTTCAATTCAGTTCAATTCACATTTATTTGTATAGTGCTTTTCACAATACATATCGTTTCAAAGCAGCTTTACAGAAAATGCATGTCAACATTACAATTTAGAGTGATCTGCTATCAAAGATGACTGTGTCCAAGTTATGTAATTTCAGAAATGTACATATACAAATCACCCAGTTAGCTAACAATGTATTAATTTAAACAATGTATTAATTTAAAGTAGAAACAATGAGCCCATTGAAGAAATGAATACAAGTTAACAATTGATTAGGATATAGAGAAAAATTTTGCACTGGTGCATGTTGATCCAGAGTTTGCGTCATCTGAAGGGGTTGGGGTCATCTCTTCACAGGTGTTGATGCATCTGAAGTCTTCATAAGAGGCTGGATGCAAACTGGAGCTGGCATACTCTCTAGTTACTTTGGGATGGGCATCCCGAGATAAAACAGAAAAGCATATTGAAAATAATTAGCGTAGCTGCTATTCATAACATTAACCAAAGATAATCATGTGCATTTCATCTGATATAACCGGAGTACAAGGTACAAGACCTTCGTTCATCTTCGGAACACAAATTAAGATATTTTGATGAAATTCAAGAGGTTTTTTGTCCTCCATTGAAAGCAACGAATTACCACATTCAAGGTCCAGAAAAGTAGTAAAAACATTGTTAAAATAGTCAACGTGACTACAGTGGTTCAACCTTAATATTATGAAGCGACGAAAACAAAACAAAAATAACGACTTTATTCAACAAATTCGTCTCTCCTCTGTCGTTCTGCTACGCTATTTATGTTGCAGCACTTCCAGGTTCTATGGCAGAACGCCGGCTCAGTATCGGCGTCAGCAACACATGCATGCGTCCAATACTGAGCCGGCGTTCAGACGTAAACACGTAAGCTCTGCAACGTAAATAGCGTGTGTCAATTATCTGGGTCTTGTCATCTCTCGACAAGTATAGTGAAGTATGTGTTTAAAACAGCAACAAATCTAATGTGTTCATGTACATTCAAATAAGCTGTGTGGAATATTACTTGGATGTTTTAATGCAGTGGAAAATCTTCAGATATGTTGTGATCCATGGAAGAACAAATGTTGCTTGAATTTTCAGTTTTGAGTGACATTATCTCTTTAATGTTTTGGAAAAATAAATGAATCACCTTTAATGATGAGCTAAGCTGGCTTGGTAATTGGTTTGTTAAATGGTGTCTCCATTTATTCACTGATTCACTGCTCAGTCGTTTATCAACTCTCATTCATTCACTGGTGAAAAACATGTTCTGTCATGGAAACATTCAGTTAGTCTTAAATGTAACAATCATTACTTGGAAATCTGTCTCTGCCTCTCATCTTCATTTCCATCAGTCTTTGTAGGTTTTGACTTGATCTTCAGCTGATGCTTCATGCATTTAATTGGCTTATGAGCTGAATTCATTTAATTGGCTCTTAGGTAAAGTTGGTGCGTGTACAATTGTTTGTGTGTGGTTTGAGTACTGCTCATGGATGTGTTGTGTGTAGAAAACTTTGAGATTAATCCTTAATGAGAATCGTTGCACTTGTAGAAAGATCAGACAGAAAGATAGTTAAGGAATACATTTATCATTCATATCAATGAGAGCAGGGAGAAAAGTGGGGCGAAGAGGGACATTCAGAGATGAGAACGGGGAACAGGCACAATAAGATGAAAAAAGAGGAATAGAGTTGGAGAAATTCGTATTTGGGTGGATATAGTAACATTGAGAGTATGAGTAATGGTCTTACACTCTGAACAGGTGTTTCCTAAATAATCACATTAGAATAAAGTATACAGGATCTGGATCTCACACATGCTTCACGCTCACATGGATCAGAGTTACAACTGAAGTGTGTCATTTTCTTCTATCCCAGCTTAATATGCAGAGACAAGTGTAAGTAAGCCATTTATAGGCTGATTCCTCTCAAAAAAAAAATGTAAACACTGTGGCTCTGTGACTCCATCAAACCTTTGCTCAACCAATGGCAGACGGTATTATTGTTTTAATAATACTTTATTGTTACATGTTTGGTAACGGTAGTTGTGCAGAAATTACACACAAACATTCACCTTAAAGGGATAGTTCACCCAAAAAAATACAATTCTCATATCTTTCTTGTCCCTCATGTCCTTTCAAACTTGTATAAACACACACACATTCCACACAAACATTCCGTTGTATGGACAAAGAACCACCTTTTTGCTAAATATCTTTTTTAATGTTCCATGGAAGAATGAAAGTCATACAGGTTTGGAACGACATGATGGTGAGTAAATGATGACATAATTTTCATTTTTGTATGGATTAACCCTTTAAGACAAACTTATTCCTATGAAAGAGCCTTGAGGTAAAATTAAATCTTAAATCGACCCATTAATCAGTAATTATGAGATTGCTAAAGGTAACATTCGCTTCTTAAGTGAGTGTGTGTGTGTTTACCTAGTTACATGCTTGTGAGCTGAACACCTTCCAGTAAAGCGCTCTATCACACATATGCACACATATATGCGCATGTTGAAGAGGGAGGAGTAAACGGAGCTTTGAAGCTTAATGGGGATTTTGCGCTTGAGAATTGCTGTGACCGCCTTTGAAAAGCAGCAACAAAAAGTCAAGATTGAGAGAGAGAGGACTGAGTGGGTAGATGGATAAGGATGAGTGGAAATCCAAAAAGAGGGATAAAAAATGTTATTTTTTTTTTTAGGTTTGAGCTTTTATGCTGTGATCTGAGGGGTTTCGCTGTACTGGGCTGGATGAGTGTATCAGGGGGGATCTGGACAGCGTTTCAAACATTCAACATCAAAGAGTGTCGGCATCTATTCCTGCGATACTTGACACAAACTCATACTAAAGCCAAAGCGCTAAGTATATGGATAGGGCCTTGAATCATCGGCCCACTGCGTGTTATCACGTTTATTACACGGTTACCTGCCAAAGGAATAAAAAGTCAACATCAAATATCCACTCATGGTTATGGAAAATATTGTGCATTTTTAAAAAATATTTTTGTATCAATAATTCTTTTTTTTTTTTTTTCTTCTCTAAAAGTATTTCAGATACACCAGACTTGGGTTGATATTCTCTTGGGTAATCAAAATTCTCTTTTTTCCTCTGAATCCTTGAGTTCTCGTGAATCTATTGGCGTGGTGTTCTGTATCTGTCTATAACCATGCCATTTTGAATTGTCTTGAGCCTACTTTTTCAAACTCTTGATAATCCTTTTGTCCAATTCATACAAATATTATCTCATGACAAAAAGGTATCAAAACGTTTTTGATTCATCAAATCATTTAACAGATTTTACGAATAAGTTTTTGGCTTTTTTGGATATGTGAAATTAAGAGGTAAATTGAGAATAGCTTTTCAGTTAAAACTCAATTATTGAACTTGAGGTACCAAAAAGGATGCAGAATTGCAATTTGAAAATCGAAAAATGAATTTAAATTAAAATAAATTTATATAACTGTTATTTTATTTATAAAAAAAAAGGGCATGATGTATTTATTTATTAATTTTTTTTTAAACTAATTTTTTCATTATTAATTCTATGTGGTCTTCATGCTTTTTCAGTACTGAGTGGCCAAACATCATAAAATTTGCCAAAAAGAGAATGGGAAACTCTTTCGAAATAAAACTAACTGATATTTAATTCTCTTAAAGGTGCGTTGTGTAAATTTTAGCGACATCTAGTGGTGAGGTTGCGAACTACAACCAACGGCACTCACTCCTCCCATTCGAAGCAAAATAGAGAAGCTACGGTGGCCGTCTGGCCGATACAAGACAAAGACGTCATCGTCGTCTGAGACAGCAGAGAGTATGTTAGCCAGTCAAGCAACGAGGTTTCTTCCTCTAACAAAGAACAGTCTCTGCTTCTAATAAACCAGACGACTGCTACTACTACTACTACTACTTCCTCATGCGTATTCAATGTAGTGATGATGTAAGCTGCCTCTAAAAACACGAACGACTTAGAAGAAGAACAACATAGTGACTAAATGCGCTCTGTAGAGCAGTTTGTCCGTTTAGGGCTGCTGTAGAAACATGCAGCACAAAATGGCGACTTAACATGTAAGGGGACCCGCGGGACATAGAAATGGCTCATTCTAAGGTAATAAAAATATAACGGTTCATTATGTAAGGTCTTTATACACCACTGAAAATATAGTTATGTATATTATATGTACATTTTACACATTGCACCTTTAAGTACATTTGAGTGCTTAGCCTTGTGGCCGAGACACTGTAAATATTCATCACATATTACTGCCTACTAAAATATACATAACTGCTAAATAATAAATACAATATATCTCAAATGATACATCATTTATATCATAAACATATATTGGCTCATTGGGAATGTATATAGCAGTTGATAATGCATTAAGTGTTCATTCCAACATCTTCTCATGATGGATAATATAAACAACATTGTTTACATTCACTACTATTCAGTCTTAACTTCTGTGTCCTAAAATCACCCATTTTATTGCTGAGGTCACATTCTGATTCCCTATACATACCCTATACAGTCCTTCTTTTCTTTAAACACCTCAGCCATCTTGTGTCTACACACTGAATGTATATGCCAAAATCCTGAGTGTGTCTGATTCTAGAGGTGTTGTCCATGCTGGGAGTTTAATGTGTTGCATTGCTTTATTTTTTATGAGAAGCACTTGCCCCCTGATGTTTTCATGTAGAGTTGTCAAACTCAAAGGCTAGGCTCAACATTTAGACTCAGTTCAACATCTTATTTGATCTTTATCTTACAATATTTTCCATCTAGATGCCAAAATGTGCTCAAAACCCACATTGTAGCACTGCCAAAAACATACAGGTGCCAAACTCTCCTTTTTACAACTGGCCCATAACCTGAGCCAAAAGCAGTTTTTTTTTTTCCATCACCTTTCATCACACATGATGAGGTAGCCAAAAGGAAATTAATGAAGGGCTAACTTATCAGTATTGGTTGTGGTGTTTTAATTTTTACTGAAGTTTAAGATTTTATGATTGTGTGTGTGTCAGTTTTCTAGGGAAGGCCTAGACTGAAAATATAAATAACAGCCAAAAAAAGAGCTGTTTTCAGCCGAAGGTCTCAGGACAGTAGGAAGGTAATAGTAGGAAGAAAGAAAAACAATGGAGATGGAACCAAAGGTGAGAGTGAGAAAGAAAGATAGCAGTTTTAATGATCTTTCTTTTATATCTACAGCTCAATTATACTCTCTACTGCAACTGCAGTCACAGACAAGGTGTAGGAGATCATTACACCGCTCGGCCTTAAAGGTCGACCTCCCACAAAAAAAACACACAAAACCCCTTGTAATCTCCTCTCATTCTCCAAGGCTTCTGCTTCCTTTGGCTTAGAAAGAAGATGATGGATACACATAGAATTCATAATGAATATATTAGTAATATATATGTGACCCGTGCTGGCATAATGAGTCGCAATCATTTTCAAAAATGAGTCATTGTTATTCTCACATTCTCTATTAAAAAACCTTCAAAATGATGTATGATTTGTTGGAATCCGACAAAAAATGACTGAGCTACACCTGTTTGAATTCGACAGAGTCAGCAAAGTCAATTTTGAGAAAAATCGAGTTAAAGTTTTCTGAAGGTTCCAAAACAAAATCACCTAGCAACCATACCTTAAAATCCCTGGTATTGCCACCAAATTTGCCACAAACTGAGTCAAAACCCATATCTATAGGGAAAAAAATATATATATTAATTTTTTTTTTTCCATGATTCCACAATTGTTTGATTAACATTAATGAAACAGACAGCCTATATGAGACCTACTGTACCACACGTATATAATATAATATTATACATCAGATGTATTTCCCCAACAGTTAACCAAACGTTCACTTAAGTCATAACAGATAATGTTTGCATGAATACTCACTAAGAAAGATTTTTTGAAATATTGTAATTCTGTGTAGCCTATATGTGTATATCGGGATCGCGGTGTCTTTGTGCGCACGCTTCAAATCTGTCAGTCAGTGCGAGTAAGATCGTTTTGTTTACATCAGCATGAGTTCAAAATGTGTCATGGCGGATGAGCAAACCCACCATATTTTTATAGGTACTACTGTTATTTTGTGACGGAATGTAGTTTTAGGAGTTTTTTAGGTGAGAATATAGTTGTTTAGACCTCAGATTTGTGATTTATATGTAAACCAAGTAATCACACTCGTAGCCATGCGATATGGCTGTATATCAGCACGCTATGTTTGCCTATGGCCGAATCACAACCGTGCTGATATACAGCCATATCGCACGGATACTATATATATATATATATATATATATAAAAAGCATGCCCTTACACAAAAATGAATACAAATCATCTCTTAGATGAGAAAATATTCTAAAAATGATAATAAAAAGAAAGGTGATCACGAGGCCAGATCAAGGGCACACACATTACTCCAAGTAATTACAGAAAAATAAAGACTAAATGGTAGAATGAATAGATATTCATCAGCTGCATTACAACCAGGATGGAGAGGCACTTCAGTAAAAACCATTCAAACCCCAGAACAAGACTTCCAGTGAAACTCACATCTGAGAGTGGCAGAAATCCCTGGACTGTGCCACACAGGCGTAGCAACACTCTTCTGTAGAAATGGAGCATAATTGGTCATTTCATATTCAGCACCCCAAGCATCACCTCATAAAAGAGATATGGTGAAGGTAGCCACACATCAACAGATGTGAAGAATGAACCAAGCATGTTTCCTACTGCCGCTGCAGTCACAGACGAGATTTGGAGAGTGAATATTCATCCTCTATATGCAGTGCCTTTTCTGGCCTTGAGGAAAATCAAAAAAGTACATTTAAAGCATGAACTGAAATTGCTCTCAAGTAGATTATGCTAGTTCAGTTTTCTATTTACACACACACACACACACACACACACACACATATATATATATATATACATGTGAATTAGTATAATAGTATATATAATGTATAATATATATAATGTGTGAACCGTGCTAGCAAAATGAGTTGGAATGCACACAGACTAATTACGAGCTACAGGCAAAACAAGTGAAAAATGTCAATTTTGGTTGAATTTGAGTTTTTCAAAAAAATGAATTCACTAAGCCCGCATCTAGCGATCCCAGTGCTCCAAATAGCAATTAAACATCTTTATTTGTACGTTTCTCTGCTCACTTCTTGACGACTGGCGCTTCCCCTCTGTTTGGTATTGTTTTAAAGCGCAGCATTCCAACTTTGTGAATATTCATAGCAAATTCTCGATGGCAAGAGTCTCAACCAATGAAATGTAATTTTCAAACTCATGCTGATGTAAACAAAACGATTTTCGTTGCGCTGACTGACACATCCGAAGCGTGCACACAAAGACGCCTCTCAGACAGCATGCGATGCCGAAAATAACAATAACTTTTTTTTTTTTTTTTTTTTTTTTTTTAAATTTGCTCATTGCCACTCATTTTACCAGCATGGGTCACATATATTAAATATTTATGTTTTTAATCATATATATATTTTTTTAAATATATATTATCAAAATGATTTTCAAATCATTATCAATAAAAATTTCAGTTCGCATGGATCCACAGAAACGACTAATGATTCTGTATTATACGGGCCAGACAAGTAATTTGGTGATGCCACTTTGTAAAGAAAGACTAAGCGTCTGTGAGCATACACGCACATACCTATAGACTAAACACATAAATGAACAGCAAAAACCCATTAAAAGTTTACTGTTTTTAGTTAAAAATGTGTAATTTAAGTGACCCCTAAGTTAATAATTAACGATTTTTACAATGGAAGTGTGATATAAATGGAGATGACTTGACTTGATATATTTTAAAGAAATGTTGGTGTTACTTCCAGAATACACTTGCGTTCAACAATTTAAGGCTGTTAAGGTTTTGAAATGTTTTTGAAAGATGTCTCTTATGCTCACCAAGGCTGCATTTATTTAATCAGAAATATCAGTAATGTTGTGCAATAATATATTCGCTGTAACTTTTGATCAATTTAATACATCCTTGCTCATGTAATAAACTTCTTTTAAAAATCATATTGACTCTAAACTTTTAAACAGTAGTGTAGTAGATAAAATCTAGAAATAGTCAGAAAGGTAATTTATGTAAACCATGACCTCTGCATTTCCTTTATGGGATTTTAATATTCTTCTTCAGATTGTATTGCAAAATAACTCAACTGAAATTAAATAGCTTTTATTGCTTTCTTTATTTTTAGCGTACATGTTCTAGCCAGTGACAGATGATAGAAAATAGCAAATAGATAATGAACGTCATTCTAGCACAACATCTGTAATGTAAGTGTGTAACTTATTAATTTGGTGCCCTACCAGATGCATGAGAAGGCTTTGAGTAATGCTGTTTTGCATGTACAGTTAGATTTGTACATGACTCCAGATTCACATAAAACCCACACATCAATCCTGTGCTGTACTGTTTGATGGGCATTAACATGTAGGAGAGGTTATAGGGCGTCTGAAAATTGAAAATGTTAATTGAGAAAAAAAATTGTCTTTCCAATGATTGTTTGTGCTTCTGTTTTGCTATGGCTAATTAAATTGATTGCATTTGATCTCACACTTGTTAATTGTCAAGGCAACAGTTCTTGATTGAAATGGAAATGGGTCTCTTTTTCCCCTTCTTTAACATTCCTCTTCAGCATGTTTATCCGAGAATTTACATGGTTACATATATTCCGAATTATTTTTGTCCTTCTACTCATTCTCTAACTGCTTTCTTTCCTTCCCCTGTCTCATCTAAGCCTTTGTGATTATTCTTATTTGTATCCGTTCACAGCTGTCGTCTTTAAATGATGTATTTTCGCTGGACGCATGTCCTTGTTTTATTCATTTTCATTTATTTATTTATTTAGTTTGATGTGGCTGCTAAGTGCCTCTCTGTCAAACCCTATGTTATTTGCTGTTAACAAATTACTCTAGGCCACCCAGAATGCTGAAAGCCAGCATAAACAAACCATTAGCTGACAATATGCACAATGTGTGGACTTGCAGTTAAGCAGAGGGTTTTGATTAAAGCAACCTGTCTAGGGTCCCCCCTCACCCCCCAACACTATTATGGCCAAAGCTTAAGGCATAAGTGCTGCTGGCATTGGTGCTTGTAACGAAGAGAAAAATCGATATAAACAAGGTAGGATTTTCCTTCCAAAGTGCATAAAAAGCTCTTAATCTGGGCATAAATAAATAAAGTTATTGCTGGTTTTAAGGTTTAGCACATTTTTGACAAATTTTCAGAGATGCTTGAGAGAGAATTGGAGAACTACACCTCTGAGCCTTTTACACTTTTTCATACAACTGTAAGACATCTCGCAAAGCTCAAGAGAACCTCAAGAGAACATCACATATACGCGTGCAGGAAACACTAACATCTTTGCCTCCAGTTAGCACTTGGCATTCACAATGTGAAGCTGGTCTGTGGTGTGTATTTCTTGTGTTAGCACTGGCTGTTATCTCCAGTGTGGGCTTTGCACTGCAGGGGAGATGACAAGTGCAGGCCATGCACCGCTGAAAGAGATCAAGACAAAGAGGGAAGCTGGGTGTGAGCGAAGAGAATAGAAAGTAGGTAGCAGAAGCTCTCAGCTGGGGGTGGTCAGTGGTTCAAGAAACGAGAACGATAAAGTGGTACGAGAGTTCTCTATTCTTTTGCTGATGAAATGTGGAGGGAAACAAACACAGGAACCGAAATAACATTATTTCTGTGCATATGCCAAGTGGGGTAGAAAATAACTTAACCAATAGTGTTAACAAAAGATTCTTTTTTTTTTTTTTTTTTTTTCAAGTTATAACATAGTAATGTGCAAGGAACTGTGTAAAATAAGTTTTTATTAATCAATAATTTGCCCTTTTAATCATAATTTGTGTGAAAAGGAATACAAGTTGTCTTTATCTTGCTTGTATATGTTTTGTTTTTTGTTTTTTCGAGTTTTGCAAAAAAAAAAAAAAATGTAGGTACTTTAGAGACACGTTTTTCAATGATTCTGTGTTGGAAAATAACCAGGGCTGGGAGAGATAATCGCACAGGAATAGACACATATATTTAAAGGCCCAATGAAGTGTCTTGAAACACGCAGCATTATGCAGTGTTGACGTAATTTCCACTGAAACAGGAAGACAGGGCGGGAGATATCGAACAGCTCTTCCCCTTTTTTAAATTAGCCAATAGTGTTTCGTTTATATTACAGCTCGGCCAGAGCCGTTGAGCTCAGTAAAGCCGCAGGTTCCTCTTAATATACCCTCTTCTCCTCCTAATCTCCTCCATATTGCTTTAAAATATAGCATTCTGCGCAGAATTCAAATGGGTCCGATACGTTTTCTGATATGCGCACACTCGCGCATATGATCCGCTCTGTGCTATCGCTCTAGCAGACTGTGTGTGTGTGTGTGTGCGTGCTGTGGTGGCTCGCGTGACACTAACGTGTAACCAGACTTCATCTGCCCCAATTGAAAGCATGTTTACACTGTCTTAATCATTCCCTATCCCCTATATAGTGCACTATGTGCCATTCACCATGTAGAAAATAGAAAATGTGTGAACGAGTGACTGATTTTAGCCGCAGCTCCAGCGTCTATTTATAATGTAGGGGGCGGGGCGCTTTGGATTCTAGAGAGCATTTTGAATTCTTACATCTCCTAAATGCTAATTTTGTCATTGTTTTGGGGCACACTAGCTTATAGATAACAGTATGACATGTTCATACTGAAAGCCAAAAAACTTCAATTTTGATTTCATGGGGACTTTTAAGGGTTACTTCATCTAAAAATAGTGTCATTAATTACTCACCCTCATGTCGTTCCAAACCCGTAAGACCTTTGTTCATCTTCAGGACACAAATTAAGATATTTTTGATGAAATCCGAGAGGTATATGACTCCTCCATAGACAGCAGGAAGCGCTGACCGTAAACAGCGTAGGAAAATGACACAGAAGAGAAGATAATTTGTGTTTCGAAGATGAACGAAGGTCTTACGGGTTTAGAACGACATGCGGGTGAGTAATTAATAACAGAAATGTCATTTTTGGGTGAACTAACCCTTTAAGTATGTGTGGACCTGTAGTGATTCTTCTGTTTAGTTATACAACATTTGATATTGTTCAAAATATTCTATTCTAGTTCTGTCTAGTTATGGGTTTAGCAGTGGCCTGTTGCTGTCAGATATCTGTATTCACCATCACAGAGAGTGTGCCAAATGCGTAGCTAATATAAAGTGGTTTTTATCTGCTCTGAAAACAGTGAACATGAAGACACATTCCCAACAAAAGTGAGTACTTCAAAATTTACCATGATGTCAAACAGTATACAGCTGTACCTTGTGTTTTTATAGCTACTTTTTGTTGTTGTTGTTGTAGCCATAATTGTTCAGATTGAAAATTTGCTTTCTTTTAAATCTTAATTTTTAATTTGTTTGCCATGTAAATGAAAGTCTAAATAAAAAACAATATTAAGTATATATAAATATATTTTGAAGAATATTACAACTGTTTTTGTCTAAAAGTCAGTGGGGTCCATACTGTAAGAATTTCTTTCTTCTGTGGAACACAAAAGATGATATTTTGGAAAATGTGTTTATACAATGAAAGTCAGTGGGGTCCAGTGCAGTTTAAGCACTCTTCAAAATATCATCTTTTATGTTACATGTAAGAAAGAAAGTTATATAGGTTTGGAACGACATGAGGGTGACTAAATAGATGACAGAAATTTAATTTTGGTAGTGATCTATCCCTTTTAATGAGCCATCAGAAACTAAATCCTTTTTGTTGAGCACATTAAAGGAAATGTTCTAGAGGAATAGAAACCAATCCCTTCACTCACTCACTCTTCTGAGGTTATCTGGGCCTTTTGATGGGGTGAACCTTTCTCTTGTACAAATTCATGCTCAACCTTTTAATGTTGCCATCAGAATGATCTACAGATTTGTTTTCATTTAAAGTGGTGGCATGTCCTTATAAATCACTGCAAACAAATCTCTTTGTCATTCTGGCTGTGATCGGCTCTTATTGGCTGCCAAAGTCAGGTGCCATTACTTGTTACCATGCCAACAAGTTGTTCCAGACTAATTCATTGGCTAGTGTGGCTGGCAGACTGACAGAATAAGTCTGCTATATATTTGAAGTTAGCAAGAACACATACAACTGATATTAGCTGGTATTGCAGAACATTATGCGTACCAATTAGGTAATCAAAGTTAACTGTATTTAGCCTTGAAGGCCAGTCAACTGAGAGGTTTTCATTAGCCTTGAAATCCATTTAGCAATATCATGAATGGCCAAATTTAATTATGGTTCTTGCAAACCCAGTACTTTGTTGAAGACAAGAGACGTTCACATAATGAGATGAATTACTATTTGAATGAGTGGTCATCCACTTTCTCGTTAAATGCAGTGTTTCATGCCACGATAATTGTTGATTATACTAGTGGAAGAAAATGGTGGGTTGGCGAAATCTTTGAAACCCTTCTAGACAGAAGAAAAAGAATATCTTTCCCACATATTTCTACCAGTGTACATTCATACTCAGTTGTATTATCATTGATATACAGTAAATCATTTCGGCTGATTCGCTCAACCGAAAATGAAGATTTTGACATCTTTTGCTTGCCTTTATGATGTTTCATACAATTGCTATATGTGAAACACAAAAGGACATCTAGCTGCTTTTTTTTCTCCACACAAGTGAATAAAAATGGTTTGTTCTGTTCCCAAACATGGCTTTCATTTTGCTTTAGATGACTTGGAATAAAACACACAAGTCACACATACTGCTTTTATAGTAGTTTATGCTTATTTTTGTTCTACTTAACTAAATTATATCTGCCTGTTTTGTCCCGGGTATGTAATTCAGACAGCAACGTAACTAAAAATATCTGTACATTGGAAAAAGGTGCCCTACTAAGTGCTTGACTACCCTGGTTAGTAAGGTTAGGAACAAGGTTGGGTTTTGGCTTCCATGTTTTGCAGTACTCGAACATGTAATTTTATTCCATGCGTTGTTCATACACCTGATAATATCCTGATAAGTTTGCAGAGGCCTGAAGGAATAGTCTGAAATGAGGTGAGAATGTCACCAGAGTGACGTTTTGGTGGTGCAAGGATAAAAATCGCAACAGCGACATTTCCCTTATGAGACTGCCCTGGATGACAAGTTCATTCTTGGACATCCTGTAGCCAGCCTATTAGAGATGAACCAGTTTATGTGTTTAATTTGGCTGAGTGCAGAAACATTGTAAGAATAAACTGTGGATGCGTGTTTACATCAATCAAACTGGTTTTAATTAGTCAAATTGGGCCAGAATTTGCTGCAGGCATGTAAAGTAGAGCCTTTATTTTAGGCTACATCACACACACTCACACTGGGCGAGAAATAGCACATTTTCTCATCTTTTCTCGACCCATCTCTTTCAGACACACACACGGTCATGGTCACAATAAGCACTGAGCCAACTTTAATCTTCTCAAATGATACAGACCACAGGGATCCGTTTATGTAACACAGATCACTAAGGTTATGGCCATTCGCTCTATAAAACTCTGTTTTTGTTTTTTTATGTAAATTACATCAGAAAGAAAGGGCTTTCAAAGGGATAGTTCACCCAAAAATGAAAATTCAATCTTCATTTACTCACCCAAAAGAAGAGATTTTGATACATATATTAACTGTCTTTGTCTATACAATGAAAGTCAGTGGGGTCCAAAACAACACTGTATTGTGTGTGTGTGTGTGTGTGTGTGTGTGTGTGTGTGTGTGCGTGTGCGTGTGTTCCTAGAACCTGCTGTAAGCTTGTCTGTTGCTGTGGGTAAATACAGAAGGCAGAGATGTAGACGGTGTCTGTGCAATCATACATCCATCCATGCACACACAGACACACACGCACGCACAGGGCAACTCATCTGCTCCCCCTCATTTCACCTAAGCTATTCTTAAATGGGCTTTATTGGCAATGAGATAAATTCTGGCAAAGTACTTACATGACAAAAATACCGCTAACGCGCACATTACAGACACAATGTCCTCTCTCTTTTTCCCCATCTCTGTCCATTGTGCTCGCTCACTTTAGCTCTCCCTCTCTCTGTGTCCCACATCAGCACTCTTGCAGACAGTGCTGTCTGTCCTATCTCTTTCCCTCAATCCGTCTCTTTCCCTGCCTTTATCTCAGCCTCACACGCTGCCCTTCCTCAGCAACTATCTCAAACCGCAGATAGACAGGACATGACAATGGGAAAGAGGGAGAGTAATTTAGCAATCAAGTCTCCTGCCCTCTTTTTAAGGCAACAAAAGAAGGCAAAAAAAATTAAAAAGTAACTTTTTTTCCATCTTATCTTTACTTAAAGTGGTTAACAGTGCTATACACTGTTGTGTCTTTTCCCCTTTTTTTCAAATATTCTGTGTTCAATATAAGGTAAGCTCAATCGACAGAATTTGTGGTGTAATTCTGATTACCATGAAATATATTTTTGAGGTTTATGGCATTGCGTCATCATGGTGAAAATTGGATACACACTACTGTACAAAAGTTTGGGGTTGGTAAGATTTTTTAATGCTTAGGAAAGAAGTTTCTTATTTCCACCAAGGCTGCATTTGTTTGAAAATACAAATAAAAATACATTAAAAACAGTAATATTGTGAAATATTATTACAATGTAATATAACTATTTTCTGTTTTTATATATTTTAAAATGTAATTTATTCCTGTTATGGCAAAGCTCTATTTTCAGCATCATTACTCCAGTCTTTAGTGTCACATGATCCTTCAAAAATCATTCTGAAATGGTGATGTGGTGCTCAAGAATATCCTATTATTATCAAATTTTCAACATTTGATACATTGATACATTTTTATAACAATTTATAATTTATAATTATACAATTTCTAACATTATAAATCTTCTTACTGTCATTTTTGATCAGTTTAATGCATCGTTGCTGAATGAAAGTATTACTCTCTTTTTAAAAAAACCTTAATGACACCAAACTTTTGAACGGTACAATAACTTTACACAGAAATGGTTAGTAAGCAATTTTTTTCACACTGAGATAATGTTACACACATTGTTTACATTCTGTAGCTATACTATTGAAAAAGCGAGAATTGTTACATTTACGGGTTAGCACCATTCAGTTTCATTGTAAGTACCTCAGATTTTTGCTTTTTTTATATATATTAGAAAATAAGTCAAAATAAATTTTATGGTAATCAGCATTACTGTATATCATGAATGCTGTTGATTGAGCTTAACTTGTGCTGCACCCAGAGTATTTCTTTAAAGTCTTTGGCAAAATAAGATCAAACAGATATTAAAATGTTTATTAATATCACTGCTCCTTATTTTCATTTTCATTTCTGTACTCTGTAAAGAAAAATCATTTTAACACTTGATGACATTGACATTGAATTTACTCCAACAAGAACTGAACTTTTTTTCACTGCATCATTCATGAAAGACAAAAAGAAACATTTCTGGCAAATCTTTAACGCATTATTGTCCTTTTATCCATTTCTCCAACCAAAATGTATTTTAAAACAGAATTTATTCACTGATTTTGTGGTCTTGGAATGGCATTTTTTTTTTTTTTAATCATTTTTCCTTCTATAATAGTCCAGCATCCTTACGGCAACATAATAGTCTCTTGGCTTCACATAATACATTTTTTGTACTGGATGGTGGTGATCACATTTTACAGTAGTTCCAGTGGTGTCATAAAATTACTTTTAATTACTTTTTTGTGCATTAATCCATTCACTCACTTACACACACATATACACACACATATAGCCTCACACACAAAATATCAATTGTCAGTCAATGCCCATTTATTTTCTAAAAGTCCACATCATGCCACCATTGTTCCATTTGTACACGTTCACTTTCCTTGCAGACTTGTCTAAGCTGGTTTACTCTCAGTGTGACCAAGCTAGTCTTCAGCTGGTTTAGCTGGCTGGTCTCCCAGGCTGACCGGCTGTCAAGTACCCAAAACTCCTTTAAAACCAGCAAATTAGACCACCATTACCAAATTGGAAGAGCAGCTAAGACCACCAAACCAGCTTAGGCTGTTTTTCCCCCTAGGGTTCAGTCACTCATACAATAACTGTACCACATTTTCAGCTCTCCTTTAAACTGGTTTGCTCTTTGACTCCTTTCACATCCATCTCAAGGTCCTAACAGAACTGTCTCGTCTGTCTTCTCTTTCCCTACACTACACTCTCCTCAAGTTCTTCTCCCTTTTCTTTGTCCTTTTCTTTATCCTTCAGCCACTGGTTTTTTAAATTTGTTGTAACCTCTGCTTTCGGAGGGTTGGAATTGGAGTTGGTGGTGTTGTAGGCACGGATGTATCCGCGTGTATGCTGCGCGTGGAAATCTTCACTGCCACTGCTGGTTGTTGAGGTGCTTGTTGCTGAGGTGCACTGGACAAGCATGCCATGTAACGACTGGCTCCGTTTGGTCCAGATTACGCTAAATCTCTTGGCATAACTATAGCAGGCTGATGTGGCGATTTCACCCATGTCGAATGAAGAGCTTCTCTTGTAGCGCAGGGCGCCATGAGGAGGACTCTCATGGGACAGCGCAGGGCTCTGATAGGCCAGTGAGGAATTCCATTGGCTCTCTGGTCCTCCCCGACGGACTACAATGCCCCCTCCCGTGCTGAACCGCCTGTCACACCTGTACTTAGGGGGCGGAGCCAAGCTTAAACTGGCCCGTTTACTTGTGTCCATGTTGGTAGGTCGGAGTTTGAGTGGTTTTGCTCCTAATGGGCGTGACGGACGCGGCAGTGTGGAGGGGGAATGATTACTGGGGGTATAATACAAAGACATTTGCTCTTTCTCCAGTGTGTATGGTGGAAGAGGTCTGATGGACCCCATCTCGATCTCTAGTCCTGCCCTAAACTGCTCCAGATTCACTTTGGGCTTTGGGAGGGTTTTTGGTTTTACTCTGGAAGTTGGTTTGGGTGGTGACCCCAACCCCCCCTCTGCCACTTTTCGCTTTTGAACGAGCCCGTTGGGCAGCACCACCATCATCACATTCCCATTTCCATTACTCTGAGAAAAGACATCAGCTCCCTTAGCAGGAAGAGGTGGGGAGTCTGTTCCTGAGCATCCCACCTCTTCACCTATTTCATGATGATTGTCATGGTTACTGCACACACGGTGACGTACCATCAGTGCAACGGTAAACACCAACAGCGTTACCACAACAACTCCACCAACCAGAATGGTAAGAGTCCCGCCAAGGAAGTGGGCTTGAAGCGAACGGCAGTCCGGGTAATTGTCCTTGGTGCTAAACTGGGTGCAACCAATGACCGTTGTGGCGGCCATGGAAGTGACTGTGTCATCAAAAATGGCTAGCACGCACAAATTGTAGTCTGAGCCAGAGACCAAGTTTTTCAGTAGGAAGCTGTCACTCATGGGGGGCAGAATCCTGAAAGTGGAGGGAGGGAGAGAAAAAGAGAGTGGGTGGTTAGCAACCTCAAGCAATTACCTTCTCCCCATTCCATCACAACGAAACAGTATTTTACTTAGACACATATTCCTTTATTCCTTGTTCGTAGCACAAAAGCATACACTAGCTAATGTAATGGAAATGTACTGGGCTGTTCTGGCACAACACTAGCCAAATTAAGGCCTTCCCAAACAATACCTCTAATATTGACATATAATTACAGGCTCGGATCAAGACCTTGACACATTACAATGCTGCTTCAGTCACATTATTAAAACCCCCTTATCCTCCCACACGAAGACATTTTTGCTTTATCTTTCTCTCGTGGAAGAAATGCATCAGCTAATGCCTGTCGTCCACTGGTTCTGATGGCTTTAATTAAGTCTCAGCTAAAAATGAAAAGACACCTTAAATGGTGCACATGGAATATTAGCTGCAGACAAACACATGATATGGCAGTGAGCATTTTTATTGCCGTAATTGTTTAATTGTTTAATTATGGCCCAGAGTGTTTTCAAAGAAGATTTTTTTTTTGTTTCAGTGTTTCTATTTTTATCTATTAATTTATTCAAAAATACATTAAAAATGCAGTGACTTAAATTTACATTCTGTATGAGCTTGTTTTTAATATTGGATTTATTTGATTATTTGATTTGCTTTTTATTATATTTTTGTTATGTAAATAATTATTTAGAAAAAATAAAGAAACTGCTTCAGATTAATATTTGAAAAGCTTTTGTCTGGGAATTTGATGTTTTTATGACAAAGCAACGTTAGTTCTGGCTGTAAATTGTCGTGGTGAAACTCCCCAAAAAGTGTGTGTGTGTGTGTGTGTGTGTGTGTGTGTGTGTGTGTGTGTGTGTGTGTGTGTGTGTGTGTGTGTGTGTGTGCGCGCGTGTGCATGTGTGCGTGTTTGTTTATGATTTTTGAGGACACAAATTTGTATAATGACGTGTATTACACTGGTATTACAATGTAAATGTGGTTTATGAGGACATTTCCTGAGTCCTAGTAATTAAAATTGCTTAAAAAAACAGTAAATGTTTTATTAAAAATGTCAAAATGCAGAAAGTTTTCTGTGATTAGTAGGTTTAGGGTTAGGGGATGGAATATACAGTTTGTAGATAAAATCATTAAGCCTATGGAATGTCCTCATATGTCCTCAGTGTTAAAGCTGCTTTCACTGGCAGCTGAATTATAATATAACTTTACAAATGATTTTTTTTAATCATTTTATAAAATGATTTACAAACAGGTTTTGTTTGGTAAAGCAGGTAGTCCTGCCTCAGACTGACTTATTTATCGTAGTCTCTCTCTCTCTCTCTCTCTCTCTCTCTCTCTCTCTCTCTCTCTCTCTCTCTCTCTCTCTGCACATTAAGCTTGGATATATGATAGAAGTATTTAATGTTGAAAAATACTCACTACAGCTTCAGGTTTGTTCATATTTCAAGGCTGAGGAATCTAACATTTGTTTTCCAATATAAATGTGCAGGTATAATTTATTTAATCGATAAGGTTAAAAAAAGACTCACTCCCTCTCTTTCTCTCTCTCTTGAGCACGCGCACGCACACACGCACGCACACACACACACACACACACACACACACACACACACACACACACACACAATGTCTGCCTGATCTGCTCTGTCATTGGAGTCGGAATCTATTAAGCCCGGCTGTGCTGTAAATTATGAGTTACAGCTCAAGGTCATTCTGTCTGCCCTCTTATAGCTTTGTATTTCCAGACTCTGTGTAGCTCTGTGTGCCCTTGTTGTGTTATTTCCAGGCACAGGAAGCGATATACTATTAAAATAAACATGAAACAACATCTCAGTAGCTGTATCCAAGGCAGTACACTGGAACTGACATATTTTAGAAGTTACTGACCATGCGCTGGGAGGTAAGCATCTTTCGATCGGGACATAAAGCTAAAACAGGCATTAACACGGAAAACACGTAGGCGAACTAGATATAGTGTCTGTAGGTGGATTCCTTTTTTTATCCACATGAGTAGGTGCACTAAGTGTGAATGACAGATAAAGTGATAATGATAGCATTTGTTGCATTAATTTGACATGCATGTCAGTTACAGTTTTCACTGTTTGTGAAACCGGATCCACAAATGCAAAAACAAGAAAAAAGGTGCTATGATGAGTAATTAGGTGTCTAAAGGGAAAAAGATATAGAAAGATAAGTATACCTGGCAGGAAAATGGCAGGTGTCTGTCTGGGTGATAAATCGTTGCTAACTGCATTGAGAGCCACATCCACATATTGACAGGGCAGATCAGTATAGGCTTGTGTCATGTCTATATTTTTTTCTTTTTGTTTTTTCTTTGGTTCTTTTTTAGAAACATAAATGTTGTAAAGCCTAATACTTGCCTCAAACTGAATGCTGAATTTGAAAAGACATCAAAAGGCAGAGATTTCAGTATGAACATTTCTCATTGAATTCCCCCAAGACCAAATTATCTGAGCTATGCTGTCCACATTAAAAGGATTGTTCACCTAAGTAAAATTCTGAATTCCTTCATGCTGTAACCTGTTTGACCTTCTTTCTTCTTTAGAACACAGAGAAGGTGAATTTTTGCATTCTAACTTGGCCACTCTGTTCCATATTATGAAAGTGAATGGGGACTGGGATTGTCAAGGTCCAAAATGACAAACAGAATGTAAAACTATTATAAAATAGAGCTATATGACGTCTTCTGAAGTTTTGTGAGGAACAGGCATTAATACTTTTATTCAGCAAGGACACATTAAATTGATCAAAAGTGAAGGTAAAGACATTTAAAATGTTACAAAAGATTTCTGTTTCAAATAAATGCTGTTCTCATTCATCAAAGACTCCTGAAAAAAGGGAAAAAAAAAAATCACAATAAAAGTAGCCTTGATGAGAATGAGAGACTTTTTTCAAAAACATAAAAAAATATATTACTGACCCCAAGGTTGAGTATGTCATCATTCAAAAATTCATGTTATTCACTTATATTCTGGTACCTGTTGCGACCCAATCTTTGACTCAGTGTGAACTTATGAATAAATCAGTCAGACTGAATTAGTGAAGTTGATTAACTGATTCACTAAAAAGATCTGACTAAAAAGAACAATTTGTTGATGTATCAGACATGAAATGCAAGGAGTGCTAGGATGCATGCCAAAGTTTTCATTGAACACCAATTTTTTTTGGAATTAGCTTTCATTAAATGGAAAAGAGTGGCCAGCATAATTTCAAAGCTTAACCTTTTTTTTTTTTTTTTTTTACTATGAGTGAAGGAAAGTCATAGGGATTTGGAACAACATGAGGGTGACCATTTTTGTGGTGAACTATCCCTTTAATTTTATAACTCTATAATCTTACTGTACCGTATGTCAACAATTTATTTCTCCTCAGTTGATACATGAAATGAAACAAGTCTGGGAACTCCATTAGGTCTCCTGAGCTATAATAAAGCAGCCATTGAGCAATGAAATTTTCTTTTGGATTGTCAGCACTTGTAATGTTTCAGAAGAGTGAGTTTGACCTTTTCTTCTAGTGCCTTTAATTTGAGTGTCTGATTTTGTGAGATGGAACGGCACAAATTCAGATTTTGTCTTGTCATTCATCAACACATACACTCATACACATCCATTCCGCAATAAAAACTGACAGGGAAATGTTTTGTGAAACTGGTGACACAGAAACAGGCAATTATTAGAACACTCTAATAATAGAGAGAAAAAGAGCGAGGGAGAGGGGGGAGGGCTGGAGCCTGAACGAAAGAGAAGGAGACAGAAAAGACTTTCATCTTTTGTCTCCACTAACTTATTGGTCATAAACAGACTGCTTTTATTCTCTAAACTCAACCCTGCCTTTTTCTTGTCACACTCATTCCTCCCATCCTTACCCATTTAATGTCAGTCTTTCTCTCTCTTGCTTCTACCTCTCAGTATCTACCTCTTTCTTTTCGCATATTCTCTGTGTATCCACTGAGGCACATTTTCTGCTGTTTCTTGTTCTTGACAAAGCTACACATCCAGACACCAAACCAAAGTCAAGATAAAAGCTTTCCCCTTACCAGTAATCTCTCTCATTCTCGATTTTTCACTCTCTGCTCCTCTTCCTGTTGTTTTGGTGGCCGTCAGCAAGATAGGTTGTGACATACTTATTGGCACTGCAGTTTAAGCTCATTTAAAGACTTCATTATTCTATCCCTTGAGCCCTCTGTCAAACTCTCTATCTCTATCTCTGTACCACCCCTCTTCTTTATTTCTCATTCGCTCTCTCTGTCTCTCTCTCTACCAGCCCCCCTGTCAGATTCAATGTCTGTGGTGTCAGTAGCTTGTAATTCTCCCACACCACATACACACATTCACTCCCTCTTGGCCTCTTAATGAAGGACAGACGGCAAGAGGGCGTATGTCACTTGCCATAGATAATGTCTCAGAGAGGTGCAAGATGTATTGAACATGCTTCGAAAATGTCTGACAGCAACTAGGCTGAAGCTGCTACTAGAGCCGCAGACACTGATAACACGAGAAAGCAGTAGGACTGCCTTTGCCTCAGGTTCAACATGGAGCTCATTATTATCACGATTCAAGCTGACAAGAATCAGAGCATTGCATATTCATTATTGCAATGCCATTAAATGTCATATTAAATGGGTTATATAAGCTGGCTCTGAATGCACATAAATGGATTTCTGAACAATTAGCCTGTAATGTGACAGTAGATCATATTTAAAAGCCTGTTGTTTGAGCCCTACTGAAATTCCAATCCACCACTTGAATTTCAGAGAAGTGTTCTTTAAAGGGGTCATGAATTGAGAAATCAACTTTTCCTTGAGCTTTTGATATATAAGAGGTCATCGTACTGTAAGAATATCCTGTAAGTTTCAGAACTGAAAACTTCCTTGTTTTCAGCTTTTATTGACACCAGACCCATTGAACGACTGATCCTGTAATGTGCCTATCTATAATTAGATAAAACGCCGCCTCTGCAGAAGAAATCAATAACCACTTCATCATTGCAACGTTAACCCCGCCCACTGGCGTGTTAGTGAGATGAGGAGGAGAGAAGAGCAATACAACAGGACAAAAATAACATTACCCTTCAAAGGATCCTTATGCTAGGAATATGGTAATTTATTTTCAACAATGTGAATGTCTCAGTTGAGCTTTATTTAGTTTTATTCGGTACATTTCCTGTGGATTCTTTGGTAAATCAATCGCATTTCGGCGCAGGCTTTGCAAACAGACTTTTATGATATGGACTCGATAGTAATGCAACAACATAAGTAGCTGTGTTAATTCTAATGCCTGATCAGATATGTAATGATTCATGAACAGTCAGATGTTCTTTGTCTATGTGTCAGTAAATCAAACCAGTGACTAATGGTCAACTTGCGTTATTTCCCTTAGTAGGATGAAAATAATCTGTTATTTAAACGGTGATTATATTATATAAAGAAAGCGATCAAAGAAAGCTCCCTTTGCAATCGTTGAAGCTGTCAATCAAACAGCACGCACTGAAGCTGTCAATCAAACAGCACAAGTTTATCAGTGACTGAGTTCTGGACATGCACCAAAACTCCCGTTTTAATCAACAAATTTCTTAGTTACAAAGCGTTTGCACTGTTAGTGACGATGAAAGCATTTGTTAGTGTACAGAAATTGAGTTGCAATGATGAG
This sequence comes from Ctenopharyngodon idella, assembly GCF_019924925.1. NCBI lineage: Eukaryota > Metazoa > Chordata > Actinopteri > Cypriniformes > Xenocyprididae > Ctenopharyngodon > Ctenopharyngodon idella. The sequence continues at coordinate 22,239,802 of NC_067226.1, forward strand.
ATCACTGTTTTCATGTGCTCAACAACATGTCTGTGATCAGCTACAGTGTTCATCTCTGCGACCTTTCATGCCACAATCTAAATATAATGCCACAGATCTAAATGTAATGCAGCACTTTTTACGATTAGTTAACCTTGAGAGCTGAAATAGTAAAAATGCGCTAAAAGAGAGAGTAATACTTGGCAATTTCAAATGGAAAGATGTTAGCCAATCACAGCAGTGGGCGTTTACACTGAAGTCTCACAGCAGACACGCCCCTTAAAACAGCGCTCAAATAAGAGGGCTAAAATCAGGGTAGGAAAAATGCCTTCTATTTCTAAATTATGACAATTTTGGGTGTAAAAAGCACACTAACATTATAAGTGCACCCCAGGAAACAAAATAAAACAATAAAAAAACGCAGTTCATGACCCCTTGAAGTCCCATATTTAGTCAACATATATGCTACTCTGATTAATATATAAAAAAAAAATGGCTCAGTAAACTCAGTGACACGACTCATTTGTGGTGACTCAACCTCAGTGACCAGGTAAATCATTAGAGAGCACAATTTTTGCAGTTGTTGTAGAAGTCTTGGAGTTCATATGATCTTGAAATCTTACACTTGACTTAACCACATTTTCTGCTATTTTTTACTAACAAGATCTTCTTGCAAGTTAATGAATTGTCTGCTAAGACATGTAAATTTATTCTTGAATGGATAGATTTTGCTTTATCTCGGTTAATTTGTACAGTGAAAACTTTTGTTTATCACACCATTCAGCTGATCAGATATGCAGTTCACATTGGAGCAATTATTTTGGAGCAATGTACTATCTGTCTGTCTGTCCATCTATTTGTTTATTTATCTGCCTGTCTATTTTTTTATTTGTTTGCCAAAACTTGCAAACAAAGCTTTGTCAAGCCGACATTCAGAGATTATCTTGACAATCTTAGATTTTCTAGTAAAAAAAAAAAGTTTTAGATTTATTCATTTCAATCTCTGATTTATTTAAATTCTACTTCCTTACATTCCAATTCCACTTCTGCATCCTGTGAAATTCTACATCTTCAATTAGGGATGCACCGATACCATTTTTTAAGGACCGAGTACGAGTACCGATACTTTTTTTTTCTAGTACTCGCCGATACCGATACCGATACCTATACATTTATTAATTGCAGTTTTCCAAGCACAACACAGTGAGACTAATGAATGTAGGACAGCTTCTTTATTATTACTCTAATGAAAAAAGTAATAATTTTTATGTGCTTGTCACAAACTTAAAGAACAAAAATTTCACAGCGTCCAATAACCTTCAAAGGGCATAATTACCAACAATTGTTGTTATATAAAAAGAAATTTACAAACAAATCACAAACAATACAACAAATACTATAGAGATACAAATTTAAAAACTTGTTTTTCAGATACAGTAGGTTTATTTACCATGTATACATTTATTTAACATATTTTGTCGTTTTATTAACATTAATGACAAATATAGGCTACGGTCCCTTTAAGACCGACTCCATGGATACTGACACATATCCTGTTTTCACCCAAATGTTTACATCCACTTAAGCCATAACCAACTGTATTTACGTGAGATACTCCACACGATGAACATTTTGACAACTATGTGTGCATTTGACCATTCAGGCGCAAGGAGAACTGATCGCGCATGACAGAGAGCGCTTCTGGTCTGTGTCATTCAGTGCGATTCCGCCTGTCCCATCTTCACTAATCGATAACGAATTGTGATTGAGAGCATGCAGTTCGCAATGTGTGGGTTGTCATCATTAATTTTGAAGTATTTCCACACCTCTGAGGCTGACATTGTTTCTGCTGCTGGTATCAGGGATATTTTTACGAGTAAGAGTACAAGTACATGAGCTTGGTATCGGGCCTGATACCGATACTGGTATCAGTATCGGTGCATCCCTATCTTCAATTCAAAGTTCTGAATGATTCTACAGAGTCTAAATTTCATATATTTCACTTCCTCAACTGAAATCAAACTGAATAGATAGTCTGAAATTGACCCTAATCCTTAAAAATATGGTGTTACGGTTGCCATGGTTGTGGTCTCACTCACCTGTAAATTAGTGTCTCGTCGGCAGTGCAATTATACTGTATTTGATACATCCACACCAGGTTGGCTCCCATTAGACGACCCTTATCCCATCTCACTTGTGCTGAGGTGGACGTCACTCCTTGTACTTTCACCATCTGCTCCTCACCCCCTTCACTGGCCACATCCTCACCCTCTGCCTGACCCTCCTCCAGTCCCTCCTGGGGGTCACTATTAGTGTCCAGGCCAGGGCTTTGCCCACTGGAGGTTTTCCCTCTGGTGATGTCCGAAGATCCTGGGTCACGAGTTAACAATACCGTTCCATTTCCACGATGAGGGAGAGGGATAACCTTCAGGTCAACTAGCGAGGTGGCCTCACCTGCAGCATTGATAGCAATGCAAGTGTACGTACCATCATCACGAGCAACAGTCACAAGTAGCTCAAGAGTGCCATTTCGGAAAGATGTGGTGCGACTGGAATTGCCGATAATGCGGTCATCTGGTGAGACCCAGTGCACCACTGGCTCTGGATCACCAATAGCACGACATTTGAGTGTTGCCCTTTGACCCTCCAAAACCCAGAGTTTGTGTGTATGTCGGGTAATAAGCGGAGGCTCACAGGCAAATTCCTCCTCAGGAATAGACCAGAAGTAACGTCCAGCTAAATGAAGGGGTGTAGCACATGTCTCCATATCATCACTGCGGATTAGCCTCCTCAACCAAAGCAGTTCACAGTTGCAGTGTAATGGGTTACCTCCGAAATTCAAGTTGATCACAGCATTGTAGGGTGTAGGACTAATTACTCCTGTTTGGGAGCGAGCGAACAATGGATCAGGTGGTAAAGTCTGTAGGCGATTTGAGGTCATGTCCAATCGGGCTAGTTTGTAGAGCTCACTAAAAGACCCCTCAGCGATCTGGTCAATGAGATTGTGATCTAGGTTTAACGTGTGCAGACTGGCCATGCTTTGAATGGCATCCCAGGGAGCCTTGCGCAGATTGTTATAGGATAAGTCCAAGTCCTCTAGAGTGAGTAAAAAGTCATCAAAGGCCTCGGAGGAGATATTGATGAGTTGGTTGTTGTTGAGAATGAGATGCTGCAGGTTTAGCATTCCTACTAAGTCTCTTGGGCCCAGCTCTGACAGTCGATTGCCGTCTAAGTGCAGTGACCGAAGACTTTCCAGATCTGCAAATGCCAGTGGCCGGATGAGACTGATGGTATTTCGGGATAGTGTCAAATCCACCAGTCCTGTCATGTTGGCAAAGTCAGCTCCTCCTACTTCTCGGATGAAGTTGTCAGCGAGACGAAGCTCAACAGTTCGACGGTCAATGTTTGGCGGGACGAAAAGAAGGCCTTTGTCAGCACAAAGTGTACTTAGAGATTCAGAGAGATTCCTGCAGACGCAGTGAAAGGGACACGCAGAGACTACGCCCCACGTCTCACCGGCTACGGCTCCTGGAATCTGACCGAAAAGAGCAGGCAGCAAGCAGGCACAAGTGAACAGTGCCAGCCAGTGCAGTAATGGCAGTGGCAGTGTCAGTAAGGATGTGTCTGGGGGTGAGTATCTGCTGGTGAACTTTGGCCACAGCGGAGGAGAGGATTGACGAAATGTTTCAGAGGGCTTAAGGATATTTTGATTCAGATGGATGGGTGGATGAGAGGGGAATGAGGGGGAGTGTGTGTTCTTGTGAGGATGGCATAAAATGTGGGACGGATGTGGTTTTCTGAATGGCTGAAGGGGTGGGGAGTCTTGCATGGTAGATAGGGGAGTGATCCACAGACCTAGAAAAAGAAGAAAGAGAAAGACATCAGTCATTGTGTTTTAAGTGTCAACTTTGTAGTGCTGATGTGTGTGGTTTCTTTAGCTCTGAATGAGCTCATGCAGTTGCTCTCCACAGGAATTTCTACGCTTGGGCACCCTGTGCGTAACTGCATATAAAATGACAGCATTAACCAATGACATAACCACATTCTTACACAAACACTATTGGTGGAAACTCTACTATCCACAAACTTCTGAGAAGCTCAGAAAGGCCATATAACATTTTTTTAGTGCATTTTGGAAGCAGAAGCCTGTAACTTCACACTTCCACCTTAGCTTATAGCCATTTTCTTTGGCAGAAGAGCCATTTGCTACACTTGAAGAGAAGTGAAATACACTAGTCATTTCCCTAAAAATTAGAGCTATATAGACATGAAGACTGAATTGATCAGCACCAATGGACAAACTCTGCTAAAGATGGTTTCAGTCCTAATGACATGGAAGCTACAAACCAAATTATAAGGTCAACTATAGTATAACAGTCAATACAAATAAAGTCAGAATGCAAATGTTGTCACCTTGTGTAGTGTACTTTGTGCAGTACTTGGACAGGAGATGAACACGAGGAAAGAGGGAGAGAGAGAAGGACAAAAAGAACGAAAGAATCATCACATAACATAAAAAAAATGCTAATTACAGGTTTGAGACCAAAAAATCCATAATATCTGTAATTTGAATTCTTGCACCAATTTGTCCCTTGCGTTGAGTTGTCATCGTAAAATATGGGTTTCCACGCAAAGATCAATCCAAAGAGGTATTAAGTTCTTTCAGAGTGTACATCACATTTCTGTCCTGCATTAGCGCATTCAGCAAATGCTCTTTAACAGTGTCACTTAACACTAAGTGCATGTAATCATGCAAGTACAAGCATGGGAAACAGCTATCAGAATCAGCATGAAATGCTCCATCTCTGTAGAGTGAGAATGTGGACCCAAGCTCAGCCGAGATGAGTTATAAATCAAACATTCAGTCTTCCTCATGGCCAGTTTTGAGAAGTAACCTACTTAAATACATGTATCATTTGTGTGGCAGTTAAAAAAATGTATAGCTTTTCCGACAAGTTACTTTTGCACTGTAGCACAACCAAATGCTAAATACAGTAGCTGGTTTAAATGTCACATTGTATTTTGCAAGCAACTTTACTGTCAAGCAAGCTGAGTGAATAATCTAACATCCTCTCCTAAACTGTCCCTTCTTTCTCTGTGTGTGTTGTTTGAAATGCTGATTTATTGTAATGAGATGGTTTTGTCTGAAACAGGCCTGTTTCTCATATGTATCATTAAAATGTCTGATTCATTTGCCCCCCTAAAGCACGAGACCCTGTGCAGTTGCACACTCCAAACATGCTATGCAACGATTGTTTGTCCTACATGGTCTTCTCTCTTACATAGCATTGGAAATGTAGTAAATTGGTTTATTCAACCGGTTCAAGTAAATGAACAGAGAATAAAGATTTACTGATTTGGGCCGTAGCACTGCATTTTATAGAGGAATGTTTTGTTGAATACTTAAATAAATTCAGATGTACTCTTGAGATATATTTATTTGACTGTAAATATATCAAAGTGTTTTATATTTTTATAGACATTGCCCTCTTACAGCATCAATGTCAACATGTTCTCCAACCAATACGCCTATATAGGTCGTTTGTCACTTCCCTGAAATACGACCCATAGGAGCGTTTACTAAAGTTGCGCCCCTATCGACAACAGGACACTTTCAATTTAATGCATTGTTCCCTTTTATCTGCATTATATTTCAGGTTTTGCGTAGCTCAATTGGCAGAGCATTGCAATATAGAACAATATGGGGTAGAACAATCGTGGGTTCGATCTCAGGAAACGCATGTGCTCATAAAGTGTATATGCACTATAAATCACTAAGGGTAGGTTTAGGGGTGGGGTGGGTGTAGTCGTTAATAAAAAAAAAAAGAGTTTTGCTAAATGGAAATAGGACAAATTGTGTAAAAAGTCCACACATTGCATTTAAATGAACACGCATTTTGATTGGTAACGACAGTCGTATGTCATTTCATGACGACAGATGTAACACGACACTGTCATTATTTTTACGCCAGCTAGAGGGCGCATGACTTTAAAACATAAATATAGGTCATAATAAGGTGGTTGAAAAATGACCTATAGGGTCGTTTTTTTTTGGAGGACAGTCTCTTCAATGTAGTTAGCTACTTGTTGTTATTAGATTTTAGTAGATTTTTCTAAGAAAAGTAACTTGGCTGTTGTTTAATTAGCTTGGCAAGCTGCATCTTCAAAGTAACATCCCCAGCACAGCTCATGGCAGACTCACAACTGTAACAGTGATCTTTAAATAACCATTCCCAGCCGTTTGTGTCCATGCAGTACTTCCCGTGAATGCACATCATTAGCGGAGCTTGTGCTTCACCCCTCTTCGGTATTATTAACAGTACAGTGCAGTAATTATGCAAATTTCAAAATGACAAGATAATAATTTTTGCAAAGTCATTACACTGAAAAATGCAGATAAATATAAGCAGGGAACAATCAGACTTTACTCAATTAAGCTTGTTTTCAGCACATTACTCATTATGTAGTGGCAGATTCTAATTTTGGGATTATATAACAAAATTAGATGACTTTGCACTTGAAAGTCCACCTTGAACATTTATAATGTTCACATAGAAGAAGTGCCTGATTAAACCTTAAGATTAAATTGATTACTGTATTGATTGGACAGCCTACTCTGAAAGATTCTTACAGAGAGCATTAAGATTCTTCTTAGCATTATGGTTTTGTGATAGTAACAATAACTAGCTATAGCAGAAATGATGGTTGTCATGGTAGTTTTTTTAAAAAGATGCCATCATTCTCACCTTTGTGTCTTTCTAGACATGTATGACTTTCTTTCTTTTGCTGAACATAAAGAAAAGCTAGGATTCATGTATGTATTTCACCGAGAAAAAAAAAAAAAAAAAAAAGCCATACAATTTTAAAACATCATAGTAAGTAAATTATGTCAGAATTTTCATTTTTGGGTGAACTATCCCTTTAAGTGATGGAATTTAGTGAAGGCATATGGAGAGTGTTGATGTTCTGATTAATAACTGGAATTTTACACCATAATACACTATAAGAATGCATTCGCTACGTGCTGGAAGGAGAGAAAAGTGCAACTGAGTGCAATTTCCAACGTGACTTTTAATGTCTTGTAACTTCGCATTCCCAGAAGTCTGTGGCAGATCGAGCAGAAAAAACTCAATAGTGCTGTGCAAAAGTATCCGCTTCATCTGTCTCTTTCTCTTCCTTTTCACTTTTCCTGTGTGCGGTCTTCCTCCGCCCTCCTATGACCTTCCTCCCACCCTTTTTCTTCTCCACGCCCCTCTTTTTCAGTTTCCCTCTATTACCCAGGGTTCTGCTTATCACCTGTGTCCACTCTTCCCATCTGCCCTTGAGGTAACTTGAGAAGTGATGCAACATTAGTTAAAATATCCCTCCTCTCTCTCTCCTTCTCCCTCTCTTACCATCTTTAGCCACCTGAGAACAGACCAGCCGAAATAGATCTTGTCTCTCTCCTCCATCGATCCGTCCGCCCAGGATAGATAGCAGCCCTTCCTCAATATTATCAGGCCTCTTCCTCCTTCCTCCACCCTCCTTGTCCTCTACTCATTTTCGTTCCTAGGTTCAGGACATGCCTGTGCTTGTCTTGGTCTAATTTTATCTTCTAGAGCGACTAGGCATGTGTGTGTTGGTAGGGCATAGATTAGATTAGAATAGAATATAAATTCTGGTAATCCTTTTGTAATCCGTAATGTTATTCATGATTTAGGCTGAATGAAAAACTACTGCGAGTGCCTGGCTTTAGCACGTAATAACCCTGTCCATTGTGTGTGTGTGTGTGTGTGTGTGTGTGTTTGTCTCACGCTGAACACCTCTCTGCACTTAGCAACTCCCTCAGCCCTCTTTCGCCAACACTTTCTGTCCTCAACGCACCCCTCCTTCCCCCACGTATCCCTCGCTGCCTCATATTAAATCACACACAGAGCTTTGCTGCTGTTGTCAGTGTCTCTACAAATTCTACGGCCACAAAGCAGATGACCATTTGCTAACGATTATCACATCAATTACATTCTGTACTTCACAAGACTCTGAAGAGAGCCGTCACACACACACAAACACAAACACGCACAGTGGCAGAAAGACTAATTTAAGGAACATTGACTGAATAAGAATCATTAGCATCCTGGCTTAGTTTTACTCTTTTCTCAGTACTCAAGTTGTAGAGCAAGATTTTTTCTTTTTCCAGGAAGGCTTTTTTCTGGGGCAGCATGACACTGTGAACACAGTGCACAGAGAGCTGTCATCAAACCAGCTCTTTTAAAATGTCCTCATATTTTTGAAGCTTTACTTGACTTTTTTTTAATGATTATTATTGTAGTCAAAGGGTGTAAGCATATTGTCTTTTATTTTAGATTTATTTTATTTTATTATTTTTGTTTTGGTTTAATTATTGGTCCCTACCTAATATTAATTAAATTTTAAAATGTTCTAAATTTATTATTATCAATTCAATTTATTTGTATATAGTTTTTCATAATGCATGTACAGCGCGTGCATAATTATTATGCAAGTTGATTTTCTGGTCATATTTTTTTTTTCCGAAGCACATTTTACCAATTTCAAACCACATCAATCTTAATAACTACTATTAATTTTGTATTTAATCATTTATAAGTGTTATATAATTGTTCATGAAGGCTGGGAGATGAAAAAAAGCCTTCACTGTTGTTGCACATAGTCAGGTGTGCATAATAATTAAGCAGGTTTATCTGTCTTTTACAGATAAAATTAGCCAAAAAAGAGATTTAACTCAGACTGAAAAGTCAAAAATTATTAAATACCCATGAGAAGGATGCAATACTAATGCAATACTAGAAATTGCAAAGTTACGGCATGACCATTAAACAGTGAAATGCTCATTGGGTTAGCAGTGTCAGACAAAAACAGGTGGAGAAGAAAAGATACGTTAACTGAAAAATAATTAAGAATAAAGGTGAAGAATTAAGTGTGAAACCATCAGGAACCCTTTAGTCTCCAGCGCCACCATTTTCCAGAACTGCAACCTACCTGGAGTCTCCAGAAGTACAGGGTGTCAGGATCTCAGAGATTCAGGTTAGGTAAAGAATGACCCCCACTTAATAAGAATCGCATACTGAAGTGTAGTAAAATACATGAAGACTGATTTTTTTCTTTTTTTATAGGCTTAATAGACAGACAGATTGAAAGTGACTCTTGAAGGACCAGCACTACATCCTCTTGTACCACTGTTTGAAGAATTTATCTTCCACAATCTGGCAGTAAGTTTCATTTTAGTCCATCTCTGCAAGACAGACTTTTCAGGATAGGAGGTGGACTAAAAATGAACTCCCAAAACTTACTGCCAAATTGTGGAAGATAAACAGTGGAACAAAAAGATGTGGTGCTGGTCCTTCAAGAGTTACTTTCAATCTGTCTGTCTATAAAGCCTATAAAAAAGCAGTAGTTATTAGTTATTAATAGTAGTTATTAAGATTGATGTGATTTGGAATTGGTAAAATGTGCTTGGAAAATAAAAACTTGCATAATAATTATGCATGCAATGTATTTCCAAATCAGCTTTACAGAGAATTGTGCCTTACAAAGCACCAGTAAACAGGCCAGAGGTGACAGTGGCAAAAAATACCCTAACCATGTTTAAGTGTTATTCCCATACATTTTAGTAATAAATGACAATCACAATGACAGTCATTAATGATTCAATGTTGATTCATTTTGGAATAGTAGCATTTTGTAGCATTTTATTTTGTGATTTCACTGACTTTATTATTGTGGCTTCTAAGCAGCTCAAGAGGCTTTTTCTCACAGCCAGACAGATAAGCAGCACATATATAAGCAGTGGGTTGTGGTGATGGGAAGAGGAGTATAGTGCAGGGTGATGCCCATAGAAATCTTTTCCACTAGGACACAATTTATTGTCAACGAGAGTAGTCAGAATTTAGAGCAGGCGCAATCTCATAAAAGGTATGAGCGATAGAGAAGTGAAGTGCATTTCTGAGACAAGGAAGTCTATAATACCTGGAGAGAGCTAACCATTAGCATTCAAGGACAGCTGCGTCCACATTTTTGCGCCTTTTTAGCCAGTCACCTGAGCCGGAAAGTGACTAATCACTCTGGAGCTGCAGGAAATTACATCACACTAACCAGCAAAACCTCAACGCCAATCTACAGCAGTCACACTACCCATTCACTTTATCTCATCACATTCAATTCAGATGCAAAACCAGAATTCGGTTTACATATATTTTCCAATAACACTATAGATTCAGCAACCTGAGAGGAAAAAAGCACTGAGAAACTGCTACAAGAAACACTTGGGGTATTGCAAATAGAAATAGAACTATGACTTCATATCTCAAAAAAGTGGCAGCTGTAGTGTTTTTATGAAATACAGATATACAAACACGCAGAGAGGGAGACTAACAGCATTTTGTAGTTGTCAGGTGTGATATTCTGTTTGTTGAGGCATAGTTTGTATTATCTTTGTGCGCTGACTGTGTTGTGTGTGTATGTTTGCACGGGCGAGAGGAGGACTGAGAGAGCCAGAAAGAAGCTTGAGACAGGTGGTATAGGTCACATTGAGTTTAAGTCTGTATTATGCTTTTGTGTGGATATAACAGATGAGTTGTAGATAGGTGTAGCCCCATATATATCATTCATATCATCTGATCTATGGTATTAAAGACTTCTATCGTCTAATGAAATCTCACTGTGAATTGAACTGGGGGATTTATTATCTGTGCAACAAAGAGAATCAATGATCCTCAGATGTCTCCTGCTTTTATAGGAAATGATCTCCAACACACACACGCACATGATCAAACGCACATACACACACATACTCTTTGACAAATGGCTTTCATCTTCCTGGTTCTCATCTCACAGTTGTACATCAACTCTCTCATATCTTCACCATTTTACATGGTTCTCTCTCTCTTTCTGACTGTGTGTGCGCACTAGACAAAGTGACTTAATGTCATGAAGTCATTAGGATGTAAAGAGAAGAGGCAGAGATGTGAAAGGTGTTCGCAGTATCTTTCTTACACCCAAACACACATGCACACTCACATGCACTAATATGGAGGCGGCTGACGATCTGACAGCAGTGATCCATCAAGCGTCTGAAAGGGAAATCTCTGAAGAAAAACAGAAAGAGGAAAGCTGGTGGAACGGCACAGAAAAGTGCATTGTGCATTGTTATGCAGTTGCTATGATGTTCTGGGTGGTTGCTAGGGCATTGCTAGGGTGTTCTGTGGTTGCTAGGGTGTTTTGGGTGGCTGCCATGGCATTGCTAGTGTGTTTTTGGTGGTTGCTATGGTGGTGGGTAATTTCCAGGGCATTGCTAGGGTGTTCTGTGGTTGCTATCTATCCATCTGTCTATCCATCTATCTATCCATCCATCCATCCATCCATCGAAAGAAGCAAATAATTTGATTTCAATTATGGTTGGTTTTGCTAAGTTATGAGATTTTAATAACGGTTGGTTTTGTTCCTCTACAAGATTTCAATAACGGCTGTTTTTTCAATGACAGTTAAGTTCAAAATGATTAAAACTGTTTTCTATGATGATCGGTTTTGTTTGGTTATGAGATCTCAGTGATGGTCGGTTTTGGTCAATTGTGAGATCTCAATGATGGTCGTTTTATTTATATATATATATTTCAAGGACAGTTGGTTTTGTTTCGTTACGAGATGTCAATGACAGTCGGTTTTGTTCCTTTGCGAGATCTTAATGGCGGTTGGTTTTGTTGGGTTATGAGATTTCAATGACGGTCGGTTTTATTCGGTTATGACATCTCCATGACGGTTGGTTTTGCTAAATTATGAGATTCGGTTAGGATATTTCAAAGACATTTGGTTTTGTTTCGTTACGAGATTTCAATGATGGGCGGTTTTGTTCAGTTATGAGATTTCTATGATGGACGGTTTTGTTCGGTTAAGAGATATCAATGATGGTCAATTTTGTTCATTTGCGAGATCTCAATGATGGTCGGTTTTGTTCCTTTACGAGATTTCAATGACGGTCAGTTTTGTTCCTTTGTGAGATCTCAATGATGGTTGGTTTTGCTGGGTTATGAGATTCGTTATTTGATTTCAATTATGGTTGGTTTTGCTAAGTTATGAGATTTTAATAACGGTCGGTTTTATACGGTTATGACATCTCAATGATGGTTGGTTTTGCTAATTTCATGAGATTTCAATGCCGGTTGGTTTTGTTCCTCTACAAGATTTCAATAACAGCTGTTTTTTCAATGACAGTTGAGTTCAAAATGATTCAAACTGTTGGTTTTGTTAAGTTACGAGATTTCTATGATGATCGGTTTTGTTCGGTAAGGAGATCTCAGTGATGGTCGGTTTTGTTCAATTGCAAGATCTCAATGATGGTCGGTTTTGTTTTTTTGTTTTTTACGATATTTTAAAGATATTTGGTTTTGTTTCGTTACAGGTTTAAATATTTTAGTTTGTTTGTTTATTTTATTAAATCAGTCAGACTTGAGACTTTTTGACTCCACAGGGTGAATTCATATTTCAGAAGAGTCTTATTTATCTGACCCAGCAGTGACCCTCTCAGCACTGCACACTCAGACTCCCTGCATCGATCCATCTAGGCATCTGATTATCCATCCAACCATGCCTTCATATTCATGTCCATTTCTCTATTTATTCAGTCGTCCATCATCTTTCCATCCGCCATCCAATTTGTCTGCCTCTAGTATATGTCTGTCTGTGTCTGCCTTTCTGTATGAATCTTTTTGAGGTCATTCTCATAATTCTCCTCATTTCCTGTTCTTCTGTTTCTGAGTTCACTTTCTCAGAGCAGTGAATCAGCAGAATATAAACTCTGATCCTTAAGCACTGGAATACACTCGATATTCTGTATAATATGATCCTTATATCTGTCAGTCCACATCTTGCATTTTATGTTTTACCTGCAGGTTTGTTTATCTGTCATAGTGAGGACTTTGCATTGATTTTTTTAATGATTAATGATATTTTCTAACCCCCTAAACCAGAGGTCTCCAAACTCGGTCCTGGAGGGCCGCTGTCCTGCAGAGTTTAGCTCCAACCAGCTCCAACACACCTGCTTAAAAGTTTCTTATGCCTAGTGAGACCTTGATTAGCTGGTTCAGGTGTGTTTAATTGGGGTTGGAGCTAAACTTTGCAGGCCGGTGGCCCTCCAGGACCAAGTTTGGAGACCTCTGCCCTAAACCTTCTAAAGAAATATTTCTGCATTTTTATAATGCCATAAAGTAGGGGTGTAACGATTCACTCGTTTTCTCAATGCATCGATTACAAATCCTGACGATGCATATGCATCGATCTTGAAACATGTTTTTTGAATCGTGAATCGTTAATTTCGGTCGATAATCGATGTAAAATCCTAAGAATCGTATTAATCGCGATTCTATGGCGATTCAGTGTTTTAACATATATATAAGCATTAATTTACTACATGCGCGAATTGATGGGCGTTGATGGGCGCGTCATTTGTGCCCTCACAGCTCTCCTTCACACAGACACGCTGCACTCTTTACCGCCTTTCACTGAATTGCGCTTGCGCTCTGTCCATAGCTCTCATTGAGAAGCCCACGTTTGAGCTCTCCTCAGGATGGCCACTGCTATTCACATGAGTAGATGACAGCTCTCTATTGAGATAGCAGTAGTCCTCCTGAGTCAAACCGATCAAGCCATTATTAAAGCTGCCAAGTCATTGCGTGGTCACTACTGTTGAAATAAAACGCTTTCATTTCGTGGAAACGTCACCGTTATTTTCTATAAGATAAAATACTTAAGTTTTACGGAAGTGGGTCATACCATTGACATTACCTGAGCAGTTGAAGTAAAACCCCGCTTATTCAAGGGTGCGCATTTATTGCATGGACGGAGCAAACACATAATGTAAGTGTCTCATATGCACAGTTCCAATGAATGATAAATGAAATTTAACTTAATGTTGTTAAACTGAATGTGCGAAGGAAACTGCTGAAATAACTACAACATTAACAACACTGAAATAACAGCGCATGGATTATCTATCAGTCAGATGCACATAAAAGTTGTGTTCGTTACTGTAGAAACCCAGCGCGTTTTCTTTCAGAATCATCATAAGGAAAATTATCAGTATAAAGAGAACAAAGAGGGCTTTTATAACTATTCCGAAAAAGAAAAGTTAGTTTAGGATTAGTTGGGAAAGTGCATATTCTAAGGTAGTCTCTCCATGTAAGCATTAGTATGTTTAATGTACCTGGAACACTTTAATAAGGTTGTGTAGCCATTAACACTATCCTGCACTATAGTTAACATGAACTAACAATACTTTTTTAACAAGCCTTTTAAAATTTTGGCTTATGTAAATTTCTACAAATGCCAATTTTTAGGCTATTAAAATAAAGTTATGTAGCATCATTATAACTAACATGAACCAACATTAACAATGGACAAAAGGGTTTTTTGCCCTTATTCTCTGACCTCCTGAAGGCCACTGTGTAATTCGCACCCTGACTAAGACACATTGGGGAAGCATTTCAATAACCCTATGAATGCATATAAAAATGCAGAATCGAATTTAATTAATCAAATCGCATCAAATGTTAATGTGAATCGTTTCGTTTCGAATCGAATCCTTCTGAATTTTCAAAAATCATTCTTGAATCGAATCAAACACCTATGAATCGTGAATCGAATCAATTCACTGTCTACCCAAAGATTCACAGCCCTACCATAAAGACATTGTTTTCTGTTTATTAAACTTTTCCTCAATGGGATAGCTGGCTTGTTCCCACAGTGCAAGTGTTTTTGGGTTGTACTATCCTTGTGAGAGTATTTGGTCCCAACAATGTAGGCAAAACCTGACCCACTCTCATAAAAGTCCTATAAATTCAGTAGAGTTGCATGATTCTTCAAATGAGAATTTTTTTGTTTCAAATAGAGATCACGATTCTCCCACGATTCTGAAGACAACTAAATAAAATAACTTGTAATATAAAATAATTGTTAATTGCTGCAGTCTATTTAAAAATGTTTAATTAATTTGAATGAATTAAGTAAAAAAAATAGGTTTGAATGAATGATTCAGTGATTCACTCACTCATAAATACTTGTTTCATTACTGGAAGAATCAACATTTTCTGAACGAATCTCTTGAATGAATGATTCAATGACAAATACATTTTTAGAAGTCACTTAATACCACCCAGTGGCGTAATGATGTAATTGATACAATCGTTAATTGTTCAAAAGGTGATTTGCTCTATTTTGTTCGCTTCCATTGACATCAGTGTTTATATACGAACTATAGACTTTTCTGCCAGTACTTCTGTGATGATTTGAATTATTGTAAGACAGAAATAATGATACTGTGTGGTTGAAAAGACTGTTTGTGAAGTTATTTCATACCTATACATGACAACTCCTCCCTCTGGGTCAGCAGCGGCGCATATCTGAATGTTCCTGAATCACTGTCATTTAGGAGTAAGATCGTGTGGGTGTTTGAATCAAGATTGCGATCTATTAACAATTAATTGTGCAGCTCTAAAACTCAGCATAGTATTCATTGCTCACGGTAAAAAAAATATTCAGTGAAATTTACAGTAAACAAAACCTGCCAGTTGTGGTGGCCAGAAATATACTGTAAAAAAACATGGTAACAACATTTTAGGTTTTACAGATATACCTTAAATTTACAGTAAAAAAAAAAATGTATTTCATTAACTGATATAATGTTAATATACCAACCTATACTAATATCTGTTTTGTACCTTTGTAATACACTGACAACCACCAAAGACAGGTGACGATGAGAAAGTCCAGCAGTTTTTCCACAAGCTGAGAAGGTAAATACTAATATATAAAAGGTGCGCAGTGTCATTCTCACAGATACTAAACGCCATCTTTGTAACATACATGACACTAAAGTAATGCAATAAACATTAATTTAACATTAGCTGTAACATAAAACCCTCATGTACTGACCTGATTAGTCACTGTGATTTTGCCAAGTAAGACATGTTCCTGGTCAATTTACATTTTTTCACCGTAGGTTCACTTCACTTGTTTGTTTTTTTTTCACATCTAATACCTATATAGTAAGAAAACTTACTGTTAACCAATTAACAGGTTTTTACTGTCACATTTTTACAGTCTTTTAATGATAATCTTTTACAGTGCTGTCTAGAATGTAATCTTCAACCGGTCTTGCTTCATAAGCTTAAGTTGTGAGGTCTGTGATGTCACTGAATTTCAAAACACTTTAATGAATAAAACTGTCTGCTGCATTAATAAATAACCATATGCAAAATGATCAAAATAATCAATTAGTTGAACAATTCAAGCCTTTTTCGCCTAAATTAACCATTGTTGACCAGCTTCGCAAGCTAGGATTTCCTGGTGAACAGCATGTCTATGCGGGCACACCATCTAGACCAGCCCTACACCATACATTTTTCAGCAGGGATGGTGAAATATCAGGATGGGTAGCATAATGTTAAATGCTCTCTGTGAGCATCTCTCTCTTCTACACGATCTGTCCTCCTTCATCAGAACCTGCTGTTCCTGCACAGCTACAAGCTAACTGCTAACGAACTGTTTATATAATGCTGCTGCTGCAGGGATATACACTGAAAGAGAGAGGCACAACTGTTTGGTTTGGAAAGGAAAGGAAAGGAAAGGAAAGGAAAGGAAAGGAAAGGAAAGGAAAGGAAAGGAAAGGAAAGGAAAGGAAATAGATTATGATATGGTAGGAAAGAAGGAAAGGAAAGGACATTTTATGATAAGATAGATTATGAAAGGAAGGGAAAGGAAATATTATGATAGATTAGGAAAGGAAAGGAAAGGAAAGGAAAGGAAAGGAAAGGAAAGGAAAGGAAAGGAAACAAGTTTTTGGATAAAAGTGTCAAGGTAGGAAGGGAAGCCATTGTAAACAGTTCTCTTAAGGCAGATTCAGGCCTTTCTTTGACTTGAGGAGAGGAAAAGATAACTCAGAGAAAGAGACTAATATGAATAATCAGACAAAAGTATTGAAGAGGCCGTCTTTGATGTATTGGTGCTGGCATTGATGACAAATAGAATGCTTTGGTGACAAAGAAAATGCATGCTACTTTTGAAGTAAACTCTCTCTCACTCAGCGTTGCCAGGGTCGCGGTTTTCCCGCACAATTGGGCTATTTTGAAAATGCAGTCGCAGGAAAAATTACAGAGTCATGGGTTGCGTTTTTTTGAGCTACTTATATATAATGTACCATGGCCACCAAATGTTTATCTGTAGACAAAGACAAATGAAAATACATTTTTTTTACTAATGTGTGTTGATCCTTGGAATGAATATCTGGAAACCTAAAGACCGCTGAAAGATCGAGTGAAGGTGAGACGGTATGACGGGCAAGTTTGATGTCACTTCACAACATTCCGGTTGGGAATTTTAAGGCAGGTAATCGAGTTTGGCATTGTAGATTAATTGCACATTGATGTTTGTGTGTAGACAACACAAGAGTATGTAAAGAGTATGTAGGCTATTAACTGTCTTGACTGAAACCAGAAAATATAATTATAAAAGTGTTAATAGACATAGCATTTTAGTCTCCATTTTTCTAGGACCTGGCAACCCTGCTCTCACTTAATGTCACACACACACAAACAGAGACACAGAGAGAGAGAGAGAGAATACACCAGCGTGAGAGAGGCAGATAGATAAATGCTGTAGAGCAGTGTAAAGTGTCCTTCATGTGTGCGCATGAATATGCATAGAGAAGTGTGCGCTCTGGATGGAGAGCACCAGAGCTCTTCAGCTGTTTGTGTGAGAGTGTGTATGCATGTGTTGTCATTATTGCACTGTAAAATCAATCTCTCTTGTGTTGTGTCACTGCATTAGCCGCTGTGAGATGTGTGCTTAAGTTTATGCAAGGGAGAAAAAGAGGTTGAAAAATAAATGGCCCACAAAGTACCTTGAGCTCCATAAATAAATGGATATAGCCTACACATCTGTCTTTCATTGGAGGGAGAGAGGTGTTTGTGTCTGTGTGTTTGTGTGCAATAACCGTTTCTAGATTGGAATGCTTTTCTCTGACCCATTCATGTGTATCCAGTCAGCCATTGTCAAATTGACAGCTGTTTAATTGACTACAAAAGGTCAACATCTAGTCCTGTCTTCAAAACACCAGAACACACGACCACTGCACACATTGTCAGACTCTAAGAGAAGCATAGGAAAGAAAAATAGCAAATGAGAATTCTTTAAATATGAAGTGTAGAATTGATGCATCAGCAAACAGAAATACAAAAATAATGTTTCCAGAACTCCGCTGACTAGTCTGGCAAGCAAATACACCCGCCTCAAACTTATGCCATTGGTTGGGTCAGTGTTGCTATAGCTATGCAAAAGGGAGGCAACTCAATTACACAGCCTCGTAAGATTCCTCATTTTTGCTTAAATCCCAGAATCCATTGCAGTCAGCTCAGTAAATCTTACATGGCAGACAAAGCAAGATTTTTATTAGAAATTCTTACAATGCATTCAATAAGAAAAACAACATGCAGGCACCAAACTCTTTTGAAATCAGTTGTGAGTTGAGCACTATTACCACACAAAGTGTCTGCCGATGTAGAGCGTTCAGAATCGCTTTATAATGTTCCATATCTGTATGCTGCAGTCACATTAGCGAAATTTTTCCAAAATTTTGAAGACAAAAAAGGGTCCATTTTCTGTTATGAACAGTGTAGCGATATATGAAACACAGCTCACACAGAAGTCACTTTTGAACCAAGCAGCTTTCTGTTGGTCAACGCAGCAAATCCATGTGAGCAGCTTGAACCCGTTGAACCCTAATAATGTGGACTCCTACTGAAATGACTGTATTTATAACAGTAAATATGACTGTACCTTTAGAAAGCAACTGCCTATGTAGGCAGCTCGCTGTGAACAGACCCTGCATGTGAGCCATTCATCTCATTTATTTCGGTTTTTAAGGAACTTTACAGCAAACATTGGAGACAAAGTCGATACTTAAATGAAACATAACTCGGAACGCCATTAGAGCAACCTCTAAGAGACAAAATGTTCCACTTTGTGTGCTGAAGGATGTGGAACAGGACTGTGCATACAAAAGCTTGGTAAAGATTTTCTGCCCTGCATCTTTCATCTCAGGTCAGTCAATTACCTTGTACATTAGTCTTCAAACATTCCAGTATGTGTGTGTGTGAGAGAGAGTGTGAATATTTACCTTTTCTGTCTGTGTTGATCCCAGGTCAATTAGCTGCTCATTTCCAGGTGTTTATCTGCGTGTCTTTAAGTTTTAGAGGTGTTTGTTAATCCAGACTGAGGTGTTTATCCCTTATAAAGGTAGAGAAGTGTCCACGAGTGTTTGTGTGTCTATCCCGTGTCCATGCGCACACTTCAAACATGAGGATTCAACTTGAGTCAGACTCTCAATTTCACTCATATCTCCTCCAGTTTGGTTTGTGGAAAACACAGGGATATGCTCTTCCCTTGTTAAAATGTTCCTGCTGTGAAACATTTTGGCCTTGGGGCCTTCCAGCAGTTTCACATTTCCACTGAAATCATTTTAAGATTCTCACCATATTCTTCCACTTTTGAGTCTTTCCAGCTGTTCTGCCATCTATTTTCCAGGATCCTGCTGTTTTTATCTTCCTCTCATCTTCTTTTCCTGCTCCTTTTCATCCACCTGCGATGTTCATGTGCTCATTTTCCCATTCAACACCTCCTCATCTTGCTCTCTCATTCTGTCAGTCTGTTTATTCTTTATTCCAGATGTGCACCTTGTTTGTGTTCTCCTCCAAATTGCTCTGATTGTTGTTTTCATGTATTCGCCTCTTCAGTTGTTTGTTCCATTCGTCTTTCAGTGTCGGATTCCAGTGAGCTGCCAGTTCTGAGGCCTTTATGTCTCACGGCAAAACAACGTCCCAAGCACAGAGCAAAACGGGGTGGTGGGAGTGAGGAATGACTGAATGGGATGGGGGGGGATGAGTAAGGAATAAGAGAAGAAAAAACATTCATTTTGATTAATTTGTTGTCATTGTGAATACACACATACACAGAGATACTCATTGAAAATAAATATGATAAAGACAGAAACCAAGAGGGCAATTTAATTGTTAAGAGTTGTGTTTAATCTGATGTTTCTTCTAAAATTCCTTCGAATAAATACAAATGAGACAATTGTTATTGTCATACAATAAGAGCATAGAGCATACAAAATAATGTGGAAATAATTGAACTAAATAAATTAAATTAATAAATAAAATTATATTTAAATTAAGTAAATAATTTTGCTGAGAAATGTTTGAAATCATATTGAAAGTCTTTTGGTATCTTGGGAAATTTAACAGTTTTAACAAGACATTCTTGAGATCTCTTCTGATATGAATGTGAGATTACTGATGTCTTTCTCAGGAGAAAAATCTAAGCAGCAGGAGACCTCAATAAACAAATGAGATGTTAACAATATCTCATTTGGAATTTTTCTTTCCAGTGAAGAGAGATAATAATTAATAACATGCTTCTTCCGATGTCATCGAGGGCTGCCACTCAAAAGCATGGGGTCCATACTAAATGGGGCCCCCCGTCCCCTCGCCCAATGATTAGGACCCCTGATGATCAACCCCCCTCCCTCACCATATCCCCCATATCACAGGGGCCAAAACACCACCCTCCCAGCCCAGGACACCAGCCCTGATGTCATCTCTCCATTTTGCACTTATGAAAAAATTCCTCTAGACTGCATCTCTCCTCTTGTTAGGTCATCTCTGTCTCTCACTGTTTTCCGTGTTTTCTCACCTCGTCCGATTGCAAAAAACATTGATTCCTTTTGGATATGTCACCAGAGTGGTTTCCTGTCCTTTTGTCTCTCACCTTCTCTCTCTCTGCCCCATCTGTCACACACACACACACACACACACACATCTCTAGTTATTTTTGTGTCCTCTTCAGCTTGTCATTCATCTTGAGCGTGTCTCAGACAGCACAGAGACAGCATTCAAATTAAACACCTCCTGCGTGTGAGTGTGTGTGCATGTGTGTGTGTGTGTGCGCGCGCATCAGGAGAATCACAGATGCAGACAGAATGTTTTTTAATCTGTGGGTGCGGTGACAGTGTGTGCTGTTTGTGTGTGAGACTGACTACTAGTTAATGTGCGTGTGTGTGTGTGCGTGTGTGTGTGTGTGTGTGTGTGTGTGTGAGAGAGAGAGAGAGAAGAGTTAAGCAGCTGTATTATATGGTGTCAGGCATGTCACCATGCAGACTGACAAGCATCATCTCTCTGCCTCATCATCCATTTCCTTGTTTTTATATTTGTTATCAGTCTTTTTTATTCTTTACTCTCAATATCCATTTTACATCCATCATTTAAATGACACACACACACACACAAACGCATCTGCACAAACCTGCTTTTCCAGCATTTCCAGTTAGGTAGTCCTGCAGGAAAAGG
This sequence comes from Ctenopharyngodon idella, assembly GCF_019924925.1. Classification (NCBI taxonomy): domain Eukaryota; kingdom Metazoa; phylum Chordata; class Actinopteri; order Cypriniformes; family Xenocyprididae; genus Ctenopharyngodon; species Ctenopharyngodon idella. The sequence goes on from NC_067226.1 coordinate 22,261,188, forward strand.
CGATCCGACTCCTGGCTTCCTCAAAAGCGAAACAAGACCCTCTTTCTCTCTCTTTCGGACACCGGTCTTCTTCCCTCCCTCTCTTGATTTCTCTCTCTCCGTCTAACACTCCCTCGTTCTCACCAGCTGTGAGCCGCTGAATCTCTTCAGAGGACAAACTCCTCTTTTTTCATCCCTCTTTCTTTCTCTCCTGCCACAGCTGATTGAAATTTAAGTCATTTTTAATCCTGTCGGTCAGGTATCCAGAGAACGACAGAACAGAAAAAGAAAAATTAGAGCACAAAAAGGAAAAAATGACAGATCTTTTGTTGTGCTGGATATTTTTAGCAGTTCCCCTTCATACTTCTGTTATTTGTTTCTAGTTCAGTTTTTCCTCTGGTTTCTACTCATTGTTTTTGTTATTATTCTTCTCCTTCTTTGCAAGCAGTTGAGATGTTTGCGCGAACCAACGAGCGACTAGGAGCGAGTGTCGACTACATGCACTGATACAGGGAGAGAGAGAGAGAGAGAGAGAGAGTGAGTGAGGGAGGGGGCTAAAAGAAACAGAGAGAGAGAGAGAGATGGACAGCCTCCAGCAGTATTGGCTGAGTGTGATGGTCGGGGTAGCGAGGGAGTGATAGAGGAAGAGATGATAGAGAAGCAGAAGGAAGAGCTAAGTATGGAGAAATGGATGGAAGAGAGTGATACGGAGAGGGAGGCGATAAAGATGTACATCAAACGCAGAGAGGATTGATATCAAATTTACAGCTGCCTGCTGTTAATAAGATTGAAATTTTCAGTCCTAAACACTCCTACAGTGTTTAACACTGTACATATACAAGATATAATGATGTTTTCCTGCTAATATTGCAGATTACTTTGTGTTTGAATGAACGTGTCTATTATTTATGTGTTTGTTTTGCCTATATTGTTAAGATCCAAATGTCCCTGCAAAGATGGTAAAGCTTGAAATCACCTGCATAAAATGGTCTCCATGAGGAAAACAGCTTAATAAATATACTAAATGAGGTCTTTTTGTAATTTCTGTTTTTGTGAGGGTTCGATTTAGAGGATAGGAAATACCATTAGCTCAGTCTAAAAACAATCGAAGTCAGTGGAAAGTCTCCATCATGAAAAACAAACTTGTGATATTTGTGTATGTCTGTGAAATAGAAGGAAGGAGACTGATATGGAAGATGTGTGTAGTGTGTATAAGGGGAGGGGGGGAGGGGGGTTATTAGGCCACAAAGATGGCAATATTCGAAATTCCTGTCCTTGTGGGGAGATTTTTTGGTCTTCGTGAGGAAAACAGCTTATAAATCATATTTTATGCTGTTTTTTTGAAAATGTTTTCTGTGAGGGTTGTGTTTGTGCAGTATAAAAATCATTATGTCAATGAAAAGTCCCTATAAAACATGAAAACGTGTTCTTGTATATACAGTATGGTTTATGAGGACACAAATGTGTATAATGGCATAGGTATTACATGGTTATAAACATGTAATCTAACATGGGTATAAACATGGTTTATGAGGAAACTTGCTGTGTTCTCATTAACCATATAGCTTTAAAAAACATACTAAACAGTGTTTTGTTTGTTTGTTTGTTTTTTTATTCAAAAAATGCAGAAAGTTTTCTGTGATGGGTAGGTTTAGGGGTAGGGTTAGTGTAAGGTGATAGAATATACAGTTTGTATAGAGTCCCTGTAAACCACATACTCAAGTGTGTGTGTGTGTGTGTGTGTGTGTGTGTGTGTAATTTATCCAGCTGTACCATCATTGGGCACCTCTCTCTATTTCTGCCTGCTATATTTGTCTTGTCTTATTAGTTATTATAGGAATAGATGAGTTATGAACAGCCTTCGAATTTACCCAGTTAAGGCAAACACATACAGAGTAATGAGAGAGAGAGAGAGAGAGAGAGAGAGAGAGAGAGAGAGAGAGAAAGAGAGAGAGAGATGAATATGGAATGGCGTTATCTTAAGAGAGAGTTTTAGATTTTCATTGGTGTCATTTTTCATTTTAAAAAGCATTTCACAATATATTTTGGCTGGTTTATTTCCATAATGATATTGAGAAAGGTGGTCACGATCTAGCATACACAAACCAATACCACACCACACTCAAACACAAAGACACCACACTAAAAACAGACTCACACATTAACAACACATCAACACTCCAGACTAATAATAAATATACAGCAACCATGCATACATCCTAAAAAAGCAGTTTGTTTAAGCATGCATTTGTGTGCTTGTTGTGTATGAGGTTTATTAGAAATGAAGACTATTCAGATGTGACATAGCTCATTTGTTCAGTTGATTAGAGGCTGCAGTGGTGTGTAACACTACTGAAAAACCAGCACTCCTTCCTCATCTCTTTCCTCATTGTTATACTTGACTTGTAGTGGGCAGGTGGATTAATCTGATGAATAATCTAGATGACGTGAGATTATCTGCATTAGCCAACAAACTGTGTCTAATGAACAGAAGAGTCACTCTGTTTTTCAGTTTTTTTTTTATTAAATTTCGAGTAAATATTGTAAATGTTCAGCATTGTTTTTCAACATATTTGTGTAGGTCTGAAGTGATAAAATGGTTAAAAATCAACAAAACTCAATTAATTAGGAAGTAAATAACAACAGTGTTCAAAACTTGCCTTGTGTCTTGTTACTTGCTTTACCCTGATTCACGATGGTAAGCTTATAATAATGATTTATAAGCTGTTAGTTGAATTCTGGGAGAAATGTCAGTTTTACGTCATTCATCTTCGTGATTTCAGTAAAGAGGTTTCGTTACATTAAGTGTTTTGAAACTTCAATAGTTCACGTGACTTTGGCAGTTTGATACGCACTCCGAACCACTGATTCGAAACAAAAGATTTGTAAAGCTTCGAAGCTTAATGAAGCAGTGTTTTGAAATTGCCCATCACTAGATATTGTTAAATAAAGTCGTTATTTTGTTTGTTTGTTTTTTTTGCGCATAAAAAGTATTCTTGTCGCTTCATAACATTAAGGTTGAACCATTGTTGTCATATGAGCTGTTTTAAATATGTCTTTAGTACCTTTCTGGTCATTGAAAGTGTTATTTGTCTTGCTAGCAATGCAGGTCTCACTAAGCCATCGGATTTTATGGAAAAATATCTTAATTTGTGTTCTGAAGATGAATGAAGGTCTTACGGGTGTGGAACGACATGAGGGTGAGTAATAAATGACAGAATTTTCATTTTTGGGTGAACTAACCCTTTAACACAATGGACTGTTCAAAAAATCAAAACAACAGTGGAAGAAAGCTGCATACATTATTCAGGGATATTTGGATACGGATATTGGAAAAATGTAAATATGTCTTCTAGGGATGCACTGATGCATCAATATTAAAACTCTTATTTTGTGTGTGTGTATAAAAAGGTTAAATTATACACACTAAAAATAAAATCTATAAATGTTTTAAACGCTACATATGAATTTAGGTATGACAACTTTAAAAGGTAAAGGACAAAAAATGCAAATTCATTTCAAAATATGTTAAAGATTACATTTAACAGTGTTAATAAATTAGAAGTATTTGAAAAATGAACTTTCAGTGACCATTAGATTTTTTTAAAATGTACAAATAGTCAGAAATGTGTGTATACAATTAAATCTAGTATTGGCCAACATTTATAAAGTAATTTTTAAAAAAATCCCAAATTATTTCTTTGTTATCTACTGCAAAGACATTTATACATTTGTAAAAGTGGCTTAAGTGTCCTAATGCTGTTGCATCCGCTCTATCGGTTTTGCATTAGGCCATTGAAAAACCCATATTAGTCAACCACTATTTATTTTCACACTGTGCAGAAGGGCCTCCTCCCCCACCCTGTCTGTCTGTGTGAGAGAGCAATGTGTGTTTTGTGTTCCTCTATATTTAGTTCCTCCCCCAATCTCACACACGTTTAGTCATAGCACATTCACACCATTGCCATAACACATACGAATCAAAAACGAAGACAATTAATCACAGAGACACTGTCACGCTCACCATCAAACTCTTCCTTGTTTTGTCTCGTGCTCACAAAATCAGTTCAGCACCACGGACAGCGTGTGGTATAAACACTGCGTTTGCTTTGCACTGAAACTTTCTGCAGTACGTCTTGAAAGGAATGTTGTCTGTTTGCCATCTCTGCTAATATACTTTTGCAGTTTAGTATGAAAAGAGAGAGAGAGACAGATGGATAGATGGAACGATGGATTACTTGACAGGCCCCTATTCATGCACTAATGGCTGAACATTTAGAAAGAATGTGTATATGTGTTTTGTTAGTGATATTTATTTTTTTTTCAAGAACTGTGTTTGTTCTTGAACAGATGTCAATTACGCTGACAGGACTATACTTTACTTTGTCACGCCACACTAGACAGACAAATAAAGGCCTTTCATTAAATTTCTCTTTTCTTTTTTTTTTTGCATGGAATTGTGTGCATTCGTGGTAATTTGTTTGTTTGTGTGTGTTGCTCTTTGTGCAAATAAAGAGATTGTGGACAGTCACAGACCTGTTTGAAATAGACACACTTTGCCACAGGGCTGTTTGAAAGTTTGAAGTGTTTATCTAACATTTAGCGAGAGAGCAAGAGAAAGAGAGAGAGTGTTGGTTTGAGAAGAGGTCAGATCTGTCTTTGATGGTTTTCTATTTGTTATTTCTCTCTCTAATACCAGTTGGTTTTTGGCATTAGTTCCTAAACACCGAACAGATGGACAGCTGGAAATAATGGACTTCAGCAAGTTGTGAGATATCATTGGCATTTCTTAATTCTCTGTTGATTATAACATATGCTCAAGTTTTCTTCCTAATTATTAAAATTCGTCTTGTTTGCTATACATACATGAAGTTTACACTGAAGATTCCATTACATACTGTACACTCAAGGGATAGTTCAACAAAAAGATTTGTTATATCGTAAAAGTAATCCCAACCTGGTCTCATGGAAAGACGTACCTGTGGGAACGTTTTCGCGAGTCGCAAAAATACGTACCAATACGTACATATCACTGCAGTTTCCAACTGCAACACTAGAGGCAGTAAAACAGCAAGCACTTTTAATCGTTTTCGTACACAGTTAAGATTACAGAGTCAGATTATGGATTAATAAAGACTTGTTGTCACGTCTCCTTGCACAATATTATGTTATGATTTCAAAACGCTTTTTACCAAAGTACATGATTTGTAAACACATATATTTTGGACTTTGCATCGCTTAACCAGCTCCATATGTTTCGCTTTTCTGACATAACAAGCTTGCTCGGTAGCTCAGCTGATACGGAGTTGGACTTGGGTACGGATCCCGGGAAAACAAGTCACGGTAAAAGTTCTTTCTTTCACGGTTTTGATCTCTCAAAGATGAGAGATCAAAACAAGCTAAAACGGCACGATTGCGGATGCTTTTTATGTCACATTTGCTTAAAGGGTTAGTTCACCCAAAAATGAAAATAATGTCATTAATTACTCACCCTCATGCCATTCCACACCCGTAAGACCTTTGTTGATCTTCAGAACACAAATTAAGATATTTCTGTTGAAATCCGATGGCTCAGTGAGGCCTCCATAGCCAGCAATGACATTTCCTCTCTCAAGATCCATTAATGTACTAAAAACATATTTAAATCAGTTTATGTGAGTACAGTGGTTAAATATTAATATTATAAAGCGACGAGAATATTTTTGGTGCGCCAAAAAAAACAAAATAACGACTTATATAATGATGGCCGATTTCAAAATACTGCTTCAGGAAGCTTCGGAGCATAATGAATCAGCGTGTCGAATCAGCAGTTCGGAGCGCCAAAGTCACGTGATTTCAGCAGTTTGGCAGTTTGACACGCGATCCAAATCATGATTCGATATGCTGATTCATTATGCTCCAAAGCTTCCTGAAGCAGTATTTTGAAATCGGCCATAACTATATAAGTCGCTATTTTGAACAAACTAATGAAGTTTGTTCTCGCATGTTTTTGAGCTACAGTGTTTACCATTTTTGATAAGCAGTATGTGTTGATCAATGTTTACCTGCTCAGTACTCAGGACTTCAAAAGTAATCAAATATGAAATGATTTGTTGTGTAGTCTTTAATGGATGGACAAGAATGATGATAAAAATGATGTTCTGAAGATGAACAGACTTTTTTGGGTTTGGAATGACATGAGGGTAAGTAAATTAGGACAGAATTTAAATTTTTGGAAGAACTATCCCTTTAGATTATATAAATGTTCAACAGTTGTAGAATAATAAGTTGAGTCGAACCAAACTGAATTGAAACAATGTTGAAGTCGTCAAACTGAGTCAAACCAAACAGAACTGAATTGCAATCAATCAATGATCAGGAAAAAGTCAAATTGAGTTGAGTCGAGTCAAACCAAACTGAACCCAATTGAATCAAGGAGCTGGAATAATGAGTCAAATTAAGTCGAGGTAAATCAAACTGAATTGAATCAATGATCAGGAATAATGAGTTGAATCAAACTAAATTGAATTGAATGGATTAGAATGGAATCAAGGAGTAGAAATAATGAAGACCAAGAAGCATAGAGAAATGAGAGACTTCTCTATATATCAAAAGACTGGCATGATTAAAAAGAAAACCATTTGAGAGAAATGGAGAGATATGACCGCTGTGAAGGCCGATCTGTTAAATGAGGCCAAAAAAAGCAAAGACAGAGACTGAATTTGGCCCTGTGCTTCACAAGTGAACGACACCCAAATTAGAGCAACAATGAGAAAGCAAGAAATTGGAGAAAAGAAACCAAACTCTTCTCCTCTCCAACATACATGTTCAAGACCAGTGACATTCATTTTCCCAGTCCTTCATCATAACTGTTCATCACTCATCACATTAGATCCACGCAGGAGAAGAATAGGAGGGAAAGCTACATTAAATCCTCCATTAACTCTTCAGCTTCCATTGGAATCCTCTGGAGAAATCCCCTATTTTCTCTCAAGTTTTGCTGGGTAATTGGGTTTTGATCCCTCTGTAGAACACAATGTGTGACGTTACGTATGTGAGTTGAGGGCATCCCTGTGTGTGTGTGTGTGTGTGTGTGTGTGCAGGCATATTGGCAACATAGAGGCAAAGTGTCAGTCAGCGTAGTCAACTCTGAAAGGAATTGAATTCAGATCTAACATCATTGCTTTTTCTGCAAGATCCCTTTTGTATTCTTACTTTGACATATCATCTTCTGTCTCTCCTGTAGTCCCTTCGCACTTTCTAGATCTCTTTCTGTGTGTCACATAAAACACACACAAACCCCCATCTCTCTTTTTTGTACTTGTTTCTCTCTGTCATACGACACACGCATTCCTGTCTCATGCCCCATTGCATGCACTAAAACAGTGTTTATTGGTGCAGTGAGCGGTGAGCACTGCTGTTTTGATAGCTGCAGTCTAGGGGCCCATTCCAGTGCAGGAGCTCTGTTATGGCCTGAACTGCAGCTGTCTCAAAATGCTAATGCATTTATAGCAGCCATCAGGAAAGAACCGAGTGCTTTCAGACAATACAGATTACAATGCAAACTTCCCACGGCCTGTGAGAGTACTAAAAAGCACTGTCACTGAAGTGGACAATTATGATGCTTTGTTCTTTGTTAGCATCTAAAATGATGTTCTGCATTGCGTTTGTTTGTTTGTTGTCATAAGTGGTGCTTGCTAAGGAAAATATATAATATATATATAATATAACTGTTATTGCTCATATTCAGGATTATATGGATGATAAAACAGGATGAAAAAACTCATAGACTTAAAGGTAGGGTAGGCAATTTGTTTTATTAACACTTTTTGTTATACTGCTTCACATCTCTTCACAAACTCTCTTCACATCCTGATAGCAATCAATGATAGAAGTGGTCTAAATATTAAAACGTATACATATATGGGTAACACTTTATTTTGATAGCCCCTTTTGAGCATTCTGTTGACTATAAGTAACTTTGCAACTACATCAACTAACATAGAGTATTAGTAGACTGTCTGTTGACTATCTGCTAACTCTTTGTTGTGATGCTTCCCCAACAGACATTCTACTTACTATAAGTAACTTTGCGATGTCCTACCTGCCTGTCAACATATGTATTTCCATACCTCCGTGCACCCTGCTCAGGCAGACGTCACACGTCATCAGCACGTTCCATAAGGCTGTGCAGAGTTGTAGACAGACAGCCACACTGCAAACAAACAGCAGCCGCCTTTTACAGTTCCTTCTGAACCAAAACAATGAGCTTATGCTGCGTTCAAGGCATGTTGTAACTGTAATTACGAGATAGCAACCCGTGACCTTCTACCCAGAGCTGTTCACGTCCTCGGACTCAGATTTATGCGTTTCAATGTCAACACTATCAACACCGAAATGAATCTGCAGCAGTCAGGTGGTACAACTACAGCTCTGTAAGTTGTTTACGTTCATTATTATTGTAATGATATGTGCTTTGAGACATGAGGTAATTTAAAACCGTCTCTCGTCATGTGACGCTTTGAAGAATCTGCTGTGTGCGTTCATGTCTTTTAGAGGAGGCGTGGCTTTGAAGAGTGGGATCTTATGCTTTCAAAGCTAGCATTAGCCACTACGAAATTGCCTACTCTACCTTTAAATTTTAAAAATACCTCTAAAATATGACCTGAGCCATACCAAAATATCATATAGACCTGTGAAGGCTCTTTTGACTTGGGCCAGTATGCAACCAACTTGCAAGACCCTATCAACACAGACTAAGAACACCATAGCAACACCCTAGTAATGACATATCCACACTCTGAAACCACTAACACCTTAGCAACTGCATAGCAAGCAACACCCTAACCACATTCTTAAATTACTCAGAACACCTTTGCAACTGCGTGTAACAACACCCTAGAAGCCACACAACCACACTCTGAAATCACTAGCACTTCAGAAACTGTATAGCAACACCCTAGCAACTGCACAACCACATTCTAAACCCATTCAGAACACCTTGGCAGCTGCATAACCCCATCTAAAACAGGGATGGACAATACCATCCTAGAGGACCACTATTCTACAGAATTTAGCTCCATCCTTAATCAAAAACACCCAACACAAAATCTAACCAAAGGTCTTCAAGATTGCTTGAAAATTACAGGCAGGTATGATTGACTAGGGATGGCGCTAAACTCTCCAGGACAGGAATTATCCATCCCTGCTCTAAAACCACTCGGCACATCTTAGCAACTGTACAACAACACTCTAGCAACCACATAACCACATTCTAAAACCACTCAGAACACCTTAATGACTATATAGAAACACCATTGCAACCACATAATTGCACTCTTAAACCATTCAGAACAGCTTAGCAATTGCATAACAACGGCCAATTTTGCACATGCAAGCATTATTTACATATTTCCCCAGAAAATTAAAAAAAATCTATTTGGTAACTGTTGGAATTTGCTCTTGTATTGCCTATTTGTATTTACATGACGTGATGGTGGACAATTCAGTGTCATCAAGTCTCATTTTGCAAATGGATGAAGCATGTGATTTCAGTAACAAAGGTTTATTAACTGGTTGTTGGTTGCTCTTAGTTGGTATATATAGTGTGGGCATCCCAAACTGACTTCATTCATATGGTGGCTGTGTAGAGCATCTGACATCTTGCACTGGTTAATGTTTAACCGCCACATTAAATAAATGCATGTGTTGTGACTTTCAGTTGATTATCTAAATCTCTCCTTTCTATCTTTCAGACTAATATCCCCTTCCTGCAGAATGTATTGAGCAATAGCCAGTTCCTGTATTCCACAGTTGACACCCAGTTTATTGATGAGAACCAGGAACTTTTCAACCTCAAACCTACACAGAACAGAGCCCAGAAACTCCTGCATTATCTGGGTCAGTGTGTGTGTGCATTTATCATTGTGCTGCACCTGTGATGGCCTAAAATGCGTGAGAATGCATTTGTGTTTAAACATCTGCTGCATTTCTCCACAGGTCACATCATGGTTAATGGACCAATGACTCCTATTCCAGTTAAAGCCAAATCCTCATCTGTTGATCCAGTCATTCCTTTTGTTTCTCTGGGTAGGACACACACACACACACATACACACACACACACACACACACACACACACACATACATACACAAAAGTTATTTAATATAGTACATAAATTATGCCTCTTAAATATACTGCTTTAGCATACTTGCATGCTTGTGCTTTTGAACGCATACCAGCTTACAACTTTACAGTACATCATTAAATTATACACTAATGATTTTCTAATGGTTTGTTAATTGAGATGATACAATTTTGACAAATATTTAAAGTCCCCCGTAGTCAATAATTTTTATAATTTTCTTAAAACTCATCTTTGATCAACAAAGTGATTAATAATATAATAACTATTGACTAACCATCTACTAACAACTTGTCTATTTTGTGATTTGCTAATTTTTAAAGATTATCTACAGCACATTTGTAAGTCGTTAGCATACCACTTATTAATAATTTATGTACACATAGTCATGTTTTGTAAATTATAAGTTCACCATTAACTAATAACTTATAAATGACCTGGAACTGAATTAAAAAAACATTCATAAAATGTTAGCATATCACTTATTAATCATTTATGAACTTATAGTTATGTTTTGTAAATGATTAGGTCATCATTAACGAATAACATGACTTAAATCTTAACATTATTATAAAGTTGAACCCTTTAATGAAACCTGAGAGTTTTTTCTCATTCCACTAAAACTTTCAAAATTTAAAAAGTTCATAAATTAATATTATTGTACGTGAAGCATGTTTGAGCTTTCATTTGCCATATTTTATGCACACTTTGTGTGTTAATCAATGTTTATATGTGAATAAAAGCCTAAATTAAAAAGAGAATTTTTGAGTGAACTACCCCTTTAATTTAGTACCATTGTTCCTTTTTGATAGTTTAGTTACTCAAATCTGCACATGCATATCACAAACACACTTGCCACATCAAAAGTGTACCACAACAGATGTTTGTGGAATTCATACTCTTGTTTATAGCTGCCCTAAACATTGGCAGCACTCCCCCCACCCGCTTCTCTCTCTCTTTCTCTCTCTGTGGATGGACTAGAGTGTGATAATGCAGCTTTAATCCTTCCCTTCTCTCCTTCCCTCTGCCAAATGAAAGAGGGATCCGGTCACATTAGAAATCTCATTACAGGGGTTTAGGTGTGTGTGAGCCGCATATCATGTTCCCTCTGCGTGTGTGAGAGAGAGATTCCTGAGGGATAGATATGTCCATGCATATGTGTGTGTGCAATTAATTTAGCCAATTTTCTTCAATTCTCATTGGCATAACTTTTTTCTTGTTTGTTTAACATGATGTGTTGAAAAAAAATGTGTGTGATTCCCAAAGGACCCCTGATGGATTGTGTGCATACATGTATGCACACATGCATATCACAAACATGTATGAAATGAGCACATGAAAGCTCAAACATGTATGCGTATCCAAAAAAAGTTTTCCCACTTTCTTCCTGTTCTCAGTGCTTTAGCTGAGAGTTCTCAGTGGAGCTGGTTGTAGTTTGTAAAGCATATACAAAATCGTCCCCCTACACAATTGGACCAAATATGTGCCGTGTATGTAGGTGTGTGTATGGAAGAGGTCTTTCATGGGATAAAAAATGCATGTGTCTGTGTAAGTAGGTCACATCTGTGGTAGGTGTATCCCAAGCCTCATGAGATGCTCCTCAGCATTCAGACACACAATAAGCGATAAATAGGCTTTGGCCTTCATCTTTCCTTTCATATGGCCGCCAGCATTCCATACAGAGAAATTCCCACAGAGGCACATACATTTAAACTCACATGTGGGTGTATTTATGCCTTGAAATATGCAAATCTATGCATCAATGTCTTTCTTACTGCATTTCTATCATCGGTCTCCCCCGTCCTTTTTTATCTCATACTCCCTCTCTTATTGGACAGCATGATTTACTTTTATTTTTGCTTGAATAAGCTAGCGGCCCACCCATTTTTATATAGTTTTTAGGTGTTTGCCTCATTTGCATTAATAGAGAGAGTCGGTATGTCCGAATTTATTTGTAATGAAAGTTAGTGGCACCACCACCTGCCTGCTGGGTTAATGGCCCCTCAAACTGTCACATCTGAGATCAATGAATAGTAGGAATTTCCAGGTGTCTGTTGGTTGGTGGGTTCTTGTAGCTTTGCTACTAACCCGTGAGCTCCAGGCAGAAAAACAGTGCACAGGTGTAAAAGGTTTAGCAGAGGTTTACCATGGTCTGGTGTTAGCTGCTCAGCACATCCTTTTCTTCCTGTTCTCCTCAGCAAACATTCATGTGGCGTTCCTGTTCTTATTTCGGATTTACTTTGATTGGCTGCCAAAACGAGACACTGCATGACAGAGAATCAGTGAGAAGTGTCGGTGGCACTCATTCAATTGATCACCTGTTTCAAAGCCTTACGTGTGACAGGCCCACAATGAGAAGCAGTCATACTACTGCAACATCAGTCTATAACTGTTTAGCAAAGACAGTTAATAGTAGATAAATAGTAGATACAGTACCTAGAGGTGTGTGTGTATCTTGTCATTTCACTTTGCAAAGAACAAACAAAAAGATGCCTTAAGAATGCATAGATTCACTGCATGTTTTAACTTATTAGAATGCAGTTAGAATGCCTTCAGAATGTAAGATATGGGGGCAAAAATGCCCCTTTATGAGTTTTTGTCTTATATTTAGATCATATTATGTAGTTTAGCAATATCACATGAGCAGGAGTGCTGTTTTCCAGAATATCAGCACAATTATAAATCTAATATCGATTTTATTCAACAGTTAAATAAACAAGTTAATATTGTTAGTTATCAATATTGTCTGTTTTTGCTCTATTTCCCCTACTAAAATAGTTCTACACAAAGCTGGAGCAAAACAGTTAAATAAATCTGGTCAATGATTTGTTGAGTCAGTAATTATGACCTGTGCATGAAGATAGTCAATTGCTTCTTGCCTGAATGAATCGGATGAGTGAATAGCTCAATGACTCACTAATTAAGTGAATTACTTTCACATACTGGCAGTTTTAGTTTAATATTTAAAGTATACTTCATTTTTTTAAATAAAATAAAGCAATTTATAATTTATTATTAAAAAATTAATGTATTTTTTTAAATAAAATAAAACACAATATTTCATTTCATTATCAACAGAATCCTAGAAAATATTGAGATCATCATTTTTGTAAATGTTGTACACCCCCAAATAGTCCCCTGCTTTTATTAAGGTGTTTTGAGTTGGTCAGCTTGCTTTGTATGTGTGCTGGGTACAAATCACTTTGTTTTTATCTGTCCAGGTGAGCCACCTACGGGCTTCCGTGAAGTCCTGTTGAAAGAGGGTCCTGAGGGTTTTGCACGGGCAATTCGACAGCACCAGGGTCTTCTACTGATGGACACCACTTTCAGAGACGCCCACCAGTCCCTGCTGGCAACTCGCGTCAGGACACATGACCTCAAGAAGATTGCTCCCTTTGTGAGCCACAACTTCAATAATCTCTTCAGCCTGGAGAACTGGGGAGGCATGAGACATTTCCTAATACACATACACATTCACACTCACACAGAAATGGCGAATTCATTAAATAATTACTCTATTTCAAATCAGCAGTAATTGAATGTTCATGTTTAGGGTCACTAAGATTATTGTCTTTGTATTCCAAAGATTTTTTTAGATGTTCCACAGCTCTGTGTGTGTTTTGGCTTACTGAGGATCAATTCAGCCTTTGATATCACTTCAGTCTTTGACTTGACCTTAAAACCTCTCTTTCTGTCTCTAGGAGCAACATTTGATGTAGCGATGCGTTTTCTCTGGGAGTGTCCGTGGAAGAGACTCCAGGAGCTCAGAGCTCTGATTCCCAACGTCCCATTTCAGATGCTACTACGTGGAGCCAATGCTGTGGGATACACAAACTACCCTGATAATGCTGTGTTCAAGTGAGATCACACACACATTTCTGTTGGCTGTTATTTTCTATCCTCTACTTCTAATCTTTCCCTCAAAGAAACCCTTCTACATATTTAAATGTTTATTATTTAGTATATTTATTATTAAGTTGTTTTCCTTGTGAGGGCTGTTGGCTTGCCCACACAATTTAGGTGATTACATTTGTAGGCACAACATGAAAACACACACACATAAACACACAATAGAAGGACTGAGAGTTAGAGCTGATACCGTTGCAGCAGTAAACACAGTTTTAGTGCTCTTCACATTCATTTTTTATATTAGCTTGAGTATTAAGCTAATACTTAATGCTATTTTGCAGTAATCTGCTTGTAGACACAGTAGTTAGGATTTTCTTATGCTTTCATTATAGGCAAAGTTTGCTCACAAATGTAACAAATACACTAATAATTAGTTTTAACTTTTGGTGACTTTCATCTTAAAAATTTCATATTCCATAATAAAAACAACATACTGATTGTATCAGTTGGAAAGTACTTTGGCAGGCAGCAAAATGTCTGATGTCAGTGGCTTGACTTGAATGTGCATTCACACAAATGTTGCTCTTTACTCTTATAAACCATAAATGTCAGTTTTGAAGGAGTTGACTGTAGTGCAGAGCTGACTTTATTTTCATTGATCTTCACTCTCTCTTTTTCTAGATTCTGTGAGGTAGCCAAAGAGAATGGAATGGATATCTTTCGTGTTTTTGACTCCTTGAATTATATTCCCAACATGCTTTTGGGGATGGAAGCAGCAGGGGCAGCGGGAGGTGTGGTGGAGGCGGCCATTTCATACACTGGAGACGTGTCTGACCCCATGAGACAGAAATACTCACTGGAGTACTATCTGAAGCTGGCCAATGAGCTAGTTAAGGCTGGAACACACATACTGGCTATTAAGGTAGATCATGTGTGCATCGCACAGTATTGTCCTGACAATCATATGTTTAACACTCATACAAGCAGAGGTGAAGAATTTGCCGATATAACCACTGTTTTTTTTGTGTCAGGACTGAGGAAATAGCATGGTATTTTTTGGCAGTTACTCAAAGATGTAATGACTGAAGACATTGACAGACAGTAATAATCGTTCTAGCTCTGTTATTTCTGTTTCTTCTTTTTTTTTTTTTTTTTTGCTTTGTTGATCTGCTGTAATGATACAGTGATCATCAAAAATTTTCTTTTCTGTGGGGTTCACTTGAGTGGTTAAAAGCTGCTCTTCTCTCTTTTCTTCTCAGGATATGGCTGGCCTGCTAAAGCCCGAAGCCAGCCGTATACTGATTGGTGCATTGCGGGACCGTTTCCCAGACATCCCTATCCACGTTCATACTCACGATACGGCAGGTGCAGGAGTCGCGGCAATGTTAGCCTGTGCACAATCAGGTGCAGATATAGTTGACGTAGCAGTGGACTCAATGGCAGGCATGACCTCTCAACCGAGCATGGGTGCCATTGTAGCCTGCACCAGAGGAACCAAACTTGATACTGGTGAGTGGACAACAATTGTACAAATGTGCTGTCAACTAAATTTCACAGGCAAAAAAAGCTCCATTGTCAGTAATGTAGCGATGCACAGCTCACCATGCTCTTATCTGTTGGTCTGTGCAGCAAATTCACTTGACCAACTTGAACTTGAGCGAAATCTGTACCTTAATAGCAATTCTACTTTTAAAAACGAGTCAGAGCCTTAGGCTACTTGGCAGCGCTCTTGACATACACCACACCGCTTCAGGGAACACAAGTTTTGGCTCGAGGTCCTTTCTCGATCATGCTCCCGTCTCCCCTCTCTTACCACTTCCTGTCTCTCCTTCTGCCCAAAAAATATAACCTAACAATATAAAAATGTGTGTGTGTGTGTGTGTGTGTGTGTGTGTGTATAAACAATATAAATAACAGTGAGTTGAAACAGTCAGTAATACAATAAAAATGAATAACATTACAAAAAAGAAGAAATACAATAGAAAAAAGATACAAATAAACAATTTAGCCTACTAATAATAATAGTATACTATACTGAAATTGATAAAGTAAACAAGTGTTAAAAAAAAAACCCCACAGCAACAGGTTTATTGGCTGCTGTCACTTTAAGACCAAATGCACAGATCTTATACACTAACTAGCATTCAATTACTTTATGTTCATTAAAAACATAACTGACTGTATTTAAGAGAAACTTGCCAAGATGAACATTTTGATCTATTTTTGTGTGCACATGTCAGTTTAAGCATACACATTTGAAGCCCAAAGTAACCTACATTTCTCTCCGTCTCGGATCGAATACACAGAAAGCCGCCTGGGGAACAGTGTTTCTATCGCAGCTCAAGACGTTTTTAACTATTTTTAGTATCAAGCACGTCCGACTCCAGCAGGAGACTGTATATTACGACAGTTTCATTACATAATTAGACTGATTTGAACGTCACGTAAGAAGGGAGACAGACCTCCGCTTTAAAGGAAAGGAACGGAATGCAGCATTGTTTTCTTAATAGTCATTGGAAACCAAAATCAAAAACAAAACTAAAATTCTATTACTCGCTCAGCCCTAGTCATTACATCACCTTTGAGACCAAGGGGCCCCCTGGTGGTTTAGGGGCCCTACGCAACTTGCGTACTTTGCAAATAGGGAGGACCGGCGCTGCGCACACACACACACACACACACACAGACACACACACACACACACTACTATTCAGAAGTTTGGGGTTTATAATGTTTATATATATATATATATATATATATATATATACACACTGATCAGGCATAACATTATGACCTCTGACATGTGAAGTGAATAACACTATAATAACCGCAGACCAGTCAGGGTGCCCATGCTGACCCCTGTCCACCACCAAAAGCGCCAACAGTGGGCACGTGAGCATCAGAACTGGACCACGGAGCAGTGGAAGAAGGTGGCCTGGTCTGATGTATCACGTTTTCTTTTACATCACGTGGATGGCCAGGTGTGTGTGCGTCACTTACCTGGGGAACGCATGGCACCAGGAAGCACTATGGGAAGAAGGCAAGCCAGCGGAGGCAGTGTGATGCTTTGGGCAATGTTCTGCTGGGAAACCTGGGTCCTGCCATTCATGTGGATGTTACTTTGACACGTACCACCTACCCAAGCATTGTTGCAGACCATGTAAACCATTTCATGGAAACGGTATTCCCTGGTGGCTGTGGCCTCTTTCAGCAGGATAATGCGTCCTGCCACAAAGCAAAAATGGTTCAGGAATGGTTTGAGGAGCACAACAACGAGTTTGAGGTGTTGACTTGGCCTCCAAAATTCCCCAGATCTCAATCCAATCGAGCATCAGTGGGATGTGCTGAACAAATAAGTCCGATCCATGAGGCCCCACCTCGCAACTTACAGGACTTAAAGGATCTGCTGCTAACATCTTGGTGCCAGATACCACAGCACACCTCAGGGGTCTAGTGGAGTCCATGCCTCGATGGGTCAGGGCTGTTTTGGCAGCAAACAGGGGACCAACACAATATTAGGAAGGTGTTCATAATGTTATGCCTGATATATATATACACACATACACACACAAATTGTCAGCTTTGTAGTTTTGTCGGTTAATTGCACTATTGTCATGGCACAGCAACAGTTTGAAAAGACTGAATGGGGCTGAGAAACTTAGTTGAAGTGAGGACAAACATTAAGTAAAACATTTACGTTTTCATAGATTGTGTTTTTGGCCATGTCAATACATGTGCAGTTTTTATTCATCAGGCTGCCTATGGTCAGTTAATGCTGCCTAAGTTACAGTCAGGCTCAATTGATTAATCATGTCTAATTAGTCAAGTTGCTGAGCTCATTAATCAAGGGACCCAGCAGGGACTGTTGTCATATATCAATACTTTTATACAGTTTGTGTGCTGTGGTGTATGTGTGCTGTGCTGTCCATGTGAGTGTGATAATTGCTGTGTTCTGAGAGGTGTGTTAAACAAAAGACCTGCAGTAGCAGAGAGGGAATATGTTGACACACACTGGACAAAGACTAATGACAGCGAAAAAAAGAAAGGTAGAGAATCTTACCTACCCTTTCCCCCATTTTGTTTTTAACTGCTCTTACACATTTATTTCCTCTTCCTCCACTTCATTACTGTCAAAGTTAAATCATACCTACTCTGCCCAGCATTTCGCTCCCTCTCTTCCCCTCTCTGTCTCCCCAATATGGTTCCTTTGGGACATAGTGGTTAGTTAATGGCCACTGCGCTTCAGTTTCAAATTCTCCAGAGTCTAATCTTATGCTCTTGGACGATCTCTCATGTACCCACATCATGCACAACAATCTGTCAATGTCGATCTTTAAACACTGAGATACCCATTTTAACCTGATGGCTCAAAGATGAAAACCAGAGAAAAAATGGGGAAATGAATTAAGAGCATAATAAGAGAGAGAGAATTCTCCTTTTGTCTAAGAGAAAAATCAGATTTTTACATTTTATGTGGAAAATATGAGTGGTGCTTGCTTATGTGGAAGTTCCCACCACCACAATGCTAGTGTGTTCTGGGAGGTTGCCAGATTGTTGCTATGCAGTTGCTAAAGTGTTCTGGGTGGATTTCTGTTCACACATGTGTTCTGCACAAATATTCGGTCCAGTTTTCTAATGTGATTTGTCTGTTTAGATCAATGCATAAAAAAACAGCAGATGGGCTGAACAACAATGCAATTTCACTCTCTGACAGTAGGTGGCACTTATAGAAAAGCAGAATACCCAGGTTACCCTAGTTAAGGGGTGGTCAAACTACACTTTTTGTTCTGTTCTATTTCGCTGCACTCTAGAGTTTGTTTGGTAAACTCTGACCTGTGAATTTGTATCACATGAAGACGTCAAGAACGATACGTCACGTTGTAACCTCAAGAAATTTTGCATGCTATTGTGACCGCCCCTTTACTCCGTGACATGAAACACTGTGCAAAAACCTTTATAATAAGATTTTTTTTTTTTTTCTTGAGAACCAAATGAGCTTTTTCGAAAATACTATGTAAATTAGTTGTCTAGTCAGTTGTTACGAAAATAGATGAACCGTAGATAGCAAAAAATGCCTAGAAATTGTGTGAGGTTACAACTGAATTTAGAGATATACACATATCTTTTGTTGTTTTCTAGCACATGAAGCATGTAAGTATGTGTGTTAAGTACACAGTTTTTTATTCATGAGCGCATCTGTTGAGGTAATTGGTCACGGTAGACCTCTAGTTTCATGAAGATCCCTTTTTCCCTCTCATCACTCTCTCTTATTGTCATTGGTTTTCTCTCTAGTGTATTGCGCTGGTTAATTTAGTTGCCAGTGTAGCAGGCTAGCGCAGGTAAAGCTTTAGCTCACTGTCTCTGCATGAGCCGTTAGAGCCATTTGTTATTAATGCCACACACACATTTATTGTACCACGCTTGTCAGAGCCTCTTACACGCATCTTGTTTTCATTCTCTATGTTCCTTGTTTTCTTTTGTTTTCTCTTTTTTAGATTGTATATTTCTATCTGTATTGCCCTGACTAGCTGCCCTGCCATTGATTTGTGTTCTCTGGCTGAGCTCCATATTTGGTGTTTCGCTCTCTCTCTCTCTCTCTCTCTCTCTCTCCTTTGTCTTCCCCGTCTTTTCTCTTTTCTGTTCTAGCACACATTGCCACTTTCACATATTCTCTCCCATTTTTCCTTCCCTACAGGCTTTTTCATTCACATCTTCTAATCTTTCCCTTTATTTCCTGTTTTCACCCATTCTCTTCCACCTACACTCATCTGTTCTTATATGTTTGTTTTTTCTTCTGCATCTGTAAGTTCTTTTTCTTCCATTTCCATGTTTTTCTATGCAGTCTTCAAGCCCACTGCTTCCACTAACACTTCTCTCTCATGCTCCATCTGTCACTTTTTCTCTCCATCTCTCGATTAAGTGGAAAGACAAGTTCAATCTTACAATCACAATCAAACCTTTTATCCCTGTGCAAGCCCTTTATGTTCACTTTTAAAAGGCTCACTCACTGCTTTGTCTTCAGTCTTCTCTCTCTCTCTCTCTCTTTCTCTCTTACTCCCTTACACACACACATAAATTATATGTTAGGTATAATGATAGGTGCGCCTATCATTATGAGGACATTCAGCATAATGTTTTCTACACTGTACAAACTGTATATTCTATCCCCTACCCATAACCTTACCCATCACAAAAAAAAACTTCCTGCATTTTTACATTTTTAATAAAACATTGTTTATTATGTTTTTAAGCCATTTTAAATAAGAGGACTCATAAACCACATTTACGTGTAATATCAATGTAATACCCATGTCATTATACAAATTTGTGTCCTCATAATCATATAAACAAGCACACACACACACACTGTAAACTCAAATAAGTTGGCAAAACTCAAAAAAAAATTAAGAAATTCAAAGTTTAAGTAAGCAGAACTGGCAGATTTTTATTTTGTACTTATACATTTGCATCGTCTTAACTTAAAATGTTTGAGTACACTAATTCATACATTTAACTTAAAATTTTCATGTAACCTCAATGTGAACATTTTTATTAGTGTAAACATAGCTATAACAAGCTAATTCAGAAAATGTTTACTTGCTAATTTGCTAACATGTTAACAATAGCATGGTATAACACTTGCTGAATGAGCGCAGCAATATAAGGCATTTAACATACTTGCTCCCAGCCCAGTTTCAGTTAAACATAAGTTTGTCTAAATTAAAAGAAATAAGTTCATAAAACACAAAACATTGAAACAGTTCAGTTTACCTAAAATATATCAGTTTTGTGAACTTGAAAGAAAAAGAAAGTGCAAAATACTCATAAAAGTCAATTTGACTGAACTAATTTGTTTAAGTTTGTCCTACTCAAACCAATTAATTATTTTGAGCGTTAGGGTTTACAGTGCACACACACACTTTCTTTCTGCCTTATTGAAAATTTTGTGTCAGTCTGCATTGATGTTACTCTAAATTCCATCATGAACAAACTGTTCTGACCTCAGAGCTCAACACAAAATGTAACACTTAGCGTTAGTGTTGTTTAGTTTCTAACATTTTAGTTTTAGCCCTTGCTTTTGTCTGAGAACATAATGTATAGAATTATGTATCATATAATCATTATTGTGCTACTGTGTGTTGTCCTTGCTGGAAAAGCATCTCAAGTTGCTAATTATATCTAGTTTAAGCTGGTCTAGCTGCACGGGAAAGACTGTTTCAGACTTTGCATATGACTCTTTATATCGTAATTGCAATTTTAAAATCTTAATTCTCGATTATGACTTAATATCTCAGTGTGATTTTTCATCACACAATGCAACTTTATGTTTTACAATATGACATTATTTTGAGCTTTATCTCACAATTAACTTTTGATTATTCTGAGGTGGAAACAGGCTTCCATACTCACATCCTTATCTAAGTTGCTGTTATATTAGCTGGTCGGACAGATGGTCTCCCAGCTAAAAAGTACCAAAAACCCCTCTAAAACCATCAAAACAGACCAGATTAACCACGCTCGGCTAGGCAACCACCTTAGGCTGGTTTAAGCTGGGGGTTTTTTTTCCAGCAGTGCTGTGAAAGTGAATGCCACAATTTGTTTAGAGCCTTGTCTTAAATCTGCTGTAAGCATTTTTCTTAGAATACCATGCATCAAATATTTCTGATACCTGACAGATATCACTGAAATAGGTGCCTTGGGAAAATCACACTTGTCTCTAAGACAGCAAATAAAAAATAAAAAAAAAACAATCAAAAACTGGTTCATATTGCACTGTCATTTATATCTATATATGCAAGCACACATACATACAGTACATACTTGTTCATAAATACACAGCCATTTTAGGGGCATTTAGGGCCGTTTATCTACTGTAGTGACACATTAGAGAATGATAGAGTTCATTGAGTACAGCACATGATGTACATTGACATCACTTAATGGACTGGTTACTATTTGACTATTGGAGTGATGTGATGCAAACCCAGCAGGGCCATTATAATAGCAGAGAGCTTCTCACTTATGGAATATGTGTGTGTGTGTGTGTGTGTGTGTGTGTGTGTGTGTGTGTGTGTGTGTGTGTGTGTGTGTGTGTGTGTGTGTGGCCTGTAGACAGGAAAGATGACTCTTGTGGAATCAGGCTTAATTAAATCCGCATTGATTATTACAGTCTGACTTTATGCAGGGTCTTTATTGATGGATTGATGGTGTGTTTTGAGATGTGTTAGATTAGGACAGCAGTATCTGTCAGTCAAATGTTCCTAGCAAAAAGAGAGACAGAGCTACTAACACCATCACTTAAATGCCTTTGAAAGGACAGGGTGATTAATTTCACTAAATTGATACTTTCAGCCCAGTCATTTCCGTCTTTAATATATTTCTGTCTTTCCTAGGTTTTAAAGACAACTTTACAGATGACTAAGTGACTCTATTCACTAATTACTCTGAGCAGTCACCGTCTTGTTAAACAGATTTGAAAAGGCACAGTTTGTGTGAATATGAAATTCATATTATGAACATGGAATAGTTATGGTTAAATAATTGATATAGCCAAACCTGTGACCCGTACATCATTTGCATCATTTTTAAGCATTACATTGCTTATAAACAGCCTACACTTAGGATAATGTACAGTCAATACAGACCCCTGCTCTGCGTAGGGGCGATGATCACCCTGTCTGGCTGACTGTACAGTACATTTTCCTGCTAATTACGTGACTACTTATCAGATAAATAAACAGACATGAAATATTGATTTTGTTTTTCTATGTGATACGAAATCTAGCAACATTCGCACAGCTTTTTTTATTTTTATTTATTTATTTATTTTATTTTTTTGGAGAGCGGTAACATTTACTGGCAAAAATATTTATCATATTATAAATTAATTATATATTTTATAATATAATTTTTTTTTAATATTTCATAAAAATGTTTATTAAAAAATCTAGCATTCCAGAGAATCATGTAATAGAGCTCAGCAGTGTTCAAGTTGAATGATGATATAACAAGCTTTGATTTGGAAAAAAAAAAAAAGGAAAGAAATTCAGACAAATAATTCAACACAATAAATTTGAAGAAAATTAAAGTTGAAGAAAAAAAATATATAGGTAGCACTTTAGTATGGGGAACAATTCTCACTTTTAACTAGTGCTTATTAGCGTGCATATTGGCCGTTTATTAGTACTTATAAAGCACATGTTAATGCCTTATTCTGCATGACCATATTCAACATCCCTAAATCCTACCCCATACCTAAACTTAACCACTACAACAACTACCTTGCTAACTATTAATAAACAGTAAATTAAGAGTTTATTGAGGCAAAAGTCATAGTTAATAGTGAATATGTGTTCCAATATGTGTTCCCATTTGTGAGGTCAGGCACTGATATTGACGAGAAGACCTGGCTCGGTGTCTCCGCTCTAATTCATCCCAAAGGTGTTCTATTGGGTTGAGGTCAGGGCTCTTTGCAGGCCAGTCAAGTTCCTCCCCACCAAACTCACTCATCCATGTCTTTATGGACCTTGCTTTGTGCACTGGTGCACAGTCATGTTGGAACAGGAAGGGGCCATCCCCAAACTGTTCCCACAAAGTTGGGAGCATGAAATTGTCCAAAATGTCTTGGTATGCTGAAGCATTAAGAGTTCCTTTCATGGAACTAAGGGGCCAAGCCCAACCCCTGAAAAACAACTCCACACCATAATCCCCCCTCCACCAAACTTTACACTTGGAACAATGCAGTCAGGCAAGTACCGATCTCCTGGCAACCACTAAACCTAGACTTATCCATCGGATTGCCAGACAGAAAACATGATTCGTCACTCCAGAGAACACGAAGTGATTGGAACACCTGAATTCAATGATTTGGAGGGGTGTCCCAATACCTTTGGCAATATAGTGTATATGTAAGTAGTTTGAGTGTATAGTGAGATTTGCAGTGCTTTACGGGATAGGTCGATCTCGGCAGAGCTCTTTTGGCACATTTTGTTCACCACAGTTTTCTGATTCAAAAAATTTAATTGAAAAAGTAATTTTTTAAAATTGAAAATTTGTGTCTTATATCACTATATGATATTGTTTTATGAAAGCAA
Source organism: Ctenopharyngodon idella (assembly GCF_019924925.1). Taxonomy (NCBI): domain Eukaryota; kingdom Metazoa; phylum Chordata; class Actinopteri; order Cypriniformes; family Xenocyprididae; genus Ctenopharyngodon; species Ctenopharyngodon idella. Next base: position 22,285,235 of record NC_067226.1, read on the forward strand.
TAAGCAATGTGAAGCCATATGGCTTATTATTACAGTGACATTGCGGCATTTGTAACACTTCTCCTGTCACGCAGGTGTTTCTCTGGACAGAGTGTTTGACTACAGCGAGTACTGGGAAGTGGCTCGTGGTCTGTACGCTCCCTTCGACTGCACCGCCACAATGAAGTCTGGTAATGCAGATGTTTATGAAAATGAGATCCCAGGGGGCCAGTACACCAACCTTCACTTCCAGGCCCACAGCATGGGCCTCGGTAACAAGTTCAAAGAGGTGAAGAAAGCCTACGCTGAAGCCAACAAACTGCTGGGAGACCTTATCAAAGTAAGACCTCCAAAAATCTAATTTTGATATCAAATGTGTCACCCACTCTTTCTTTTCTTTTCTTTTCTTTTCTTTTTTTTTCTTTTCTTTTCTTTTCTTTTCTTATTTGTTTCTCTGTCCCTCTCTCCTCCTCCCCTGTTCCACATACTGAAGTATGTCCTTGAAGGCCAGTGTGACTTCTTCGTTTCTATTGGATTTGCTGTCATTTAAATTCCACAAGTATATAGTCGCGGCTCTGTCGTTTTTTGTCCCTGTTGGTTCAAACCTAACAATTAACTTAAAACATAGAAATTATCCGCAGTGTACCCTAAATTTTGCATGTAGACTAAATAGCAATTTCATCACAGGCCCACTTCCTTCTATCCTCTGTTCCCATTAAAATAATTACTCATTACAAAATTTTTTTAGAGGCTTTGAAAGGATATTTCTCAGTCAACATGATGAGCTGACGTTCTGTCACCATCCAGAATCTCTGTGACTAACATAAGAACAACTTCTGCCGCTTTCTGTCAGAGGAACAGTGTGATAGTGAGTGTTCTGGTTATCAGTTGATCTGCCTCATAAACTGATACCAGCAGTCAGTGTCACCTGCCAGTGTTGGGTTCTGCTATACTGCACTCTGTCTCCGAATTAACCGATCAGCTCAAATGTGTCTGGAATCACTTGCTTCAGTCTTTTGCTCAATGCAATCATTTATTGGGATTCTCCTAATATAAGTTTCTGTTTACCTCCAGTGTATCTGCATGTGGTTGTTATTCAGTTCACATTTTTTATCTTGTTTTCTGTCAGTGCATTCCTGCCTGCACTCGTTTTTTTGTTTTGTTGTTGTTATTTTTTCACACCATCTCTCTCCAATTTAGTTTATGGGTTTGGGGGAAATGGCTGGACTTTGGGATCTTGTGGTGATATTCCATTTACATTCCTTTTGCTGTTGCCATCTCTCTCTCTGTCAGAGTGTGTTCAGAATAGCATGTCACATTCTATTTTTAAAAGAAAGTAGTAGGCTTATGCATTATTTATTCTTTGTACAGTATGTGAATTGTCTTTATGCATGGAATACCTGGATGACCTAATATATTTGGCAGAATGGGCCGTGCTGTAAAACGAATGAACCAGGAGTGATATTATTATATTATATCATATTATTATCATATTTTTATCTCATATTATTTATTCACTTTTATTTTAAGAATGAACAACAGTAAAGTGACACTAAAGACTTTACATTAGCCGCTTTTCCACTGTCATTTCAAAAAATTCTTGTTGCTTAACCATTCCGTTCCATGGCACGTATGTGGTTTCATTTTCCACTGTGGGGCTATAATACAAATGCATCAGTCGTTGCCTTGATAATGTAAAAAATGTAACCCAACCAAGCTGAGAATTCGATCAGTTTGTAATCATCCCAGGCCAAACCAAGCTAAAGTGGAAGTATAACCGGAACCATTCCTTACCGCTCTTAGAACTGTTCGGCCCGATGGTGGAAAAGTGGCTATTGTTAAAGTTTCAAATAAAAGCCATTCTTTCTATTCATCAAAGAATCCTGAAAAAAAATGTATTACTGTTTCCACAAAGATATTTAGCAGCACAACTGTTTTCAACATTGATAATAATAAGAAATGTTTCTTGAGCACCAAATCAAAATCATTTCTGAAGGATGAATGGCTGCTGAAAATTCAGCTTTGCCATTACAGGAACGAATTGAAAGCATATTAAAATAGAAAACAGTTTTAAATTGTAATAATATTTCACACTGCAGTTTTTTTGATCAAACAAAAGCAGCCTTGGTGATCATAAACTTCTTTCAAAGAACATTTAAAAATCTCTATATTAAAAATATTTACAGCATCTTGTATATGTTGCACAGTAAGCATTATGCTAGTTTTACATTCTGAACACAACCTTCATGTCTTGCTCTTCCTTGCTATCCGGTTTGCTGGGACACACACCAACACACACTCCACTAATTCTGTTTCTATTGAAGCAACAGCAAGGACTGACACACACAACCCGAGTTCTCGAGTTCAAAGCGCGCTCTGTCCATGCCGATGGCCAAACAGATGTACGCTGTCAATTAGCCAGAAATCCCCTGTGCAATAACACAGGAGAGAGTAAACACTGCTACAGTAGGTGCGTGTCTGTGTTCGTGTGTGTGTGTGTGTGTGCTTGTTTAACCTACATTGTGGGGACCAGCCAGCGAGGGAAATGGATTAATTAACATACAAAGTGATGCAGAAAGAATTCTTTGATGGGTAGGTTTAGGGGGATAGAATATACAGTTTGTACAGTATAAAAACCATTATGTCTATGGAGAGTCCCTACAAAGATACCAAAACCTAACGTGTGTGTGTGTGTGTGGTCCTGGTAAACCCTACGTTATGGGTGCCCACAAAGATGGCAATATCTGAAACCTTTGTCCATATGAATCATACAGAATAATGTTTTTTTGAAAATCTAAAAATGCAGAAAGTTTTCTGTGATGAGTAGGTTTAGGGGTAGATTTAAGGTTAGAGGATGGAATAGACAGTTTGTACAGTATAAAAATCATTATGTCTATGGAAATTCCCCATAAAACATGGAAATCCAATGTGTGTGTGTGTGTATGTGTGTGGGAGAGAGAGAGAGAGAGGGAGGAAGCAAAGACTGAGAGACAGAAGCGGAGAACGACTGATATGTACACAGAAGGATTACTGTACGTCAGAAAAACAGTAAGAGGAGAATCTGACAGGCATGAGGATTACTGTGTGTGTGTGTGTGTGTGTGTGTGCGTGCGTGTTTGATCCCCTCTTAATCCTGTCTCAGTCTCATCTTATAACACTTTCCCCGACAGCCTCCATCACAGTGACTTGGCCTGACTGAGTTTTGCATTGTGTCTGGGTACTTAACAAATCCTCTACTTAATTAACAACCCATTGATTTCTCTCTCTATTCGAACTAAAGGCAAAAGTTAAAGGATTCTGTAACTGAGGCCGGCTTCCTCATAATTTGAAACTTTTACCAGAAATGTGCTTTCTTTTGGCTTCAGACATTCCTGCTGAGCATTGGACCAACAATGTAGCCAAATAGTAAAGATTGGGGGTGAGTGGGGACCAAATGTAATTCTTTCTCTCTGTTTTTTTTTTTTTTTTTTTTTTTGTATTTCTTTTAATTGATCAGCCACTATTCTGAATTTTCAGGATGCGTATTTCAGTGGTTCCCAAACTTTTTAAAGTAACATAACCCCCGAGGCATTTAACATCCTTCTGCGTACCCCCTCTCTTCCACACTTTTTCCATGAAGGGACAATATTTTCCTCTTTAAAATTATGTTTAGGTGCATTTTTTACCTTTATAAAGGCACATTTTTCTAACCCCATTAAATGTATGTCATGTTTTGTGTAAAATTCTTAAAATTCTGTCAACTTAATTATTAATTTAATAAATAAAGCAATAAAAACTAAATCAATACTTTCAATCAAATGAAATCAGGATCAACAAAAGTTATCTTTGTACTGCAGTGGCACAAGCTGCATCTAGATGCATTTACACACTGTTTAATGCGGCTCAGAGGTGGCATGAATTCAGTTACAATGGCACAAATGGGCTTATGTTATGAAATAATATTTTTAAAAAAAAAGTTCAATAGAGAAATATGAAATGATGGTAAAAATGAAGTGATACTTTTAAATATTAAACTAAAACTGCCGGTTGGTGACGGTAAGTCACTGTCTTTTTAATGAGTGAGTCATCAGGTCATTCATTCATTCAGTAACGAAGCAAGTGTCTGTATTTATGAATGGGTCACTGAATCATTGACTCTCCCGATTCATTCAGATTTGTTCACTGATGAAACACTGCTGTGTGTTGCTTGGAGACGCACAACAGTACTGCTGTGGCTTTTGTTGGAACTGTTATTTTGTTTCAAAATAGAGCGAACTATGGAGGCTTGTGTAAAAGAAAATTGTGACTTTTTCCTGTTTTTACATTAGAGGTGGCATTTTGCCTGTTACAAATGCATGCTCGGTATTAATGTTTTTTTAAGGTGGGGCAGATTTAAATGAATGGCAAAACTCAGCATTTTGTTTGCATACCCCCAGGGGTATGCGTAACACAGTTGGGAACCTCTGGTGTATGCTGCTCTGTACTGGATACTATGTATGAATATGCATATAAACAATCAAACAGAAATAAAATCAAAACTGACTAATGATGCAGAAAAAATAGTTGTACTGTAGGTCACAGATGGGATTGTAGGGAGAGATGAAGATAAGAAATATAACAGGTGTGCTATGAGGATGATGAAGGAGGTTCTTTATCTCAGCAGAGTAGCTCACAGTGCATTTTATGTGTTGAATTAATATGTACATTTTTTACTATTCGTTGTTAAATACACTCTACCGTTCAATATTCAAAAGTTTGGAGTTGGTACGATTTTTACGGTTTTGATTTATTTTTTATTTATTCATTCAGCAAGGATGCATTTAATAGATCAAAATGAAGACATTTATAATATTAAAAGATTTTTATGACAAATAAATGCTTTTGAACGAATCATCAAAGAATCCTGAAAAAAAAAAATTTATCACATGCAATTTCAAATAGCACAACTGTTTTCAACATTGACAATAATAAGAAATACTTGAGCACCAAATCAGCATATTAGAATGATTTCTGAAGGATCATATGACACTATATATAAATATTTAAGGATAAGAGACTTACTCATATGTCTCATAATATGCCTTTTATGAGAATAAAGTCATAAGATTTGCAAGAATAAAGTAGTAATATTTTTAGAATACTACTTTAATCTTGTCCTGTTACTACTTTGTTCTCGAAAAAAGGTTTATTTTCCAAATGTTATGACTTTGAAAACAACATTAATTCTTGAAAACAACATAAAATAGTATCCCACACACAATAACCACACTACAAAATAGTATGGTACTCTGCTATTCTGAACACAACCAATGTCTTAGACAAAGCAGGAGCACTCCAGCTACCATGACTCTTTAGGATTTTATTTAACATGAGCTCCAGCATCTTGACTTCAAATGACTGTGGCTGGATGAAGGAAACGTTTACGCTTAATTTAGTGAAATCACATTTGATTATCCAGACAGTTAAGTTTGCATATTATGGAGAGTCATTTCTCTATGAACAGTGTTCCCTGGGTGAGATTTCTGAAGCAGAAGAGTTATGCAAATGTGTCAGCATTTTAACACATGCAAGTTAGCCTACTCGTGTAATGGTTTGCAATGTTGACATTTATATGCATAAGAAGTTTTATAATTGGTCACATTAGGGTTTGGAGGTCTCTACTGTATCATCCACTACAGTCCCAGCAGTGCTAGAGTCACTCAGGGTTGTTGCTAAACCCTTTGCTCTGAAAAAGTCTTTGCACATGTCATGTCTGCGGCTTTGTATTTAAACAAGGGTATTAACCTTGTGTAACCTTTGTCTAGGAGTCTGTTACAAAACTTAAAATGTCACTCACATTTATTTATTTCCTTTTTTGACCTACTCCCAACCATACAGTCTGTGCTTACAGTTTGTTGTTGTTGTTTTTTTTTTATATATAATGTTAATAAAATGATATCCTTTGAAATACTTTGGAGTGTAATGTTAAATTATAACCACTACTATGGCACATATCAAAATATCTGATACCATCATTGTACCACAGTGGCGAGGCCAGAAATTTTAAAGTGAGTGGACCTTGATGAAATAGGGTGGAACAATGCCTACTCTCAAATTACTTCATTTTTATAATACATGGCATAAAAATAATTTGACAGTTTAGATTAGTTAAATGTGATTTATTGTCAGCCAACAGTTTCATGAAAACAACAAAATTAATTCATAAATAAAATAAATAATGAACAGAATAAGAACAATAAATGAAGATAAATGATCATAGGTGGAGTGTGTGTAAGGCTTTGTCTTCCCCGGGCCATGGACTTGAGACTAGCATGGAATTTTCTCACTCAAACCACTGCGTGCTGCTGTTTGTGATTGCTTTTAGAGGGAAAGCTGCCCATATCTGCTGGTCTAGAAACCATTTTCTCTGTAATAATAGTATATTGGTGATTTGGCAAAGGACCCCATGCATACAGTATCTGTGTTTGTGCTATGGAGAGCATCAAAGGTTTCTATTTACAACATCTCGATTTATTGAACGCAATGGCCAATCAGAGGTACTTAAGTTAGACTCCACTCACCGCACATAACATGTTTTTTGTCCAGCATTGAGTTCTATACACTCACAAATCCTCTCATTATAACAAAGTGTAGACATTATGTAAACAAGAGATTCATTGTGCAGTGTAGACAGCTTCATTGATTATAGAGGAACTTGGTGAGATGAACTGAGATGAGTGACAGCTTTTTAGTGATTATTAGGGGCCGCTCTTTGCGTGCTTTCTAGGCGATATATAATCAATTCAGAATTTGAATAAAACTTTTATTTTTTATGCTTGAACAGCGGCCACGTACACGCTGCAAATTTTGGGAGTGACATCTGATAAATTCTTTTATTTGAGCGATTATTATTGTCATATATGTGTGATTTTATTTTTTCTGCTTTCCCAAAAAAAAAAAAAAAATTGTGTCTCATTTGATTGGGTGGACCAGCCGTCAATCTGAGTGGGCCAGTGCCACCCTGGCCCTTATGTAGCCTCGCCACTGTTATACCATAAGGTTTTTTAAGGGAACACTTTCAAAGTGCATATAGCCAGCACAGAAAGTGGAACAGTTGACTGCAGTTTTGCTGTACATAAGGTATTTTTTCCACTGAATGCTGAACTATTTATGTGAAAGAAAAATGGTGTGACATTTAACTTTTTATTCCTCTCCTTAATCTCTTGCTTTTTTCCTTTCTTCACCCTGTGTGTCTTTACTGCTCTCAAATCCTCATGGATCTCTCATTTCTAAACAGTTCTCACACTCAAATGTTTTGTTCTTTTGGTTCTTTAGTCATTTTCTGTTTCTGTCCTGAATCCCATACTCTTCATACAGTCACTTTATTGTCTGAATCTGAATGACCTTTAGAGGATGTTTAAATTAGATTTAAAGTGTTTTTTCTCTCATTATTTTGTGTTGTTCGGATTTAAAAGTATAGCTCACCCCCAAAAAAATGAAAATCACTCAACTTTGTTGTTTCAAACTCGTATTACTTTCTTTCTTCTGCAGAACAATAGGTGACGTTTTAGAATATCCTGAAAAAAATACGCTATTATGAATATTTTGAAACAATATTATGAAACTAAATAACAGTGTCATAGAAGTGTTACATTCATTGCAAGTCTTAATCTTTCTTTTGATTCAGATCTCATTGAATCCTTTGACCGGTATTTTCTTCAAACCTTTTTCTTTTGTGCTCTTTGGAAGAATGTAAGTCATACAGGTTTAGAACAACATTAGGCTGAGTAAATGCTGACAGAACTTTCATTATTGGGTGAACTATCCCTTTAAGAAGAAAGAAATCCCTTGTTTCGATCTGACCTCTCCACAAATCAATTCCTCTCACTTTGTTTTTCTCCAGGTGACCCCCTCTTCTAAGATTGTGGGTGATCTGGCTCAGTTTATGGTGCAGAACTCTCTCTCTCGGGCTGAGGTGGAACAGAGAGCAGACGAGCTCTCCTTCCCTCTGTCTGTTGTGGAGTATCTGCAAGGACACATTGGAATACCACACGGAGGATTCCCTGAGCCCTTCAGGTCAAAGGTGAGATCACACTGTTTAATGGAAACTAAATGGTTTTTCATGTTTTTCTGTCACTGTCTGAATATTCCCAAGAAAACATATTTTGTTAGTAAAACTTTGATTTGAGAACTTAGAAAATTAAGAAAGAACTGTATAATAATCAAATTTAATAATATAATAATTTGAAATAAAAGCTTTGATTTTAGACATTTGTTAAAACAAATGTATATTTTGTCCATTTTGTTACATTTAATGTTTTATTCATTATATTAAGAGAGGGGACATGAAAATGTACTGCATAAAGAGGATTGACCCTTCGCATTTTTTGGCACATAAATACTAGGGCTGGGACAATAAATTGATTCATCTCGATTCATGGATCAATTCTGAGATTTTCCGAATGCATCACGATTCTCTCTTGAATCGATTCTGTGCTTAGTTTTTAACAGCAGATGGTGCTCTAGGCTAGTTTTTAACCAAACACTCAAATGCTCACGAAGAAGAGCGCTCGTGCGTTCGGCTATGTTCTTGCACCTCAAAATGCTTTTATGACACATGATTAATGTAAAAATTCATTTTATGAATGATTATTTTATAGAAGGTTCAAGTGGTGTGTGTGTGTAAGGAATTGGAAGCAAGCAGAAGATGGTTGTTTCTAAAGCACGCAGTGCCATCTGTTGTTAAAAACTAAGCACAGAATCAATTCAAGAGAGAATCGTGATGCATTCGGAAAATCTCAGAATCGATCCAGAATCATTTTTCAATTCAGGATTCAACGATTTATTGTCCTAATAAAGCCCTAATACATTAGTGAGACTCACAGTATTTCAGACAGGCAAACAAAACATTAGACCTTTGTTAGATCAAAAATAGCATTTAAGAACTGAAGCCACTTTATTTCTCAGAAACGTTCCTTGGAGAATTTATTTTTTTCCGTTGCATTCAGTCATTTAGCAGACGCTTTTATCCAAGGCACCTACTGTACAAATGTGTGAAAACATAAGTAGTTGTTTTTTTGTTTTTTTTTGCTGTTGAGAGACAGTGGCTTTGTTTTTGAGTAATCTCTAGCCACACATGGAAAGGAAGAGTGCGAGAGAGAAGAAAATGAAAAGGTGAGAGGATGCGATAAAGTGAAAGAAAGACAGTTCAAGAGATCGAGAGAATAGCTTTGTGTGAATCCATCACAAAGTTTGTGTTTATGTGTGAAAGACAGGATAAGAGACTAAAGATTTAAGGCTGAGTAAAGCTTGTCACTTGAAGGCTCTTAGTCACTAGTGACTGTGGCGTTTCCGCCTCCTTGTGCTGAAAGACTTGCTGAGAAAAGAAACCACGCAGGGTCTAATTGATCTACTATAATGCATACACACAGACACACACACACACACACACACACACACATCTACAGCCATAAGGTCACAGGAGAGACTTTTGCTTTATTTTTTTAAATGAAGTGGTTACTGAGGATAGACATCCTGCTTTTGCAGTCGAGGGCAAATTTACTTTGATTTCCTATTTCTCTGGCACACACAGAGACAAACAGACAAACTCTTTTGAAGCACTCTGAAGTCCAAAAATGAAAGATCAAAAGCTGTTTATCAGCACTGGCAGCATTTCCATGTAAGAGAGCTCAACGTGTGGCCTCACTGTAACAGAGACAGAAAAAGATAGAATTTTAACAGTTCATTTAGCGACTTTAATTCTGTGTCTTAGTAGGACAGATAAAAATATAATTAAGCCTGAATGAAGTCAATTAAACTTTGTAAGTGTGACTGACATTTGCAGACTGCTTCAATTAACCTTTTCTCACACAGAACCATGGGGTCACTTACTTTGGCTGATATTTTTGAGTAGAGACAAAAATATGACTGACTTGTCGACCAGGCAACAAGGATATTTCTGATATTGGCATCTAAAAGTGTGATCATTGACATAAATGTTCCAGTAATTACAACAAATCCACCGCATGTTCTTCCTGCCTTGTTCAAGTTGCTAAGAAACTAGAAAGTTTGTTTCTAGTTCATGTAGTTCTTCCAGCTAGTTCCAGTAGTTTAGCTTTATAGCTTCAATATGACAAAAGTACAACCATATTCATTCAAGATCGCCATGAACGTTAAAGCAAACAATGATGCAACAATCTGCATTAAAAACACATGAGAAATTAGTTGATGTCTGTCAAGTTTGTTCTCAGAATATCTATTGTTCTGTATCTGTCTAAAACAAATAAGCACCAATTATTTCAACGATGTGCACTTCATCAGCAGCTATTCCAACACATCTGTTGGAGCACGTCTCTTCACTTTTTAGTGCCCATAAGCAGTTCAGGTGATCTGAATGGCATACTAAATCAGTTCTCTGAGATGGCAGCATTGGTACTTTCATATTTACCTTCATATGCTGCAGATATTCCCTTCACCTGATCTTCCATTATAGATGTGATAGGAAATATAGCTAATAAAATGAGATCACTCTGGAATCCTTTTATATTTTGGAAATGGAAATTGGCCAAGCTTGGAAAATTATGCTTTTCCCATATCTTGTATGTAAACATGAAAACATCTCTCGAAAAAGCGCTCATTGTCAAAGTCTTCGTGAACACAGCTTTGATTGAGGACTTTTACACACTAGGCTTCTGGAGATCCAGTAGATCATAGCCAGTCAGATTTAGACTTTCTGACCTTGCGGAAGTTTTTCCCAATTTAGTGTGCCATACACATCAGATGTTTAGCAAACGGAGTGTGGGCCGTCCCTGCCATCTGAGTTCTAACTAGATATGACACGAAAAAGCGACAATTGATGATTGACAGATTGACAGATTTTGTCTTGACAAGACATGTTGATTTTTATTTTTGTGCAGTCATGCTGGGTAGCCTCGCCCAAACTGAAATCTCACTGGGCCACTCAATACAGTTGAATATCAAACACCAAATATGATACAAACAACTGTTGGCTGTGATTGTGTCATGTCTTTTTGTTGTTGTTGTTGTTGTTGTTGTTTTCAGAGCTTTCAGTATGGACAGACAAATGGCTTGTCAATGAACAAAACAAAAAATGAAAATTAAAGTTGAAAGTTGTGAATTTTGAAAACTATGGGCCAGATTTACTAAACGGGACAAATTAACATGAGAGTGCAATTCCACAAATGCACTAATTAAAGAACACAGACGCAGTCAAATCATCTACATAATGACCAACGCAATCTACCAAGAGTAGTGCAAATTAGCATTGGGACGCAAATAAGCAGAGCTGATGCTCATCAGGTGTGGGTCGACACAGGTGCAACTTGTTACATGTAATCTGACAAACACGTACACATATAGGCCAACATGGCTTGGCAAACATTATGTTCGGATAATGTTTTCCTCTGGCATTCCAAAGAAATTAATACGAGTGGAAAATATTTTCTCCCTTCTACCACACGCTCTCTGTTCTCTACGGCAGGAGTTCCCAAACACATTCCTGGAGCATCCACAGCACTGTACATTTTGCATGTCTCCTTTGTCTGACACACCCATTTCAGGTATTGGAGTCTCGACTAATGAGCTGATGATCTGAATCAGGTGTGTTTGATTAAGGAGACAGTGTTGGGGAGTGTTGGGGAGGCTCCAGGAATGTGTTTGGGAACCCCTGCTCTACGGTGTCTCCTCCTAGCAGCAACAATTGCAGCCATGTCACAAAATGACCAGGGCTCTGAACCGGTTCAAGGAACGAAAACAAAAACTGGAAATTTTGACTGGAACGTAACCAGTAATGGAAACGAAATCAAATTTAATCGTTCTGAACAGAAACGCTCATTTGAAATGGCCATTAACCGGTTAATAATGTTATTTTATCGTTCTGTTTATTATTTTGGTTTGGCAGTCAACCAATCACAAATTCAAATAGTACAGCTTATGCAAATGTGACGCTGACGCATCCAAAGCATGTAAAATGCCCGCGCTCATGTTCTACAGTGAGTGAAATGCCCGCGCTGACGCGCTCAGGCTCAGCTGTCAAGTCATCATAGATTAGGTAAGTCACAATGGCAATGCCCTGGCATTAGTTTTTCCGATGATATATGTCACCAACCGTCAAGCATTTAAGTGAAAATGAATGTCAAGTAATATGCAGCTTGTTGTGTGTTTTGAAACCAGCGAAAATTGCAGGATATGTAGAACATAAGTTCACACAACGTCACGCACATGCAGCGCTTCTGTGAACGGAGAAAACAGAATAAAACAATAGGCCTACATAAAATAAAAGGGAATATTTAGGCCTATAGGCTACGAGAAATAGGCCTATTTCACTTAAATAATTAGGTCTACAGATTAACAAAACTAAAGTGGTTCATTGTGGCGCACTCCAAAGATCTAGGAAAGGAAACAGACATTCTGCTTGTTTTCGTTATTCAAGTGTATTTTGTAAATGTATGAATTATGTCTTGCATTAAATTACGGAGTACAGTTTACTGTCTTAGAAGGAAAAAGAATTCCAGTGGTCGCGCCGGCGCCTCAGGCGCGCGCACACACAAATTCTTGCATTGCTTACTTGATATCGCAGCCTGTTAAATAATTAAAATAAAATACAATCAACCAAACATATAAAACGTTACACTGCTCAATTCAGTTCTGTAATACAATCTGCCGTTTACCACCCGTGACCACCGCCTGACTGTTAGGTGAAGGATGATGTCAATAATGCGAGTGAAGTAGGCTACAAAGCTTAATAGTTTAGCATTCATCTCGAAAATGGAAACAGTGTCGAATGAGAAAGGTAGGCTTCAGATTCACTTTAAATTAATTCATTTAGCATCTTATTTAGTTTTATTTCTAATTTTTTTTTTTTTTTTTTTCATTTTGGCTTGATGTAGGCATATAGCCTGAATAGGCCAACTGTTAACTTTAGAGGTTTTGTGGTAAAATAAAATAGGTCAGTTTTGTTCATAATGGATGTTTACAAACATTATAAACAAAGCTATATGATAGGCTATTTGTAAACATTTTATTTTATTTACCGATAAATTACATTATTTCTGAATGTAATAATAAAATGCGACGTAGCCTATCTTTTTTCCTCTCAGGAATAGCGTTGGTATTTTAAACCATACAGCAAACATTTTAAAATATCTTGAAAAAATACTTTATAAACCGTTTTTCCTTTTGTTTAATATGTTTAGCCTACAAATTTGGACAGAATCTTGTTATAAAAGATAATTGTAGGCCTATTGGCTAAGACGGCAAATACTCTGTTTTTTAAATAAAATGCTGTATGTATTGTTATTGTTGTTATTATTATTATTATTATTATTATTAAGTAGGCTACATGCAAACAAAAATTATTAAAAAGTTATTAACCGTTATTTTTTCTAAACAAACCGGTTTCGGAACGTTAATAATACAGAAGGAACGCTGGAACAGAAACGTTAAAATACCGATTCTGCTCGGAGTGAAATGATTGAATTTTTTTTCCATTTTTAAGCCCTGGTTAAGACATGCTTTTTTTGGGGCGTTAAATAATGGCGCAAATACCAGTAAATTGACTAGCGTAAACATTAGTAAATCGTGTTGCGTGATTCATTTAAATACTCTCCTCCCATAAATTTTGCGTCTGAAAGGGAAACTCCTACAAATGCATATGCAATAAGGTCAGCTGCAAAAACAGCACTACTTTTACACTGTGTGTCTTTAGTAAATCCCAACAGTAGTTTTTTAATGGCAAAAGATGGTTTGCGCTGACATAAGTTGTTCTAGGATCTTTATGCTGTGCGTGCTATTATAAAACCGTAAGTCTATCCCTCACAGCCTTCTGTTCATCCACATTAAATTCAATATAGCGTCTAACCACCTGACTAAGGTCTATTGCACATGTTTATGGCAATTTCTCATGTTTTATTACTTAATTACAATAGACAACACTGTTATATATTTATATATTGCATTGATGCTTCACCTCTAAACATTGCGTGTAAAAATATCCTCAGGGTGCCATTGTTGTTTTATCACCTGTTTTATCATACTAAATACAAGAAGGCACAAATACGCTCCCAAACACTGACTTGGGGCAATACTCATAATGCATTAGAGCTTTTTAAGATGGCTAATGATGCTATGTCCTCTGACCTGGGTATACATACACCACCACAGCCCCAGGAACGGTCAACATGTGTCTGTGGGTGTATTTGAGATACATTCGTCATAATTGGTTGGAAAGCTTTGTGCAGTAGGGCCTGCAGTGACTCACACATCCGTGGCTCTATCTCTGCCAATCAGCTCATCCAGATAAACTCAGGTACGTTACACACCACTGGACAAACACTGATAAGAGTGGACAATCTTCTCCCACAGCCGTACAAACGAACACACAAACTGGTTGAGATGGAAGAAATACAACCACAGTCTTAATGATATGATATGTCATGCGCCATCATATCGAGCACTCTGTGCTTTTTCAATCATTTTAGATGGAAAAACACAACACAGGCTTCCATTTAAACATCCATCATATCTTTTCTAAATATTTAAAGTGTGTATTTATGTCTATATAGTCAGTAAGAAGCAGCTTGAGGGGATGAAACTCTTCCCCTGTACGCATGCGGTTTTAGTGACGTTAGCAGACACTTCAATTAAACATCGCTCCAGTCTCAATCCTAAGGGCAATTAACCACTCTATCTTTAGAAACCCTTCCTACCACACACGCACACGCACACGCACACACACACACACATATTCCTGGCTTATAAATGGCCTCAAAAGCTGTCAAATTAATGAAGAGTGACTGAATGAAGCGTGGAGCATCTTTGAACTGCAGCCACTGTGACTAATAGAATTGGTGAGCCCTCTTTTGTGCCTCATGCCTCCGCCAAGGGAAAAGCCTCTAAACCCTTTCCCAGCAATCCTCAGGGAGCTCCTCCATACACTAATCAGCATGTTTTATGTATTATTTAAAATGCATTAGCTTGGCTGAATGTGCTAATAACTGGCTCATCTAGAGCAGAGACACTTCAGCACTTAATAGAAGGAGCAGGGCGATCATGGGAGGGTATATCACATCAAGTTTAAGACGCGCGGAAAAGGTCTGGAGAGTGTTGGTACGACATGCTGATGACGTGAGCCACTCATAAGACATGAGTGTACTTAATGTGATGTAGACAGTGATGGAAAGAGTTTTAGAGTGGCTGGGTTATGATGTCACTGTATAAAACAACTGAGCTCATTAATATTAATTAGTTGCATAGTTGCTCAGTAATTGAGTGAGTAACATGTAGCCAAGTATGGTTCCCTTCCCATACTCTAAAATTGTGCTCTGCATTTCACCCATCCAAGTGCACACACACAGCAGTGAGTATTGAACACACACATACCATGAACACACACCCGGAGCAGTGGGCAGCCACTTTTTGCTGCAGCGTCTGGGGAGTGATTGGGGGTTAGGTGCCTTGCTCAAGTTGTGGGTAATGAGAGTGGAAAAGAGCTGTTCATTTACTCCCCTACAGTTCTACATTTCCTGCCGGTACTGATACTCGAACCCATGACCTTCGGGTTACAAGTCCGACTCTCTAACCATTAGGCCACAACTGCCCCCATTTCTAGTCATGTTTATGAATTGACCTGTGCAGATATGCTTGCATGGGCTTATAGGCATTTAGCGTATTTTGAGATTTAATGGGTTAGTACACCCAAAAATGAAATTTCTGTCATTAAGTACTCACCCTCATGTTGTCCCAAACCTGTAAGACCGTTCATCTTTGGACACTGGCTCAGTATTGGCCGAAGCTGTTCACGTGAGCAGCGCGACGCATGTGTGCACTGCGTTCACTGCATTCACTACGTCAACTGCGTATGACAACAGTTCAAATTGTTAAATAAAGTCATCATTTTTGGTTTGTTTTTGCACACAAAAAGTATTCTTGACACTTCATAACATTGAGGTTGATTCAGTGATTCGGATTGCGTGTCAAAATGCCAAACTGCTGAAATCACGTGACTTTGGCGCTCCGAATCACTGATTCGAAACAAAAGATTCGCTGTGTCTCGGCCAGAAAGCTGCGCTTGAACACACCAAAAGGACTAAAGGTGACTGTCAACTAGCACATGCGTTCTGCGCCTGCATGTATAATAATAGTATCAATAGTCTAATTTTTGTCATGCAAAAAGGAAAACCGAAACAAAGACTGCAGATATACAAGCTGTAAACAAAGCAGCACTTGCTTACCATTTTGAATATCAATCACACTGATCACTTTCTTCATTCAAGTCGGCTCATGTTATTCTTAAAATATTCATGCATTCGAATGCTCAGGTAAGATGACGTAAAATTAGAACAGCCTTCTGTCCGTACTGTCTTAACTCTTTACTCGCTTTCATCACTTTCGCTTTTATTCTTGTGCACTGACTCATTCGCGAAGCTGAACAGCCAGTCAGAGTTCTCTCTCTCACTGACGGCCCAACACTAAATCAACATGCTGAATCGACCAAAAAAACCCAGACGGCTTGGATATTTGTCAACATAGATGTAAATTTGTTCTCCAAAAATCACCCTGAGTTGCTTCTTTACATTCAAAATGCTGACTGACTGCATCAGTTAAATGCTGCGGCAATTTAGTAGGTCATAAGATAAAGAGCTTATGAGAATGTTTGTTAAAGCAAGTCTAAAAGCTTTCAGTTCCTGTTTCTCATCTTCAGATTAAGTCTAATAGGTGAGTCACAAATGTAATATCTGTCAGACTTTAAGGAGAAACAACCACATGGACTCTCTACTATCACATGGGTTCTTTTTCAGTCTAGAGTGATCATACTCATCTGCACACTTCAGATTGTGGCAGATGATTGATTGAGTGATTGATGGACTGACTGAGACAGGGTTTCAGAGGATGTGTGTGAATGACAGCACACTTCTTTACATCCCCGTTCAACTCGCTGAGTCTGCCAGACCATTACTGTCACAGACCATAGGCTCAGTCCTTGTGCCATGAATATACACTTTCCCTATAGGTACCAATCAGGATTTCACCTCTATACAGCAGTGCTGGAGAATAACAAACTAAAAAGTAGCAACGCTAGTAACTTAACTACATTTTTCATTAGCGTCACAGTAGCCCAGCTTTTTAAAAGAATATTTTTAAAGTAATGAGTCTTTTACCAACGAGTGAAAATGCTTCATCAGTACTTATTTAATAATGTCTTGCCTAAAATTTCCACTCTCATGCTCTATAAAGCATTGTGAATTCTAATTAATTTTACTGAATAGTTTAATTTCAAATGCTTCATTTAATTTAAAGCTGCAGTCCATAAGTTTTGCCTCTTTGTCGCCATCTCGGTTTGAAACCTGCAATTGCAGTTATTTGCGGAATTATCATTTTTACATGGGTTGTGCATTGGCACGGCTCCTCAGCGTGGATGAATCTAATGTTTGCTGTCAGTCACCACATCGGTGTGGATACTGTACTTCGGAATCACACATTCATGTCTTGGAAGTATGACCAAAATAAGAATTTTCATCAGAAAATCTCATCTGAACAAGTAACATATCTGCCACTTTTGTTCTGACAAACTGAGCAAAAAAGCATTACAATAAATCGCGCTGCCAATGGTGATTAAATCTAACGATCGCTTAGCTCGGATCATGTCAAACCGTGCAAATTATTATTATTGTTACACTTTGTTCTCAAATTGTTAATGTTAACAACATCAGCATTGTGTGACTGTGTATTAGCGTTATCTGTATATTTCTATTTCTGTAGCCACTTCGCAACCTGAAGTCTTTTGCTTTTGACTACGGGTGAATCTCCAGTTGTCACTAATGATTGTCATTTGGACCTTTCTGGATTACAATCTGCCATCGAATTGATAAGTTTAATTATTGCAGCTGCTGTGAGAAAAGGCTATTAATGGTCCACTACCAGCAGCATCCTCCACATGCCATATAGCCTACTGGCTGGGACTCCTTCTTTATGTAAACAGACGTGACGTAATGACGCAAAGACGAATGGCTGCATGCTTGAATTTTCTGCGGAATCTCACCAGTATCTTTCTTATTAGAAAACATTATTACAAGCCTACTGTTGTGAATTGGGCTAAGGTAAGGAGATAGTTTTGGACAGTTATGTACTTGCTCAAAAATTGATTTCGGATAATTTTTAACCAAAAAAAGTTACGGACTGCAGCTTTAAGTCATTATTTAAAATTTTAATTTACTGATTTACTGATAAATTACATTTTAAAATATATTAAAATGGAAAACACTTTTAAATTGTAAAAATATTTCACAATATTACTGTATTTGTGATCAAATAAATTGCAGCCCTGGTGAGGATAAGGAAGTAAAAAATCTCAACTTTTGTTTATTGGTGTATTTAATTATTATTTTTATTAGTTAAATGTTGTTCATCACTGTTTTTGTTATTCAAATGTTGGTGCTTTATAGTTTTATACTGTATAATAGTATTTAGAGTAAACTAATTTGTTGAAATGTGTATCATAAGTAATTTTCTCAATCTCTGACCAAGTCAAGTATCTTCCCAGTTCACTGTTCTACAAGAACGGTATTCACTCTGGTTCAGAGAGGATAGAAAGGCAGTGTAGTCAAACATGTGCGCACTGATTCTAACACAATAACACACATACACAGACACCTGTGTACAAGGCATTTTTACCTGTCTCATTAAAAAGCTGCTTTGATTTTCCTTCATGTTTCTATATATGATCTGGCAGTTACTGCGTAAACATACTCACAGTTGGAACAATTACACAGCTCCCTCAGAGGCTCGACCACAGGAAGATGCGTTCAGGTCAGAGAGCGAGAAGCTTCATACTGTTTTATGGCTACATGAGTTCCCATTACAGCCCACTGCTTTGTGGTCTTCTCTCCTGTGGATACTGTGAGGAAAGCAATGGACCATCACGCCTGACGAATTTGATTTGGGCCAGTGAAATGAGTCTCTTTGTTAGCTAAAGTGCATGAGAGCACTCACAGACAGATGGAGAGCAGAGAAACTCCTAGTGGATTTTCAGACATATAATTAAATGCGATCTCTTTATGCCCATTTCAATGGAAAATTTAGCAGGATTTTTTGTGCGAATATTCCTTAAAAGTAGAAATCAAGAGGTCAGGGGCATATAAATGTAGATTGCGTATTAATTGATGTATTCGGTAAAGCACCAAGAAGAACTTAATCAGTTTAGCTCTTCATGAGTCGCTTAATGTCTTTTAAAATTTAATTAAGCATCACTTTACTTCTTCTATTTGTACTGACAGACATATGTCTGATGATTAATGGTCATAGAGACTGGTAAAATTTTGGTGGCACCTTTTTTATCCAGGCTTATTGATCTCTCCAGGAGGATTGTTTAGCACATGACATCACTCCAGCGATATTTCCAGCCAGGCTGTGACAGTACAGAATGACAAACAGCCTAAATACACACACTTGGATGGGGACGGATGATTCAGGGGGAAAAAGAGCAAATCTCATCTCCTTGCAATCTGTGTCAACAATGTCAAATATCCCCTTTCACCCAGCACAGAAAGCAATGTGAGGGAAACAGAAGCTCTCCTAGAAACTTCTCCTGCCTTATATTTCTGATATAGTAACTGCTGTTTTCTGAGTTATGAAATTATATAACCTGTGACAAGAGTCCATAAACAGTTTCTCTGCAAACCGCCTGGTAATCCATATAGCATACAGTAGTTTTCGAATCCTTATAGCAGAGAGTCTGAGTGCAGATGCCAGAAGTCTTAGAAAGCGTCTTTCTCCACAGTATGTGTAGTAGCACAATTGCTCTTGCAGTAGTTTATGGTAATGACAGTGCTGATAAGGAATACATAATGCTATGCTTTAACATACTATGAAATAAATGCAGTTCAAGTCTTCTCCTTAAGCTCCTTACCTTACCTCAGGCTTGGAAAACTAGCTTTGTAGTTTTCTCACTGCTTTTGCACAGCTTTACTTTCTTTTTCTTTTCTTTTTTTTTTTCCTAGGTTTTGTGCTTAATGTTTCCACATTGGGACTATATGTACATTTCCTCAAACAAGATGTTAAATGTGGAAAGAGATAGAGACCTTTCATAATCCTTAAAGGGATAATTCACCTAAAAATGAAAACTCTGCTGTCCATACAATAAAAGTCAATGGGGGTGTAGCTTTATTTTTGAATCCTACACTGCAAAAAATGCTTTTCTTACTTAGATTTTTTTATCTTGTTTCCAGTCCAAATATCTAAAAATTCTTAGATCAATAAGAATTTTCTAGACAAGTAAAACTTATTTTGTTTTCAGAAAAAAATGAGTCAAAATTAAGTAAGTTTTTCCTTAAAACATGCAAAATAATCTGCCAGTGGGGTAAGCAAAATAATCTTGTTTTCAGTTTGAAATAAGATTATTTTGCTTACCCCATTGGCAGATTATTTTGCTTGTATTTTTTCTGAAAACAAGACAATAATTTTTACTTGTCTAGAAAATGCTTCTAGATTTAAGAATTTTTAGATATTTGGACTGGAAACAAGATAAAAAATCTAAATATGAAAAGCATTTTTTGCATTGACTTTGATTGTATGGACAAAAAAAGTTGAAACATTCTTCAGAATATCTTTTTTTTGTGTTCGCATAAGAAAGTAAGTTATGGAAGCTTGTTTCCACCACTAAAGTTCTAAGATTCAGAATTGTGAGATATAAATTGCGAGTTTATATCTCGCAATTCTGACATTATAACTCGAACTTCTTTTCTCAGAATTGTGAGATATAAACTTGCAGTTGCGAGTTATAATGTCATAATTGTGGGATATAAATTCACAATTGCAATTGTTTTTATGTCAGAATTGTGAGATAAACCATATGAACGGGATATAAACTCGCAATTGCTAGAATTGTTTTTCTTGCAATTCTGACTTTTTTTCTCGCAATTGCGAGTTTATATCTTGAAATTCTGACTTTTCTCAAAATTGTGAGATATAAACTCGATTTATACAGTAGGGCTGCACGATTTATCGCGATAAAATCGCACGCGATAAAATCGCACGCGATATGGCAAAGGCTGCGATTATTTAATGCGTGGCTTGTCAGAGCTGTACGGCTCTGTGATCAGTAGTAAATGCTTCTCCATCTGAAAGCCAGAGGGCGCTCTTGCGCAGAAACTCCAAATATGCCCTGCAGCAGAAGAAGATAACACGCATCATATCGCTGTAGCTGAATAAAAAGAAGATTGAAATGCTTTGATTAATTAAACATTACTAATAAACACACGACTGCCTTATTCTGTGTAAGAAGCCACATCATCTCACAGAAGGACGCTCAACTGTCGTTATGAAGTGAGTTTGGAGTAAAAACATGTTATTAAATGTTGTCTTTTGTTGGACAAGATGTTAATAAATGCTTCTCGTGTCTGAAAAGAAGTTTGACGCTTTTGCTTTTTCAAATGTACATTATAAGTGATTCAAACTCGCAGTGCTTTCAGATGGATTAGCATTTGGAGCCATACTTCATTGACAAGCCGCGCATAAAAAAAACAATCGCAGCCTTTGCGATTTCATAATCGCACTAAGAATCGCGTTTAAGCGATAATCGCGTTCAAGTTCAATGTTATTTTTCGTATCGTGCGATATATCGTGCAGCCCTATTATACAGTCCAAATCTGAGGAAAAAAATACTGACTTTTTTGTTTATATCTCACAATTGTGACTTTATAACTCGCAATTCTGCCCTTATATTCGTTAATTCTGACTTTATAACTCACAATTGCGACTTTATATCTTTCAATTCTGACTTCATAACACGCAATTCTGACTTTATGTCACTCAATTCTGACTTTATAACTCGCAATTGCTAGTTTATATCACGCAATTCTGGGAAAAAAAGTCAGAACTGTTAGACAAAAAGTCGCAATTATCCTTTTTATTTTTTATTCAGTGGCGGAAACAAGCTTCCATAGAAAGTCATACAGGTTTGGAGCAACATAAGGGTGAAAATGATTTTTTTTTTTTTTTTGGGTGAACTGTTCCTTTTAGGATTAGCTGTGGAAGGGTTTGATAGAAAAAGGCTATACTTGCACATCTCATGTGTAGTGTATAAAACCTTTATAATATAAAATATGATCTTTTATGCAGATATTTCGGTCTTGTGGTCACTTAAGAATGAATTTGCAATGTCTGCAAACATTCAGAGAAGAGTCTGAGACATGTTACTCTACTGCTGAAAACAAACAGCGTCTCAGTTCTGAGGTATTGAGGTTGTTATATATGAATCATCAACTTCACAGGACTAATGCCCCTGAGAAATCTCAAGTGATGGAGTGATGAGGGATAAAAAGATTAGAACATGTGAGCTTCCATACCCCCACAGTTAGCCTGGACAAATAAACTTGCATACAAATATTCAGACGGCATAACTGAGTCAGAAAACTGCTAAAATAAACCTATAAGTCGCATCAAACAAAAGGGAGCCCATATGGACTGAAATTATGACTCAACTGCTATTAAGTGGCAATTTATTCAAAAGTTAGGTGGGTTGGGACTGCAGGCAGCCTTTTCTACTATTTTATCTGAATAACAAAATGGGCCGCTGAGTGTTTTACGAGCTGATCTGTTTTGTGTTCCCTCTCTTTCCTCCACGAGCCCTTTTGTGTAGACTATTCACTTTGCCCCCATTAGAATCCTGGATTTTTTTCAGCACAAGTCCAAGGACCATTTTTTCCAATTCATTCTCACTGCTGTGAAACAAAAAGGAGAAAATATTGTCACTTGGCTGTTGCCTTGCCAACACCAAGAAATCAGCAATTTTTTGTACATAATGAATTGAGTCATTTTAATGGCATATTGATGGTGTAACTTCTCCTTTGCAATTGACCTATTTGTCAAAGTGTTTGTGCTTTTGTTCATTAACACCCACTCTGACAGCACTAATGATGTATTTAGTATGTTTGAGCTTGCAAAGTCAGTCAATAGCCAGAGGACAAAACTGTGTAAGATAGTAAATGGTACTATTGTTGATTCATTTGCTAAATATTTATGCTTTTCAGTGACCTGAAGACGGACTCACATCACTCTTTAGCTCTCTTGTTCTTGAGCTGTCAGCATCTGTAACCTGGATTGGGTGTCATGAGGAGGACATTTCACTCATGACAAATTCTTCTTGGCAATTCAGTTTTACTAAATAGTTCTCTCAAAAAAGAAAATTGTCATTGTTTACTTCGTCAAAATGAATTTGTGTAGAATATTCTGGCTACTTTTTTCCATATGATGAAAGTGAATCAGGAACAGTGACTTTCGACCTCTAAATTTTTCAAAAAAGCACAGCACCGCAGAATTATAAAAGTGGTTCAAATGACTCCTCTGCTGTATTCCAAATTTTCAGAACAAGTCATCATTCTTGTGAGAAAGACCAGAATATAAGCCATTATTCTTCTGCTCCAGTAAACTGCATCGAGTCAGTGAGTTGAACTCGAGAACTAAATCAGTCCAATTCAAATCGTTTTTGTGAATTGTACCAGCAGATTCAATTGAAAAGATATGACTGAGAAGAACAGTTGGTCCACAAATGTGACCCTGGACCATAAAACCAGTCATAAGTCACATGGGTTTATTTGTAGCAATAGCCAACAATACACTGTATGGGTCAAAATTATCCATTTTTCTTTTATGCCAAAAATCATTAGGATATTAAGTAAAGATCATGTTCCATGAAGATATTTTGTAAATTTCCTACTGTAAATATATCAAAAATTTATTTTTGAAAGTAATATGCGTTGCTAAGGACTTCATTTGGACAACTTTAAATTGTTCTCAATATTTTGATTTTTTTTTTTTTTTTTTTTTTGCACCCTCAGATTCCAGATTTTCAAATAGTTGTATCTTGAACAAATATTATCCTATACTAACAAACCATGCATCAATGGAAAGCTTATTTATTTAGCTTTCAGATGATGTATAAATGTCAATTTCAAAAAATGTACCCTTATTTTGTGGTCCCAGGTCACAAATGAAGCATTGCTTCTTTAATAAGCTCTTATGAACATGTCTGGGAAATCTAGGGAGAGTTTGTATAATGACAAATTTAATATTCAACAATATTATTGATTTGACTGCACTGACACTATTGGATGAGCTGGGCACTATATGAACTGAGCTGGATGATGACATCACTATTATCTGCAGAACTGCTTTTATAGATGAAATAAACTAATTTCATAATTTATGATCTTTACAACGAAACTGAATAAACACTGAACTGACTTCATCTGAACAATGACACTATTTTCTTTCAGAGCTGCTGTACAGCCAAATTGAACTATGTTTGCATTATTAAATCATTTTCCTGTTATCACTGTAAAGCTGCTTTGAAACATTCTGTATTGTATAAAGCACTACTTGACTTGACTTAATGACAGAACTTTAATTTTTGGGTGAACTATCCCTTTAAGAGTTGTGCTCGGCTGGTACTCTGATTGTTCCACCACAGTTTATGCCTTATAACAAGTTAAACGTTTGATGTTTCTCGAAGGTGCTCAAGTCATTGCCTAGAATCGAAGGTCGTCCGGGGGCTTCACTTCCACCGATGGACTTTGAGGCTCTTGAGTCTGGTCTACGAACGGCACACGGTGATGAAATCACCCCTGAAGATGTGATGTCAGCAGCCATGTACCCCAAAGTCTTCCAGGAGTTTAAAGAGTTCACATCAAACTTCGGTCCAGTGGACTGCCTTAACACTCGCCTGTTTCTGGACGGCCCCAAAATCGCAGAGGAGTTTCAGGTGCGTTGATATTACACCGGGACATGCTGCGACTAACAGCATTTACATCAATTGACTTAATTTACTTACCACTGTGCCTCATTTCCTCTCTTACTAATTTTTCAACTATATTTCACTCTGTTAAATTTATAACACCATGTGATTTGACCTTCTAAACTTTACCCTGACTGCTCTCTCACCGGGAGGTTTTTGCAAAATTAGATTTCCTCGTGTCCTCAACTAGCCTCCACTTTCACAAAGTTTATTAGCACACTTTATTGCAACAGTGGTTGTAAAATTGATTAGCATAGTAAGATTGAATAGCAAAATATATTGCTTTGAACATCTAGGCTCTCTTTGTGAAGTTGCCGTGAAGTCAGATAAACCATAAATTATATTTTACAGCTCTAATTTAACTGAGAGTTTGACTTTGTAAAGTTCAGTGAGTGCTTAATCCATGCTAGCTCCTGAATAATCTCAAACTGGTACAGCTGTATCTCTATCTAGCTGAGCCCTGAGGTGTTTCTAAATGTGTTGATTGGAGCTTAGCCGTGTGTTTGGCTCCTAAAACCCCATTATGAGTTAAGTGGGTGTTACCTGGCAGCCATGAACGTGTCTCGGAGTCCTACTGCAGGCACCTCGAGAACTGAGAGCACCAGATGCAGGACTCGCATAGCTGATCACGCTCCGAGACAGAGCGAGAGCCAGCCAGGAGTCAAACTCACCTACAAAGTCATTTTACTTTGAAAACACACCAAATCTGTTCGATTGAAAAGTTTGCTTGCGTCTCTTAATCATCTGCTGGCCTGATTCTTCAAACCAGGTCTCTCTGTACCCTTTCAAAACGAACCAGATTTTCTTCGGTTAACATGCGTAATCGTAAATTTCTCAGGGACTGAAGTTATTTGGCGGCGTGTTTCTCCACCCAGTTGAGCTGTCCAAATGAGATGTTAGTCGTGGCTGATTAGCGTAGATTAGCATGAGCTATATTAAGCTGTCACTGAGGCAAATGCAAGCGAGCCCCAAAATAGCATCCCCTCCACAGCCAGACAGCACATGGTACAGACCTAATGCCTGCCAGAGGCCTAATCACTCACACCTTAATCTGCCATAATTCTACCTAATTTTTTTCAGCCTATTGTGCCCCAGTCTGGTTTTGTTGTTTTGTTTGTTTTTGTTATTTCAGCTCAATCACAGCTTTTCATTTCTCATACCTAGCTATTCGCTGTGTTTTTATATGTTTCTGGCTCTTTCCTCTCACAGGTTGAGTTAGAGAGAGGGAAAACGTTGCACATCAAAGCCTTGGCCTTGGGTGACTTGAACAAGTCTGGTCAGAGAGAAGTGTTTTTTGAACTCAACGGCCAGCTGCGTTCAGTTTTGGTCAAGGATACGGCAGCAATGAAGGTAACTGTTTGCTGTTTGTTTTCCTCTCTAGATTGGTTTGTTTCATCACTGAAAAGCAATTATCCTGACGCAAACAGTACACTCAATCATTCCGACATGTTTTGCGAATGTTCCCTTTTCTCTCTCGAGGTGTGAATAATTTCTGTCATAAGCTAAAAATGATCTTGCTCTTGCTGTCATGAGCGTTTATCACTTTGTGGCAGGAGTGTTAAAACATCTTTTAAATTATTAGGGCGCACAATGTATGTTTTCATTACAAGTCAATAGTGCTGTGTGGGAACTTTATGTCAGCCGTGGACACAGCAATTGTAACTGTGCCACACTGCTTGTGTAAAATATAATTTGGCAGATTATAGCATGATTTAACAAAACTGAAGATCTCACTTTCATTGCCCACACATAACACATCATGTTTAAGATGATTCATTCATTATAAGATATTCTCTTTGGTAAACAAATATTCATATAATGCGTCCTAGTCTGGAAGATGGTTTCCAGCCTCTGTGAATGCTCTTTTGGTTTGTTATTGTCTTGTTTGGCTTAAAATGGCAGACAGAGGACGGTCCAAACACATTTATAGCAGGTTTCACGGACAAGACTTAAACCTAGTCTCAGACTAAAATGCATGTTTGAGCTAAAAGCAACTTGCACTGACGTATCTTAAAAATATGTCAGTGTCATTGTTTTGTCTCAAGATGCACACCAGTAATGTTTTTTTTTTTTTTCTCAGGCACATTTTAAAAAAGCAACTAAAATGTCCTAATTGAACTAAGGCCTACCCCTGGCTTAATATAAGCCTTGTCTGTGAAACCAGGCCTTAGTGTCTTCAGTCACAGATAAGTCAGAGTAATGACACTTGCTCATATGCTCAATAGAGCTCTCCTTCTGTCTGAACACAATTAGCAAGAGTATTTCTCCTCATAGAGTTCATTTTTGCAGGCCCAACATTTTTCTTCTGCTGTCTAAAGTTTTAATAGCTTTGAAAAGAAACTTAAATCTGATTTATCTCTAGGCTGTTTGTTTAAAGTTAACATGAATGACAGATACTAACACTGTCGCTGGTTTCTGCCTTATTCATCATAGCTGTGAAGTTGGGGGAACAATAGTTATGTAACACTAGTTGTGAAATAAAAATTTTATCACTTATAATATTTATACTATTTATTTATAATTAACATATAATCATTTTCTAATGTTTCTACAGCATTTTATTAATCTTTGTTAATGTTAATTTCAGTATTTACTAATAATACATTATTAAAATCAAGAGCTGTATTTTTTTGTGTTAACGTTAGCTAATGCACTGTGAACTAACATGAACAAACAATGAAATGCTGTATTTTTAAGGGTTAGTTCACCTAAAAATCATCCCATGATTTACTCAGCCTCAAGCCATCCTAGGTGTATATGACTTTCATCTTTCAGATGAACACAATCAGAGATATATTTAAAAATATCCTTAGTCCTCCAAGGTTTATAATGGTTGTTAATGGGGTGCCACGTTTGAAGTCAAAATAATGCATCCATCCATAAAAAAAAGTAATCCATACGACTCCAGGGGGTTAAAGGGATAGTTCACCCAAAAATGAAAATTTGATGTTTATCTGCTTACCCCCAGGGCATCCAAGATGTAGGTGACTTTGTTTCTTCAGTAGAACACAAATGATGATTTTTAACTCCAACCGTTGCGATCTGTCAGTCGTATAATGCTTGTCAATGGTAACTCCATCTATAAGAGTCAAAAAAACATGCACAGACAAATCCAAATTAAACTCTGCGGCTCGTGACGACACACTGATGTCCTAAGACATGAAACGATCGGTTTGTGCGAGAAACCGAACAGTATTTATATAATTTTTCACCTCTAAAACACCTCTATGTCCAACTGCCTTGCACATCCGGTTAGTGAGGTCTGAAAACGCGTTCTGATGACGGAAGTGATGTCTCACGCTTATACTTCAATGAGTGCGAGACATCACTTCTGTTGTCAGAGCGCGTTCAGACCTCACCAACCGGATGTGCAACGCAGTTGGACATAGTGGATGCACTGGGGGTAAGCAGATAAACATCAAATTTTCATTTTTGGGTGAACTATCCTTTTAATAAAGGCCTTCTGAAGCGAAGCGATGCGTTTTTGTAAGAAAAATATCGATATTTAAAACTTTATAAATTCAAATAACTAGCTTCCGGTGGATGAACGTATATCAAACCAAAATTTATTCAGACAACTTGAACATTTCATTCATTAATACAGTTTATTGACTATAGTTTTAAAACATGGTAATAAAATATGACAAGATCTCAGAGTTAAACTGTGTCAGAAAAAAATAATGTCTTAATTATGTCAGATATCACTTAAGCAAAACATGGTCAGGTCAAAGTCTCTGAATAATTTTTGGTTCCAAATTTTTATCAATTTTACTGGTAGTCCACTGTATGAAGAATTTTTGGGTATAATATGTCACAGTTTATTTTGCTATCCTCACTTACATAAATGAACTATAGTGTCCTGCACCCACTAGTAAAAATATATCAAAAATATCAAAAATGTCTGAATAATTTTTGGTTTGACTGTATATATTACTAAAGCAGAAACATTTGTTTGAGGTGTGCATAATTTCGTTATAATCTTTCTCATTGTATACACTTTAACAGTCCATTTATCATGTTTCTCATAGCAGAAAATGACAGGCAGTTTGGAAATAGTTGTGAGGGAAAATGTGAAAAATGTTTCATTGCCTCTGGTCTCCCCTGTAATCATCTCATTCTGTTTTCTGCTGCACCAGGAGATGCACTTTCACCCTAAAGCCTTGAAAGACGTGCGGGGACAGGTTGGAGCTCCCATGCCTGGTAAAGTGGTGGAAGTAAAGGTGAAGCCAGGCCAGAAGGTGGAGAAAGGTCAGCCCCTCTGCGTCCTCAGCGCCATGAAGATGGAGACCGTCGTCAACTCTCCAATCTCAGGCATCATATCCAAGGTGCACGTCAATGCCGACAGCAGCCTGGAAGGGGATGATCTCATCCTGGAAATAACCGAATGAAATTTTAAAGCTACAGAGGTTAAAGGTTGCTTTTCTAGAATTCATCTTGTAATTTGGTGGACTGATGGTGTTGTAATTGCTGATGATTTTGAGATTTCTAATATGGTGTAAAACTGTGGAAGCTTGTTTCCGCCACTGAATAAAAAATAAAAAAAGGTATTTGCAACTTTATATCTC
Organism: Ctenopharyngodon idella; assembly: GCF_019924925.1. Taxonomy (NCBI): domain Eukaryota; kingdom Metazoa; phylum Chordata; class Actinopteri; order Cypriniformes; family Xenocyprididae; genus Ctenopharyngodon; species Ctenopharyngodon idella. The sequence continues at coordinate 22,314,545 of NC_067226.1, forward strand.
ACAATTCTCACTTTTTATCTCAGAATTGTGATATATAAGCTCAAAGAAGAGAAAAAAAGTCAGAATTGCGAGAAAAAGTCAGAATTGAGTTTATAACGCGCAATTGTGAGTTTATATCTCACTTTTCTGACATTATAACTCACAATTGTGAATATATTTCTCGCAATTATGTTTATATCTCGCAATTCTGAGAAAAGAAGTCATAATTGTAAGATATAAACTTGCAATTGCGAGGAAAAAAGTCAGAATTGCAAGAAAAGTCAGAATTTGAGTTTATATCCCACAATTGTGAGTTTATATCTCGCATTTCTGACATTATAACTCGCAATTGTGAATTTATTTCTCACAACTGTGTTTATATCTCACAATTCTGAGAATTCATTATTGCGATGTAAACTCACAATTGTGAGGAAAAAAAAGTCAGAATTCTGAGATAAAAAGTCGCAATTACCTTTTTATTTTTTATTTAGTGGCAGAAACAAGCTGCCATACTCTTCTGAGCTTTCAGAGTCAGAATTTTTTTCTTTTCTGTTATTTGATTCAAAATAGAAGCATATAGGTAAAGCATTTATAGCTTGTGACTAGAAACCACAGAAGCCTTTGTGATTTACTTTTTGGTATTCAGTTATCGCTCTGTTAATACACTGAGGACAGTGAATCCAGTGAATGTACTTACAGCCTGAGGAAGGGAGGACACATGACGCCTACATTACAGACAGATCATTCCAGTTTTATTATTGTTTTTAAAGTGAATTAATAACATATTAAAATGAGCAAGATTCATTACAAATCCAGATGGCACTATCTGAATTTATATGCTTGTTTGTGTATGTGTGAGAAAGAGTGAGAGAGAAACACTGCAAGTTTGAAGAGGAACAGCAGTTTCATATTAATGTCATGTTAGTGAAGCGTAAAATCAGTTTAAAAATGTCTGAAATATTAATACCAGCATATATTCTAGTAGATGCACACTAAGCACAGTGTCGTCATGATAACATCATTCTGCAGATCTTGCAAAAATAATAAAGTTGAGTAATTATGAAGATATTTAGATGTATATAATAATCAACAATAATTAAAGATTCAAAACCAGCCATTATTTTGGACTAGCTCATAATAAGAAATGTGAGTGTATCTGATGTACTGTGGTAAGTGTGTAATTATAATGCTTTTGAAAGTTACTGCATAACAAATTCCTTATTTCGTTCTCCTCTCCTCCTCTTCTTAATCACTCTATCACCTTTGCACCATGGGAGCGCTCAGGTTTGAGCTTCCACTGTAAGTGAACAGCAAGTCATTACACAAGCAATAATGAAGTAAACAAATGCAAAACATATGTCTGTGGGGCAGCGAAGAGAAGCTTCATTTTACAAATACTCCTTCAAAATGTTTTGTAAATGTAATTGTGTAATATGTTTACATAAATCCCACTTAAAAGCTCAAACAGTGTGCTTTTCTCATTCAGCAGAATGCTTTTTAAAACATTCCCTATTGAATGCTGTACAAAAAGAGACCGTAATTATGGGTAATCGTTGGTGTGCCATTAATAATGGAAAAGTCTCCGGTGTGTTATTAATGTGTTATTAATGATGTGCTGCACAAGATAGTTCATACTTGACCTTGAAATAAGCCTTGATTATAGTTTCATATAGAAATCTCACTGTGATGGTGGATACATACTGAAATTGGGATTCACAAAAGAAAATCTGGATTTTCTTTACCAATATATGGTCCCGATACAAATGGTCCAACTGATTGAAAAGTTGATGCAGTCTGAAGAGATCAGAGGGTGAGGGTGATTGTTTATCGAGCTCTTGGATGCGTTCAGTTTTTCTGATTGAATCTGGCTTGCTTATCAACGGCTTAGTGCAGAGAAATAGAGCTGTCTTCCATTGTGCCACAATTTCACAATGGCTTTTCAAGAAATCATATGACTTGCGCATGGTTTTCACACATCTTAAATTATTAGCTTTTGTGTGCTAGAGATGAAGTGTGTGAATGAGCCTGTGCAAACAGCGTTCATATATGACGCATGTTTTTGTGTGTATGCATATGAAAGCCAGAGATGCATACCCACGCGTTACCCACGTGTTACCAGGGATACCAAAAGGTACATGAAACAGAAAAATCAACTACTGTTCTTTGAAGCTGCTCAATTAAATACAAAAACTGCTTAATGCTTTTTTTTTTTAATGCCGCTGTTTGGCGGATTCTGCCATGTTCTGATGTTTACAAGGGAAATGCTCAACCAGTAAGAACCTGTAAGGTTCTTTATGGAACCAAAAACAAAAACTGGGTTTTGATGTGTTTCTATTGAATTAACAGGACTACAATTACTATTTATACAAAGAGAGCTTCATAATTATCTTTTATCATCATTAAAACTATTGACTTTTCTTTGTATTCTTTTGAGATAATTACTGTTAAATGTGTAATTCATAGTAAACTCAAATTCTGTACGTGGGTGGAGAACTGAGGACATTATCAATTCAGTCCTTGTCTTTCAGTTGAGGATTTCTCTATTGAAGCTGAAGAATTAAAGCTCCATACACTTTAGTTTAGTCATTTAAATTTTTATAAAGCAGGAATGTTTTGTCTGAACTATGTATGTTGATGCCGTTCCCTTTAAATCCTACATTGTACTTGCATGATTTTAAGAAAGTTTATTTTGTTATTTTGTTTCCTTCTTTTCCTCCATTTTAAACTTTGTGTAGATGGTTGTTGCTTTGTAGTAATCATGTTAGAGAGATGTTCAAAATAATACAATAAATTAAATAAAGAATTACAACAACATAAAATCTCTCACATGAGATCTCTTTACTCACAAACAGTGAAATGAACTGCTATTCTAATGATTTGTGATGGTGTTAGTGAATTTAATGACCTAGTGTAATCACTACTCACATGTAGACCATTGGGCAAAGATTATGTCAAAGTTTTTTTCACAATATTTTTAGATACATTACTGAATATGTAACAGATTTTAAAGGTAGAGTAGGCAACTTTGGAGAGGCTAGCAATAGCAAGCTAGCTTTGAAAGCACAAGATCCCACCCTCCCTTCAGAGCATCTCCAAAGCCACGCCTCCTTCAAATCACATGAACGCACAGCCAGAGCAGAGTCTGCAAAGCATCACAAGATGGTGTTAAATTATCCAATGTCTCAAAGCACAAAACATTACAATAAAAATGAATGTTAACAGCTTGTACCACCAGATTAATTTCGGTGTTGGTAGTGTTGCTATCGAAACGCTTAAGTCCGAGCATGTGAACAGCTCAGAGTAGAATGTCACAGGTTGCCATCTCAATTACAGTAATTAGGTTCAGTAGGTTCAGAAGGAACTGTAAAAGGTGGCTGCTGTTTGTTCGCGACGCTCTGAGGCTGCCTGTCCACAACTCTGCGTAGCAACACGCTGATGGTGTATCTGAGCGAGCAGGGTGCGTGGAGGTATGGAAATACAAATTGACAGGACATCCTATTGGATTTTTTTTTTTTTTTTTTTCCCTGAGACTTCCACAGAAGATGTACTTTTTAAAAAAATATTTAGACCACTTATTTTATTGATTGCTGTCGGGATGTGAAGAGATTTTCAACCAATATAACAAAAAGGTGTTTATGAAAAACATTGCCCTACAGTATTTACTCAGTATAAAAAAAAAAAAAACATCTGCAGCCCTCAGCATAACATACTGTTAACCTTGCTGTATTTTAGGGTAAATATTGTATTTAATATAAAATAAATATTTAACTGTAATATGTACAATCACTGATGTGTCACTGAAAATGTCAGTCATAAATTAATTAAATTTCTTTTTACATACAGTAATGATTATAGCCACAGCCCAATGTCTGATTTCCCTTAACATTTCTATTCATCTCAAAGGCAGATGCTTTGTTGTTAACGAACCCTTCAGAGGTACTTGACCTGGAGGCTGCCATGTTTGTTTCGGGTACATTTGTCATGTGACAGATCACTTGTCAGATGCAGCAGACAGCGGAAAAAAAGTCAATTTCATGCTTTTAAAAGCCCTCCAAATTGAATCTGCTGCTGCTAAAACATTTACTACAATAATTTTTTTTAAAAAAAACAATTTTTATGTTCCTTGAAGAAAGAAAACATATTTTTGTCAGGATGTCATGGCTGTCATGACATATCATGACATTTCAAGAAAGACATACTATGACATTTCGAGAAACGCATATCATGACATTTTGTGAAAATGAATGTTTTTGCTGCCATGTATCCAAGCAATCGCAGAGACTTATCTCAGACATAACTTCTTTCATTGGAGTACTTTATAGTTTTTTGAATGCACTTCCTGCACTCTTGCTATGTAGCAACCTCATGAAATCCTTCTATGATGCTATCCACAACACTTTTCATGTGGAGGTCAAAGCTGTGCATTGAACCCCTGATGTGAGTCATAAAAGGGCTTTAAGAGTATAATAACAACATCTAGTGTGTGTAAAAGCTTGTCTCACTAGTACCCTTAATATGTTCTACCTTTAACAGCAGTAGACATTTACAGCAGTCTTTCACTACATCGATGCATACATCCCATAATATATACTCCTGAATCTTACGCTTCACTGAAAAAAAGAAAAAAAACCCTGAAACATACGGTAAAAATGGCTGTAACTCTTAATTATAATTTCCTTGTTACATATGTTACGTGTACTTACTGTAGTAATAACAGAAATTATGCACAATTACTTGCAACTAACCCTAAACCAAACCCTATCCCTAACCCTATAATAAGTTAATGTTGTTAATTAATATTACTCAGTACTTAAATATACTGTGTATAATTACACTGTATTAAAAACTCCTTAAAATAAAGTGTACCCAAAATGGCAGCAGTGGTTGTCCGAAATTTACTGTAAAAAATACCATAGCAACATTAAATTTGCACTTAAATTTACAGTTAAAAAAACCCTGTATATTTAGTAACTGATATACTGTTAATATTTCATTCTACTAAATAGTAAAATAATAATGTACTGTATCTTTATAAAACGGTTAGTTCCTGTCCTTGATACTGATTGGTCAGTAGCTGTGTTTTATTCATGATAAAACACGGCTATGACCGCTTCACCCAACGGTTCTGTGTATCACTACACAACACCCTTAGCAACCACTCTTCGCAACGTAAACTGTATGTTCTCAATTGATATTGTCAAAGACAATAGAATAACACAAGATGCGTCACTCTTATTGTTTTCAATGCTAGAAAGTGCAATGTGCAATATGGCGGAATAAGTCCCACCTTCTAAATAAGAGCCAATCGGCAATTGGTAAAGTCATCACGTCACTGCAGCGGCCGTTAGAAGCTCCGGTTCCTACAGAAACAGTCAGACGCGTGCATCCTAAATGAGACGCGCATTTAGGACTGTGCATACGCATTAGCTTGATCTAGCCTGAAAAATACAGTTTTTTTTGTCATGATTTGAGCATTTAAAAACAAAATTTATGAGACAGTTGTTGTCAGATTTCATTGGTGATTTCAAATATGAAATTTAATCGAAAGCTTGGCAAACAGCTTTGGAGAATTTGATGTTTCCCCATTCAAAGAGATAGGAGCTGCACTTGAATGCCCGAGAGGCATTTCAAAGATGGCTGCCGAGTGAAATGACTTGTCTTAAAGGGACTTAGATATTGTTCATTGAAGCTTACTGTATTATGTAGAAGAGTATTGTGAGAAAGAGATAGATTGAGCAAGTTTATTACCTGCATTCAGATTTAGCATTTTCCTTCAGGTCAGTCCTATGTTCATAATAAAACATCTGTTTAAATGTCTGATGTATTATCTTGTCCTTTTAACAGTTAAGGGGTTTTTCCATGACTGACAGTGCTAGTCAAAGCATTTGTCAGTTGCATCTTGTTCCGTGTTCACAGCAATTCAGTCTTTCAATGTAAAAGTCTTTGCGACTGACTGACACACTCATAAAGTCAGTCTTTGACACCATCTAATGGCGTAATAATGTAACTTCTGTTGCTGTTCACGGTCAGGGACTATTTTTTCTGGCGGAAGGAAGTCTTTTAGTTAGAGTTTACTTCATGAAAGTTGCATTGTTACATATTTTTGGCTTTAATATTTGTATTGTGTGGTAACCGCTTCGCGTCATGCCTTACATAGCCTTCAGCCATGACTTAATCATGATACAGCACTAGCCTTGAGTACCTTATTGCTTACATATAATATTCTTAGAACCACCAAAATGATACTGGTGGTAAAAGAGACACATAATGATCACAATTACATTTTCCACAATCTGAGGTAAATATGTGTCAAATATGTGCTCAGTGTCAAATACAGAATACCATCTTGGTAACAAACAATATACTAAAATAATGCAATAAACATTAATTAAATAACATAAGCTGTAACATAAAATCAATCTACCTGTACATAACTACAAAAAGTGTCACACAGGCAGTTGTCAGTCGTCATGTAAATTATAGGATTGCTGCTCTTTTTTCACTTTTCCCTAAAAAAAACTTTACTTAAAAAGTCTGCAGCATTGCTGTAAAATTACAAAAAGAAAATGCCGTTAGATTTATTACAGTTTTTCACTGTATATAAGGGAACTTACTGTTAACCAAATTACAGGTTTTTACCGTAGCATTTTTAGTCTTTTAACATTAAAATTACAAAGGTTAGCATAGCCCCTGTTAGCCCCTGTTGGTAAATGCTGTAACTACACCGTCTAACAGATGGCTTTCTTCAGTTATTATATAGAGCTCTTTGAGGTCAACCAAGGATGAATTCCTCCTGGGGCGTTCTCTCTCATCAACTCTCCTGCATTTTTTTTCCCCGACATCTCTTGCGTTCTCCACATTCCTTGAGCTCCTCCATCTTGTTTGGCAACAATATCCAGAGCGGGAAAATGATGGAGAGCCGCGGGCTGTACAAAGACAGAGAGAGAACAGAGCAGAGGTGAGAGGAGAGCTGGATTAAAGGACCTGGGAAACAGATCTCGCCCGCAGGTCCCGCTCTGTCTCGCTCTGACACTTTCCTTCATCCATCCAGAAAGAAAAGATGGACGGTTATTCTTTTCCTTCCCCTAAAAGGTTAAGTTCTCTTTACCTTTCCTCATTGTCTGAGACAGCCTGTCCTCTCCCAGACTCCCTCTCATTATTCTTCTCTTTCCTCTTCCAGTGGATTTCGTTTACATATGTCTCTCAGCCTGCAGTGTGATTTGTATGTATCATATACTGGAAAACTACATATTACAGCCTCTCTTCATCTTTACACATATACACACGCGCTTGCATTCAGACAAACACATTTTTTCTTCCTTGGCACTGATCTTTGGAAACATAAAGCTTCACTCAGTCATATTGACATACATAAAGCAACATTGCTTGGGTGGAACAATACTGAAGAAAAGAAACCTGCAATCCAAACACATGTTTCTCAAACACAGTGCTAAAAAAACTGTGCACATAAGGGGGAAACTTTGATGTATGAGCATGTAGAAAACACTGCTGAATAAACCTGAAAAAGGAGTGAGAAAAAAACAAAAAAAAAAAACATTATCCTTTAAAAACACAAAACAGGCCATTCCAGCAGATAAAAGGAACGACCAAGGAAATACAGAGGAAAATGTGTATTTGAATACATGGAGAAAAAAAAAAAAAAAGTGTAATTGCAGTATTATGAAGGATTTTACTATAAGGTATAATGCCAATACAATGATTTTAAAAATAATAATAATCACATGTATGTTTTATCAAGTTAATTTAAAGGATTAGTTCACTTTCAAATTAAAATTACCCCATGATTTACTCACCCTCAAGCCATCCTAGGTGAATATGACTTTCTTCTTTCTGATGAACACAATCGGAGAAATATCAATAAATATCCTGACGCATCCAAGCTTTATAATGGCAGTTAGCAGGATCAACGAGCATGAGCTGAAGAAAGTGCTTCCATCCATCATAAACATACTCCACACGGCTCCGGAGGCTAAATAAAGGAGTTCTGAAGCGAAGCGATGCGTTTGTGTAAAAAAAATATATCAATTTTTAACAAGTTATGAAGTAAAATATCTAGCTTCCACCAGACCACCTTCCATATTCAACTTACGAAGAAAGTGTAAAACTCTCGCAGTTCAAAATGCTTGCACTACATCCTACATCTTCCCTGTTCAACTTACGAAAAAAGCTTAACTGAAGTGATGCCAGTTTACACTTTCGTCGTAACTTGAGTGTGGAAGGTGGTCTGGCGGAAGCTAGATATTTTACTTCATAACTTGTTAAATATGGATATTTTTTACACAAACTCATCGCTTCACTTCAGAACGCCTTTATTAACCCCCCGGAGCTGTGTGGAATACGTTTATGATGGATGGATGTGGATGAAGACACCTTCTTCAGTTCATACTCGTTGATCCCGCTCACTGCCATTATAAATCTTGGATGCGTCAGGATATTTATTAATATTTCTTCAGTTGTGTTCATCAGAAAGAAGAAAGTCATATACACCTAGGATGGCTTGAGGGTGAGTAAAGCTTGGGGTAATTTTCATTGTGAACTAATCCTTTAAAGGGTTAGTTCACCCAAAAATGAAAATTTCTGTCATTAATTACTCACCCTCAAGTCGTTCCAAACCCTTAAGACCTTCATTCATCTTCGGAACACAAATTACGATTTTTTTTTATGAAATCCGAGAGTTTTTTTTTTTTAATCCCCCATAGAAAGCAACATAATTACCACATTCAAGGTCCAGAAAAGTAGTAAAGACATCGTTAAAATAGTCAACGTGACTATGGTTCAACCTTAATGTTATGAAGCGACGAGAATACTCGGGAGACAAAATTGTTGAATAAAGTCGTTATTTTATTTTTTATTTTTATTTTTTTTTGTGCACAAAAAGTATTCTTGTTGCTTCATAATATTAAGGTTGAACCACTTTAGTCAAATTGACTATTTTAATGATGTCTTTACTACCTTTCTGGACCTTGAAAGTGGTAATTATGTTGCTTTCTATGGGGGATAAAAAATCCTCTCAGATTTCATCAAAAATATCTTAATTTGTGTTCCGAAGATGAACAAAGATCTTGCGGGTTTGGAACGACGTGAGGTTGAGTAATTAATGACAGAAATGTCATTTTTAGGTGAACTAACCCTTTCAGAAATAACAATTAGTTCAAAAGCCTGATATATATATGAGTTAAAGCCTATATGAAATTCTTGAAGCATAACAGTTTTGTGTGACCACTTTTCTATGACATTTTGGGTGCTTTGGCATTCTTTTTGATGCTTTTTGAAACCTCAGTCCCCTTTCATTGTAATTGCATTGGGGGGACAACCAGTACAATTCTTCAAAATCCTCCTTTTGTGTTCCACAGAAGAAAGAAACTCGGGTTTTGGAAACGACATGAGGGTGAGTAAATGATGTGTTTTGGGCAAACTCCTCCTTTAAATCTTTTCAATTCTTCTTCACACCCATGTACTCTCACTTTGTTGTATTGCATCATTCTCTTTCTCTTGCTGGCCTCCAGAATCCCTCTCATCCACACTGCTGCTCTTGTGTCCGATCGCCCTTCTCGTTTGTCTTTTTCCATCTTTCCTCTCTTTTTTTTTTTTATCTTGGTGAATTCATCCCCGAGGCTGTGTAGTCGTGAGGACAGGTGGCCTGGCTGTGTGTGTCAGCGAGTGCGTTGTGCAGATGACAGGTAAAAGTGTGTCTGTCGGTGCATGTGCGTGCAGTCACGTGTGAGTGTGTGTCATCTCAGTGGTGGGTCCTGGGGTTCTCACGGTGCCCTTTCATCTCCAGGAATGTTCTGTCATTTTGTGTTTGTGTCAATGGTGCTGTCACGACAGGGGGGAGGAGAAGGGGACAAAGAGAGAGAGGCAAGGTGAGGTGAACGGAATGAGGAAATTTACTTTTTTTTTTTTTTTTTTTTAACTATTTCCAGCCCCCTACTGAGCAGTAAACCAAACTACTTATGAGTGAGCCGTTTCAAAAATTGAAAGCCCCTGAATGTCAAACGCACATAGATCTTTTTATATCAACACTGAGAAAGAGAGAAAGGGAGAAAGACGGAGAAGGGAGGCCCTTTATGAGTCATAGATGCTTATTTTACTGTCTCCGCCTCCATACTGGTGTGTGTAAATGCTGTAGCCCCCTAGCTTGTAAAGAGCACGTGGACTCGCTTTACTTAAACACCACACAACCTGTGTGCGTCTTCTCTCTGACTCACACATACACACAGGCTCTGGTTTATTCATCCGTTAAACGAAGATTCATTTGGTTACATCCTGTCTGGTCACCAGCGTTTTAATATTACAGCGGTAATGTGTGTGTGCTGTGTGCTGTGTGTGGGGGTGTATTTGCCGTTGGCTTGTCTAAAATGATAATATGACGTCTACAAATGTCTATGTGTGATTAACATGAGAGACACTGCACATTTTTCTTCTTTGAAATGTCAACCTGCAATGTGTAAAATTTGGGAGGATAAACTGACAGAAATGCAATATAATATACATAGCTATGTTTTCAGTGGTACATAAAGACCTTACTTAATACCGTTATGTTTTTATTACCTTAGAATGAGCCATTTCTATTATATACACCGCAGGGTCCCCCCATCTTTGTCTTGCATCGGCCAGACGGCCACCGTAGCTTCTCTGAAAGGGAGGGGTGCGAGGAGTGTGCGCCGTTACAGTTCGCAACCTCACCGTTAAATGCCGCTAAAATTTACACATTGCACCTTTAAGAAAACGTTGTTTAATAATATGGACTGAAATTGCATTTTTAATTCGAGTGAACTTGTTTGAAGCCCTCACAACTGACTCATGCCCTACATATTCATTTAATAATTTGACACCTGGTGGTCTGCTATAATTATTAATAGTCACTTTTCCTGTCCATTAGTCAGTAAATCCTCTGTAAACAGCAGCTGTCATCATCAAAGAGCTGCAGCATTATTTTAACTGAGCTGAGTGCTCACTAAAACCATTAATTCCAAGCATTTTAGATTCATTTTAAGTTCATTTTGATTTGAACAAGGCTGAAAATTATGATGATGTCCGAGTTTGTGAGATGTTTACTCTGTCTGTATGACCTGTTGCGAGTGTGAGAGGTGGGCATTATCGCTTTCAGATTCATTACGCCTCCATTCCTTATATCAAAATGACATTGTTATAAGCAAATCACAGTGTGATAGTGAAACTGGAATCTCCTCTGAGGAACAACTGAGCACATTTGTGGAAACATACAAACTAGGGAACATTCTGATGTTGTCAGTCAAGTTCTGAACAGGAACCAATCTTTAGAGAAGTTCACTTATTCCCAAATGTGGACACAAACATTGTGTTGGCTTTTTAAAGACTATTTGATTATCACTTTTACTCATATGCTGTGGAAAAGATGGAGTACAGAAATGGACAATAATAAGAAATGTTACTTGAGCAGCAAATCAGCATGATTTCTGAAGGATCGTGTGTGTCACATTTGGTTTTGAGTTTTGTTCATGTTCTTGTTTTCAGGACTTTTATTTTGAAGTTTACTCATGGTCATGTTTCCTGTTTGTCAGTTGTTTCCCTTGCTCCTCATGCGATCTTGTCATGTGATTCCCCTGTGAATGTGTCATGTTCTGATTGGTTCCCTTGTCAATGTGTCACATTCTTATTGGTTCATTGCTTTGTGTGTTTTGTTATTAGTCTTTGTGTATATATAGCCCTCATGTTTCATTGTTTCTTTGTCTCGTATTGTTTGTGTAAGCTGCTGTTCATGTTCATGTTCATCTTCCAAGTCAAAACAAATCATGCTCTATTAAGTCTTTGTTTATTTTGTATGTTTGGAATAAAACTGCACATGGGTTCGCCAAGCTTGCCTTCAGTGGAAGTTCATTACAATGTGATACTGAAGACTGTAATGATGATGAAAATTCAGCTTTGTATTTTTTCAATATATTCAGATAGAAAACTGTTATTTTAAATTGTAGTACTGTAATCTTTCACAATATTACTCTTTTTACCATAGGTTTTTATCAAATAAATTAAGCTTTGGTGATACTTCTTTAAAAAGCATTAAGAACTTAAACATTCCAAACTTTTGGCCACCATTGTACATCAATCCAACGAAGGTTTGAAATGAAGTTAAATGATTTTGAAGGTTGAGTTATGTGTCATGTTACCTACTGAGATTGTGACTGTTTGTCCTGCTGTATGTTGGGCATTTCCTTTTTGGCTGCTTAAAATTGTATTGTTATATTCTGCAGTTTTATGAATTTAATTGTTTGTAATTGTTAATTTCATTATAAAAAATGTTTCATAATAAGATAAACATGATGACTTTACATTCATTTTGTCAAATGTTAAAATTTTGTTTAAGATTTTAGGTAAGTTTTTTGCAAAATGGGCCTCATTCATGAAACTTTCGTAAATATACAAGCAAATTCGGAGTAATTTGCACGTAAAATGTACCTTTACTAAAACTCTCCTCCGGATTCACAAACGTAGTTAAATGTGTGTATATTCAGCCTGGTCTCATTGTTAATACGTAGGTATTAATACGTAACTTTCAAAGACACAAAACGTATATTTTTGTACGTTTAGAAAGGTGCTAAAACGTACAATATTGACGTAATTATAGCACTAAAACGTAAAAATACTTTTTAAAATATTTACGAATCTTTCATGTCATAAAGATATATGTATAATTTCCATTTTATCGTTTTGTAGATAAATGTAAGATCCCTAAACCCCATCCCGAACCTAAACCTACCCATTTTATACAGAATGTTAAAAGAATAAAACATAAAGAACAGAAATGTGTAGGAAAATGACAATTTTAGTAAAAATATAACATTAAAACGATATTTTGAGCCACTAATCCTACACCTACCCCTAAACCTACCCATAACCATTTCTTTAAACTACCTACTGTTATAAATAAAAGAATGACAGACAAACAACCGTAATCACAATAATTTATTTTTTGCGAAAAATGTCAAAAGTGGTACCAAAAGAACTTCAAATGATTATGAGTTCCAGTCACAGTCCTCTCTGGCGGTAATAGTTTTTTATAGGGTACAGAGCAGAATTTAATTTATTAATTCATGAAAATATGATAAATCTGGCTTCTCTCCGTGAAGGGGCACACTCATTTCAAATGTCAATCCACTGAAACACGGCATGTCGTAATCTGTGACGAAGCAGGTGAGAACCAATGAGCGTTCGATATCAGTGCCGTAAACCATGTCGTAACGCTTCTCGAGGGTGGCGCTACTTTCAAATTTGAACCATAACGAGCGCGAGCTTTGACTGTGACTGTCGCTGTAGCTGAGAATGAAGATGAAGATCGATGGATAAAGGGCTGAATTTGGATCTGTTCCTTACAAACATATGGATTCTAAAGATATGGAGTACAGCGAACAAATAAAATGGATGTGATTTGTGAATTTATGTTATGCTTTGGTGTATCTTATGGTTGTATTGTCAGTCGCTGCATAGGAGAAAACGCCTTCTGTGTCTCACAGCAAACAAACTAAATATTACAAAATGGTTAAACAGTTACAGAAATTTTATTCATAAGGTTTCAAATTGTAGTCTTGTTTAACATTATGTAATCCTCCGAAACGAGCAGCACAAGGCACGAACAGAAATGTTACTTCATATTAAGTAGGTGAGTAAACTGCTTTCAATAAATTAGACTAAAAACATCGTTATATCATTAAAGCCACGATTTTAATATTAATACATGGGAATTCATATACATTCACACTTTACGTTACATGATTTACGTTTTGTTTTTGTTTTTTGTTTTTTTTGCTGCTAATACGTAAGTATTTTTACGTTTTAGTGCTATAAATACGTCAGTGTTATAGGTTTTTGTGTGTATGAAAACGTAAGTGTACGTGTGGTAGAACCACAATTTACGTAAAAATACACACGTTTTCTCATGAGATCACGTTGGTATATTAATGAATTCCAAACATTAAAACTATAAACTAAATAACAGCGACTGACCAATCAGAACTCAGTATTGTAACGCGCTGCACACAGTCACGCCAGAGCTCTGATTCAAGCAAGCTTTCGTCCTTTTTCATGCTTGTTCAAAAGGATCAGGAGAACTGTTCAAACGCATCTTTTGACATTCTTTAAAAAGAAGAGAACAGAAGATATGATATTACTTTGATTAGTGTTTTAAGAACATTCCCCTGACACATTAGAATGAATAACATAGCTAAAGTGCATTAATACCCTTACGAATCGTTGTCTAGGTGAATTACGGACAATGAATGTCATCACCGAGGTGATAATGCACACATGCATATAGGCTATGTTAGCTACATGCACTAAAAAAAAAAAAACTATGGGCTTTTTTCATGCTCCTTTGTTTAAAACTGCATGAATTATCCATTCAAGACAGCTAACAAAGAGCTTTGTGAGCTCATACTGTACTGCCGAAATCAGTTAGAAAATTGAAGAGAAAAAGAGGAGAGAAAGAAGAAGAAAGAAAAGAAGAAAAAAAAACATGAGCAGTAAACCATAAACTACAATGATTAAGCACAGATATGGGCAATCAGCATATGAATCTCAACAATGGCGACAACAAAATATTCAGACAATCAGATCAACTCTAGATATCACAAAAAGCAACTAAAAGACAGAACAAAAACCACAACAAAAAATAAAAGTAAATAGTTAGAATTAAAGAAAATATTAGGACAATTCAGATGCATAATTTATTCATGCTGTGATGCATGCTGGGAGTTTTGCACTATTGTTCCCAGCATGCATTGCGGCATGACACATTTGATTGTCACCTTTGTTGAGATTCATGTGCTGATTCTTGATGTCTTTGTGTGTCTTCTTAAAAAAAATTTGGGGTGTTTTTTTTTTTTTTTATAATATATCTTATGATCAGTTTTGTTCCATTATAACATTTCAGTGACGGTTTTGTTCGGTTGCGAGATCTCAAACAGTTTCATTTTGCTATGAGATTTCAGTCAGTGTTGTCAATTGCTTTCAATTGAAAGTAGCTAAAACTGGTAGCTAAATATCACTAGATGACATCATATTGGCAGATTCATTGATCTATATAAATATGAATATAGATAAGGTTTGTCCCTAAACTTTTAGAAAAAGTCTCAAAAGGGGTGGGGAAGTCACTAAATCTAGTGACAAAATCGCTAAATTGGCAACACTGATTTCAATGACTCACTTTGTTTCTTTAGGAGATCTCAGTAGCAGTCAGTTTCATTCCTTTACGAGATCTCAATGACAGTCAGTTTTGTTCCTTTACGAGATTTCAGTGATGGCCTGTTTTGTTCCGTTACAAGATTTCAATAATGGTCGGTTTTATTCTGTTATGGGATTTCAATGAAGGTCAGTTTTCAGTGTCAGTTTTGTTCCATTACGAGATTTTAATGACGGTCGGTTTTGTTTCTTTGTTCTTTTACAAGATTTCAAAGACAGTGGGTTTTGCTTTGTTATGAGATTTCAATGATGGTCTGTTTTGTTCCTTTAGGAGATCTCAATAGCAGTCAGTTTTGTTCCTTTACAAGATTTCAATGGCAGTCCGTTTTGTTCCTTATGAGATTTCAATGACAGTCGAGTTTGAAATGATTTAAACTGTTGGTTTTTGTTTTGTGACGAGATTTCAATGATGGTCTGTTTTGTTTGGTTACGAGATTTCAATGACGGTCGGTTTTGTTTCTTTGTTCTTTTACAAGATTTCAAAGACAGTCCTTTTTATTTCGTTATGAGTCTCGTTCCTTTATTGTATCTCTATGACTGTCAGTTTTGTTTCATTACGAGATTTCAATGACGGTCAGTTTTGTTTTGCTACAAGATTTCAGTGATGGTCAGCTTTGTTCCTCTACAAGATTTCAATAACGGCTTTTTTTTCATTATGAGATTTTTATGTCACTCGGTTTTGTTCCCTAACGAGGTTTTAATGGCGGTCGACTTTGTTCTTTAATAATATTTTAATGACAGTTGGTTTTGTTCCATTACGAGATTTCTCTGATGGTCAGTTTGGTTCAGTTACGAGATCTCAGTGATGGTCGATTTTATTCAATTGCGAGGTTTCAATGATGGTCAGTTTTATTCAGTTGAGGTTTCAATGCGAGATCTCTATGATGGTCGGTTTTGTTTCTTTGTTCTTTTACGAGATTTCAAAGACATTAGGTTTTGTTTCATTACTAAATTTCAATGATGGTCGGTTTTGTTCCTTTAGGAGATCTCAATAGCAGTTAATTTCGTTCCTTTATGAGATCTCAATGACTGTCAGTTTTGTTCCTTTAAAAGATTTCAATGATGGTCGGTTTTCTTCTGTTACGAGATTTCAAAGACAGTTTTGTTTCGTTACGAGATTTCAGTGACTGTCGGTTTTGTTCCTTTGTGAGATTTTAAAGACAGTCAGTTTTGTTTTGTTACGAGATTTCAATGACGGTCTGTTTTATTTAGTTACGAGATTTCAATGACATCTGTTTTATTCGATTATGAGATTTCAGTGACGGCCAGTTTTGTTCGGTTACGAAATCTCAATGACGGTCAGTTTTGTTTCTTTATGAGATTTCAATGACAGTTGGTTTTCATTGTCAGTCAGTTTTGTTCTTTTACGAGATTTTGATGACAGTTGGTTTTATTCCATTTTGAGATTTCAATGATGGTCGGTTTTATTCAGTCATGAAATTTCAATGACAGTCGGTTTTGCTGGGTTATGAGATTTCAATAACGGCCGGGTTTTTTTTCCCATTACGAGATTTCAATGACAGTCGGCTTTTTTCTGTTACGAGATTTTTATGATGGTCGGTTTTGTTCAATTGCGAGATCTTAATGACGGTCAGTTTTGTTTCTTTGTTCTTTTACGAGATTTAAAAGACATTTGGTGTTGTTTCGTTACGAGATTTAAATGACGGTCAGTTTTGTTCCTTTATGAGATTTCAGTGATGGTTGGTTTTGTTTCGTCACAAGATTTCAATGATGGTTGGTTTTGTTTCGTCACAAGATTTCAATGACGGTCGGTTTTGTTCCTTTTCAAGATTTCAATGATGTTCGGTTTTCAATGACGGTCGGTTTACTTCTGTTACGAGATTTCAAAGACAGTCAAATTTGTTTTGTTACAAGATCTCAGTGACAGTCAGTTTTGTTCCTTTATGAGATTTCAATGACGGTTGGTTCTGTTTTGAGATTTCAGTGATGGTCTGTTTTGTTCCATTACAACATTTCAATGATGTTCGGTTTTATTTCATTGCATATACTTTAATTAAAGTACTGTATCATTTGTGACGTGAAACTAACTAACTATCTGCATGGCATGTGATGTAATGTAGGGATTATTTTTGCCCCAGGGTTACACCCCTTATTTTGTGGGGTTTATTTTAACCCTTTATTCAGTACAGTTTATGGTGACTGTACTGGGGTATTGGGCTGTATGGACTATTTTACACCAGGGTTACACCCTTTATACAATACAGCTTATTGTAACTGTACTGGGGCATTAGGACCCACTCAGACCACAGATTGATCAGATCTGCTGGCCTCTCTAACACCTCTTCCCACAGCTACCCAGTCTCCTATCTAAAAGTAGACCAGGCTCAACCCTGTTTAGCTTCTGTGGGTGTGCAGGTAAAAGCTTCAGATTGACCGCTGCAGGACTTTTCAAACATTTTCCAACCATAGACCCTCTTACGTAGAAATATACATCGCAACAATGGTGACATGCTTCATGCCGCAATTCATTCTATAACAAACCTATGATTAAAGGGTTAGTTCACCCAAAAATGACAATTCTGTCATTTATTACTCACCCTCATGCCGTTCCACACCCGTAAGACCTTCGTTAATCTTTGGAATACAAATTGAGATATTTTTGTTGAAAACCGATGGCTTTGTGAGGCCTGCATAGGGAGCAATGACATGTTCTCTCTCAAGATCCATTAATGTGCTAAAAGCATATTTAAATCAGTTTATGTGAGTACAGTGGTTCAATATTAATATTATAAAGTGACAAAAACATTTTTGGTGCAACAAAATAACGACTTATACAGTGATGGCTGATTTCAAAACACTGCTTCAGGAAGTTTCGGAGAATAATGAGTCAGCGGTTCGGAGCTCCAAAGTCACGTGATTTCAGCAGTTTTTGCGGTTTGACACGCGATCCGAATCATGATTCGATATGCTGATTCATTATGCTCCGAAGCTTCCTGAAGCAGTGTTTTGAAATCGGCCATCATTATATAAGTCGTTATTTGGCGCACCAAAAATATTGCTTTATAATATTAATACTGAACCACTGTACTCACATGAACTGATTTAAATATGTTTTTAGTACCTTTATGGATCTTGAGAGAGAAAATGTCATTGCTCCCTATGCAGGCCTCACGGAGCCATTGGATTTAAACACAAATATCTTCATTTGCGTTCCGAAGATTAACAAAGGTCTTACGGGTGTGGAACGGCATGAGGGTGAGTAATAAATGACAGAATTTTCATTTTTGGGTGAACTAACCCTTTAAGTTGAAATGAACTGCATTACATCTACATGATCAAAAAATAAATAAATAAATAAATAAAACAAGATTAGACCAAGATGATGACAACCTCTTCATCAAGTTGTCAACATCACCTGACCACATTTTCCCTTGCTATTTTTGCCACAGCTAACACAATTTTAGCAGCAAGAGAAAAACGAACACTAAAGGTATGTTTACACGACAACAATGTACTAAAAACTGAAATGTTTTTTCTTTGTACAGATGACATTATGAAAAATCCCCATTCACATGGATCCACGCAAATGACTAAAAATGCTGTATTACGCATGCCAGACAAGTAGTTTGTGATGTCACTTTGTAAAGAAAGACTATGCGCCTGTACATATACACATTCTTTTACAGAGCACTCACTTCGTGCATGCCTATCCACCTTAGGCTGGCCACACACTTGTAGATTTTAAGCCTGATTTTGAGCCCAATTTGCACCACTGAACGATCTGGGGTGCAGAAAATCTCTATTGTGTGGTGTCATTACGATTATTTAACTGCTCCCGATCCAGACGGAGTGTCTCCGATCTCAAATCATAAATATCAAACATGTTTCAGATGCTTTTACTTGATAAGTAAAATGACATAAGATTTTTTGTTTGTTTGTTTTCTGGGGGAAAAAATCTAAATGAAGTGAGTTTTTGCTTTAAACCAGCAAAGTTATCTACCAATGGGGTAAGAAAAATAATCTCGTTTCTGTTTGGGACAGATAATTTAGCTTATTTTAAGCAAGAACTTACCCCCCAGAAAACAAGAAAAAAAGTCTTATGTCAACCAGATTTAAGAATTTTTAGACTAGAAACAAGACAAAAACAGTGTAATACATTTACATGACCAACCCTGTTACTGCAATATAAGATCATACTATATTGCAGAAATCAGTTAGATTTAAAATAAAAATAAAAATAAAAAAAAAACACTTCCAAGATGACACAAAGACATCAAGAATCAGCACATGAATCTCAACAATGGTGACAATCAAAAGTGTCAATGCGCAATGCATGCTGGGAGTAATAGTACAAAACTCCCAGCATGCATCACAGCATGATTAAATTATGCAGCTTAATTGTCCTATTATCTTCTTTAATTCTAACCATTAGCTTTTATTTTTTATGGGGTTTTTGTTCTGTCTTTTAGTAGCTTTTTGTGATGTCCAGAGTTGATCTGATTGTCTGAATATTTTGTTGTCACCATTGTTGAGATTCATAAGCTGATTGCTCATATCTGTGCTTATCATTGTAGCTTATGGTTTTTGTTCATGGTTTAACTTCTGTGGATGAATGACAGATGTGAAATAAATTTGGTTAATAATATTTAAAACTTGTTTGTGGTCTTTATTTATTTTCTGCTGAAATCTGAAAAGATTTGATGTTGTAGCTCTTGTGTTTCTGTTTGTCTCTCTTTTTTTTTTTTTTCCTGCTCTCCTTTTTTCTTCAGTGATTCTGCTTGTTAACAGGTTTGTTAATGTTAAAATGATTCTATAAATAATACATATAAAATTTTATGGTTCAGATAAAGTCCGGTTCTGGTTAATTTCTTTGTTCTTGGTTGACATGTGGCATTGCTATGGCCTGGTTGTGGCTCAGATCTGGTAAACAGGAGCCGTCCACCCAAGTCCCATCATTCCAAGCCACATGTGGCCCAGATCATCATACCATGCGTTGCAGATGTGGGCCGGATTTGGGCTGGCACAAAGTTGCTATCTGGGAAGTGTCATTTGGAACTCATTTATAGAGTTATTTTTATTAAAAATATATGTTGATAATGATTAAACACTTCAGTGCCCTCCAAAGGCACCATTTTAGGTAGTCTATATAAAGGGATGGATTGTATGTGTGTAGTCACTCCAATACTACAATGATATAAATAATTTAATGAATAATGCCTATTTTACTACTCTTTAAACCAATAAATAAAAATATTTAAGGCACAGTAGTGCTACCAATTACCCAAAATTGAACAGTTAAAAAAATAAATAAAGACAGGGCTCAAACTCAAATCAATGAAATATTATTATGGTACACAGCGCATCAAAATGCAATGTCATCAGTTTGCCTAAATTAGAACACAGAACATTCAACTGTTTTACACACCATTTAGGCTACACGTGGTAGGGAGCAGGTGTAAATTTATTTCATACCAACTAATGTTTTGAAAATACGAACATTTTCGTGGATCAGAAAATTTATGTCAGAATGGCTTTACAAACGATTTAGACAAAATTCGTTCTGCTCATGTTTCATGAATGAGGCCCAATGTGTGTAGCCAAGGACAGCACATAATGTTACGTTTACACATCTTTGTGTTAACCTTTCTGACACATTTACTGTGTTAAACTCATTAACACAGTGAATGAATTCAAATTAACACAATATGTGTTGTCCCAATACTCACCCATTAATGTGTAAAAATTTAACACAGGTAGGCTTATAGAGTTTTATTATATATATATATATATATATATATATATATATATATATATATATATGTGTGTGTGTGTGTGTGTGTGTGTTCATTTTAACACATTCTTTCTAAGAGTGTAGGAAAAAAATATAATTTTGTATAACTAGTAATAAAAGAAGCAAACATGTCTGTCTGTCTGTCTATTTCTGTCATAACACCTGAAGTTTGATTCTGTCTTGCCTTGAATAAAGTGGTATGTTTTCTATATCCACTAACATGCCTTAAACCTGAAGTGGGATTTGTCGTACCCAAAGGCAGTCTGGTTTGTCTAGTAGCTGGGGTTAGACAGCCTGACAGCCCTCATGTCCACTCTCTCTCTTACTCATTCTTTTGCCGTGTGTTCCCCCCGAGACTCAACATGGGTGCTTGGATTGCCAATGAGAGCTTGAGGCTCTAATTCTTATTTCAGGTGTTGCTTTGAGGCGATGTGTGTGAGTTTGTGTTATTACAGGGGATTAGCTGGTGATCGAGCTTATGTGTTCGACACACACAAGTGTATGTGTGTTTGAAGACTCAGGGCCGTTTGCTGGTGTCATACGACAATATATTTCTAGATGAAATGTGAACACAGTGCTATATAATTTCACACAACAAATCAAGAGCTAGATAGAGGACAATCAAGACTATGAAGATAGCGTAAAATACAAAGGCTGCCATAGAGAAAAAGAGATCTCCTCAGCTGTCATTTAAAGATAAACTTCTGCTCCTACTCAAGGACAATCACTGGAGGCTGATATTAACAGATGTGCATCTGTGTGGCAATGTATGTGCGCCTGAGTTAAGAACTATACTGTAGTATGTATGTATAGTGTATATCGCTCTCTTTAGCATGCTGCTTAGGGACGAATAACCTCTCTCTTTCTCTACCCTCAGGTAAAGTTTCATCTCATTTAGTTAATTACTGTCATCTCTGCTTTGTTAGGGCGTTTGTACTACACACGAGCACATTTCACACACAAGCACACCCACACTGCATACTAATGATTCAGCACACACACCTGACACACAAAAACATACGCACTTGCGACAGTATCAAATGCTAAATATAATGCATAATTATAATTCCTTTATGAAACCGAATAATACCACCTCATAATACTGTTTTAAATGTGTTAAGGTGTCACCAAATTAACAAACCCTGTTTAAAGGGGTTCAATTATGCTTTTTCACTTTTTCAACTTTAGTTAGTCTGTATTGTTGCTGTTTAAACATAAAAAAAAGATCTGCAAGGTTCCAAAGCTCAAAGTACACTCCAAGGGGAGATATTTTATTGAACAGAATCCACTTTTCAAGAACTACAATGAACGGCCCTTTTGGCTCATTTTGGATCGTGTGTAGTCACAATGTTACTCTATGTGCTGCACATTTTATGGAGGACAGCTTCCAGAACCTATACAATGCAGACTACGCACAAAAGCTTCTCCTGAAAGACGCAGTCATTCCCATTTTGTAGGGACAATCTGTTGTTTATGGATCACAATTTGTAAGTATGTCTTATTATTTGTATTTGTGTTTTCTATTAACAGTTCCAATTATAAGTTTTATGTAGTTGCTATGATGTAAACAAAGGGCAAATCTTTGCCTCCGCTAGCCTGCTAACGTTACAGGTAGTGTTTACTGTAGCTTTTGTAAGCTCTTGTTTTGTAAGACTGTTCACTGCCCCTTGGGAAAATTATCCATGATTTTGTGGTCAATTACTGTTTGTATTACCATATAGTTTTCCTACAAATATGATTAAATGGTGGATAACATCATATCTATAAGAAATCTATAAGAAAATTACACACACACACACACACACACACACAAAAAAACATACCACTCTGAAACGTCCTGTGAAATCTGTAATTGCAAAGTCCGTGCTTGAAATCCATTCTGCACGATCCTCTTGTTCGTTAACATTGTCAGGGTCTGAATCAGGCTTGAATTGGTTTGAAATTGACACCGTTCTTAATTATTTACACCAGAGAAGAACCATAGACTGTAAAAAAAATATGGACAACGCACCTTCACTCTCTTCCATTGTCGATAAGTGAAGTCCCCAATCTCCAAATATGGCGCTGACATCTTGGAACCAGAGTCTGTGCAGTAGTGAACTCGGAGTCTGAGCCTGCGCAGTAGTCAGCGTGAAGTTGAGCCGCGGTATCAAGGCTTCACCCACAATCCCGCAGAATTGGTTAGTACGGTTTACTGCAGAACAACTCATTATGTCAGTGTGAAATAAATAGTTATGGAAATGTTGAAATTAAAGTTGAAGCTCCAATCTCCTCCTGAAAATCCTGAAAAAAGTCAGCTGTTGCCTCAGTGACTACTACTCAGAGAATCTGTCACTTTTCAGGATTTGTGCGGCACATTTGAGCTGAACTCGCTGTTATGAGGGGGTGCCAAAGCGGTGCCAATCACAACACACTGGGCCAGCTAACCAATCACAGCACATTTTGTATTTTGGAAGGAGGGGTTTCATCGAAACAGGAACTAGATGGTGCGTTCTAGTGAGACTGGGGAGATAGGAGCTGTAATAATATAAAATTGTGTTTTTTTTTTTTTTTAACCATCAAGCATGAAAACATATTCTAGTACCCCTTTAAGGGAGTGGCATAATGCAATTATTCACATCATTCAAACTGCAGTTTCTCTTATGAGTATTTCATCATCAAATAGCACTGTTTCCTGAGAATGACCTTGATTTGGTTTGGTGGTCTTGGACGCAGCATTTGACAAAATATTTCAAATAAACAGGAACATTTACTTGCCTTAAAGATCTTGTGATTTTATTTACTAACACCCTCATAAGGATATACACATCACAGTATATAGACAATGAGACAGCCTGCTCTTGAGCTTCTTTAACGCCAGTCACAGCACCTTATACAAGGGGAGGTTTATGAGAGTGAGTTGGACTGAAAAGAAACACAGAGGAAAACACACTTCTGTCAGGACCACTATCGTCAAATATGATTGATAATTGCAAAGATTTTGTATTGGCAGTATCGTTCTGTTCTGGGCAAGAACTCCCTGTGCATCCATGCAGCCTAGCATGGATAAGAGCAGGGAGAGCAGCAATAACCCCCCTAGGGTAAACAGAACAGAACCAACATATGCAATATATAATTAATGTCAATAACTTAACATGTACACATATTTCAAGAATTAGTCTGATTCAGGGGAATCATAAGGCCAATCCTGACTGAAGAGAGGAGGAGCTGGGGATGGAGGAGGGTAATTAGCTCCTGAGAAATGCAATAGCTGATGATAATACTGAGGAGCTTATATATGGATGCTGTGATAGGCGTCGTATTCCTATAGGTAGACACAAGTCACCCGGGAGTCAGCTGATGCGAGCTTGACTGACGTGACCTGCCAGAACTGACGCTAACGCTGGATTTCTGTCAGGACCACTATCGTCAAATATGATTGATAATTGCATAGAGTATTGGTGGTATGGTTCTGTTCTGGGCAAGAACTGCCTGCGCATCCATGCAGCCTAGCATGGATAAGAGCAGGGAGAGCAGCAATAACCCCCAAAACAAAACCATATGCTGATATCCCCAAACACAAACTGAGTGTGAAAATCTGAATGCCATGTTTCCTTAAAATGCAGTTACCTGAATGAGCCTAGGCCTGTAAAACCCAGATTTATATATATATATATATATATATATATATATATATAAATGGGGGAAGCTTACACCCCTAGCGGCAGCAAATCTGATACAACAAGCATGCTGTAAATCACAGACTATTATAAAACTAGTATTAACTAGCGATATATATATATATATATATAAAAAAATTTTTTTATAACTATTGGGGGAAGCTTACACCCCTAGCGGCAATCTAGTCGGGGAAGCATACACCCATTGCCTAATACATAACTATTAATTTTATTTATTTATTGATTTATTTTTTCTCTATTGGGGGAAGCTTACATCCCTAGCGGCAGCAAATCTGATACAACAAGCATGTTGTAAATCACAGACTAGTATTAAACTAGTGGTAGTCTGGTCGGGGAAGCATACACCCGCAGCAATAGCTCTGAGTTAGATGCAGCGTGCAGCTAAGCAATGAATACAGTGCTTCCTCATCATGAACATGATTTCTGCTCCAGTCGGGCTGATTCCTTCGTCTGTGGAAGTGAAGATGACGGCTCCCATGATTTCACACTCCTTACGGGATCATCTAGCTACGACATTGTTAGTGTTGAATAAGAGACCTCTGTGTATTTAAGGACAAGCATGTTACAATACTCTGATAAGTTTTAAGCCACAGAAAAGTTGCTCACTTAACACAGAATGTTGCAATATGATCGGATATCATAAAGAGCATAAAGCATAAAGTCTAAGACAACAGCTTAAAATAGCATGTACCTGAATAAACCAGTATGTGCTTATAGTATGTGGCAATGACACTAGAAGCTTTCGTAACAAGCAATTTATTTATTTATTTTATTTTTTTACATTTGCCTTCCATAGCAACTAGATAGCTTTAATACCTGATAGCTTTAAAACAATGAGCATTAAAAGTAACTTAGCTTCTGAAAACATTCAGAGATGAAGGAGAATGAAATAGCCGGCTGTGACGTGGATGCTTGATCTTCTCTTGATATTCTTCTTCATGCAGGGAGTGCAGATCCATCTGAACTTGTTCTTGAGTCAGTCATTAGTATAACTCCATCGAGTCCATGTCTAATTGCAGCGATGCGAGAAGAAATGCTAACGTTAACTCAGTCACTTATAAATAAATCAGGCGGCTTATGACCAGTGCGGCGAATTCGCGTGTTCAAGAGGTGAAATCCATGTAGGGAACGAATCCCTCTCGCTAAATTCCCGATTGCACAATTCCTAGTGAGATGATGCTGTTTTGCCTGTCGAATTCGCCATTTAATTAGCTCCTGAGAAATGCAATAGCTGATGATAATACTGAGGAGCTTATATATGGATGCTGTGATAGGCGTCGTATTCCTATAGGTAGACGTAAGTCACCTGGGAGTCAGCTGATGTGAACTTGACTGACGTGACCTGCCAGAACTGACGCTAACGCTGGATTGACCTTTGCAAGCATGTTTCTGACTCTCATGATTCACTTCTGCTGCCTTGGCCAACTGGGACAGACTGTCTATGACATGCACACGCTACTTCAACACCTGCCTGGATTAGAGAGTACACTTCTCTCTGTCTGTATATCCCGGCTGGATCATAATGCTCCAATCTGTATGCATGTCTCTTTCTCTCTCATTCTATCAAAACACATTTGCATGCTGTAGATTATAATAAAAAGTTTACCTGAAACACCCTCATAAGGCAATAGACTATACAGTATATAGACAATTAGACAGGTCATCCGGGAACTTTTTGCCTAATTTTTTGTTAATACTGTGAATTGGGACATACTGTTTTTTTGCCTACAATATAGTAAGGAAGTAGGAATATTGATGAGTCTCCCATGCACTTTGTGTATATGCGCTGTTAGTATCATGCACAGACCTGCAGATCATTTAGAAATAATAATTTAGGATAAGACCTGCATGTTTTTACAGTTTTCCATTTCAGATAACTTGCTGTCTTGGAAGCCTGCTGCCAGTGTAGGCAGCTCAGTACGTTTTTGAATAGAGTTCACTAGGTTTCTCTCTTTCCGTCTTTCTCAAATACAGCACTCTCTCTCTCTCTCTCTCTTTGTCTGTCTCCTACTCTTCACACCCACAAGCTGGGATAATAGCGCTGCGTCTGCAGCTTGGCAAGATGGAGAGTGTGCAGAGGGAAAGAGGAAGTGCTGAGAGATCGAGAGAGGGAGGGAGAGCAAGTGAGAGCATCTCTAGTGACATGATATTTAGCACAGCCAAAGCTATCAGAGAGAAGAGGAGGTCACAGAGCTGGAAATGTTAATGAGAAAAGGAGGCCTAGAGCTCCATTTCATGAACTCTACAGAAAAGACCAGCATATCTGGGCACCAGCACGTGTTGTGTTTTGGATGCTGGTGTCTGGTGTCCTCACCAGGCTTCCCAACAAATTTGAATTATTAAGGGGGTCAGTTAACCCAAAAATGAAAACTGAGTGAGCATTTACGGACCATCATGCAGAACCCAGAAAAGATTGTGATAGAGACCGAAGTGGTCACAAGAAGAATCACACCAGGACTGAATACAGAAATGGTAGTAATAGTAGTGTCTATGTCTGTTTCACGAGTTCACACTTATACACCAATCAGGCATAACATTATGACCACCTTCCTAATATTGCATTGGTCCCCCTTTTGCTGCCAAAACAGCCCTGATCTGTCGAGGCATGTTCTTCACTAGACCCCTGAAGGTGTGCTGTTGTATCTGGCACCAAGATGTTAGTAGCAGATCCTTTAAGTCCTATAAGTTGTGTGGTGGGGCCTCCATGGATTGGATGCTCGATTTGGATTGAGATCTGGGGAATCTGGAGGCCAAGTCAACACCTCAAACTCGTCGTGTTCCTCAAACCATTCCTAAACCATTTTTGCTTTGTGGTAGGGCGCATTATCCTGCTGAAAGAGGCCACTGCCACCAGGGAATACCAAGGGCGTACATAGTCTGCAACAATGCTTAGTTAGATGGTACGTGTCAAAGTAACATCCACATGGATGGCAGCACCCAAGGTTTCCCAGCAGAACATTGCCCAAAGCATCACACTGCCTCTGCTGGCTTGCCTTCTTCCCATAGTGCATCCTGGTGCCATGTGTTCCCCAGGTAAGCGGCGCACACGCGCCCGGCCATCCGTGGATGTAAAAGAAAATGTGATTCATCAGACCAGGCCACCTTCTTCCATTGCTCCGCGGTCCAGTTCTGATGCTCACGTGCCCACTGTTGGCGCTTTTGGCGGTGGACAGGGGTCAGCATGGACAACCTGACTGGTCTGCGGTTATGCAGCCCCATGCGCAACAAACTGCGATGCACTGTGTATTCTGACACCTTTCTATCAGAACTAGCATTAACTTCTTGAACAATTTGAGCTAAAGTAGCTTGTCTGTAGGATCGGACCACACGGGCCAGCCTTCACTCCCCACGTGCATCTATGAGCCTTGGCCGCCCATGACCCTGTTGCCGGTTCACCACTGTCCCTTCCTTGGACCACTCTTGATAGATACTGACCACTGCAGACCGGGAACACCCCACAAGAGCTGCAGTTTTGAAAATGCTATGACCCAGTAGTCTAGCCATCACAATTTGGCTCTTGTCAAACTCTCTCAAATCCTTACGCTTGCCCATTTTTCCTGCTTCTAACACATCAACTTTGATGACAAAATGTTCACTTGCTGCCTAATATATCCCACCCACTAACAGGTGCCATGATGAAGAGATAATCAGTGTTATTCACTTCACCTGTCAGTGGTCATAATGTTATGCCTGATCGGAGTATATAATATAATCAAATATAGGCTCTGAGCTCGGAATGTAGCCCGAAACCAGAGTACTCCCCCTCTATCCCTGGCTGTGATAAGAACAGATATGCGTGAGGAGCTGAGGTGGAGGAGGGATGCTGGAAAACTCTCATGGGACAGAGGTGAGTTGGCTATTTATATATAGGCCTCCTTGCGCTGATTGGGTAAATCTGCAAATAAAAAGGGTTTAAAAGCATGATTAAAACAGTTTAAAAACTAGAAAAGAGGTGTCCAATCCTGCTTCTGGAGGGCCACTGTCCTGCAGAGTTTAGCCTCAACACACCTGCCTGGAAGTTTCTATGCCTAGTAAGACCTTCAATAGCTGGTATAGGTGTGTTTAATAGGGGTTAGCTCTACAGGACAGTGGCCTTCCAGAAGCAGGATCGGACACCCCTGTGCTAGATACTAAAAACAGCATCGACTCCTCTCTATAAACAATTGAGGCTGGAGTTGACGACATTCAAGCAAAACCATAAACATTACAAAATGGACAATACATAAAGTCTTTATGAACACAATAAAATACAGTGATGGAAATCTGCTCCACAGTCTCTCCATCACAAAGACATTTTGAAGAATATTTTAAAAGGTTTTGCCCATTCACTGAAAGTCAAAACAACATTGAACACCATTAACTTTCATTGTATGGAAGAAAAAAAAAACTTTTGTGTTCCAAAGTAGAAGATAATGGAAAGTCAAGTTATATGGAATAACATAAGGGTGAGTAAATGATGACAGAACTTTCATTTTTCATTGGTTGAACTATATCACTGTGACAGTTTTCCCTGGACACTAGTTATATCTGTCTAGTACAAAAAATAAAAAAAATAAAATGCTTACAGCAACAGACAACAATACCTTCTATATATCAATTGATACTTTCACCAAACCAGTATAAACCAGGTTTGCTGATCTAAGATTGTCAGCAGGATATTTAGTGCAGCCAAAGAAACTGGGAAAGAAAAACACATGGTGAGAGCAGAATGAATGAACAGAAAATGTTCAAATAAGAGTGAAGGAGTGAGATGAAAACTGTGGAGGACAGAGAACAAACAGAGTGAGAGAGAAAGGAGCGCTAATAAACACAGACTCTGATTGACTCAAGTGTTTTTAACGGGATGCTGCCCACGTCCAGTACCGTCACCCAGGCTTTGTTTTCACTCAGTCAAGCCTGCTCTCCTCTGCTCCGCTCGCTGGAGTGTCTCTGTACGTTCTGCTCTGCCTCTCCACCCCAGTGCTCATATGAATGATAGGGAGCTCTGAACATGTAACTAGGCTAAAAAAAACTGGAGGATCAACAAAGGGACAAATTATATTTAAGACTGCCTTTACCCTTCCTGTTTAAGAATGAAATGGGTCATGTGCATAAGAGCAGGTGTGTAAATATGTCGGCACAAAGACATTAGCAGCAGATCCTTCAAGTTCTGTAGGTTGCAGGGTGGAGCCACCATAGATTGAACTTGTTGGTCCAGCACATGAGGCTTCATTTTCTGCATTCCGCTCTGTCTTGCGCTTAAAGTATACTCTTTTGGCCATGAGAGCGGAAAGACACGTTCGGCGTGTGCGCACTATCTAGTGGATTTTGCACTTTTATCTAGTGGAGTCACTCGCACATGAGCTGTTGTACGCAGACCGTCCACGCAGTCTCAAAAATTGGGCTGCATGCGGACAGGGTGTGCAGACATCCGCAGACTCTCCTGATAACGAAATTTACAGTCAAAGTATACTTTGGGCTTTATCCTGCTGAAAGAGGCCACCTCCACCAGATAAATGAAGGGGTGTACCTGGTCTGCAACAATGTTTAGGTGGCAAATGTCAAATTTAGGTCCACATGAATCCAGTATTTCCCAGCAGAACATTACCCAGAGCATCACATTCCCTCCATCAACTTGTCATCGTCCCCCAGACAGTGCATCCTGGTGCCATCATTTCCCCAGATAAACGGCGGACATGTACACAGCCGTCCACATGATGTAAGGACTAATCGGACCAGACAACCTTCTTCGACTTCTCCAAGGTCCAATTCCGATGTCCGCATGCCCATTGTAGGCGCTTTTGACGGTGGACAGGGGTCATAGGCACTCTGATTGCTCTGCAGCTACAAAGCCCCATATGCAGCAGAGTGTGATGCACAATGTGTTGTGACACATTCCTCCCATAACCATCATTAAAATTTTGTGTGACTTGTGCCACAGTAGACCTTCTGTTGGTTTGGACCAGACGGGATAGCCTTCATTGCCCTAGTACACCTTGGGTGCCCAACACCCTGTCACCAGTTTGTGGTTTGTCCCTCCTCGGACCACCGTTGGTAAATTCTCCCTACTGCTGACTGGGAGTAACCCACAAGCCTTGCCATTTCAGAGATACTCTGACCCAGCTGCCTTGCCATAACAATTTGGCCTATGTCAAAGTCGCTCAGATCTTTATTCCTGCCCATTTCTCCTGCATCCAACATGTTGATTACGAGAACTGATTGTTTGCTTACCATCTAATCTACCGAGACCTTATTAAGTGGTTAGGAGATGATATTCGATATTTGCGTCACCTGTGACTGCTCATAATGTTTTGGCTTGATCAGTGTATACACATACATACAGCAAACATTTGTGTTTCTATAGAATAATGTAAGTCTTTTGGGTTTGGAACAACATGAGAGTGAGAAAATTATGACTTATTTGTGTAAAATCCCTTTAAAGGGATAGTACACTTTTTGTCCCTACTACCTGACAGATATCACTGCTTTCCTGGGAAATCACACCTGTCTATGTGACAGCATCAAGCTTTTAGATGCCACAGACCCCCAAATATGATCATCCCCATGTGAGGGACCCCCATCCTAAAATTTAAAAGGCATATCTTTTAAACACCCAATTTATACACTGAAAAGTTAATATTAAATATTTAAAATTACTCACTATACAGTAGTTATGTACTGTTAAAACTATTTGGTAACACTTTATTTTGATGGTCCCCTTTGAACATTCTGTTGACTATAAGTAACTTTGCAACCACATTTAACTAACTTTGTAACTAATTCTCATTAGAGTACAAGTCTACTAAATATCTACGAACTCTTTATTGTGATAATCCCCCAACAGACATTCTATTGAAGGGTTGTGTGGTAAAACTTTTCAAAATGGCAGGAAGCACCTTTGGCTTGAAGCGCCTCAAAGTATAAAAAGCATGAACTGTAGTTCAGGATATTATTGGTAAATTATGCATTCCAGCAGTGCTAAAATACATGACAGCAACAATCAAGGTACCGAGGTTGAGATGTTTGTATGGACAGTTGCTGTTAGGTAGATGCTTTTCTGTGGGCAAAAAACAAAACAAAACAAAACAAAAAACATCTTATTCCACTGACGGCCACTTAAAATCAGATGTGTGTTCTACTGAAATTAAATTAACAAAAATATAATGAGGGGGGAAAAAAATCATTCTCCACTTCATACTCTCTGTTAACAGCTAACGTACGACACGACACGAAACAGGCTCACCATCATTAATGTGCAACACCCACACCTAGCTTACCTAACAGTGACTATATCTTCAAGTGCAAGTGTGACACTTAATGAATTTGCTTTATAAGATATTTTAATTAAAAAAACGTTTCTTAATAAGGTTGGTGCTACATTGGGAATATAATCACAGCCTCTCGTCGTTTATTATATAACGTTAGCTAAATAAAGTGGAGGACTCATCACTGTATCTTTATAGCTCTCTTGTTTGGTGTATTTATGGTTCAGACCAACCTATTTTCATGCAACTCTTTAATGTCTGCCCACCTTAAATCCTCGACACAAGATCTTACCTCTTCCTCGCAAGTTTGCGTAGCTTCACCTCTTCAATCTATAAATCACAAATCACTCAGAGACTCTTGAATCGTTAGATTCATTAAATCTTAACGACCTAATGATTGAAAGCAGAAGAGTCTGTACTTGGATGTACGCCTGGGATTGAGTTTTTAATTTTCAAATGTATACATTAATATTAGAACTTCTCGTGTTTACTTTGCTCCAATTATTAGATATTATTTGCTTTGTCTACAGTGTTCAGTGTTCGTTACGTTAGGTGTTTCTCCCATCTAGCGGCTAAAGAAAATATAGCTCATTTAGCACTAATGGAAATAGTTGCACTACAGCGTCCTCTAGAGGACACACACAGTACATATTTAAAATAAACACTTCTAGCCTCTTTACAGTCTGCAAGATTTTATAATTAGCGAGTCATTAAACAGCAAATGTAATAAAAGTTTAGATTTTAATAATGCTTCTTGTTATAAATACATGGTTATCTTGAACACTTCATAAATAAGTCTTAAAAAGCACCCTCTGTTTCAAATCACTTTACAGATGTCTATAAATACGATGTATTACAACAAGTCTTTCAAAATGTACTGGAAAAAAATCTGTTACATCTCTTCTCTTTCTGAGTGCAATTATAGGTGTTTGATTGTGTTTTTCTGTGTTCTGGGTACAGACAGTGCTTTTCACTGAGACCTGATCTTTCTAAAATATAAACTCTTAGCTATTAAAACAGATCCAAGATCAGTTTAAAGAAGCAGTTTGAGAAAAAAGATTTGATGTGAGTGCAGTCATTTTTGCCTGTGTGGTGTTTTTAGTGTACATGAAATTGACTTTTATAATCATTTTAAATGGCAAAGATAAACAAACAAACCCAAAATGATCTGAGTGTGCATCACACTTCATATACGGTTAGCATTATGAATGTATTCAGTGTGAGGAAAGTATTACGGTAAAGAAAGGCTTCATAAGGTCTATTAGCATTTGGTCAACAGTTATTGAATGTCCATGTTGTGTTTGTATTAATTAATAAACATCAGCTGCACCAAAAATTGCCTACTTGATGTTAACAGTGTTGATCTGGGACCAGATCCGCCTTATTATCATATTCATTATGAAATATGTATTTGAAAGGCCAAGACTGATCTGAGATCATGTCACTGCACATAATAAACATCCTCTGGTCTGATCAACACCACTGCATAGCATTAGATTGGATTTCATAAGCTGTTCTAAAGGTGTTGGTAAATTTGTGTGTTTGATAATTATTAAAGGGAAGGTTCACACACTCTCTGAGTGTTACGTTTATATCTTCTTAAGCTTTTCGTATGGCGTGTTTGCCTTTCTGAAGTTGGGAGACGTAGATTTTGGTTTTGGTGCCATCTGTGCGCTTGAACCAGACCTCTCCTGCGCTGATCCCTGTTATTACGACCCTAAGAGAAACACAAGAAAACAGGGAGACCATTTCAATTGAAATGTTTTTGCAAGCAAAGGCAAAGCGAAGACAGATGCGGTCTTGTGTCTTTTGCTCTACTGACTGTGCTGGGCTGTTGTCATTGACTTCTAGAACGACACTGCTGCCTTTGGAGAATCTCTCTCCATCATAGAAGAGAGCCCCATCTTCACAGCGTACGGACACCTGCCTGTCTGAGAGACAAACAGACACGCTCACCATCTTCAACACGTTACGCTTTAATAGCTCATAATGCTCCAACTCTCTGTTGTTGAGACGTTTTATCACTATATAGGACTGTCTAGAAATTGCTGTCATTAAATTGGTTCACGGACATGATAAAGCAGGCAAGAGAAGTGATAAAAGGTATCTCTTCCAAGTCTTTGCGTGAACTAGCCGAGACCGCAACAAGAGATGAGTGACAGATTTTGTTAAACAGTTTCCATTTCTGTGTCTCTGCATGAACTAGCCCTGCCCACTGTGAAATGTGATTAGTCTAAAATCCCACATAGAAGAACACTATACAGTACATCAAATATCATCTGATCGTCTATTCTGAAGCTTACTGTGTCGTCCTAGTTAGGGTTTAAGTGGTAGGTATTAAGACATTGTCTTGAGTTTAACTAGTTGAGAGTTTGACTTGCTCAACTTCTTTAAATAAACAACTGAAAATGGCATCTGGTTGTCAGTAGATTTATACACCCTTGTGAAAAGAAATACACTTTAGTATTTTTTAAAGGGCACATGCTTGTTATGGAAATAATAAGTTAATGGAATATACTTTAAGTGATAGTTCACACAAAAATTCTATTTCTGTCATCATTTGCTCATTTTTTTCCTACTACGGAAGTCAATGGCTACAGTCAACTGTTTGATTACCAGTATTCTTTAAAATATCTTTGATTGTATTCAGCAGAAGAAAGAAACTCGTACAGGTTTGAAACAACTTGAGGGTGAGTAATTGATGACAGAATTTTCATTTTTTGGGGTGAACTATCACTTTAAGTGCAAACTAAATGTAATGTTTTCAGACACTTAACTGCATGTTAATTGAAATTAAATTAAATTGTATTATAATTACATTTATATTCGTTTTTCTCGATTCATGAAACAATTCACTATTTTCTATAACTATAAACACAATCTTAGCACTACATACCCACTTGTACAAACCTTAAACTGTCATGTCAAAATTAAATATTTTAGTCAAAAACATTCTCTTTTGTCAGAATCAAACTTTGGCCTAACAAATACACATACCACTTTCCTGCCCAGTGAACACTAGTGAGATCAATTCAAAACACTGTAACACAAATCTCTTATTGGGATTCAGGAATAATTTTGCAGCTCAATGTCTATTACAGTGTACAACATAAATGAAAGAGTGCAGAATGATATAGTAAAATACAACAATGAGCTTTAGGAAAAAATAATTTTACATTACACTACTGTAAAGTGATCTTACAGCAGATGAAGAGTGAAAAGTTCAAATACCAAAGATTTAAATAGGAGCATGGTATGCAACACAATACGGTGTACTGTCAATTACAGTACAGTAAAAAATAAATTCAGCATCCTCTGCACCTTCGGCTAAATTTCATTACAGTATACTGTACTATAGTAGTTTCTTGATCCTCTGACAAAAGACCTCCCTTAGTCATTTCTCAGTTCTGCAAAAATACAGTACATGTAACATGTAATACAAATAAATTTGACAGTCACAAGTTTGAAGGTGTACATGTGCTACAGTTTACTGGACACAGAACAGTGAAATTTCCCTCACCTAAAGTACTGTTACTGTGTACTGTAACTATACTGTATGTAAGTAGTATAAAAAATCCTGTAGATGATTCTTTCATTAATGTACTCATGGATAAATGTTTGCTATTCAAGTTCACATTGTGATTCTATCTATCTATCTATCTATCTATCTATCTATCAAAATGATCAGTATCAAGCACCTTGCTTTAGTAGGTTAGTCAACATTAAAATAAGTGCATTTCTTTAAAGCATGGGAAAAGATTATTAAAACAATGATTTAAAATGTACTTTAAAGTAAAACATATTTTATTCATTATTACAAAGTGCACTTTTTAATAGTGTGCTTTTGTAGTGTGTTATATATACTTTTAAAATTTGAAGTACACTAAAAGTGCACATTCAATACAATTAAGCAC
This sequence comes from Ctenopharyngodon idella, assembly GCF_019924925.1. Lineage (NCBI taxonomy): Eukaryota > Metazoa > Chordata > Actinopteri > Cypriniformes > Xenocyprididae > Ctenopharyngodon > Ctenopharyngodon idella. The sequence goes on from NC_067226.1 coordinate 22,350,348, forward strand.
ACTTTTCACAAGAGCAATACTATTAACAGTGGTGTATTTGGTTGTAATTTATGCCTATGATGCCAATGAGGACAGCAAAGGAGTGGAGGGATGAAAGTGAGAGAAAGAGTGAGATCTGGGGAGAAATAAAAAGACAAATGAGAGATGGAGTGGAATCAAATGTTACATGTCAAGCCATCTTTCTTTCTCAAAAATAGAACAGGAATCTAAATGTGACATTAAAGCCAAAGTACTTTCAGTCGATCAGTCTGGAGTGACAGAAGAAGGGAAATGGCACTATAAATCAAATGTCTGTATCTAACTTAATCAGAGGCCAGCCAGAGAGAGCTTGTGAGTGAGGGTCAGGCCTAATGGAAGCAACAGGGATGGCAATGGAGAACATGCTTAAGCTTTTGATGCCTTTTAAGCTAAAGACAGACAGCCACACTGTACATACTGTTTTTTGTTGTTGTTGTTGTTTTTTTTTTTTTTTTACCAGATGAAGGCCCTATTATTTGAAAACGCACATCAACACACTTTTTTCTAAGGTCCTCAAACAAAAAAAAAGATTAAATATGATTATACAGCATTTTACAGTAACATTTTTAGAGATAGAAAGAGAGAGTCCAATTTTGCACTATAAAATCTATTCCGAGCTTGTCGTGAGAAAGAAATCATTGGTTACATATATTTAGCCCAAGCCAAGGACCCTGATGGTCAGCGCATGTGATTTCCTTCAATAAATATACAAGTTAATTCATGGAGGCAGGTCAGTTTTGTCAAAGTTTAATGAGGTTCACCTGACTACCATGAGGTCCTTGACCTCCCAGTGTAGCTGCCCGAGAAAGACAGAGACCGACAAGGAATCTTGAATGAAGTACTTAAATGAATACAGTCCATTTAATAATTGACTTACTGTCTGCTTTCTTCTTCAGAGGCATCAGTGCCGCTTTTGCCTGAAAGACAGAAAGATAAAAGTCACAATCCATCACACAGCTTCACTGTGATTGAAGGGCTGATCACTCATCATGAATACCTTCTTGATGGCCGTCCAGTCCTCCAGTATATCAATGTCTCTTAGCATATACACTATGTATGGCCCTAAAAAAACAGACAGACACGCTGAGCAAGCAGGAGAGGAAGGAAGACAACTTCTATAAACAGAGTTTGGATAAAAGGTGTAGGCTTGTGGTTAATGATCTAGCTTGGTAACTGGGTGATTTGTTGGGGTGATTTGTTGTGTTTTAGATGCTGGTGACTAAATGCTGGTTGAGCAAAACTAGCATAAACCAGCTTGGACCAGTATGGAAAGTTTCATGAGGTCTAGTCTCAGTTTCCTTCCCAGAAAATTTCCAAACAATAAGACAGCACAATGTATGACAATATAAGTGGTGAGTGCACAGGAGAAGAAGAGATGAATCTGAAACACTTCATTACCTGACACAAGAGCTGCCTTCTTCTTCCTGTCTGAGCGAATCAGGTGACTTCTTCTCTTACACTTCTTTATCTTCTCGTCATCATTCCACCATTCTGATTGATAAAGACCAAGTTTGTGTGTTTAAGGATCTGGTGAGTATTTGTATGTGTTTCTAACAACCAGTAGCAATTCCCAGAGAACAAATACGCTTATAAAATTTCCCCTCCTCTTGAAAAAGTGTTTCATAAATAAAGTGATGAAATAACGTTTGTGGTATTATAAAATAATTAATATTCTAAATGTATATAATTTTTATAAACATAAATATACAAAAATTATAATTGTTTTAATAGAGATTTGCATGAACTCAAGAGAGACAGAGTGACCCAACCAATCGCTCACTCTCTTAAGTTTTCCTCTCTCAGTGGACCCAGATGCCTCAGATACAGCTCTAACATAGAAGGAGAGTGTTTAAGCTATGTTAACCCAAGTGTGCTGCACAAGTCCTAAAAAAAAGTGAACCCAAAGCATTTAGATCGCCCCCTGGTGGCTGGATGCAGTATAGGTCATAAACCCTGCCCTCTCCATGTAAACAAATGGGACTTGAGCCAAACTAAACAATCAAATTACACTTCAAATATTTTTTTGTTTTTTTACCAGAGATGGTTCCTGTCATTTAATGCAGCTTTTATCACTGTAATTTCAAAGTGTTCGTTTTTTAAATAAGTTTGGTTTTAGTTAGTTATTTGATGCTATACAAATGGGGGTGTGACGTTGTGATTAACAGCTTCTCTGAGTGAAGAAGTAGTCACGGAGGCACCAACAGTCTTTTTTCGGGATCTTCGCGAGGAGATTGGAGCTTTAACTTTAACTTTTTTCTACATTTCAATAACTGTTTATTTCACAAAATTAGTTGTTCTGCAGTAAACTGACCCGAGAGACCCAATGGATCATTCTTTTTTTTTTTTTTTTTTCAGGAAGTTTAATTTGTGCTTTATAAGCTAATTAGTAAATAACTGTTATGGGCCAGCTAGCTAAAAGTTTCCGTTTTTTATTTTATAAATTAATATGGTTAAAAACATATTTTTTAATGAATTTTTGTCTAAAATGAAGATAACAAAAAAATAAACAATGACTACCAATCCATTCAAATAACCCAATTTTATATGAGAAAAGCAGAGGCGTGTTGCATTAATAACTAGTTGCTAACATATTGAATGCATGTGTTAACCATAGGTGTTAACCATAAATTCTAGGATAGCTGTTCACCAAATTGTGATGGTTGTTTAATTTCAATAATATGAAAAACTACATTACTAGTATTTTACAGTATACAATATATTAATATGTGATACTTTTTAAATATGACTAGGTAGTTGTATTTACTTTATTTTAACAAGACTTCAGTTGTACTAAAATCAGCAGACATCAAAATTGGAGCAGTTCAGGCTACTTAAAAAAGTTCAGGGGTGTGTGCTTGCGATTGATTCTGCAAGAGTGTGGGTAGGACCTTGATACCGTGGCTCCACTTCACACTCACTACTGTGCAGACTCGGGCTCCGAACAACGTAATTAGTGCAAGATGTCAGCGCCATCTTGGGACACTGGCGGCTTCTCTTTTCTACAACGGAAAAGAGTGAAGGTGCGTCGTCCATCTTTTTTTACACTCTATGTGTTAACCCTATAAAGCCTACTGTATCATATTTGATACACAAATTTCTAAGGCACCTAAATTATCAACATGATCAAAATCTTGCTGAAAAATCTGCTACATGCTTTCTGTCTTTTTCTGTATTATTTTATATTATTTATTTTTTTTAGCAAGTAAAAGACCTTTTAGTATCATTCTAAAAACACACCCCTTCAGGTCGTGGTCCATGTGTCTTTTTGCTGTGAAATCTTTACTGATTTTTATAAAGCAAACGTAAAAATAACATTTGTATTGTTAGTAATATTTCAAGAACACTTAATGCACTGCAGCAATTTAGGTTCACTTCATGATCAATACTTTTAGAAAAATCAGGCTTTAGAGGAATGTTTATTTGTACATTTCTCAATCATCATTTTTTTGCACTGCATTATATGTTTTGTCCCACACAATAAAAACTACAGAGCTTTGATCATAAAAGATTTCTTTGATCATTTTTAGATTTCTTTTTAGATTTTGTCTAAATGTTCAATAAACTGTTCCATTTCAAAACAATAAATTATTTTCTGCTTATTTCTTAGGTCAGGTTTACAAGGTTAAAATTAAAATGTAAATTAATTTTTTTGTTTTTAAAATGTATTTTTTCATTATTTATAATAATGGCTAGTGGTTTTCCAAAGTTAACTATCCACTCAGCATTTTAACTGCCCACAATTTTGACATCGATACCATGGGGGAAAACTGCCATATAGATATTTTTAATATTATCTCATTATTTTTTGGCAGCAGGTATATTAGACAGCTGTCACATTAAGACCTGACGCACAGATCCGTTATACTGTTACACATGCGTTTTCTTTCTCAACTGTTTACGTTCACTTAAAACATAACTGACTGTGTTTAGAGGTGGCTTTATGTGTGCGCACTTTGGGTGTGAGCACAAAATGTGTGGGAATGAGTAAAATTATGCGCAATACGAGTAATCTCACACCAAAATTCAAGCCCTGTAATGCCAACAATATTCATCCGGAGCAAATGAAACAAGTGAGTGAGGGGAGGAGGGTTTGTGTGTCAACTTGCTGTTGAAGAGATCATGAGAGAGCGAGAAAGCACAGCTGGTATCGTGTATCTATTCTGCAGAAAATGAGTATTGGAAACGTTTCAGATATTTCAGTATCGATATGTATAGAAAGATCATTATTACTGACACCACTACATTTCACTTAGTTTATTATTTAAGATGCTTTTTTAAAGACTACAATTGAAAAATATATTATATATAAAATTCAACACGCCAAAGTAGCTAGTAGGAGTGACTACGTTACACGCCACTGCAAAAAAAAAAAAAAAAAAAAATATATATATATATATATATATATATATAAACAGACCGAACCTGCCTCAAAACAGTTTGACAGGTCCTGTTGTTGTGGGTAGCACAACTCTAGTAAGCTTAGGGATTGAGATTTATTTAGCTGTATTTGAAAACATCAGACTCTATTTAGCTGTATTTGAAACATCAGAGGTCTATGCTACCTGTTCAGATAAACATGTGTGTGTATACCTGAACTCTGTTTGTCCTCCTCCAGTCTGCGGATCTTCTCCAGCAGTTCTGTTTTCATGGCATCAAACAAGAGTGTCCTCTCACTCTAGAGAAATGAGCATCTCATTACATATACACACACACTGTCTGACTCGATATGATTCATGCACTGTCAACAAACAAACAAAGACAACTGTTTTGGCAGAGACACGCAAGCATTTATTTACAGCAGTGTTTTTTCACTGTTGTGTTTTTTGTGTGATACTGCCTCTAGATTATGATAAATGTGGTGTGTGCATGTTTGTTTGTGTATGAATCTGTGTATTGAAAATGTATTATTACAACTAGGTATGTAAGTTTGTCGAATCTTACAAAAGCATCATGGTTTTATCATGTTTTTTAAAAACATAGCACAAATGTAAAATCATGTTTTTTTGTACCATGACATTCCTGAAATGCCCTGCGTTCCATGTAAATTCCATGGCATGAATATGTACATGATCATTAAGTACCATCGTACCACATAAGTAGTTTTGTGAGTCACAGAAATTAGGTGTTTTTAACTGCTATGTACTTACATCAAAAAATTCACCTTTAGTCCAAATTTGGACTAAACCATTAAATTCATATGGATTAGTTTTACAATCTCTTTTTGAACTTTTTAAAGTGTCAAAAATTTAATTGCATAGGCTTTCCGAAGATGAACGAAAGTCTTACAGGTTTGGAACGACATGAGGGTGAGTAATTAATGACAGAATTTTCATTTTTGGGTGAACTAACCCTTTAATAAAAGTCGTGGGGCAGCATTGATAACAAGTTTCTGTGCTCCTGAACGCGCAGCGAGATCTCCAGTCTCTGTGTGCGAGTGATCTGTGTGTGTGTGCCTCAATGAGATTCAATGGATGATTAAACTGACTTGGAACTACCTGTGCATTAAACGGTTTTATTGCACACCTTCCAGCCAATCAGAATTGAGTATTCAGACAGACCATGGTCTAAAGACACTTAATATAAAGACTGCTTTTTGTAAAGTATGTTAAATGTAGATATGTGGGTCTGATAAGCCGCCTTACCTCTAAATGTTGTTTTGCCCCCTGCACTTCACATTCATGTTTGTGCTGGACCACTTGCAGACATAGTTCTCTGTACACACCTACAGGGGGCGACAGGGAGATCAGAGAATAAACAAATAACACGGCTCAACAATTTTTGTTATATTTATTATGTATTACGCTGTGCTGAATTCAAATATGACAATTATAACAACTGACTGGCTACTGTTTCCAAGATATTTAAGTTTTCACATTTTACGTCTATGTATATTTTTTAGACAGTACCTGTCACCTCTCCTGTTTATGTAACACTTTAAAAGTGGCAAAGGGGTTTTATAAATAAAATTTATTACGAAACAAAAGGCAAAAACCTATTATGTACATAGTTCAGTCCTATTCAATGTCTACTTGGTGCTTGGCTTGTCTCTTGTATTCATTAAATGGAGAATCTCTTGTCACTGTCCAGCAATAGTCTGCAAGCATTGATGGGCTCCATTTGCCCTGGTGAAATCGCTCACCGTGCTCGTCACTCACTGCTCCGTGGTTCAGAGGAAAAAAATCTAGATGAGAGTGCAAAAAAATGTATCTTTAGTGACATGTTGCAACCAAGGCTTTCCAAGAAAATGGTAGGCTTTCCATTCCGTCTTTTCCTTGCCACACAGTGCATTGTGAAATGCACCATCTTGAAGTTCACAAATCTGAGGATCAACAAAGACACCTTCCTTTATCTTAGCTTCACTTAACCTTGGAAATTTTCCACGGAGGAACTTGAAAGCTGCTTGTTTTTTTCCATGACTTTGACAAAGTTCTTCATCAGACCCAGTTTGATGTGTAAGTGTGGTAACAAACTCTTCCTTTATTCAACAAGTGGTGGATGATGGACACTTATCCTCCCAGGCTCCAATGACTGTCGGAGTTGCCAATCTTTCTTGATGTAGTGGCAATCACTTGCACGACTCTCCCATTCGCAGAGAAAACAGCAGTACTTTGTATATCCAGTATGCAGACCAAGCAAGAGAGCAAAAACCTTCAAATCGCCACAAAGCTGCCACTGAGTTTGGTCATAGTTTATGCACCTCAAAAGTTGTTTAATGTTGTCATATGTTTCCTTCATATGGACTGCATGATCAACTAGAATTGATGGCAAAACATTGCAATTATGCAGCAAAACAGCTTTAAGACTGTTTATACTGTTGTATATACGGACCCAATAGCATATCTTGAAAACTAGAGCCGATCAACAATTTTAAGCATAATTTTTGTTCTCCGTGACCCAGAATTGTGACCCAGAAGTTTGACTACATTTATTTCAGAAGTATTTTGGCTGTAGACAGTGCTTGAAGTGGGTTGGTGCACACCGGTATGCAGTACCGGCACTTCTATATTTTAATCTGTAGCGTACCCTCACTTTTTCTTACATATACCAGCATTTCTCACATGTTGCCATGTTCAAGCACTGGCTGTAGACCAATGTTATCCAAGATCCAAGACTTCTGGTGGTTCAGATGTAAAAGAGATATCATAAAGTAGATATGTCACCTGCCACTTGTGTCCTCTGCTGCAGGTTCTGCTGCAGGGTTGCCAGAGGTTCTCTGTACTCTGCTGCCTTTCCTGTCAAGACCTCTTCCAGCTTCATCTTAACCTGGTTCAGACGTTCTTGAAAAAGCCTGAAATCAATGAAAAAGTTATCTATAGAGCGCTAGAATTTGGTTGTATCCACAATGTAGAGTCAATGTTTTCAAACAATACAATTTGTTTGAACAATACAATACAGAATATCAATTTTTATCGGTAGGCTTCCTCTTAACCCCATCCATCCCAGATGATGGCCCTGTTTCATTTGGACCAAAAAATGAAATGCCACCTAGTCTAAACCAATCAGAAAGAAGTATTCTTACTTGTCTTTTAACTCCAGGAATTGTTTTTCCAGGTCAGACATTTCATCCAGGCACTGTGATCGTCTTCTCTCACAATCTTCATCATCCATTTCTGAAAGAGAGAACACACTTATCCAACCCTGTTCATCCTGTTTTCCTTTCGATTCCAGTCAGACTTCACTAAACTGCATTCAATATATCACTACATGATCAATTGTGGCTATTCAGACGCTATTCAAAAGCACTATGCAGTTCAGGGATAAGATTTGGAAGGGATTTGTCATGCAAAAATTAAAAGTAAGTTTAAAAAAAAAAAAAAAAAAAAAAAAGTTAAAGGCCCCAAAAAATAAAGTTTAATTTTCTTTATACAAAATATTATTTTATTTTATTTTAGAGTGAAATATTTCTCTCTCTATGCAGCCACTTTAACAGCTGCTGCAACAATACACAGAGAAAATACACAGAGAACATTATAAATAATTGAATCTGTTTTAAATAGACCTGAACTCTCTTCCTCTTCCTCCTCTTCTTCCTCTGCCTCACTGTCCTCCAGGTCGCTGTCCCGTTCCTCTCCGCTCTCCTCCATCGTTTCCTCAGCCTCTCCCCTCTCTCTCTCCCGCTCCTCCTCCACCTCACCGTTAGTTTGAGGAACCTCAGAGTCGGCCTCCGTCTCCATCTCCTCCTCTGGCTCTCTGGCAGCAGGCTGAGCTGGCATGACTGCTTATAGCACTGTATCGAACAGTGTAATAACAGTGGTACAATTACTTTGTGTCTGATGCAGTGAATAAAAAAACTCACACTATTATGTATTACTATAATATAAAATAACATAAATTATAAATAATACATATATATATATATATATGATTATAAATAAATTATTTTTAATTATATAAATAATAAAATCATACTACAAATTTTCAACTTTTATATTTTCTCATCAGACAATGTTTATAATAACTTTCATAAGTGATTTATCCATAATAATCCATTAACAAGTATGAGTATATAACTATAGTACCTGTCTAAAGTTTGAAAACATTACAATTTTTAATGTTTTTGAAAGAAGTCTCTTATGCTCACCAAGGCTGCATTTATTTAATGAAAAATACAGTAAAAACTGTGGTAACACTTTACAATAAGGTTCATTAGTTAACATTAGTTAACACCTTTAGTTAACATGAATGAACTTAGAATGAACAATACTTCTACAGCATTTATTAATATTAGTTCATGTTAATTTCAACATTTACTAATACATTAAAATTAAAAGTTGTATTTGTTAACATTAGGTAATGCACTGTGAACAAACATGAACAAACAGAACGACAGTATTTTTATTAACTAACATTAACAAAGATTAATAAATACTATAACAAATGGTATTGCAAAGTGTTACCAAAACAGTAATATTGTGATTTGTGAAATATTGTTACAATTTAAAATAACTGTTTTCTGTATTAATAAATTTTAAAAAATGTAATTCATTCCCGTGATGACAAAGCTGAATTTTCAGCATCATTACGCCAGTCTTCAGTGTCACATGATCCTTCAGAAATCTTTCTGATATGCTGATTTGATGCTCAAAAAACATTTATTATTATTATTATCAATGTTAAAAACTGTTTTTCCTGCTTAATATTTTTGTGGAAACAATGATAACCTTTGTGCTAAGATTAAAAAAAGAGAGAAATTTTTTACTTTTCTTCATCAAGGATGCATTAAATTGACCAAAATTGACATTTATAATGTTACAAGATATTTCTATTTAATAAATGCTTTAATAAATGTAATAAATAAATTCAATAAATGCAAATAAATGCTGTTCATTGAACTTTCTTTTCATCAAAGAATCCTGAAAAAGTATCACCATTTTCTCAAAAATGTTAAGCAGCACAACTGTTTTCAACATTGTTAATAATAATAAGGAATGTTAGGCCTACCTATAATATTTCACAGTATTACTGTTTTTACTGTATTTTAGATCAAACAAATGGAGCATTGGTGAGCACTTAAATATATATATAACAAATAATTAACAGCACACATTTTTTGATGCGCATGTAAAGACAAATGACCAAACTAAAGACCTCTAGAGGACACTAGCAGCTAAAAGCGCAGTGGCCAGAGACAGCAAGAGATATTTAACACCGTATTAACCACTTTATGTTTAATTAGAAAAACTCCATGCAATCTACTGCCATAGTTCGTAGTGTAATGAATTAGCGCTGTTCTTCAGTGGGATTTATGTGATCAGGAGCGTGTTCACAGACTCGACGTGTATCATGTACATCCTCTAAAGGCCGCACTGCACTGACTTACATTACAAGCTCATAACTCATTCTGCACATCTATAGCTCAGACATTATCTTCTGTGAGATACATTAATAGTTACAGTCTCGCGCTGTTCATATATAATTCTGGATTTAAGTTAGTTATAAAAACTCGTTCAATTGAACAACTCCGCACTTCATTCAGGGACATAAAGTGTCCGGTATAACGCGGTACAGTGATGGTAATGCACAAGAGTGAAAAACAAACGTTTACGCCTTTTAAAACGTCTCAATTACGATGTAGTAATTGATTATCTTACTTCGTAACGTTGTATGGGATCTCTTGATCGCTCCATGAATGTTCTCCGCAAATTAACCGATGCAAGACATGGGATAACAATACACAGCGATCTTACAAACAAACTCTAATAAGTGCATAAACCAAAGCAAAAAACAGCTTACCTTCTTGTCGATTGCTATTTAAGTCATGAAAAATATTACATATTGTCGACTGAATTTGCATATCAGGGCAAGTTGACATCGGACAAGTCTACTTCCTCAGCTTTTATACGTTTGTTGAAATACACTACCGTTTTGAGGATCTAGCCAATCAATGCAAACCTCGCTACTTCTAAGAACCAATAGAAGCTCGGAGTTGAAGAATCGCCCTCTCATCGATTTCAGTACGGTGATCAAACCGACCAATAGCATGTTGAGCTGTAGCTAACCAACTTTCTACCAACTGACAAAGTTTCTCTAAAAAGACCCGCTTGAAATGTTGTGGATGAGCAGAAGAGAAACATATTTACACTACTACAACATATGCGGTTTATTCTTACAGTATTACAAATTCTTAAACTAGCAATTAAGAAGTCAATAAACAAAGTCAAAATAAAGTTATTCTGTCAAATATAAAAAGAAACAATCACACAAAAAAGTAATTTACCATATTTTTATTAAAGTTGCATAAAAGTGTAACAAAATTGGGCAAAAAACAAGACATTTTTTTTAGTATTGCTACAAGATACTTTTTTCTCCATTATCACAATTGCTTACATTTTTCCTAATTCATGTAAGTGAGTCCAGTTGATTCTTTCAGTCCTCCACAGTCCAAATGGACATGGAAAACAGAAATGAACAGCACTACAAGGTCCACATAATGATAAAAATTGAGGATTCCATTTTGTTAACAGATGTTAATGCATCTTAAAAAATGCTCTGTATAGTCAAATTCCTTTCCTAGTAAAAAACAGAATCACTGAAAGTACAAGAACCTTTTTTATCCTACAACTTCAAAAAGATTTCCACTTTTGCAGCTACTTTTTTCTTGTGTATTCCTCAAACATGATTAAATTCATTTGGTTGTCCTAACAAATTTTAACCTAAGGCCTCAAAGAAAAACAATACGCAGAGAAAGAGAGAAAACAGTTGAGAGTCCTGGACAATTGTCATTGTACCTGACTTTATGTAATACACAAGTGAACTCAGATGGGATGTGGAGGAGCTTCAGTGTATGATTAATATGCGTTATTATGTGATAGTTTTTCCCTATCCTAAAACACCTGCTGGAAATGTTGGACTGGTGAAGTTCAAGAGCACTGAGTGAGACTATTAGCCCTCTTATTACAGTATTTGATTGGCTGAGACAAAAAGAGCAGATGGCTTTCTGGGAGAGATGATTTAGGAGAGTCATGTGAGAGGATTAATTCTAAACGTACGCTTGGCAGTGACCATGACGCACTGCAGCTTGTCTAGCCTGCTCTCCTCCAGTCCCTCCCTATCTGTCTCTGGAAGAGGCAGTGTTCACATCTGTGGATGTGTGTGAGGCCCAAGAGCCACAGCTGTGTGTGTGTGTGTGGTAATTTCTCCTGATCCCTGAGGGTGGTGATGCCCATGAATTTCAGAGAGTATGTGTGTGTGTGGCATGTGTAAGACAGGGGAAAATTAAAGAAAATCAAAGCCCCATTTTTTTTTTCCCTACACACAGTTCCCTCCCTGTTAATACCACAAATCCAAAGTAACTCCCTCATTTATAACAGATTTAATCACTCTTTTTATTAGTTTTTTAATTAAAAATGTTCCTGCACTCATTCAAGGAAGAGGAGGATCAAAAATAGAGAGAGAGAAAAAAAAAAAATCCACAAGGCCGCTTCTGTTTGTTCTCCTCTGACGTCATTTTAAACCAAGGATCGTCACAGTTTCACAAAGGGTTTAGTCCATGTGTTCATTGAAAGAGCAGGGAGCTTTGATACCAGAAACAAAATTCTAACAAAAATCCAAGTTTATAAAATAAAATCATTCTATGCATAAACAAAAAAAAAAAAAAACAAAAAAAAAAAACATGAAAATATTTTTAAGAACATTTCAAAACAATGAAATCTTCCCCCTTTACAAAAAAAGTGAAACACAATAAAATAATACAAATAAAAATCAACAAAATGAGAAAAATAAGCCCTGCTTATAAGGATCTAATTAAATCTCCCATATCTTTGCCTCCACCTCCTTCCCAACGGATGCAAAGGAGCGACGGGACTGGATGAGCACCTGCTCAGGGGTGAATAGACACGCCCCTAAAATTGGAAAAGAAGGGATGGGATTGGTTGAGGAGGGGTGGAGGTGGGAGGAGCTTCATTTCTTCTGAGGAGTACTGAGCTTCTGCATGCCACGGATCCTGTCCAGCAATTCAGCTACAAACTCCTACGAAAGAAGAAAAAGGAGCACAATTTTTAACAAATTTAGCAGAAAGGTGGGTAGTTGACACTTAACATGCTGCAGATTTCCCCTAATTTGAACAGCCATAAGCCTAAAACTGTACACATTCATTTGTTTATCCTCATTATAAAGAGAATTAATGTTGTTTAAATAAGTAAAATATTTGTCTAAATTAATTCTGCTTTCAGCTGCCAGTATGTGTATTGTGCTCTCGGCTCTGTACATATTGACAAATTTATGTCAATTTCTCATAACTCCACTGATCTGTTCACAGAATTAGGACATAAAATGTGAAAAAAAAAAAAAAAAAAAAAAAAAGACGACATCAAGTTAAACTAAAAGAAAATAAGAAACATTGCCTTGGTAACTAGCTGAAATATAAAAAACTTATTTCAGTTATTGTTTATACTATTTACAGCAACATTTTATGTATGGTTTTAGCTTTAGTTTCAGTTAACTACAATAACCCTGCCTGCTCTTAGATATGAGACAATTTACTCACTTCAGTAGGTTTATAACAGTCTACCAGCAGGTCCTGTTGGACAATAAGAGAAAGAATGCCATTCAAATGTAAGCCTGTTAAAAACTGATGATGATGATAAAATATTGAATCTGACATTTTTTAAAAGGATACCTTGACTCGTGCGGCACGGTCTACATCGCTCTCCATGTCCAACAGCTCATCCACATCAATCTCCAGCTCTGGGATCGCCTCTTCCTGTGGCACATAAGCATAAGAATCATGAAGCAGAGGGAAATGATCTGTTTGGATCAAGGATATTTCTATATTCAAATACCCCCAAGAAGTAACAGCTAATTGGAAATTACACAACTGTACTCGGTAATTCCCTACAGCTCCTGGAAATTATGCAGTATTCCCAGAGGGCAAAGAAACACAGTGGGGGAAAAGTAGCTAGGCAGAGACAATGGAAACACAGTGACGCTGGTTGCACGGAAGACTCTGGAATGTTTGTGTATGTAGGCGAGTCTGAGACTGGGGATGGGTCTTTAAGGCATTTATACACAAGTAGCAGTTTCTTGCTAAGTCCCCACCAGGGTTGATGAAGGTCAGTGTAATACTGCCTCTTCACCACTAGAGGTATCTCTTGTGTCACACAAGAGTCAGCCTTTGGGCCAAACCATAATACAAAATAAACTTATCCAGTTAGCAGATCAGCAAAAAGAGAAGAAACTTATGGTATTTTCTCAGTTTGATTCAAGTATGTTTCCATTTGCTTCACCTTCCTCTTAACCACTTTAGTGGAATTTATGTATCTATTCAGAGCAATGATGGTTGTGTTACTCACTGCTGTGTATTTAGATCAGTTTCTACTTGTCCCTTGAGTTTAGTAAAACTGTCTAGCTTGTGTAATTGAGTGAGTGTGTGTGTGTGTGTGTGTGTGTGTGTGTGTGTGTGTGTGTGTGTGTGTGTGTGTGTATAATATATATATATATATATATATATATATATATATATATATATATATATATATAATATGTATGTATGTGTATATATATATATATAATATGTATGTGTATATATATATATATAATATGTATGTGTATATATATATATATATATATATATATATATATATATATATATATATATATACACATATACACATACATACATACACACCCAATTACACAAGCTAGATCTCCTCAACTAATTATTTTTATTATTCATGTTGAAAATGGCTGATAGATAATGTTTTTTGTGGAAACTGTGATATATTAGAAAGTTTCAAATAACCGCATTTATTTTAAATAAAAATAATTTTAACATTCACTTTTGATAAATTTGATGCACCCCTGAATGAAAGTATTAAATCACTGACCCCATTTTTAAGCGTTGTGTGTTGTTTTGGGGCCTGATTTGGTAGCAATATTACAAAAGTTTTTTTTGTTTGTTTGGTTTTTTTTATATTATTATTATTATTATTATTATTTTAAACCAAGGATTACAATTCAAATTCAAGTTGATTAAAATATGTACTTTCGGTTATGCTTTATTTCCTTCTTTTAAGTACATTTAAGTACTGAGGATAATTATTAACAACATGTACTTATTATAGAGTTAGGCTTGGTTTAGGGTTAGTTGCATGTAATTATGCATAATTTATAGTTATTATTAGTAACTTCATGTAACGAGTAACAAGGACCCTGTAAAATAAAGTGTTGCCATATTTTCCATTTCAACTTGCCCTTGCATGCTGTGTATTTACATATAGTCTGATTTCACTATTAAAGCCCATCCATTTTAAAATGTGTCTATTGTTTAATGATGAGGAAGACATTAACTGTCAGTTAATATGTTAAAGATGTGATGATTCATCTAGGCTGGCAAGTTCCAGCATCATCTATTCATGACTAAAACAGAACATTTGTAGCTGAAAGAGAAGTTGAATACAGATACAGCAGCAAAACAAACCAAATGTGACTTTGTGAAAATAAGCATGTTTGTTTTGAGAAATACTGCCGTGTTTGGCTATTTTTATCAGTCCAGTTCACATATTTGGCCTCGGGTTGTTGGCAAGGCGCTGGCCATGAAACAGATCTGTCTGCTTTTCTTTCCTACTGTTAGTCTGCCGTCAGACGCCTTTGTCTTTCTCTCTGATCACAACAACTTCCCTAATAGCTCTAATTCAAATCAAAACCCTGAATCAAATTTAAACGCTCTTTATATCCCTATGTTTTAGTTTTAGCTCTGTTTTTAAGAGTAAAAATCCAACTGTGCCACTGGAGACTCCAAACCTCAATTATATGCTGCTGTATTTTTTCTCGTCTCGTCCATTTAGTCTGCCAATTTGGTTTCTTTCTACAAAGTTGTCTCTTTCAATAAAGACTAGCTAATGCATCTCTCTCCCCACAAAGCTATAAATGGTCTTCACAAGACTCGCAAACCCCCCTTTCTCTCTTTAACGTTTCCACTCTCCCTATTCTGAAAACATTTGCTCCCTCAGAGCCTTACCAAAACACACTTCATCTTCCTCTTCCACACACACACACACACACACACACACACACACACGTCTTATGAACACGCATAAGCTCATTGTGGTTCTGGTGCAGTGACTCAAACGGCATATTAAAATATCGTCTGTCTAGAGAAACAAGCACTGAAGTAAGGAACATTAAAACTGCCCTTGGCTTCACAATGGAAAATCAAAAAGGCACATGCAGGAATGGGTCTATTTCTAGAGCTGATGCTTTCCCCCCCACAAACACTCTCTCTAGTTCTCAATGCTACTATCAGTACTTCGTCTTTTCACCGCTCTCTTCCTCCCCCTTGGTTTGAGCAGCCCAGACCAGCTGTCATTGCACCTGCCTGACTACCCCTTGCCCAAATCTCTCTCTCTCTCTCTCACCAACACAAGCACACACACTACAGTTCATTCAGGCACACTGATATTGCCATGGCACCATCACGTGTGAATGGAAGCTTTAATTGCTCTGTTGAATGAACAAACCTTCAATTTGTGCCTATGACCGAGTAGTGCGCATATAACTAAAGGGTGCATGAGTACACAGGAGCGAATGAGCTGTAAAAACCACTTGAGTTGGCTGCTAGGGACTGGAATGTGAGTGAGTGAGCGTGTGTGTGTATGAGAGTGTGAGTATGTGTGTGTGTGTGGACACAAGACAAAGAATGCAAGGCACAACATGTGGGCACCATGTGCTACTAGTCACTCACAGAGACAAGGAAAAAGATAAAAAGAGCAACATAAAGTCGAGCAAAAGAGAGGAAATACAAATATAACCAAAAAGGCTCTCAACAATCAAACAGAGATGCATTAAATCCACAGAGCTAGTCATTTACACTAAGTTTACATGCACAGATAACCAATTCATCATTTAGCTAGTGCAAGCAACTTACAGTATTCTTATTAGAAACACAGACACCTGGGTGAAAGGGTGAAATACCAGAGATGCCGTTTTATGTCCAATACAGACAGATTTTTTTTTAATGTTTAGGAGTCCAATAACATTTAGTCATTTAGCAGATACTTTTATCCAAAGCAACAAATGAGGAGCATCACAAGCAATAATAAGTGCCTATGATAGTCAACGCACCACACTGCCAAGTTTAAGCTGGAGTAGTACAGAAACTAGAGCAGAAGTTAAAGGCAGAACAGTAGGCCTATAAAAAAAAAAAAAAAAGAGAACAAGGAGATATGTGTGAGATTTATTCATAGGAAGTGACTTTGATTGTGGTTTAAATTAAGTCTGTGAAAAAGGTGACTTCTGCTACTTCTTGTTGAAGTTGTAAGATGACTGTTATTAATGATTAAAATAATACTTATTATTAATAATTGTGTCATTATATTCATACATATTGCAAATTTATTTATTAAGCTACATATTTGGGCGTAGCCATCATTTCAGATACCGATTTTATTCAGATACCTTTGTCTTGACAGATTTTATTTTTTATCTCATCACTTGCTTTTAATTTGGTAAGAAATCAAATACACTGCTGAACAATAACCACTACTTTTTTCATTTATATTATATGACAGTTTTATGTTTGATTTATTTATTACAAACACTTGTGCATTAAGTGCTCATGGGTAATATACACAATGTAAAAAAAAAAAAAAAAAAAAAAAGTGATCACAGAAAATATACAGTACTGTCAAAATTTGGAACTGGAAACATTAAAATTGTTTAATGCTTTTGAAAGAAGTCTCTTCTGCTCACCAAGGCTGCATTTATTTAATCAAAAATACAGTAAAAACAGTGATAGCTTGAAATATTATTACAATTTAAAATAGCCGTTTTCAATGTGAACATATAGTAAAATGTAATTTATTCCTGTGATCAAAGCTGAATTTTCAGCATCATTACTCCAGTCTTCAGTGTCACATAATCCTTAGGAAATCATTCTAAAATGCTGATTTGCTGTTTAAGAAACATTTCCTATTATTATCATCAATGTTGAAAACAGTTGTGCTGCTTCTTATTTCTTTGGAAACCATGATACAATTCAAACATTTGTGGTAAGATTTAAAAAAAACGAGAGAAGTTAACACTTTTATTCATCAAGCATGCATTAAATTAATCAAAAGTGACAGTGAAGGCATTTAAAATGTTACAAAAGATTTCTATTTAATAAATGATTTAAATTTAATAAATAAAATAAATGCAAATAAATGCATTTATGTCCCCCGCGTATTCTACGCCCATGTATTTCTTCCTGAATGAATAGTTGTTGTGTAAAAAAATATTCAACAATTCAAATAATAGTTTAAATAAGTCACCTGTGTTTAACTTGTGACAACTGTCATCTGCCAGCCCAAATCCTAAGCATTTACACTCACAACAGCCTGAAAACTGCACTTGATAAAATATTGTTGTATATTGTTAAGATGTGCAATTTAATTGCATAATATTCTACTTGTTATGCACACTTTTTGTGTAGGAGCTCCCAGTTGTTCTTTACATCCCAAATCAAACAGTGCTGTCAGCAACAAACACAAAGAGGAATACAATGTTATTCTACAACTACTTAATGAAGCATGAGACCAAATTGTGACCAGGGCCACATATATACAAAGATTGGGGACATCAATAATTTTTTTTAATACGTCTATTCAACAAGGATACATTAAACTGATCAAAAGTGATAGTAAAAACTTGTTATAAAGAAATTTATCAAAGAATAATGAAAAAGATGTATCACGGTTTCCACATAATATTAAGCAGCACAACTGAACTGTTGTCTACACTGATAATAACAGAAATGTTTCTTGAACAGCAAATCACAATATTAGAATGATTTCTGAATAATCATGTGACACTGAAGACTGCTGCTGCTGAAAATTCTGCTTTGCCATCACAGTAATGCATTCAATTTTAAATTAAAGCATATTAAAATAGAAAACAACTAGTTAAAATGGCAATAATATTTCAGAATATTACTATTTTTACAGGGTTTTTTTTTTTTTTAAATAAGCAGTCTTGGTGAGCATAAGAGACATTTTTCAAAAACCTAGATAAAAAAAAAAAAAATTTTTACTGACCCCAAACTTTTGAACGGTAGTGTACATGTCATATACAAGGTCAAACACTGTGTGATGGAGCATGTGTGCATTGTACTCTTGCAGGATCAGACTTCTGATTATCGGAATACAATTTTAACCAACTTGAAAAGAAAGAAACTGTCTGACCAACTGATCATTTTCATTTCTGAGATACAAATTTGATGATATTACAACAGACAAGCATGGGGGGTATTCATCAGACAGTCAGTGAATGGACAGTGTCTGAAACTGAGACTAAATGCTTTGTGTCCATGTGAGTCAACCTGTTGGTCAATGTGCAGGTGTGTTGAGTTGCTTTAGTCAGGGAGAACACGTCTACTCAGGATTTACGGATGACTGAATTCATGTCTGGAAATGTGTGCGTGTCTGTGTGCATGTGACCTTTATAATTCAGCATGTGTGTGCATGAGCATCTACATCACCACAGGTCTCCTGCAGTCATGGTGAATCTGATGTGACATTATGAGTTCAGGAGGGTCTCAGACTCGGCGCTAGTTTGACCTACATTACACAGATGTCTTCATCACCAAGGATGAGGATGGAAGCAATATGAACTGTATGGCAGCTCATTTGAGGTGCCAGACATAACTTGAACTTCGTCAAAAGGCTTTAAGTTTCTTGCCGACCTTTGTCCAAAACAATAACAACAGCATTAGATAACATATTTCCAAAGCAGAGTATAGATAATGTATCCTCACTATCCTCAGAGTGTGAATGATGTTTGATTTAAAGCAGCCAATATTCCGGGTTCAATACAAGCTAAGCTCTATCGATGGAAAAAAAAAAAAGAAAAAAATAACTTCACAGCTGAAGCACTTACAAAAGAAGTACACAAGATCAGTGTGGTTTAAAAGCCTAAATGAGAAGGATTTATTTTTGTTAAATCACTATTTGGAGTGAAGAGGAAATTATCATTTTTAAAAGAATACTTTTCTAAATGGATGAACTTCAAGTTATGCATATCCACTGTAATTCCCATGGTATTTTCTCCATGTAAACAGTGCTTTACAGATAGTTATGTCACATGCTGTTGTGGTATATTGAAATGTCTAGCACAAAAGTTACCTGGTTACATTATCATGACAATTGAAAGATTGGATAGAACTTTAGAAGTCAGTAAACAATTCATTCATATCATAATAAGGCCTGTTTACACCAAGAACAATAACTATTAGTGCCCACGGCATATAACGCTCTGTTTATTAAAAGCACTGCAGTTATGTCATCTGACACTTTAATGCTTGAGCTCCTAAAGGGTTAATTCACCCAAAAATGAAGTTCTGTCATTAATTACTCACCTCTTCGTTCCACACCCGTAAGACCTTCGTTCATCCTCGGAACACAAATTAAGATATTTTTAATAAAATATGAGAGATTTCTGTCTCTCCATTGACAGCCTACACAACTACAGCTTTCAAGCCCCAGAAAGGAAAGACATCATTAAAGTAATCCATGTGACTCCAGTGGTTTAACCTCAATTGTATGAAGTCAACACAAAATGTATGTGTTGTGGTGCTCTTGTGAACATGCGTTGGAAATTAATATTTTAGTAAATAAAGTGGTAATTTTTTTTGTTTTTTTTGCACAAACAAACCACTCGCCTTGCTTCATAAAATTGAGGTTAAACCACTGGAGTCGCATGGATTACTTTTATGAAGTGTTTACTAGTACGCCCTGATTTTGCCAAGTTAGACACATTCCTGGGTCAACATATTTTGTTGATCCTGGAACAATATCCCTGTCCGAAAATGTAGTCCTAACCATATCCCTACCCCTACCCATAAGTTATCCCTAAAATCAGAGTGAAATGATAGGTGAATAACATTGATGTAGAAGCACCTAACCCTGTTTGTAAGCCTAACCTTGACATGAACTGTAAACTTGTCCCTCAAATCTGATTGGTTGATTGGAATGTTGTTCCAGGATCAAAGAAGTTTATCCAGGATCATGTTGCACTTAGTGAAATCAGTGGCTACCTTTCTGTGGCTTGAAAGTGGTAGTTGAGTAGACTGTCAATGGAAGGACAGAAAGCTCTCAGATTTCATTAAAATATCTTCATTTGTGATGGTGAAGGTTTGGAATGACAAAGGTGAGTAATTAATGACAGAATTTTCATTTTTGGGTGAACTAACACTAACCCATTAAAAAGGTGAAATTCTGGCCGTCACTGTTTTTATCATCAGCTGGAAACGGTTCTGAAACAAATTCTAACAACATTGTTGCTCTGCCATTAACGCTGTAGTTGTGGTGTGAACTTTGCGATTCTCTAGAATTAGAACAATTATTAAAACCTTATAAGGGCCTAACTAAATCGATCATTAAAAAAAAAAAAAAAAAAAAGTAAAATTAAATATACTCAAGGCCTAGTCAACTACTAGTTACTCTCAGTGGTAATCAACATTATACCACAGATGTTATTGACAGAACCTGTATTGAATCAAGAACATCCTCTGAGCTTCAAATGATACATGAGAAGGACAGAGATTGACGTCATGACATTATCAAGGGCAAAAGATAACATCATTCAACAGCCAGCAATCACAGAGAAATTTACACCTCATTTGTAGATGTTGAAGAGAATCCCTATATTTTTGTCAATTGCCTGGATAAACATGCTGTTACAAAAGACAATTAATTATCATAAAAAATTTATCAACTGAAACTATCAAATGAGGTGGCTTAATAATAAAGCTTAATGACACTAAATTGTCTAGAGCTGTTTTATAGTTGAAATTGATGTTGTAAGTACTTATAATTTAAAAGACTGACTGTTCTTACTGTGTATTACTGTAAAGCTGATTTGAAGCAATCTGTTTTATATAAAGTGCTATATAAGTAAACCTGACTTGACATGCTTTTATCTCAGAAACTTTTCTCATGTGAATCTTACAATCACAGGCAGCTGTATATGATGGGCCATTTTTAATTTCTAAATATAATATATGGTAGGTATGGTATGGTATGGTATATGTAAATATAAGGTAAATATATGACAAAAATTAAGCACAATTTGCTAAATTAAGGGGGTGACCGTGACACAGCATTCTCAATGACACATCTTACCATACTCTCTATTAGATCTTTAACCAAGTTGTTAATATGTCTGATTTTAACATGTCTTCTGTTAAGGTGACGTTCACATGAAGTGCTTTGTCTATCTGAGCACGTTGTTCTATGCTCTTTATGCATGTGCGTATTTGTTCAGAGCTGACAGATTCATTTATGCCCGATATCTGATCACATATTCAAGTGCCAGCACTTCTACCTGTGACTAATGACTGCAGGGGTTTCTGCATGGGTTGGTTAATCTCTGATGCCAAGATAAGTTCCGGGAAAGAAAAAGAACAGAGATGAAGAGGATACAGAAGGAAAAAAAACAGACGGAGAGAGAGCGGAAGAAGGAAATGAGTAGACATCAGACACTGGTCACTTCCACTGGTTTGAATTTATCAATAAATCTAAGAACCTTTACACCCACATAATCTTTCTCTCTTTGTCTTACTGTGTAAGCATATGCAAAACGTTGCATAATATTACCCGTGAGACAAATTACATTTGAGTCCAGGTGTGCACATTCAACAGCTCTTGTCATTGCACAACAACATCCAACACAACTGGAGGAGTAATTCAGGAATTTCCTTAGATGTTTTAGCTGATTGTAAAAACCCACATCCTGGGGCAATACACAGGAAAAAAAAAATGATTCATTTCATGAGAGTAAGGAACAGTTTTTTAATACACCAGTTCTTAAGTGTTCAGATGACTTAATGTTTAAGAGTTGAGAGGATAAAACAGTATAAGATGATTCTTTGGAGAGGCATGATATTAATAACTGAGAACAGAGATGTGATGGTGAACATAGCTGACGTCTTAGCTGTCCGAAACAAAAGGAACAAGACACAGCTGAGTCTTTTTAAGACCAGGGATGCATAGCGATAGTTGGCTAATCTGAAGCCAGGAAGAACATAGTTTGACAGCTGTGGTAACATAAAACAGGTTTTGCATGAAGATTAAGAAAAGATTAAGTTGAAGAAGAAAGAATGCTTACAACTTGAAGGGAAATTAACATTAGTAATCGAGACGTTATTATGTACTTTCTGTGACGGGGCACCTAGCAGAATTACAGAAATACAGCATATTTTGCAAGCATCCCTTTCGCACGGCTCACGGCTCACACAGCCAAACCTTCACACTGACAGCGGAAGGTCTGGACTCTATCGCAGCCTTTACTGGCCAAGGACCACCCAAGATGACGTCTGACCGATATGTAAAGCATCTAGGGCTGCACGATTTATCGCAATTTTATTACATGCGACTTGGCAAAGGCTGCAATAATTTTATGAGCAGCTAGTCAGAGCTGTACGGCTCTGTGATCAGTGGTAAATGCTTCTCCATCTGAAAGCAAGAGGGCGCTCTAACGCAGAAACTCCAAACATGCCCTGCCATAGAAGTAGATAATCCTCGTCATTCCAGGAAATCCCTATGGGCATCATACTAATCGCTGTAGCTGAATAAACAAGATTGAAACGCTTTGATTAAACATGACTAATAAACACACGACTGCCTTATTCTGTGTAAGAAACCAAATCATCTCACAAAAGGACGCTCAACTGTCGTTATGAAGTGAGTTTGGAGCAAAAACGTTATTAAATGTTGTCTTTTGTTGGACAACGTTAATAAATGCTTCTCATGTCTGGAAAGATGTTTGACGTGTGTTGCTTTTTCAAATGTACATTATAAGCGACTCAAACTTGCAGTGCTTTCAGATGGATTATCATTTGGAGCCATACTTCTTTGACAAGCTGCGCAAAAAAAAAAAAAAATTTAATCGCAGCCTTCAAGCCAGATTTCAATGTTATTTTTCGTATCGTGCAATAAATCTTGCAGCCCTAAAAGCAACCAATCACAGTTATTTTTGTTCCACGTCATGTTAAGGGCATGAAAATGTCGAATGCCCCCTTGATAATAGACGGCATGCATCAGATGACGACTTCGAAATGTTTCCCATTTTGTGTGCCATATGCATCAGACATTCAGTCAACAGTCCGTGGGTGTGACGGCTGAGACTACATCTCCCCAACTCAAGCATTACAAGCACGACTATTAAAAGTGCTTGTGAAGGCATGTCTCAACAGGTAAAATCAGGCAAATTTCAATAAAAGGAACATTAGGAATAGTTTTAGTTGTGTTGCTATGCGTCAACATGACTCATGAGTAAGCAACTGAGTAGACTAACACTCTTTCAAGAGCAAATGTGAACGTCTCACTAATAATAAACCAATGCAATGTATCGGCAACGGGTGCATTTTTGACATGATGCTCCACAACTGATTAGGGCTGTCTACACTGGATACATCAAATAATCAATATTAACTGGAACATTTCTCTTTCTGAACGGGTGCATTATGATGTTGTATTGAAGCTTCCATTGTAGCGAGTTGCATCACAATGCCCCATTCGCTTTGAGGTGTTCATGACCCGGTCTAAAAACAGTGATATTTGGCTTGCACTCCTGTACACGGAGCTAAATGTCTTTTCCCATGTAACGCATCAGTCATGGTATACATACCCTCTACAGCAGAGTTATTCAATTAAAGTTCCAAGAGGTCCAGGCTCTATATATCCTTCCCAGTGGAGGTCCAGACAATACTTTTTTGGAACAGTTATACATTTCCATCGGGGCAACCGTATTACTTTGTAAAAGAAATAATGCTAAACACTCAAATTAGTAAATCAAAGAATCTTGGGCCCCAAGAGCCAAAGCAGTGATGTCTAAGGATTTTTACCAATATTTACCAAAAAAAAAAAGTAAATAGTTTTCCCAACTGGATATGAAGGTTAGAGAAGATGTTTTATCAGGCTATCATTTTAATTTATTTTTCATTATTTTATTTTTTATATTTTTGTATGGCACATAGAAGGCCTTGAGACTGAAAAAACATACTAGGGGTGCAGGTTACCTCTTAAGAAAAGTATGGACCATTTATATATTTTGCACAAAGTAATAAACGACTAAAAACAAACAACGTACGTACATTAATAATCAAAACTCTCATCATGAGCACAAAACAAAGTTAACTACTAGTAATTTCAAAGTTTTTAGTCTTCCCTTGCCATCTCTAAATAACTTCCAAATTATAACATAATTTATTATGAAATGTTCTTAATATGCAGATTAATAGTGTTAAACGCATGGGGGGAGACATCTAAAGGCATCAAGCGTTAACTCACAAATCTGGATTAGTTAAACGGTCTGAGTCATCTGTATGACAGATAAAAAAAAAAATTGTATTTGCTGCATTTTTTTCTGCAGTGTTTTAGCAAAAGTATCTATTTTGCTGCTCACAGTTTATGCTCAATATTTACACTTTTGGGGGAGATAAAATCCATGAATGGCATATTAATAGTTTTAATTAATGTTTTTATTAATGTATTAATAGTTTAATTAATGAACAATAAACTACGCAAGAAAAAAAAAGTAGTTTAACATAAAAAATAAAAAAAATCTTACATACAAGTAAAAAGTAGCATTTCATCTGAGTTTGACCTAATGTGTTCATAGTTACAATAGTAGATTAAAATAATGACAAAAAATAGGCCTATTTTGACTGATTAGACTGATTTTGTACAGCTAAAATAACAAAGTACCTGACACTGGAAGCCTTGCCCATTCAAGTTAAAAATGGACGTGCCCAGGCTAGACGTTAAAAATAAGCTGCTATATGAAGACAGCAATGATTCAATGATAAGACAAAACAGACGCCTTTTGATAAGCCTTGCCTGAGCTTCCTGTTTAAACAGAAAATATGTTACAGGAAAGAAAGAAAACTGCTCTCAACAAATTATTTCATGGGGTCTTTTGCAATGATACATACTATTATGAATAATAAACTAAAGAGGGGAGTGAAAAAACCTACAGAAGTTTGTTCAGAATCACTCACTCTCCACCTCATACAGCTCACTTTACTAACCCCTGATCTATCTCATGTAAACACACACTCAGTGCTGTACTATTGATTTATTCTCAGTCGGCTGCAGTCTGGCATTATGACAGACAGCAGTGGTGCTGACAGAGAGCTGGGAGAAAGAGGACTAGGGACACATGCTGCCCCAGGAGAGAGTCCTCTGGCTGGGCTGAAGTGGGCCATGAGGGGTGGGGGTGTATAAACCGCTGTCTCTCACCACACACTGGGGGCTTATCAGCAGATAGCACACTGAGAATAACAAGCAACACACACACACACACACACAAAGTCAGCAAGACTTTTTGTCTACATTAAAACAAAAAGGAACTTTTACTTTCATTAAAACAACAGCAACACTGTAAAAGAGAAAGGATTATACCTTTTGTTGGTCTTTTATTAAAAAATAAAATTATAGTTTACAAAAGTAGCTGAAAATATAAGGTGTTAAATGAAAAAAAAAAAAAAAGGAATTAATTACTCTAAACCAAGTCACAGAGAGTCAGACGGGCTGTGTATTTTCATATTATGTAGTGAATGACTCAAGGGAGTGAGAGCATGCTTTATCAAAGAGAAGAGATCATATGGGAGCGGTTTCCATAGAAATACTGTTGCTGAACATAACACACATCCAGACACGAAACACCAAATCAACAGGTCACTACACATTTGACCTCCCGCTTCCTTCTCGACAAAGAATGTTAAAACTAAAGCAGTAAGGATGTAAGAAAAAGAGAGTCACAAACAGCTATTAGAGATAAAGAATCCAGATGTCTTTGACAGGAAGAGAAATGTAAGAACTCTAGTGATTGGATAGATTATTGGATCAGTGACAAGCAGAGAGGCCTATAATTAAGAGAAACAATAATGACCTCACACAATGAAAGGAATCACAGTCGGTCCATAAGCTTAATCAACTGGCAAACCCACAGAATTGTTAAAGATTTAAGACTAATAGAAAGCGAGCAATGTATTTTGGCTCAGTCTGAACTCATTGCCCTTAATCTAAGCGAAAATCATTTAGACTCTCTGGCATCCTCTCTATTTAAAGCAGAATTTCTTTTTTTTTAACAACATAACTAGTGGTTAACCAATAAGGCTTCAGTCAATAATAAGTATCCGACTTATTTTTAACCTAAGACTGGGAGCAACCATTTTTAACTTCAATGTTCCAGCATCATCTGCTTCTATTTATTTTAAGCTGTACAAAAAAAAAGTTATGCTGCTTGATGTTGCAAACTGGTATTTGTTATTTTATTTGAATGCATAATCATAATAAACATACTGGTTAGTAGCACAAATACTTTTAAAGTTTACTGCACTTTGTTATTCTTCTAGTTATTTTCTGAATTCTCACACGAAATAGCTTACTTCAGCGCTGAAAAACAAGGTGGATGAAATAATCAATACATTTGTAAGTAAATGAGATTTACACAAAATGCACATATTTAAATACTTTTTTTAGATAATATTTACTCAATTCAAAAATTGCTGATAATCTCAAAATGCTGATGATTATTTGGCCAATATATCAGTCTGTTACTTATAAGACACTACATGTTTACACACTTTGTTTATATAAAATTTAAAATATGTAAATATACATGCAAAAATAATAGGCCTGTTTAGACATTAATGAATCTCTGATAAATATCTACACAGAAGAAACATATTTATAATGTCAACCTTAACCAAATTCAGTCATAACACAACATGCACCAACTTCCTGTTCAATAGGAAATGAGTCAACACAGGACAGAAAGTGTTTTTCACAGGGTCTTTAAAAAAAATTTTTTTCTACATTCTTTAATATTACGCTTTTTATATAAACTTTTGTGTTTTCTAACATCTTTATTAGTTTGTTTCCTGTTTACGTAGCATATTCATTTCAAAGCAGTTAGTGAACCCTGAACTTGGGTTCACAAATAAATAATGAACAAATTTTAAAATAAAAATTCAAAGAAAACACTTACTAAACAATAATAATAATAATAATAATAATAATAATAATAATAATAATATTAATATTTAAAAATATTATTTTATTTGTTTTCCTGCATGTCATGAAGCCATTAACCAATATCAGAGAACTATGAACATGCAGATGTGTTGTTAAATTATTGAAATACTAACTTAAAATCTCAGGGGGTGCTTCAAGTAAATATTTTAGGTCAAGGGAGTTGATGACAGGTTTCAAAAATCAGAAGTGATGTTTGCAAAGGCTATGAGACAGCCATTTCAAAACATAATGAGATCTTGAATCAATAAATACAGTGTACGACATGTGCTGTAGTCTTTATAAATCTGGCTCTGTGGTCATTCTTTCTAAAGATAGAACAAGTTGGAGGGGGAAGTTGAGAAAAAGCAGAGGTGATAAAGAGAAACACCAACAGGGCAAGAACTGCAAGCCTCTCTCTCGTCTGTCGTTTCTGGAGCGGAACAAAGCAGGCAGGCGTTCATCAAATTCCCTAGATTAGAGCACTTTAGGATATTCTGTCTAGGCGTCTTCAAGTGTGTGCATGCATGTCTGTGCATATGTATTTCTATTCATACTTGACTGAAACTAAGTCCAATTCACTCTGAGTTACCCACAATTCCACTAATCCACCAAGTACCTCCAGGACAGGGCACTCCATTAACAAGAGTTTTTAATAACAGCAAGTATATGGCTAAAAAAAAAAAAAGCCTTTACATCAAGCTGGAAATCAAAGAGAGAAATGAGAAACATTACTGTGCTCCGCTGCTCTAGTTTCTGTAATTACAGGTTTCTAGCGGTAATTATCACAAAACCCTTTGGACTAATGAAAGTGTTTCTGCATCATTAAAGGACTGAAGGGTATATATTGCTTTGACTACACCCTTTGACCTAATATATGGCTGGTGATGATGTCACAGGTGGAGTTCAGGCCCTGCAGAAGCTAAGGATCTGCTGTAACGGCCAAATGTGTTCTTTGAATTTGTATGGCTATACTATCAGCACACTTATTTAAGCAAGGCAAGCAAAATATATCAAAATTTAAAATAAAAAAGGGGAAAAACCTTTAACTATTCAACTGCACAAATAGACTTGATTAGTCTGTTGTTAGTGACCCATACCTAATATCAAGTATCAAATTAATAGTGCACTCCAGTGCTGTTATCTAAGGCTCTCTTGGCTTCAATCTACAGCAACTTTCCGAAGTAACACAGAATTACTTAACTGGATTTTAAACAAGCTAAAGAGCCAGACAGTCTGTCTGGAAGTTAACTTGGTTCACTTTGCTGAATCCTCTGCTCTTGAATTAGGCTGTGTACAAAAGGGAAGGCTATTTCCAACCAGATCAGAGCCCTTTTACATAAGGATCACTGAGTGACCAAGAGAAAAGGCCAGATCTGAAGACATCCCGCTTTGACGCATGTTGAGATCAATAAGTCTCTCTCTGTTTACAACTGAGGAACATTTAAAATGGTTTGTGGTTCACTTTTCGAGAACAGAATAGCATCATAAATCATAGATCATTTACTGTACAACACACTAGATAATTTTCACTTAACAGGTTGCTAACTCTTAGACTTACAGTGTGGATGGTGAGGAAAATTACTACTCAATCAGAATTAGTGTGTATACTCACCTCTCCCTCTCTGTAATTAGGTTCTGTGATTAGTGGGTTTGTAAATGCAGTTATGTAAACGGTAGAATGTTGAATTAGATGTTGAGCAAATTAAGACAATGGCTGCATCCAAATTCACACTTACACTAAGAACTAAAATTACTGGATACTTTTGAGAATGGGACATTTATACTACATTATAATATAACATCTTTAAACAATTGATGTGCATAGTTTTAGCTTCTAGCTATATTCATTACCTTAAAATTAATTACCTTAAAATTCAGTATTTAAAGACAGGGTAGGTGATTTGTTCCAGAAACATTTTTTGCTATGCTGGTTGAAAGTTTCTTCACATCCTGATAGCAATCACTAAGTTAAGGCGGGTGCACACTGTACGATTTTGGCCACGATTTGGTCGTCTGAGACAAATTTTGAGAATCCCAAAAGATTCCTCTGATACTAGGCTAAAATCTGAATTCTTTGATTGCTAGATTGACATGTTCACCGACAGCCGATTAATGACAGTTGCAATCAAATATTACCTCAGACAAAATTCTGGCAGTGTCAGAAGATTTGGTGCACAGTCCTGCAGTGTGACTTCTACGACGACGCAAGAGATTTCTTTGTTAGCCACCATTTCAGTCCTGCATGTAAAGCAGGTCACAGTCATCGAACATGTATGATGTAAAACTCCGGACAAGTTTTCATGTGTGCATCCGTCCGTAAGGGGGGGGTAGGACGCACGTCTTGACTGTCGTACAGTCTTAAATACATGTGCGTTTCAATGGCAACACTATCAATATGAAGATTAATTTTATCCAAAATTAATCTTGCTCTCTCGCTCTGGTCGACGTGTGAGCGCGTGCTCTTCCGGGAGAAGTGCCCGTACGAGGAATTCTGACCTTTCTGATGTCACACAGGCACATACTCGAAAAAAAGACCGCAAAGTTTATGAGGATTTGGAAGAGTATTTTTGGCACAGAAATACTCCGTCATACGTCCAACTCGTGTTTTGAAACTTTGGCCATGTTTAGCATGAGAATCCAACTCTTTAACAGTGTAAATAAATAAGAATACATGAAATAGCATTCATGTGTTTTGGAGGAGTGGCTTTGGAGATGCTCTGAAGAGAGGGTGGGATCTTATGCTTTCAAAGCTAGCTCGCTATTGCTAGCCTCTAAAAATTGCCTACCCTACCTTTAACTTTTTTTATAAACTGATAACTTCGGCCTCATGTTTCTTGGCACTTTGTTATTGACTGAAAAGTCTAAAAATAACAGTAAGTAAACTGCTTCTTATCTTTAGGATGTACAGTATGTGAATTGGGACAAGGTGCATGATAATGATTATGGAAGTACATTTGATGTTACTCTGTATCTGTCAACGGTATAAACTGAAATGAATAAAAGTTAATCAATCAAAATCAAATTAATCAACCAAAAACAACTAACAAATCAAGTATATTTGCAAAAGTAAATTCATGTCAAAACATGACAAATCATGAGATTAAAATCTGAAAACACAAGGTTTGGCCCGATCTCATGATCTCCAAATACCTGCAGGTAGTATGTGGCGATATTATTCACCTGAATGATTCATCTTCATATCGAATTATACGGATCCTGAGAAAACTGTGTGTTTACTTACAGGGAGTGTATTACAGTTCAAAAGTCAGAAGATTTTTTTTTTAATGTTCCGTAATGTTTTTTCACATGAAGATTTAATTAATAATAATTTACTCCTGTGATGGCGAAGCTGAATTTTCAGCAGCCATTACTCCAGTCTTCAGTGTCACATGATCATTCTAATATGCTGATTTGGTGCTCAAGAAACATTTCTTAATATTATCAATGTGCTGCTGAACATTTTTGCAGAAACTGTAAAACATTTCTACTTGAACAATTTAATGTATCCTTGCTGAATAAAAGCATTCATTTCTTAAAAAAATAAAAAAAATAAAAAAAATCGTACTGATCCCAAACTTTTGAACGATAGTGTAGATTAGGTGTACATAGTGTTTTTTTTGTTTGTTTTTTTTCTTTGCAAATCTCTAACAGACATGCAAAGCTGCCTTTTTAAATATGTATTCTGACTGTGACATATAGGACATGCCTAAACCTGTTCTTTCCCCTATACACAAAAACACACACGCACGCAGAAACACAGCGCACACACTGTCACACAGGTGCAATTGGGGGGAGGGGTGTGTGCTTGACAGCAGCTAGCAGGTGAGGAACTAAAGTATTCAAATAAGGTCTGAGAGTGAGGAAGGAAAGAGATAAGAGAACTCAACAAAGTAAATATAGAGCTAATATACAGAGTGGCTCAACATCCTTACACTGTTCATCATCGCACGGCACGTGCACACACAAAAGGACTGCTCCAAAGCTAAGGTCACGAGACTGCGGTGACCTTTACTGCCTTCTTAAAGCATCAGAGAATCACAACATACGCACACACTTCCTGCAGTTTCGCCTGTCACTGGCATTTACTTCGGTCATGACTCACGACTCGGCAGTCTCCATTATGCGGCATCAACCCATGATCCCACTACAATTATGCCTCTCCTTCTCCTCCTAAGCCTGTCAGAAGATCCTCCATCCTCTTTTTCTTTCACTTATTTGCCTTTCCCATCTTGTACGCATAGGAGAAATTCGCTGATTCATTCTAAAGTGAACAAACTGGTAGCAAACATGAAAGTGAACGAACTGGTAGCAACATGAGTTGTGGACCTACTCTGTTACCATGTTAACCAATCACAGTGTTCAGATGTACACACTTGACTAAAGTCCAAATAAGACATTTATTTTCCAATTTCATGTGTGACATCACGTGTTAAAAAGTGCAGTTGTATGTAGCAAAGTGCACACTGTGTGAGTGTTAATGAGAGGAAGGAGGAAAAACACTCAACGCCATCCTTGTGTTCCTGGCCAAAGCCACAGCTGTCCCTCTCTATACCTCCCTCCCTCCAACTCTTTCACAGACCGTCTGTTAGTCTCCATCAATGATTGTCTGTTTACTTCTCCCTTGATTTTTGCATCCTCTTTTTTAAACTTCATTTCACACTGCCATTAGTTCTTGATTTCAAAAGGACTCCACATCAAGTGATGATGTCTCATCACAGTTTATCACAGTGACTCAGTCAATCATTCCCTGAAAACATACAATTGCTGAGCTTGAAAAATGATTTTAGCCCTCATGCTTTACCCTCCCAGTCAGTATTTTTGTTTTCTCCTCCCTTTTATTATCCGCAGCAATTTTCCTTAATGCCAAGCCACATCTGTAACATTGTTACTGAAGCGTTTGTCTAGTCTTTTTAAAATACTACACACTCCATATCCAGGGAAACCAAACACTTGCTGTGCAGAAAGTGAGATTATAATGACTTGATTGCTTCTCTCTATGGCAGTATGCCACGCCATGCTCCTTCCACAGCAAAATTGGTATCTGGCTTCTGACAATTTAAGTAGTTTTAAATGAAAAGGATTAAGACTCTCAAGGGACCGCCACGTCATGCATTATTGTTTACTAAAAGCTAGGAAAGTTGGCAAAGCGGATTTAACATGCTGACATGGGTTTGGATATCGTGAGGAAGCAAACGGGTATGCTTGTTTCTGGCTGTGTGGTTATAGATTGGGGGAGGGTACAAGAGACATGAGGAATATGCCGAACCACGTGTTCATCTCTTTTGTTAAAATGCTGGAGGTTCCATCCCAAGACAGGTTTATGGTCAGTCTCAACACTCATTTTTGACTTCATGTAATTGAAGACTTTATGTAAAAGAAGCCTTTATAACCAGTAGACCTATTAAAATTAACCTTCAGTGCATATTTGTCCTTTTACTTACATTGAAGAAGAACCACTTGGCCAACAAAAACGTTTTTGTCTCAGGTCATGGGAGCTGAGGGGTCATCAAATTAGAAAAATTGAAAAAAAAAAAAGAGACAGAAAACTGTAGCTCTTTTCAGAGAGCTAAGTACCTGGAGAATTGCGCCTCATGGTTAAACTGTATCTGTTTAACAACACCTGAGTGAAATATTTTTGAGAAATTATATTTTGTTTGAAGCTAGGTCTCAGGTCAAAAAAAAACAAAAAAAACATAAAGGTCACAGAACATCACATGCCTATAGTATGTGCAAGAATCATCGAATTCTTAAAATGTGGGAATTCTGATCCAATTAGAATCTCTGTAGATGTAGCCTACTACATTATTCAAGCATCATTTGACTTCCGTTTTATGAATACTGCCTGAAGTACTGATTTATGATAATAGGCTACACGCATATTTTTGGACGCGTGGACACACTTCTTGGCACCTTACGTTACTGGTGTAACGATATAGCTTACAGACGGGTCACTGAATAAATCATTTTAGTGAAAGGAAACAAATCCCTGTAATGAATTAAAATTAAGAGACAGTACCCACGAGACGGTAACTACACGGTCAATCTCATCGTCACTCACCTTTTCCAGACTTGTACGCTTTATAGTTTAAATTGCGCGCCACACAAAAACTATTACTAGTTTCGTCAGGTTAACCTCCTTACCGACATTTTCGAAAACGATGTCCACGTGACGTCACCGCGCGTTACGGGATAACGCGCAGGTAGATAAAGTAGAAATACAGTTAACGTAGTAACTAATGAGCTCTCCCTTTAGCGCTTAAAGTCTCTTGAAATAGAATGTGGGTCAACTGCAGATTGACGCTTAAACACATACTTACATTCTGCCCATTGGCTCGTAATGATGTTACGGTAGCTGCCTAATATAACTTGATCACTGCTGCCGTTACAAAGCGCACTTATCTATTTAGTATAGGCGCTACAATAGGTTTTTGACCTGTTGGTGACTTTATGGTGGCTTTTGTTTAGTAGCTAAATAAAATAACCCATATACAGCCCCAACAAACGATTACTAGTCTAGACTAGCTTACTTTTGTTTAGTAAAGCTTCCACAAAGAGTCTTACCTCACAGTCGTAGAGATCCGTTAGCTGGTCAATAATCCACTCTTCCAAATTAAGTCTCTTTCTCAGTTCTTTCCGGTCGTATTTCACTGTGACCCGTCCTTGCTTGCGGACTGGGGTCTCGGCTTCTTCGGTTGAACCGGGGGGCGTCTGGAAGTAAACGCGAGCTGGTTGGCTCGATTCTGGACTTGTTACCGCCGCCATAGTCCGCAAATATATGCTGTGAATAACCGGCTGGTAAAGTAGATAGGGTTTTCTTCCCCGTGTTCGTTGAGCAGTGTGATTTATAAGGCCACTAATAGAGCTATTATTTATTCCTTCTCGCAGAACTCAATGACATTTGGCAGCTACTTGATAATATTTCTAAAGTAATGTAAAGTAACTATATTTGATTGATTTTTTCGCTTGGTCTTGTTGTCACAAACTATCAAGCCGCTAAGCACTTACAGGACTGCAAACCGCGTGTCTCCTTTTGCTGCTTTAGAAAGTAAGCCACAAACGCTCAAATGACTTCAAACTCCAGCGTATTCCTCGTGGCCTACTGTTTTCCTTCAAATAAAAAATGGAAGCCGTTTACAATGATTTATCCGTGCATTTAAAGAGAAGCAGCAGCGTTTTTTCTCTTATTCAAAGCAATTAAAACGAAAACAAACAGTGCAGTGTCCCCCTTCTTTTTTGTCCTTCCTTTTCCCCTCCTCTCTTTTCCTACTCTGCTTCCCTCACCCGAGTGATGTGTGTGTAACCCCCTCTGAGCCACGGCTGTCCTTTCTCTCGCTCTCTCTCTCTCTCTCTCTCTCTCTCTCTCTCTCTCTCTCTCTCCCTCTCTGTCAGCCTCTCTCTTCCTGTCTACTGCTGACTAATAAGTTCACCAACCTTCACTTCAGGCTAAATACAACCAGATAATCCTGTTATTTCAAGTTAGTTGCTATAATAAGCGAGGAAAGAAAAACAAAAGGTTTCTCTGATAGTGGCATCTACATGTGACACTTTTGAACTCTGTTAAGACTTTGTCTGTTAGATTTCAGTAACTTTTATTAATTTATAGGCCTAGATAAAGAAATTAAAGAGTATAAAAGGGAACAATATTTTTTCCTCACCCACCAGGCCTGTTACTGCAGGATCTAGCTAACTAGCCAAACCAGAACTTTTTATTTGTGAGTTAAAGTCACCATGAAATCAAAAATGACAACTCTTTATTTTTAATTGGAATATTGCGGTATTTATTATAAGTGATTTTATAGGCTATATATCATTATTTTTTAAAATTCATGTGCCATCATAATCTTTAATTAAAGTAACTTACCCTCCCCCTGATCCAATCAATAGAGCTCAACAGTGCCTGCCCACTTTTGGCGTTGGTTGCTGAAGTATTTTTTCCATTCATTTCTCCCACAAGGATTTCAAAAAAGTTTTCGTTAAACCATTATAAGCCATGAACCAAGCCAAGAGGTGAATCATAACATTACAAACTTTTGTTTGAAGCAAAAAAGTGTTACAAAGGTACAACTACAAGACTGTATACTTAACGGCTTTAGTGAGGGAAAGAACTACAATCCCATGAAGCATTGCAAACAGCACCACTGCAAACAGCATATTATACTGTATGTATACTCACTCTCTCTCGCTCTGTCTATATATATATATATATATATATATATATATATATAGTAGTCAACATTTGAAGTGGATCAAAAACTTTCATTAAAGTTGTCCTAAGAACTAAGTTGTACTAAGAAGAAGGTTTTAGGACAACTTTGATGTAAGGTTTTGATCCACTTCAAATGTTGACTACTGTATATATATATATATATATATTTGAAGTTTATTGCAAAATATAATCATAATTAAATGTTTTGAAAGTGTAGGGAGATTGACTCGATTACATCATTCACAGTGCTTAATGGGAGTGGGTGGGGCTAAAGAGATCTCTTGGCACATTTTGCTTTGTTTAGTGTGCATTATTTTCTTATAATTAAACGACCCATTGTCAATTATTCCTTGCGTACAGCTGACAGAAAGACAGTATGCCAGTAGACATTTTAGATTCAGCTGAAACTTACTGACTTTAAAAATGATTAAAACAAAACAAAACAAACAAACAAACAATTAAGAAGTGGAATGTTGTTGTTAGAATGCTGTAGGCTGATTGTAGAGGCCACAGCACATTCCAACCTCTAACTATGATGTTTTACAAGTGGCATGAAGAAAATGAATTATTCAAAATGCTGTGTCTGGATCTTACAGTCCAGTAAACCCATTGCATGCTGCGACACAGTTTTTCTCATATATGCATCCGTAAACTCAGACATATGTACAGATATTTGAATATGTACGACATTATTGCTGATTGTTGATTTTCTATGTACCCTAGTATCATGTGCTAATAAATCTAGAGTAGATTTGTATAGTATTGCAGTCTTGCAACCCTCTTATGGTCTCTAAGTAGCATTTTATGATCCCTAGGTGTGTGAGGGTAAGAGGGTAAAGCTGCATGTGCTGCATTTGTGACTTGATTCTTGTGTGAACTTGTAATAATCTCTTAAGAATGGCTAATACTAGCGGATATTCTCAGCTAAAAAACACAATAAATCATGTCAGATTTGCCTCATGAAATAAAACACGTCATTTTACTCACGTTGTAGTGTGTTCTGTACAATGAATAGTTTTATTATAAAATATAAAATTATTGTTTGAGCTTAGACAAAAAGGAAGGAGGTGAAATTACTCAAAATAAGCCTTTTCTTTTGTCTTCCCCAATTTCCGCAGCCCCTCACCCAGGCAACAGCTCAGTGTGAGAGTTCAGGCACATGGAGTCCCGAAGAATCAAAAAATGCAGCAGTAGACTTCCATCAGGAGTCTGAATTCATTTCAGACCCGTGCAGATTTACAGAACATATTCTCAAAATATTATTCATGAAAATAAACAATGAAGTTTGCTTCATCTGTCCTTGTCAAACCACTCCTTAATAGCATTCTCTGAAATCACACATGATTCACTGCCTTCATGACTGACCCAGGATAAAATGACAACCTTAAAATAAATTCTGACCAATACGTATCAAATTACACAGAGAAAGACCGTACACATATACTTCGCTGAATTATCAACCAAGGCATTAATCTCAGTTGTGCTGCTGCTGCCACCTGGCTGAAGTGAAAGATGGCATCACAACAAACAACAGATAGAGAAAAATGAATTGGCAGCAGAGTGTTTGGCAAACTGAAAATGACCTATATTAGGGGTATAACAACAGAGAGCCAGTGAAATAGGGATCTGGGAAGGGATAGAGCGACGAGGATGCCTGCAGTGGGTGGGGAGAGGAAACAAAAGCGCCATTTTGATGAGAGATTAGTTTGATTAGTCCACAGCTGTGGCCATTGAGAGAAACTGAAAGAATGATGAGGAAACCGATGCATTAATAACACAGCTGTTGTGTTAAGCGTTTGTGTAAAAATTCAGGCTCTAACATAGTGGTTTTCAACCTTTTTGTCTTCAAGGCCCCCATTGTCCACAACAATATTTAAAAGCCGACATTTTCAGCGGTATGATTTAGGCTACTGAACAACAACAACAACAAAAAAACAAATTCCGATAATTTTAATATTTAATTTTAAATTAGGCAACATATCCCTGTATAAAGAAAAAAAAACGTGTAGTATATATAGATTTTTAGTTGTTTCGTTTTATTTTAATACTTGTTTTGTCATTTTTAACCATTTTAATTAATCTCGAGATCCCCTTGGAAGTTTGCTGAGGCCCCCTAGTGGACTCCAGCACCCTGGCTTAGAACCAATGCTCTAGAAAAGGCAATTGAAAACTGATTTATGACCATTTTAAATCACATTTGTCGGCACTTTAATAAAAAATATCATATCAATTGCATGCTATAATATTATAATAATATATAACATGTAACTACTGTGTTTGGAACTAGCTTCCGTTCTCCTGGTTGGTATTACCGTTCCAGAGTTATGATGTATCCTACCACTAGATGGCAACAGTGAACTGTTTGACTTGGAAGACCTTGAGTCAGTCCTGCCTGAGGTTTAACAAAGAAGCTTTTGAGGAGGTTTCAGAGCATTTGGCACACATTTCTGCTATCTAAAAAGTAATGTGATCAGCCTTTGCTGCTACTGTAGACTCTGTCAGGGATTTCTCATTAGGTAAAACAGAGAGAAAGATACACAGAACAAAGAAAAGAGAAGGAACTTTGTAGAAAGTTCAGATGACATCTTTAAATGGCATATTTTTTAATCAAATATGTTCTGGATAAGGCTGTGTGTGTATGTTAACTTGTGTCTCTGGGCTAAAATACAATGTGTCTTTGTGAGTACTTGGCTTCGGTCAGAAATAGTCTGTGATTAGAGTGACTGGACCACTGCAGTTATCGAAGTTACAGTTATCTCTCCTCTCATGACCTTATATTCTCATCGTTCTCTCTGTCTGTTTCTCTGCAGTGGTTATTATTCTTCATCAAAATTTCTGTTCCAGCTTTACCAAAGCGACATGCCCTCTTGAGTCCACAAATCTCATTCTTCACAGCCGGGGTTGTAAGACACATTCAGAGCACAGAATGAGAGGCCCAGCTGGGCTTGACATTGAAAATATGTGTCTGTGTGTGGGGGGAGTGAGTGTCCCAAAAAGTAATAAAAGTTGAGAAAATGTGTAAGGTGCACCTTTGAAGGGTCACTTTTTGACTGTCTTTCTGCTTTCTGACTTTCCCAGGAGAATTACTGTATATTTTCATCTGGGAAGAGGACACCTGTTCGGGAATGAGGAGGAGAAAGGGGGGCAGTATTAATGGGCACTGACAAGCTGGAACCTTCCAGCACTGTATGCAGTAAAAAAGTAACAGGGAAAGCCTATACCTGAAGACTAGGTTGTGTCTCAAACATCCACGGTTTCACCAGACTTTGTATTATCAAAACATGTTAACTCTTCTGTGACGCAGTTTGTTTAGCTAATTCAATGTACAAGAGGTTTGATCAAACTGGTAGGATGCACAAAATTGAAGCAGTATCACATAAGCAAATATCCTTGTGTGGAATATAATTATTTTTATTTATATATAGGCCAACATGTAGACCCTTTTATTTGGCTTTATTAATACAGTTCTATCAGCAATCAACACTTATGGCCAGTTATTTTAAAATAGGCAGTTAATTTCCACCAATAAAAATTGTCCCTAAGAGGCCAAGGCTGTCTCTGAAATTGCGAAATGTCCTGGTGCTGTTACGTGAAATATCAGCATGCTGATAAATCCAATTAGAGGACTGAAAGTAGGCTAAATATCCTAATTTATAACTGTGCAAATTAGGATTACTTGGAGAGAGAGAGAGAGAGAGAGAGAGAGAGAGATAGGTTGTTCTATATATTTAATTTAGAAAAGAAAGATAAATTAAGCATATAGCTAATATTTATATCCACAAATGATGGCTGGAGTTAATATGCATGTTAATGGATTTTGTTTGTATTTATTTAGGGCTGTCAAAATTAACACATTGAACTGGCCTGACTGGGTCAGTAGAAAAAAACGTAGAAATCGCATACTCTCTTGAGTAGGCTGGTACTTCTTTTGAATAAGTAATTTCTTCACGACCGCTAAAAAAGTGTGTTCTATATAGTATGAATGTGTGTAGTTTGAATGTAATATGGATGTACTACATTTGCCATGTTGTCACTGTCATGTGACCTACCAGGTCAGTTGTGTTGCTTCACTGCCATTCACAAATCCTCTCCCATGGCCTCATGGGATATTAAAAAGTCCATCATACACTTCAGAATCTCACCGGAAGTAATAGGTCATCTGGCCACTTTTTGCCTACTCTTTTATAAGTACCGTGAATTTGGACATACTTATTTCATCAAAGACTGTTTTTCGCCTACTATATAGTAGGGAAGTATGTGATTTCAGATGCTGCTTTAGCGTTGAGCCCTTATATATTAAAGGCACAGCTAAATGTGACATTTAGCCTATTACAGTGGGTTTATCTGATTGTTTTAAGTTCACTTAAAGGGTTAGTTCGCCCAAAATGAAAATTATGTCATTTATTACTCACCCTCGTGTCGTTCCACACCCGTAAGACCTTCGTTCATCTTCAGAACACAAATTAAGATATTTTTCATAAAATCCGATGGCCAAGTGAGGTCTGCATCGCCAGCAAGACAATTAACACTTGCATTGCCCAGAAAGCTACTAAAGACATATTTAAACAGTTCATGTGACTACAGTGGTTCAATCTTAATATTGT
This sequence comes from Ctenopharyngodon idella, assembly GCF_019924925.1. NCBI lineage: Eukaryota > Metazoa > Chordata > Actinopteri > Cypriniformes > Xenocyprididae > Ctenopharyngodon > Ctenopharyngodon idella. Next base: position 22,390,667 of record NC_067226.1, read on the forward strand.
AAAGCGACGAGAATACTTTTTGTGTACTTATTTGAATACTTTTTGAATACTTCGAAGCTTGATGAAGCAGTGTTTTGAAATTGCCCATCACTAGATATTGCTGAATAAAGTCATTATTTTGTTTTTTTGATGCACAAAAAGTATTCTCGTCGCTTCATAACATTAAGGTTGAACCACTGTAGTCACATGAGCTGTTTTAAATACGTCTTTAGTAGCTTTCTTGGCAATATAAGTGTTAATTGTCTTGCTGGCGATGCAGGCCTCACGAGCCATCAGATTTTATGAAAAATATCTTAATTTGTGTTCTAAAGATGAACGAAGGTCTTACAGGTGTGGAACAACATGAGGGTGAGTAATTAATGACAGAATTTTCATTTTTGGGTGAACTAACCCTTTAAATTAAAAGTTGTTATATTTTTAAAGCCTATTAAATGTTAAAATGTATAGCTCTCAATTAGACTGTAATGTTCAATGGCTATAATTGAGAAGAAAAAAAAATCAATTTAATAAAGACATAAGTAGGCTACTGGTATCATATACTGGCCCTCATTCACAGTGCTTATATGCCATTAAACAAATATTTAAAATGTCCCGTCTTTATGCTGTTTCTGCATTATATTATAATATAAATATATTAAAAACTTTAGTATTATATGCGATTAATCGTGATTAATTACAGAAAAATATGCGATTCATTATTTTTTAAATCATTTGACAGCACTATTTTTTTATTTTTTTATATATTTTATATGTACTCAAGTGCTTTGGCTCACAGCGAGATTCGTGTTTAACTTTCTTTCTTGGAATGATGAAAAACATGCTTAAATAGAGGGGAAAAACTGTACCAGAGGAAAGCGAAAGTAATGATTTTTAATGTTAGATACATTATACCAGCAGCACATGCTTCTATAAAGACTGGAATGACAACGGAAAGACAGAAGAAAAGAAAAGAAAAACACTCCCTCGTCTGTTCTCTTTTTCTTCCTTCACTTCCTTACTCCCCCCGTCTCTCTCTCTCTCTCTCTCTCCTTCCCTGTCCTTCTCGCGCTCCCATTTAGTTCGGAGAAAACATGAAGGAAAAGAGGAGCAAATTCCAGCGTGGACCAAAGTCAAGTGAAAGTTTCTCCTGAGCGGGGATCTCATCATTACAAAGCGGATGGACGGACAGGAAGGAAAATATCAATTCAAGTCCTTGCCGTGATAAGCGCTTAGATGAATAAACAATCGCTAAAGTCATAAACTGTGCTCGCTCGTGAATGTGTGACAGTCGCGTCCGCGTGCGTTGAGCCAGCCGGACTCGAGGCTTTGGCTCGGGCTCTGGTTCTGAACACTGAAGGTCAGAGACTTAAAACCGAGAAGTAGAGGCGTCGCCACCCGTCGATTCAGCAGTCATGGCCGGGGCGAAACCGGGAGTACACGCGTTGCAGCTCAAACCGGTGTCTGTCCATGAGGTGCTCAAACGGGGGAGCAAGTTTATCAAATGGGACGAGGTAAGAATATCGCGTCCGTGTGCGTCTCTGTGATTTTATGTGGCGTGATTCCCAGCTTGTGTTACTTCATGTTGTTGAAGTAATTTACAGGAGTACATCTGACACCCAGGACAGATGTGGAGTTCAACGCTCTTCCAGTAGATCGAGTTCTTGTGTTCTGGGTCTCATGTTCATAACTCTCACTCAACGTGTTTATGTTTGATGATGTTTTTTCCTCATAACGAGTTGTTCTACTCGCAGATTGTTTTCTACCGAGAAATATGATAATGCTAAATATGTAAGAGCAATGAAATTCATGAGTCGTGTCGCATATGGAGTTGAGTTTAACCCTTTAACTGCTTCTAGACATAATTATAGACCAGTTTAGTGTCAAATCAAAACACTGTGGATCAGGCCCATTTTCTGAGTCCATGTTTGTCATTAGAGTCAGGAAACATGTTTTGGGTCTTTAAAACCTTTTCGCTTTGAAGGAGGAAGTGAAGCCCAAAAGCATCCTGACAGTATTATGCTTATGTTAGGAAATTCTTTGGAATTGAGTAAGGGATATCAGGAGGAGATTTACGTGATGGGGCACGTAATATTTCAGATTTCAGATCAGATTTCAGAAATACACAAAATATTAAACATACCACATTTTTAAAAACCTGAACCAAAAGGTACCTTCACTCTGTCATTTGAAGGCAATGCAGATGAACAGCACATAGGTAAAGTTCATTTATAGTAGTTATATATAAAATAATCATATATGTGAACTCAGTTCAGGTCTTGAACCTTTATTAATGATACCATGAATTGATTTGGGTATGTTAGGCATACTTTGTAAAGACAGACTTCTAAAATGTATGTAGTAAGGTCATCCACCTCCCACTGATAGAAATCAATGTAAGATGTCCCTGTTCTGAACACATCCCTTCTGCTCATATGAAGGCACTCAGAATAAATGTAATTTAATAATAAATTGGACTGAGATAAATTATATTTTCTCATGAAATAGAAATTCAATTTTGTTTTAGACATAATTGCATTTCTTCTTCATCCATCCCATTGTTGTAGACCTCTCCATAAAATGTCAATTGAGGGACAGTGGTGCTTTCATGAAAGGTCAAAATAAGTTGTTTTGGTATTTGAATGTTATTTAACTCAATGGAAACATAATTTCCCCTTGAGTATTTCTCTTAAAGGGTTAATGCCAGCATAAACCCATATGTTTACAAGAAATCACCATCTCCTCTAAATTCTTCCGCGTAGTTGCTCTCCTGGCAACAAGGGCCTGTGTGTGTGTGTGTACGGATCATGTTTCAAATCTCGCATTGGATAGCCATTACAGTTGTAATTATGTTGAAGGATTAGGGGGAGAAAATCTTCGCTTCTTTTCCATTATTTGATCAAATCACTGAGCGCCACTTTAGCTGATCCCCACTGCTCTTAACTGGAGCTTAAAGAGCCAACACCTTTTGATAAGAGCGGCGTTGAGTAAGGAGAAAGTGGGCCTGTACAACTTGATGCACTTCATGTCTTCAAAGTCATTAATAATTAACTTAAGCAGCTCATAAATGCTGAGTGGTTTGTGTTGAGTTCACTCTACTTAGACATGCTCCAGGTGTGTGTGTGTGTGTGTGTGTGCATGAGAGAGAGAGGCTGTTGTAAACCTTCAATATTATAGAACTGTTCTTATTGTTGTACGTAGAAAGTGGCATTTCATTTGAAGTGTGTGCATCCATTGGCAGATAAGTCTGTGTCTTCAGAGGCATCCATAAATAAATAACTAGCTGTATTTAACTATAATGGGGTCTTATTATATCCTTAACTGAGGTCATAGCTATAGTTAAGGACATAATTGCCCATCTGTCATAAAGCCAGTTTAACCTTCTATTGTCTTCAGGCAATTTATGACGCGTTTTTTGTAAAGAGTGTTTGCTATTGGAACCAGACTTTGAGACTTTGTCAAGAATATCTCAACAAAAGCCAATTTTATTCATTTAATCAAAAATGTAAAAGCCCTTTGGATGAAATTTTCACCTAAAATGCTACATGGTAACAGAAAAAGTACAGCACTAAATACCTAAACACCTGTGGTATAGTTTTGCATAAGTTGGGATAATGGATTTGTTGAGATGGGTGTGCAAATTGGACCCATATTGACAGATTCATCACAATGGCGATTTGTTTGTTTTTATAGCTCTAATATGTACACTGCTCATTAAATAATAGCAGAATAATACAGACGTTATAATATAATATGTGAGATTATGAAATTCCAAAAGTGATTGAAACTAACCAGGTAGTTGTGTCTCAAAGTTTTTTTTTAACATGTTACTCAAATTGTGTTACTCTATCAGTATAATATTTAATATAATATATTTTTTTATATCATAATACACTTTTGTCAAGATAAAAACATTTTCTTTGAGGGAGTCTTTAAACCCATTGTACCGTAATCAAGAACACCTGAATTTTTCATGGTTTTCAAATATTACAGGTGAATGCTGTTAAGTTATATATGGGAGAAAAAAGTGTTTTGTTTTAGCTCTATAATTCTAAGATGAAAGGTGTAACTCACACAGTGTTTCTTATGTCATAATGCATTGTGCATTATCTTAACATAGACATGGATAAAAGCTTTTAAGCTGTGCAAGCAAACTCACAATGCGCGAATATGTCATGTCAGGGCTTGAACTCCTAGTTGATGTTATGGCGTTTTTGTTTTGTGATGTGTTTGAGTCCCTTTTATGCCTTACGGTTGTGCCACTGATGATGATGAGGACATTCACGTACGTGCTTAATGTCAGACATCAATGAGAAAGAAGATGATGCAACAGTGCCTCTCTTATCATCTCTGCCTCTCTACCACCCTCCTGTTCTGTTAATCTCTTCTTCTCTCTAAAAGAAACTGTAGTCAAACATTGTGGCTACTGATGTGATCTAATGATCTATAACACATTATCTAATTCTCAGTATGAACCGGTGTGAGTCAGACTGTAAGATGTAATGCTCTAGTGCACCTTTAAACATTCAATGGACCATTTCCCAACCCTCGACCTGTCTGGGATTGGAAGCTAACTTGGATAGGATCCTAATTGATCACGGAATGGACTGTGGCTAAATTTAATCCTCTCCATCAAGTCTGCTGCCTCTCTGACTACATACACACTGCAGATAAATAGAGTTGTAACTTCACTTTTGAGTGGTCAGTCTCACTTTGTACACAGAGTTTGGTTATTTGTGACAAATTCACATTGTGTGGCATTTTACTGTAGAGGACTGCAGGTAGCAAAAAACAAATTTTCATTAAATCTGCATACTGTGTGCAGCACCCAACTGAGCAACTAAACTGTAATTAGAAGCATTGAACACTCACCCCCGGTTCCACAGAAAAGGATTAAGCTTAGTCTCTATTCATGCAAGTGCAGCTCCAATCTAATTGAATTGGCAAACGAACGAAAACTATGTAACTGTTGAAATCTGACAACAATGGTGTCATAAATTGCACTTTTTAAAACTCATTATGCAAGAAACAGTTTTTCAGGTTAGGTTACATTATAGCATAGACCAGGGGAGTCATACTCAGTTCCTGGAGGGCCACAGCCCTGCAGAGTTTATCTTCAGTTCAACGTTAATTTAGCACACCTGATCCAGCTAATCAAGTCCTTGCAGGCTTATTTGAAAACTACAACGCTGCATCCAAGATCGAATACTTACCTACTATGTAGTGTGCGAAAAACAGTACAGCAACACAGTATGTCTGAATGCATAGTATTCGAAAAACAGTAGGTGAAAAGTACCTAGAAGATCGCCTATTTCCGGCAAGATTCTGAAGTGCGCATTTGATGGACACTTTACTATCCCGTGAGGCCATGGTAGAGGATTTATGAATGCCAGTGAAGCCTGCTGTAGGTCACATGACAGTAACAACAGGGATGTAGTATGTCCGAATTTCATTCATACTACCCATATTCGTAGAACATACTTTTTTTAATGGTCGCAATGTAAATTAAAAATCAAATGTAGTATCTACTCTGTAGCAGGGTTGGAACTAAACTCTTTAGGACTGTGACCCCCCAGGAACTGAGTTTGATACCCCTGGCATAAACTAACAGGTGATTTGTTGTAAGGCAGGACTTTCTTTCCTACAACTACCATATTTAGTGATGGCATGCCTCTGAGCAACGTGATAGGCTCTTTTAACTACAGCCATATTTAGCACTACGATTTTTCCCAATCATATACACTACCGTTTAGTAGTCAGTACATTTTGGGGTCAGTACAGGGTTGCCAGGTCTGCACAACAACACTGTAAACCATAACGCTCAAAATAATTATTTGGTTTGAGTAGGGCAAACTCAAATTAAACAAAATAGTTCAATCAAATTAACTTTTATGAGTATTTAGAACTTTCTTTTTCTTTTGTGTTCACGAAAATGATACATTTTAAGTAATCTGAATAGTTTCATTTGTTTTGAGTTTTATGAACTTGTTTCTTTTAATTTAGATAAACTTAAATTTACCTGAAACTGGGCTGTGATTTCTATTTCCCAGCATGCTTTGCCATGACACTCGAAAGGGAGAATAAATGCTAAGATTAAGTGTTATGTAATGTTTTTTTTTGTGCAAGATTAATTTAGTAGTGTTTAATGCTTTGCTATCCCAATTTAGAAGTCTGTTATGTTTTTTTTAGCATAGCATAGCAATTGCTGAAAGAATATGGCAAAAATATCAAATGTTTTATATTGCCGTGTTCTTTCAGCAATTGCTATGCTATGCTAATGTTATCAAAGCATTACGTTACCAATTAGCATTTGCTGAATTAGCTAATTATAGCTAGCTAAATTTCCACTACTAAAAATATGTTGAGATTACATGATGATTTAAAGTTTAATGTATGAATTAACTTACTCAAAAATTTAAGAGATAAGAGCAATTACAAATTACAAAAGAGCAATTACAAAATTGAAATCTGCCAGTTCTGCTTACTTAAACTTTGAATTTCTTAACTTAAAATATTTGATGTAACTGATTACCTAAATTTTTTTGAGTTTTGCCAACTTATTCGGGTTTAATCAAAACTAGCCCAATCACGGTAAAAAACGCTTCAACTCGCTGACTACAAAAACTACCCTTGGCAACAGTGTAAAAGTTGCCCAATTGACACTGGGTCAGCAAGATTTTTTTTTTTTTTAAAGAAATTAATAGTTTTATTCAGCAAGGACACATTCAGTATGTTTAAAAGTGATAAAGACATTTATAATGTTACAAATGATTTTTGAACTTTATATTTATCAAAAAAAAAAGTTTCATGGTTTCTACAACCATATTAAGCTGTTTTCAACATTGATACGAAATGTTTCTTGAGCAGTAAATCATCATATTAGAATTTCTGAAGGATCATGTGACACATAAAACTGGAGTAATGAGGCTGAAAATTCAGCTTCGCCATCACAAGAATAAATTACATTTTAAAATATATTAAAATAGAAAACAGTTATTTTAAATTGTAATAATATTTCACAATATTACTGGGTTTTTTTTTTTTTTTTTGTGTGTGTGTTCTTATGATCAAATAAATGCAGCCTTGGAGAGCATAAGGGACTTCTTTCAAAAACATTAAAAAACCAACCCCAAACTTTTGAACAGTAGAATGTACAAATGAACCATCATTCTTTTAAACAGTCTCTGTTTAAATGCATTGTTCACTCCCTAAATATTGCTGTGTGTAAGTGGCAAGTGAGTAACTTTTGTCATTTTAAGATGGATAATTAAGTCCTTGGTTGTAGTTCAGTGAAGACCGTGTTGTAGGGCTGATGCCCCTGAGCACATCAGCTAGCTGTGAGCTTTGACTTGCAAATTTATCCTCAGTCTTCCGCTTGACGGGTGTCTGGGGTGAAAGTGAGCACTGAGGGTCATAGTTATGGGAAGCCGTGAAGAGTTAGATACAGTCATACATATATGATACAATGGCAAATTCTGCATATCTGTGTGTGTGTGTGTGTGTGTGTGCGTGAGCGTGAGCGAGAGAGAGAAATACAGATGCAGCTGTCTTGCATAACTGTTTTTTAAACAGGAATATAAATGTTGTCCAAACCCAGCAAGGATGGTTTGTAATGAACATACCCTCTGTCTAAACAAACCAATCTGACAGAGGATTCACAGGGACTATATTATTCATCCTTTTCTCTCTGAGGGATTTCCAAAGGAAGTATTTAGGGTTTGTGATTAACTGTGTGAACTGCAAGAAACTATGGTAGTATTTCTCTCAATGGAACAGAAAAACAGCAGCGACTTGGACACACAGGGTGACTGAGAAAAAGTTTGGCTGGTGTTGGAGAATAATTCTGAGAGGGAAGGAGGGAGGGCGAACTGTGCGTGAGTGGAGAGAAGTTTCACACACGGAGGCCAAACAAGGAGATAACATGGAGGAAAATATTGAGAAGTGACTCCTGGCACTCTGAGGCGCAGAAAAATGAGAGACCATGTAGGCAGAGAGAAGAAAATCACAGGAAACCCAAAAAGACTGAACATCTGATGAACACTAGATTCTACTTCTGTTCCTTCCTGATGGCCCACTTGCTGTCTCCTCAATTATCACTGTCTCTTTCCACTTTCGTTTTTGCTTCCCCTTTCTCATTCCTCATCGTGTACTAATGCTAACTGCTCTATTTATTAGTCGCACATCACATGCTTGTTTGTATGTCGTGTGGTAAATCTGGAAATGTCACAATCTTAAGGCCACAAGTAATGTCTCAAAGTAAATATTATTGTTTTGACTATATTGAGTGTGACAAAATCTGTGTGTGTGTGTGTTTAAGAGACTTTATTTGACTTTGAGGAAGAAGGGAGCTGTGCATGTTTAGTCATGTCTGGTGCGCATGTGTACACAAGAGCTAGGCACATCCTGTGAAGGGAATTGCTCCACATATTATAATATTAATGTTGTTTACATTTTGTTGGTTCCTTAAATATCCTAATTGAGGCAGTGTGTGTTTGTGTAAAGAGACTCATGATCATGCTTAGAAAGAATCTGATTTGTTTCACATTTTCTGCACTGATCTTTTTGATTCTATGGGATGAATTTGAACGTGTTAAAAGAAGATTGTTTTACATTTAATAGCTAAATGAATAATTTGACAAAAAAAAAAAATAAATTAATAAACACACAGGTTGCGGAGAACATGCGCAATTCTGTGTTCCGTTTTTTTTTACTCCTTTTACTTAGACTAATAAGTAACCATCCAGGGGTGGTTTTCCCAAAAGCATCGTTAGCCAACTATGGTCGCAAGTTCATACAGAACATCATAGCAACCACCTAGCGACATGCTGAAGCCACACAGAACACTTTAGAAACTGCATAGCAATTAGCAACGCCTTGGAAACCACCCACACCACCCTAGCATCATACTTCTTATAAACTTATAAGCACCTACAATAGTCTAGTATGCTTACAAGTGTACTGTAATGCTTACTGGAGAGTACTAGACTATGCATACTAGACTATACTCTTACAGTTGTAAGCGCCACTCATGTTTTCTTCAGAAATGTAAAAAAAATGTTTCTTGTGGTTTCACATTTTTCCCTCCTTCATATCCTCCGTATGTTTTTCATTTTGTTTTTTGCTTGTCCTCCCACTGACTGATCACATTTTTCTCCCCTTCTTATTTCTTCATTCCTCAGACGTCTGTCCAGTGTTTGTCACACGAAAGCCCACTCTCTGTTTAGAACACATGTGCATGCACACCAGAAATGTGGAGGCAATGATTTCTCTCTGAGTATGGCTTTTTAGTCCAAATAAAGGTCCAAATTGTGTGCTATTTCCATTTGATTATTACACTGTTTCCAGAGTATATGGGACAGCATTTACATGATACTATCAACAAAGAACTAATACTGTAATATTTTAGTACTGTATGTGTTTATTAACATTTATACCATGGTCTGTCTGAATACTCAATTCTGATTGGCTGGAAGGTGTGCAATAAAACCATTCAATGCACTGGTAGTTCCAGGTCAGTTTAATCACCATTCCATATTAACGTGCTGCTTTTATTGATTTTTTTTTATTTTTTTATTGCTTTTATAGCACACATTAAAATCATTTAATGCCCAGCTACCCGTGGATTATCCCTTACATAATTTATTTAAAAAGTCACATCAAATACTTAAAGAGATAGTGCACCCAAAAATTTAAATTCTGTGATCAATTCTACACACCCTCAAGTCATTCCTAGCCCATAAGACTCTTGTTGTTGTGTTTCAAACACAAATTAAGATATTTTTAATGAAACCTGAGCATTAGTTGTCCCTCCACTGAAAGTTTATTGATCCAAAACTTTGTCGCTTTAAAAAAGAGATCTTAAAAGTTCCTTATGAGTCGAGCAATCCAAGTCTTAAAGGGTTAGTTCACCCAAAAATGAAAATTATCCCATAATTTACTCAACCTCAAGCCATCCTAGGTGTATATGACTTTCTTCTTTCAGTCAAATACAATCGGAGATTGTTAAAAAAAATAACGGCGCTCCTGATTTTGAAGTCTAAAAAAGTGCATGAAGTTCTGAGGCGAAGCGATACGTTTTTGTAAGAAAAATATCCATATTTATAACTGTAATCACTAGATTCCGCACGTTCACGAGAGAGTCAAGTTCCAGTGTATGACATAGGATGTAGGATTAGCGTAAGCTTAGGTGAGAACTCAAGCTCCTCTGACATTTCTCTTTAAAAAATTTAGTTTTAGACTTCGAATTCATGACCAGTGTTTTGTTTTGCTCTGTCCTCAGCGCTTCCGCGTTCGTCAATACGTCCTGCGTCAGGTCAAAGTTCACTCTTTCGCCGGAACTCTACTCGCGTACGGAAGCCAGTGATTCTAGTTTATAAAGTTAGAAATATGGATATTTTTCTTACAAAAAAGCATCACTTCACTTCAGAAGGCCTTTATTAACCCCCTGGAGCCATATGGATTACTTTTATGATGGATGGATGCGCTTTTTTCGGGCTTTGAAATCACGGCTACTATTCACTCCCATTATAAAGCTTTAAAGAGCCAGAATTTTTTTTCAATATAACTGATTGTGTTTGACTGAAAGAAGAGTCATATACACCTAGGATGGCTTTCATTTTTGGGTGAACTAACGCTTTAAGTCTCTAAGTCTTTAATCCAAGTCTTCTGAAGAGACACAATCATTTAATCACAAATTTAATTTAGGTTTTTAATCACATACGAACATTGATCAACGCACATACATCACATATGTTTCAACGGAAACTCAAATGCTTGACACTTGAGAACCAATGAGGTTTGTACTCGCATGTCAAGCAAGTACGGTTGAGCTTCAGTTTATCATATTTTATGTTGTGCGTTGATCTGTGTTTATATGTGAATGACAGCCTTCAGATCCTCAATAAATGGTGCAAATGTAATGATGGTCGCACTTAGCTGAATGTTCATTAAAAGTGACTCACTCGCAGATCATTACGTGATCAAGTTTGTTTTGATGATATCATAGTGGGTGAGTTGTTTACTTTGTAATTATTAATCCATCCATTTCCACCGGTGATTTGCGTATTTGTTGCAACCGTAATAGGTAATCAGCCAATCACAGCTGCATGTTGGCCCACCTCATATTCATGGTGCACCTTTGGACATTATTGAGAATGCATTGATCTCAAGAGAGGAAAAAGATGCACTGTTTCTGTCTGAAACTTGAGTGTTACTTTAGGACAGTATTGATGTAGAAGAACATGTTTTGATCTTATATTTCGTAATATTTGTTTGTATTGTTGATTTTTCTCATCAGAAATTTGTTGTGTAGGCAATGCCTCCCCTCTCAGGGAAAAACGCCCTTGGCGCACACAGACGCACAATGCAAGAGGTTGATGTGGTTTGCAACATGCAAAACTCGACCGACCTCATACCAGCATGTTGTTTTGGTTTGCTGCCAGAAAAAAATTCAGCGATTTGAGACGATACAGAAAACGAGTATAGCAACAAAGCACAGAAACAAGAAAATGCACCATCCTAGAGCTTTGCATTCAGGAGCTTTTCGTTTGCGCGTGCTGATTATTCAGGATAAGAGCTGTCTATGAACAGTTTCCTGGAAAGGGCTGAGAGGAGACCACTCATCCAGGTGGCCCACTGCAGCTGTATTTGCGTTTGTTGACTCTTGCCACACTGCTAATGGAGTCTCACCTCACTGCAAAACAAGCCTCCACACACTTTCAGCAAGGTGAAGACAGAGACTGAGGAAGAACAGAGGCATTATTGCATACTCAAACAGAACACGTGTCCGAGTCGATGACCCACAGTTCACATATGGGTGTGTTTGACCTCTGCTCGCCCCCTCCAGCCTTTCCTCTCCTTCTGTTTCGCCCTCTCATTCAGGAAGGAGACCTTTTGGTGTGCGTGTAATTTAGACCAAGATATTCGCTCTTTTGAAAGGTTGCTGTAAATCAGCATTTAAATGCATCAGAAAATGTCTCTCTTCCTTCTTCCTTCCCTCTTTCTTTCTTTACTTTAATCTTTGGCATTTTCTTCCCACTCTTTGTCGTTCCTTGTTTTCAGCAGTTGCTTTTATCCCTCTTGGTAAATGTTAAAAGGTTAATTCACTCTAAAATGAATTTTGTCATCATTTACTCATGCTCATGTCACCCCCTCTGAAACTTCTGAAAGTCAGCAATTACTCAATTACTTAGAAGACATGTTAGGGTTCTTTAGATATATAATGTTCCAGCAAGTCTGCTTAATCAATTACCAAAGAAGCATGTCAAAATTATTCAGGAAAATAAGATTTTCTTATCAAAGTGATAAAATGTTGTGTAGCAAAAATGAGTACACCCTCCTAAAAGTTACTAAATAAAACGAAATAAAAGGTGTAAGTTAAAGGCAATGTTTGATCAACAGGTAAGTATGTTGAACCAAAACATTTAAAGAGAAGTAATTTCTTGACAATTAAAAGTGTTATATAGCCCACTGAATCATTCTCAGACTTAATGCTGACAACAATGGAACCACTTGGGAGAGAACTGTCAGGAGACTTATTTCTTAGCACAAAAGAGGACAGTGGTACAAGAAGATTACCAAATCATTGTTTTAAGTGTGAAAATATAGCAAAAGTAACACAGAAATTCAAAAACAATGGACTTGTGACAAGGCCCCTGAAATAATCAGACCTTCATTTTAGGCTTTCATTTAGTGATGAGGGATTTTTTTTTTTTTGCTAGACGAAGAGCAGGAGAAATACCAAGCGAGTGTCTCAGAGCCAGCAAAAGCTATGAAAAGAGTGACTGTTTATCTCACAGAGTAAGATGCAGCCTGCAGAAATGACATGCATGTTTGTTGTTTTCACTGGAACTACCTACTGTAGCCAAAGCACAATAAAGTCAGTTAGCTGTTTCCAAAGCCCATATTTACAAAACATAGATTCTGGGAATCAATACTCTGGTCTCATGAGACCAAATCAGTCATTTTGAATCTAACAGCATCCAAAATGTTATGGTGTTGCTAGAGGAGGAGTACAGTGAGAAGTGCCTGGTTCCCACAGCAAAGTTCAGTGGTAGTAAAGCTCTTATATAGGGATGTATGAGTGCTGAAGGTGTGAGGGAGTTGTGCTTTATCAATGCTGTCATGAATTCCCACACCACTGTGTAATTTAATACACAAACTTGAAACAGATGTTACCCTTTCCTCATTCCCTGCATTGTTGGGCATTTTTTTCAACATGACAATGAGGATATGCATTCTCCCAAGGTGAAAAACCTTCTGTGGACATGTATTGCACTCAGTCTTAACACTCTTGAGCGCCTGTGTGGGATTCTGTAGAGATGAGTTGAGCAACATTACCCTTTAAAGATCAGGGCATTTAAGGAGCTCATCATCCAGGAGTTAAACAGGACAGATGTGACAGTTTGTCATGAACCTGTACACTCCGTGCCAAGAAGGGTCAGAGCAGTATATTCAAAATTATGGAGGGCATACTAAGTGCTAGAATATTATACATTTGTTGAATTAAATCTAGGGTGTACTCATTTCTGCAATCCTTAATTTAAACAAAATTGGCTAATTTACTTATTTTATGGCTATTAATGACATATATTTCTCAGTTTTTATTATGTATATGTTTAATACATTTTAGTTTTGCCATCTTTCCATGAATTGAATTAGTGATCATAAAGAAAATACATATTTTGTATTTGTTCAGAGGGGGTGTACTCATTTATGCTGTGCACTGTATATGCTTAGCACGGCACTATTGACACTTTAGAGGGATGAAACACATGAATGAGACAATATAGAGCGGGAAGTGCTTGATGTTAAAAAGAGTTAAGCGCAAGAAGTAGTGAAGAACTCGGTGCAGCGATCGCGCTCACTGTCACACTGCCAAAGTTTACACACGGAAGGTTTCTTCTCTCAGAAGGCAATTGCGAATTTGGGACGTGCTTAAAGTTAAAAAGAGTTATTAAGCACAATAAGCTGTGGAAAAGAACTCAATGCGGTGTTCGCACTGACAGACACAGCTGAAGTATGCACACAGAAAGCTGTGTCTCTCAGCATGTGATCGCAAATTCAGTTGTCTTTCAAGTCTTATTGTGCTTGAATGGTCGAATACACACAATTATGTCAATGTCCATCGTGTGGCGTATTCATGTAAACACAGTCGGTTGTCTCAAGTAGAAGTAAACAGTTGGGTGTAAACTGGATGCATATCAGTATAATGGGTCCGTGCATTCGGTCTTAAAGTGACAGCAGCCTAATATACCTGCTGCTCTCTGCATCATTAAAGTTAATCAAACAAAAGAGAAAATAACAAAAAAAAAAAAAAAAAAAAAAAAAACTAACAAAAATAAATAAAAATATCTATATTGTGATATGTATCGTTATTGTGAAATAAGACTTTGGTCATATCGACCATCCCTACAAATTTGAATGAATTTCATTCTTTTGTTTAACAGACTCTGAAAACTGGTGGTCCTACTTTTCCAATAACTTATGATAAATGGATACTGACTGGCTGATTGAAAACATATAAATACTGTTTGACTTCCTTTCTTCTACGTGACAAGCAGGTGTCAGAGACGGAAAGTTGATTAGCGCTGTGTGTACTGGGGTAACCGGGATATTTCTGCTTTTCAGTTAAGCGCCACCTACTGTCAGAGAGTGAAATTGCATTTTCATTCAGCCTGTCTGGTGTTTTTTCTTTTTTCTCCCCCCACACATTGTCTAAACAGACCAATTGCTTGCAAACCGTACCACATTTTTTTATGTTGAGCATTTTTGTTTGTGTGAACAGACCTTGTGCATTATTTTGCAATATATATATATATATATATATAACTTTTTAATTTTTATCAATATTTTAACTATTTTAATAATATTAAACAAGGCATATCCATTTTAAGTCATTTTTCTTAGCAAAAGCTTTATGCTAATCTACAAATAAGATAATATTTTCTATACAAATCAGTATTTCATGTCCATTTATTTGTAACAAAGCAGGATAATGTACAGTCAGGTGGCCATTATTGCAAAATAAACCCCCTCAGGGCGATCCATGACCCCTCTGCTTCACATCAGGGTCTATTTAGCAATAATAAGCGACATAATAAGCGACTAACTTTACATTTTCCCTTACTTACCTGTATGTACATGTGTCCATGCCCTGCTAATCTGGTGAGTCCAAAGGTGAAGTCTAGACATAAAAAGCTGCATGTTGACAAGGCTGCACATATAATATACATGCTGGCAAACTAAACAGTGATTTATTATTGATAGCTTTGCTTATACAGATTTTTACTGTAAAATCTTTTTATCTCTTTCATTCTCTGTCCACTTGTCGTGCATTCCCAGACTTTGAGGTGTTAAAGTCAGTCATGTCATAGTTTGTGTGTGTATGTGCATTATGTAAGGGCTATAAAAGCATGTAAATATTGGAAGCCAAATACACCCAAGAGCCAAAAGAGCAGGCCACTCACCCACTCAAATAACTCACATTGTTGATGCATTAACTGTGTGCGCCTCTGTCTGAGAAAATGCACACACTGCTGTCATTTGCCGGCCACAAGCTTCAGTTCGCTTTAATGGTTTACCCAAATAACCATTTAAAGTCCTCTGACGTGCAAATGTCAACCATGCACACAAAGATGAAGCTGTAATTTTGGATAAACTTTGGGAATAAAGTTCTCCTTGCATATTAGCAAAATATGACAAAACCTCCATTTGTGGTCTTCAGCATGTGTATGAGTGTGTGTGTGCATGTGTCAGATCATTAGGGCTTGACATTGGGAGTCAGAGAAGCTTGACAGGTTTTTATAAGCTTGTACACCCACACTAATGAGACCCTTACATGGTGAATGTCACTTCCCTCCCTTCCACATGTTCAAGTTGTAATGTTGTTTACCCTGTTTTGCCTTTCCAAAACATTTACAGTGCACCAAAAAAAAACTACAGTTTGTGAAGAGTGGTAACCAAGGACCTTAAAAGGATAGCTCACCCCAAAATAAAAATTCTGTCATCATTTACTCACCCTCATGTTGTTCCAAACCGTCATTGATTTCTTTCTTGAAGAATGTTGGGAACCATACAGTTTTGGTTACCATTGACTTCCATTCTATTGAAAAAAGAGACATTTCTTAAAATATTCCACAGAAGTAAAAGTCATGCAGTTTTGTAATGACATGAGGGTGAGTAAATGATGACAGAATATAAATTTTTGTGCAAACTATCCTTTTAAGACCATACGATCTGTTGAACGCACTGAACTTTTTTCCTTCATAACAAAATAAAATATGCTGTTTACCCAGACCATGGTCTGCTACTTCTCTCTTTCTCTCATATGCTGTCTGTAAATTTTTTTTTTGTTTTTTTTTCCTGCTGTCTTTTATACTATATTCAGCTCACCTGATGTTTTTGAGTGGTCTGTGTACACAGATAGTATACAGTGCATTAAATAAAGCTTATTCAGCAGTAGTATTGCAACAGTAACATTTGTTTATGCAAACATTAAAAGTAGTCAGCATGCAAATGCGTTTGATTGTGCTTAGAGGCAGCTGGTGTGTGTGTGTGTGTGTGTGTGTGTGTGTGTGTGTGTTTATATCTCTCAGCACTGGGTGGAGTATTTCAGAGAAGTTGTAAAGGAAATCTGTGCTCCCAGATTAATTTAATCAAATGCAAACATTCCACAAGACTGCAACTATACATCAGCAGCCGCACGTCACTTCACTGCTAACACATACAGATGAGATTAGCTCTTAACTGATTGTCCAAACACATCAGATTAAGTGCCCTGATGTAGTCTCTTTGAAATATTCTCAGTAATTGACCAGTGAAGAATTTTTAATGGGGCAAAAAAAAAACAACAACAACGTGCAAATAGAGGTTTATTTTTGCTCTTTGGGACATAGATAAGAGTCAAAAACCTTTTCATGTCACCTGAAATAGATTGCTTTGAGATGGTATGGAAGTCTAGCATACTGCACACTGCACAGTATATACTGCATACTACTAAAATAATATGTTGAACAATATGCAACAGTACAGTACAATGCTTCAAGTAAAAGGGATGTTGCATGTTTACATTAGTGAATGGTATTTGATCGTTGTGTATCTTATTTTGCATTTTTATTCCAACTTTATGTAAAAACTTTTGGAAGTCCAGTCAAATAATGAAACATATTTATTAATTAAAATATTTATTGATTATTGATTAAAAATGCTACAAAAAAGAAGTCTCTCTTTCTCACTAAGGCTGCTTTTTTTTCAATCAAAACAGTAATATTGTGGAATATTATTATTACAATTTAAAATAGCTGTTTTGTATTTTAATATATTCTAAAATGTAATTTATTCCTGTGATGACGAAGCTGAATTTTTCCGGTCTTCAGTGTCATGATCCTTCAGAAATCTTTCTGATATGCTGATTTGGTGCTTAAGAAACATTTTTTTATTATTGTCAAAACATTTGTACTGCGTAATATTTTTGTGAAACCATGATACATTTTTTAAGGATTTTTTTTATTTACATACATTTCAAAAGAACTGCATTTGTTTAAAATAGACATATTTTGTAACATTATAAATGTCTTTTATTCTCACTTTTGGTCAATTTAATGTGTACTTGCTGAATAAAAGTGTTCATTTATTAAAAAAAAAAAAAATCTTACAAACCACAAACTTTTTTTTTTTTTTTTTCAAGCTTTGTGTACTATACATACTACATACTTCAAAATAAATACAAGTATGTATTATGGTAATATGCAGTTCCAGTCATATGCAGCCATCAACTTCTGTGGCTTGTGCATTAAACTCCTCTAATGTCTCTGTCTGTGGCTTTTGAGGTTTTGGTTTCAGTCATTACATTCATTTCTAAATCGTACCGTCCCTCAGGACCATCCACCCATTCCAAGCACTTCACATTTATCTGGCTTACTTTTAAATCATTATGCCTATATGTCTCTGCCTTTCTGCTTATTGGCTGTATGTTCATCATTGACGTGTAGTATTGGCATGGATGCCACTGTGGCTTGGTTACTACGGTATCAGTTTAATTAAATTCCAGTTGAATTAGCAATTAGTTGTATTTAATAAATGTTCTAAACCAGGTCGTTGTTTCCCAGTGATCTTCATTAGTAGTCATGTCAGTTGCTAATGTTGTTCATATCATTAAGTGAATGACATTCTTCTGCTTTCTGTATAGGAGTACTGATGTTGTTGGTAAAACTGCATGAATGTACTGAATTCCACCTGATTTTTTTTTTTTTTTTTTTTCCCATTTGTGTGTGTTCAGGAGGCCAACAGCACACCCAGCCTCGTCACCCTCAAAGTGGACCCAGATGGATTCTTCCTCTACTGGTCTGGAGGGACCAACATGGTCAGTTATTTTCCTTTTTGCTTGTACCAGCCAATACCAGCCCTGGCATGACACCTGTTGTTGGTTTTAGTATTATCAGACAATCCTTTACTCTGTTCTAATGTAAGTCTATGGGAGTTCTGCAGAAATTATACTAAAATATGGCAAATCCTGTTGTCAGGTTTCTTATTATAGGGTATAGGGACACAGGTACTTTTTTTTATTTTGTATTTAATTTTTTTTCACTAAATCTTCACTGTAAAAACCCAACAAATGTCCTAACTAACTGTTTTTATTTGACTTTGCTTAAATGTAAAACTCTAGTAATCTGTACTATTTGCATACTATGCATTTGTTATTCAGAAAACCCTAGTTAAGATAAATTGATTATATTAGGCAGAGCCTAAATTGAATGAGTGACAGCAGATTTCGAATTCCCAACATGGTTTGCTTCAGACTCTAGGGGGTAGATGTAGAAATTAAGTGTTATTTTATGTGTTTTTGCATAAGATTAATATAGAGGGAGATTTGTTAGTGTTTAATGTTCTGTTATGTCTGCATTTTGGGGAGGTTAACATTTTGCTGAAGAGTATAGCCTGTGGTTAGGTCGAGGAGGTCGAGTGTTAAAGAGTTAGTTCAGCCAAAAAATCTAAATTCTGTCATCATTTACTCACCCTCATGTCCCTCCAAACCCTTAAGACTTTTGTTCATTTTCGGAACACAAGTGAATGAGAGATGAGAGAGATATCTGTCCCTCCATTGACAGTCTACACAACTACCACTTTGACGCTTTAAAATGTTCATAAAGAGATTGTAAAACTAATGCATATGAATTGAGCAGTTTAGTTCAAATTTTCTGAAGAGAGATGATCGCTTTATATGATGAACACATTTAATTTATTCACATATAAACATTGATCAGCAAATATAAACAGAAGCTTACTTGCTTGACGCGTGAGAACAAACCTCATTGGTTCTCGCACGTCAAGCAAGTACAGTTGAGCTTCTGTTTACCATGTCTGATGTGTGCATTGATGAATGTTTATATGTAACTAAAAGACTAAATTCAATCTGTTCATCATATAAAGCGATCGTGTCTCTTCAGAAAATGTGGACTAAACCGCTCAATTCATATGGATTCATTTTACAATCTCTTTATAAACTATTTGAAGCGTAAAAGGTTTTACTTTTACTTAGTTTATTTAAGGCAATTGATTTGCATGCTTTTTTTCCCCAAGTAAGGTTAACTAATTAAATTTTTGCATCAGTCTTGATCCCTAATGAAGAACATCAGTTCAGATGACATTTACTCCTAGGTAAATTAATGTTATACTAGTTTAGTGAACATTAGTTCAAATACATATTGGTTCAAACTAGAGATGCACCAATGTATCGGCCAACAATCGGTATCGGCCAATAAAAGCTAATATTATCACTATCGGCCATCGGCCGATTGTTTAAGAACAGCCGATGATCAGGGCCGATTATATCCTGTCAATCAAAATGGTGCGGAAAAACGTGTTCAGACTGCAACTCATACATACTGTGTGTGAAGAAAATCACTCTTGTGTTGAATTTCTTCTTCTTCTTGGCGGTTGGCAAACCAGCTTTTGTGTTGAATTTTAACGCATTAACAGTTTAAAAATAGTGACGCTAAAGCAGGCTCTTTTTAACCCTATGAATCACCTGTATTTCAAGCCAGGGTTGCCAGGTCTGCGTTTTTATTTTTATTTTTTGCTACATCAAATATTATTTGTAGCGCCTAGCTCCCATCCAATAATCGCAAAAGGCTTTGTGCTTGTTACTTCTGATAAGAATAAAAGTTTCAGTTTTCAAATTCTGTCCATTTTTATCAAGAAATTCAAACAATAAATGGCGTTTTGACGCTCTTAAATGTGAAGTGTCAGATCGCTGTAATGCCTCAGTCCAGACGGCAGCTCGGAGCGCGAGTCTTTTCTTCCTCTTCAAGACAAGTAATATCTTGAAAAACATGCATGATCATCAGAGGTATGTTGAAAGATATAGCCTAGTACAACTTACCAGAATGTATCACGTCTCATGTTATCACTTTATTTGTGCTTCAACCACTGAAAGACATCAATAAAGCTTGTGAACAATATGTCACATCATGTCACTTTTACCTCAGTAATGTTTTCCAATGTTCGCAGTTCCTTAGCTATCTCTATGTAAAAAAACACTAGAGAGGAGCTTATTTACTGTTAATTATGTTTGTGTAAATTTGCCATGAAGACAACAAGTGCTTATGAAAACTACCTTATGTGATACTAAGTTTTATACAAACATTTCAGTTTTTATTTGAGTGTAATTATTATATCCGAAAATAAACAGCAGCTGAATATAATACCTCTGCTGGTAATTGTAACCTCTAATATTGTAGTGTACCAAATAAGAGGGTTCCCTGTATAGTTTGCAACATTATTTGGGAGAGATTTTTTTTTTCCTTAAGAAAAACCAAACTATCGGTATATCATTCTGAATAGTCGGCTATCGGTATCGGCACAGAAATTTAGTATCGGTGCACCTCTAGTTCAAACAGTTAGTTAAAGAGATGGTTCACCCAAAAAATTTGGTCATAATTGAATTTATTCACAAATAAACATTAATCAACACACATACATCAAGCACATCAAATATGGTAAACAGAAACTCAAGCGTGCTTGCTTGATGTGCTAGCTTGCTACGAGGCTTGTTCTCGTGTCACACAAGCACATTTGAGTTTCAGCAAGACCCAACGAGGTTTGTTCTCACACATCAAGTATGGTTGAGCTTCCGTTTATCATATTTACCATATGTATGTACCTATACATTAATCAATGTTGTTTATATGAATAAAAGCCTAAATTAAATCTGTCATATAAAGTGATCGTGTCTTTTCAGAAGACTTTGACTAAACTGCTTGATTTATTTGGATTACTTTTACAATGTCTTCATAAACTTTTTGAAGTCTCTTGGTGCAGGTTTGGGGGAATGGGCTTTCAATGGAGGGACAGAAATCTCTCAAGTTTCATTTGTGTTTTGAAAATGAACAAAAGTCTTATAGGTTTGGAATGACATGAGAGTGAGTAAATTATGACAGACTTTTCATTTTTGGGTGAACTAACCCTTTAAGGTGTTTACTTGGTGTGTATGATGTAGAAACGTTGGAAACAGTTCTGTTAACTTGCAGTAATATTACCAGTTTTAAATAGCAGAGTTTCTTGAACATAGGATTGAAATGATGCTTTATTCATAAATTGTTTTTGCGAATTATATGAATTAAATTTGCAACGTGGATGAATTAGAAGCTTGGTTATTAAGGCTTTTCTCTTTTCAGTTGACGCTCATAAGCTTTTGTCTCAATTCTGATTTGCTGTCCCCACAGTTTTTGCCACTTTAACTATAATTTTTTGAAGGAATGTGGCAGATAAAATGCTTTGCAATGTCACAATCCATTCCAGCCCACATTAGAATAATATCTTTTGAAGTTAAGTACCATTTTTTGAGCACTTATTAAAGAAAATCACACTGACATTCTGTAAAGCTTGTCAGACCTAGCAACAGTATCCAAGAGCATAGACGCCGATCCCATGGGTGCTTAGGGGCCTGAGCACCCATGGAAATTGTCAAGCACCCATGGAAAATACACAAGATATTTTCTCCATTCATTTTAACAAATCAAACAAATCAAAAACCCCTGATTGGTGGATCTCACATCGGGTCCCAGTAGGTCATAATACACATAATTCAACCATTATGTTTAGCATAACAACCTTACACAAAAGCTTGTGCTGTCTGTTTTTTGCATGATGACAAATTGCATTTTAAGTCCAAAATCACCAGGTTTATCACGGAGAGAGCAGCATACATGGAAAAGTATGTGTTTTTGTTTGCACTGTCAGGAAAAAAAGGTGCAGTGCTTGTCACTGGGGAAGTACCCTAAGGTACAAAAGTGAAAAGGTACATCTTTGTACCTTACTTACCCCTAAATGGTCCATATTAGTACCTTAAAGGTACATATTAGTACTTTAAAAGTGCATATTTTTACCTTAAAAGTACGTATTAGTACCTTTTTACCTTTGTACCTTAGGGTACTGCCCCAGTGACAAGCAAAGTACCTTTTTTTTTTTTTTTTTTTGACAGTGTGGTTGTTAATGTATTTGCAGTCTGTGTCTTTCTCTTCACGAGATATGAATTACTTTTGTTTAATGACTTCATCAAGTGCACCATTGAACGGAGAAAAAGACGTAGAGTATATGGGTGGACATATAAATTCGTCCCCCACATTTTTTCGGGCAAGTGTCCATGTAGAGGTTTTCAAGGGATAGTTCACCCAAAAATGAAAATGAACCCATGATTTACTCACCCTCAAGCCATCCTACGTGTATATGACTTTCTTCATTCAGATGAAAACAATCGGAGAAATATTTAAAAATATCCTTAAATAGCCAAGGTTTATAATGGTTGTGAATGGCTGCCCAAATTCTGAAGACAAAAAAAAATGCATCCATCCATAAAAAAATGAATCCATATGACTCCAGGGGGTTAATAAAGGCCTTCTGAAGTGAATTGATGCGTTTGTGTAAGAAAAGTATCCTTATTTAAAGCTTTATAAAGTAAAATAAAGAGCTTCCGTTGCAACATCCATACGCATTCGACATTCCATAATGCTTTCATTTTTGGGTGAACTATCCCTTTCATGGGCCAATGCGAATAAATCTAGATTTAAATTCAAAGAGACAAGATATTCTCTGCATGACCTGACACGTTATTCTTATCCAAAACAAGGCAATATAAGCATTATGGAGCTCTAAACACTCTTGTGTAATCTATGTTTCATTCATACTCAAAGCCGAAACACCCACCGGCAGAAATATAAATCAGGTGAAAAGGGAAGGACATTAGCGCACCAATAAAATGACCACTGAGTTGTTTAGTAAAGTCAGGTATTATGTGTCTTTCAATCATACAAAAAAGAAACATGATTGATTTGTTTTGACTAAACAGTTTTTTTTTTACCCCTAGCTTAATTTGACCTGTCCTCCCAATTCTGCCATATCTATTATCAGTCCTGTCTGCGTCACTTCTCTTTTTCTGCCCATCTATCTCTCCTCCTGCCATGCGGGCTACTGGCTTATCATGTGAGTGCTCATGAATGAAATTAAATTTTAGCCAGTGAAATTCAATCAAGGCATCCTCCCATCCTTTCTCTCGCTCTCTCTTTAGTTATTAGATATGTTGTTTTCCCTCTCTTCATGCTCTCGTGCTGATCAGTGTGGCATGTGTGGTATGAGGACGCAGCTCAAGCTGGTTCCAGTAAATTTAGAGAAGGGACTTTCTGCAGTTTAAGGAGACACAGCGCAGTGTGTGAAACTCACATAAACTCGGCAGCAAATTCATGTCAGTTGCCAAGAAGAATTGTTTATTTTGCTAGCTGAGTATGTTATTTGGAGATTCCTTAATGTGCCGAAGGTGCTAATGTGTTTACTTCCTGAACACTGAAGCAACAAGCTGGGAATAATTTTTTTTTTTGGGCTGTGTATTTGAATCGATAAGGATGTTGCATTGAGGGTGTTGCGATACGGTATTAGGACACTAGGCCGATCTTCGCCTGAGGAAAGACAGTAACCTTGTTTGGTGTAGGGAATATTGGCCCTGGGGAGCCCGTCCTCTCCAGTTAATAGTAAAGAGGCCACCTCATCTCGTCTCTTCAGTAACTTGCTTGCACATTCAGGCACATTTATATTTAATGTCGCTATTATTATATTTAATGATGCCATTATCCAACACACTCTATTTCTTTTCCTTCTAAGTACTGAAAGGTTGTTTAAAGTCAGCCATACTTCCATGAATCCATTTTATGTCATTCTCTGTTCCCTTTTTCTTTTTTTCTTTTTTTGGCAAGTTGGATAATGTTGGTGATCTCACACATGTTCTCACAGGCTCAACAGCACATGCGCAGTCGAGCTTGATCGCTTCGTCAAGAAATGAAACTTAATTTTGTGGTAGAACAGGTTTTGTGTGTAGGAAAACACCCTCGCACTGTGAGAATTGTTTTCCTGAGGGTTTTTTTTCTGTTGTGTGTTGTTTGTGTGTAGCTGAGCTACAGTGTCCCTGTGCTTCCCACTCAATATACCTGGCAGGTTTGCATGCGTGTCCGTCACAATGCTCTGTTATTCTGTGTACCATGTTTGTGGGCGTGTTGGCATGTGTGGCCTATTTTCAAGGCAAATCTCGTACCTGGTTAGTGGTTTCTAGATCATACATAGCCTTCAGCTCTACAGGTAGAGACATGAATACCAGGAATCAGTTGTCTTTTAGGACTTTCCGCCATTGTCCTGTTCAATTCTTTACCTGGGTTGCTTGTATTCCGCAGTTATTAGTTAAAACTCACTTAGTATGTGTTATAGGGATGTGGCATGTCCAGACACGTCACACTGAGTCACTTATGCAAGAATATGGCAGATACTAAATGCATAGTCACCTTACTTTCTCTTTTGAGCAAAGTCATGTCACAGGAAAGAGAAAGAGGAAAAAACTATGTGTATGTGTCTAAAAAGTACACTACTATTCTTCCTTATAGAAAAAACACACTGTTCTGTATGTGTGTTTGGCTATATGTGATGGCCAAATGTCCTCACTTAGTAAAATATTATGACATCCGACTAGTGAGGACATTTTACTGGTCCTCACTAGTTAAAAAAGCTTATAAATTGGCCAAGACATGTTTTTTATTTAAATCTGGTTTTGCACATGTTGCTGTGATGGGTATGGTTTAGGATTAGGCGATAGAAAATATAATTAACCTAATAAAAAAAAAACAATGGTAGTCTGTGCAATGTCCTCACTAGTATAGTGAAACACACGTGTGTGTTTATGCAAGTTTATGTGTTCTGTAACAACGGAAACAAGTTGCATAATATATACTAACATGCATTTGTCATTGAAAAATTCCTGTGTATTGTAAAATTTTACTTATTGGACAAGGCAACGTTAGAATAAATATTTATGTTAATATGTTATCTAAATCATATATTAAATATATTTAATAAAAAACATGATATTCAATGTAAAATTTAATAAATATACCTAAATAACAATCCATATTCACATATGTAATTCCATTTAATAAACTGTAAATAAATATTCTGTTAAATTTACAGTAAAAACCTGCAGCTGTTAAATTCTCAGTAAAAAATATGATGTCAATATTTTAGGTACTGCGAGATGGCATAATGGTGTTTGTTTATTTTACAACTTAGAACTGCATGTCAAGTGATATAATCAAGCTACTTGAACTACAAAAAATGCTTCTTACCAAAAACACGCTGTAGCTCATTTATAACTGTGTGTGTAAACAAAATGGGTGTCACTTCAAATAAACTGTCATTAAGACAGCAAAGATCAGTCTGTGCTTCTAGCCAGTGTAGCTATTTAAAAAGATCAATAAAGAATTGACAATGTGTCTTGTAGCTATAGTTTGTATTGGGTGCTTCAAGAAATCGCTTTTGACTGTCTGAGTAGCTATAGTTTTAACCATCCATTTTATGGTGATATGTTTGAAAGCATAGCATCTAACATAATTACAAAACTAACTGAATTAGTCACTAAGTGAGGCGATTATATCATATAAACATGGTTAGCTTAGAAATAAAATTGAATTAATGGCTTTTCTCAACAAAAAGAAAGCTTTACATAAAACCTGTAAACGACTGCCATTATGAGGAATCAATAATAGATTAGCGTTAGCATCTGAAAGCTCTATCAGACATGCATCTAGTCAGATTTTTTGTAAATTTGTGGTTCTCTAAAGGATGTGGGATTGTGTACATTAATATTGCTGTCCTTAATGGCAGATTGTGGCATGTGATTGGAGGGTAACAGCACTCTTGTGTTCTCTGTTCTTCAATTAGCAGAATTTGTTTGTGGTAAAGCAGGATGAGGAGCCCATCTGCGCTGAAGCTAATGGCTAATGATGGCACTGAGGCTGCATTAGCCTTTGCTCTGGTTCATTTTAGCCCACAGACTCATTCTGGCTTGTCTTACTCTCCCCATGTGTCCGTTTTCACTCCTCATACATCTTTCTCTTCTCCCCTTGCTCTGCGCTTAATTTCTCTTCCTTCAGCTCTGTCATTCTCTGTCACGGACAGCTGGTTGTCATCAGTGAGGAACAGAAAGGCGTCAGTGCAACCGTTAATTGTAAACGGAGACATGACACTTCCTCTCTACTTCTCTATATCTCTTTCCGTAGTATCTCTCTTCCTCTCGTTCTTTTCGCTTCTCTTGGTTGCTTTTTCTTTCTCTCCCCCTCTCACTTTCTGCAAGCGTGGGAAAGCATACAGGAAATCGTTCAGACTGTTAGGGTAGTTTTGGAGCATAACTTGCCCTGTGCCCTTCACCAATAGCATGCCCTCCAAAAAAAAAAAAAAAAAAAAAAAAAAAAAAAAACTCAATAACTCTCTCCCTCCCTCCCTCTTTTACTCTTTCACGCTCTCTTCCTCTTCTTGCTCTCTCACTTTTGCCTTTAGTGGTGAACAAATGGTCTGGAGTGACGATAGATTTATGCACTGCACTGGGGTCCCAGGTTCCACATTAAAAATGTGGGAATCTAAATCAAGTTTAAATCTGGAAATCAGCAAAAATAAATAAATCTTAAAAAATTGGAAATGAAGATATCAATAATGAAAAATGAAATCTAAATAACAAAGAATTATTTTGCAACACTTTTGTCATATAAGCAAATGTGTGACACTAATCTTAATGTGATTTTTTTTTTTTTTTTTTTTTTTTCCATTAAACTTCAAGTGTAATTTTTTATGCTGATAATATAATTTGTAATGGAAAAATATAAAATGTAGAGTATAGATTTTACTATACTTTTTTTTTGTTTTTGTTTTTTCTCTAAAGATAAGAATACTTATTCAACAAATATTTATTAAAAGTGACACTAAATACTTTATAATGTTACAAAAGATTTCTGCTTTTCTTTTCACACAACCTTTCTAAAACCTAAAAGGCAGAGCAGTCTAACCGGTTTGTCCAGACTAAGAGACCAGTCAACCACCTTACCTGGTTTTTAAGCTGTATTTTTTTTTCTTTTCAAGAGGGTCATGGACAATGAACAGTAGTCTGATAGGCAGAGAGTTCCATCCTTTTAAAAAGTTGTGGTTTCAAACTGCCCCGAGACACAGCATTAAAACATACCCTGTAGACTGAGTAGAGATAAGAGCGCATTTTCAAAATACCTCAGGAAAAACAAAGCCCATTAATGAAACCAAACCACAAAAAAAGGGTGCGTAGGAGAGATAATGGAGGAGAGATATCAGTCAGAGAGAGCTCTTCAAAGCCGTCCGGTCATGTCAGGCATAATCTAACTCCAATCTCTGTTTTGTTATGTATTAATCTAAGTTCAGCGGCTCCCAGCCTGTTATGGCTCATAGTGGTTCATAGTTCATTCATAAGGAAGTGTGACATTATTGGCCACTGCTGCTGCCATTATTATTTGTTGAAGGTGACATGGCCTGAAGAGATTAACAGGGGTGTGTAGACTTTTTATATCCACTGTAACAGAATAATTCATGTATGCTAATATATACAGTGGCCCCAAAAGGTACTTTGACACTTGTTGTCGTTCTAAACCTATGGAAGTTTGTTTCCACTACAAAATAAAAAAATGTAAAAGATAATTGCGACTTTTTCATCTTACAATTCTGACTTTTTTAAAAAAAATTGCAAGATATAAAGTCGCGATTGCAAGTTATAATGTCAGAATTGCGAGATCTAAACTCGCAGTTGACTTTTTTCTCGCAATTGCGATTTTATATCTCACACTTCTGACTTACTTTCTAAGAATTGTGAGATATAAACTTGTAATTGAGTTCTAAAGTCCAATTCTGAGGAAAAAAGACTGATTTTTTTTTTTTTTTTTTTTTTTTGACTGACTCGCAATTGCATTATAAAGTCAGAATTGCGAGATATAAACTCGCAATTCTGACTTTATAACGCAATTGCGACTTTATATCATGTAATTATGACTTTTTCTCACAATTGCGACTTTATATCATGCAATTTTAAAAAAAGTCTGAATTGCGAGATGTAAACTTGCAATAATGAGGAAAAAAACTCAGAATTGTGAGATTAAAAGTCCGTTTTTTTTCTTTTCTTTTTTTATTCAGTGGCGGAAACAAGCTTCCATACAAACTTATGACTTTGTATGGCCTGTATTATTATTTTGAGAATGTTTTTTTTTTTTTTTTTTTCAACATTCTTTTGTGCTTCCAGAAAGTTACTGGTTTGGAATTACATCAGTGTGAGAAAATGTAGACCAAAATTTTTGGGGAGAACTATCCCTTTAAGTCAGACTTGAGGATGAATGATTTTCATTGTTGAGAACACAGTATGCCATGTGGTATCTGGAAACAAATTACATTCAACTAAGTATACATTATAGTTTTTTATAAATGTTTCAGAAAGATGTCGTTTTAATGTTTTCACAATTTAAAATCCATACAAACTCAAGTGCAAAGTCAACCCTGACTAAGGCTCTGTCCCAAATGGCACCCTAAACACTCGCGGTCTTCCTACAAGTCCGCACTTTTGTGATGTTACGTCGCTTTGACCGGCTGGAAGTAGTCTGCTGCGGAGCTCGCCTCAGTGCACATCAAGGGTGCATATTGACTGCAAAGGGGGCGCTTGCGAGCACCCTTCTGAAACCTAAAATGACAAATGGGTCACCCTACGGTCTCATGGACTTAACGGATGTGCACGCGGCAGCCATTGTAAGTCCACAAGACCAAAAGTGCATATGAAGTGTGCCATTTGGGACAGGGTCTAAAGGCGTGGTCACACTAGATGTTATGCTCCATTCACTTCCAATCACACATATGTGAATCTGGGACAGTCAAAGCGCAAGCAGATCTCTTTGATTGAGTAATAGACAAAATATCTAAGTTCAAGTAACTCTAACATATGAATTTGCATATAGTGAAAAGATGTTTGACAAGCAGAGGATCTAAACGTCACAGAATTATTCATTACAGTACCTGAAGTAACCTTGTGTGACCGCAGTTTTAAGTTCATGGAGCCAGTTCCTCAAGTTCACACAGGTTTCCTAACTGTAACCACTAACTGTAAACAAGTCAGTGTTATGACTTTCTTTAAAGCAAACGACTCTTATATCTAATGCAGTGAAATTTGTACATTTAAGAATAGTTTAAGTGCCCAAATACCAACCTGATCTCATGTGAAAACATAAGTATTTTATGACATGATGATTTTGTATGAATTTGTACAGAGATTTTTAGAAAAAAAGCATGAAGGTCCACACTTAACCCCACCCCTAAACTCAACCAGTAGTGCATAAGCAGATCACACTAAAACATACAAATGAGATGTCACATTTCATACTAATTATCTACCAATTTGCCAAAACATAAAACATGACGTTTGACTCCATGAGAGTTTATTGCAAATGCTGGTTGAGGCTATTGTAAAAATGAAACAAATCCCTCAGAAATGATACACATTTACACACACAGACAGGAAATTTGTTTTCTGGGTTGATAATATAATGGTTTCCTTTTGTTCATATCCTTGTCTTTCTTTCTTCCTCTACAAGTAGGCTTTTATTCCTGACATCTAATTTTCCTGTTATAGATGGCTCTGGACTCATGCCTGAAAATCAAGCCTGTACACGCCGTAATTAATACTCAGTGGTCAGATGTTTCCCTCATTGTTTTCTCTGTTTATATATATACTTACTTAATGTACTGCTCAGCTGAAAGAGGGTTTTCACTCTTATGTGGCAAAAGAATGACAGGAATCACAAACTCCTGACCCAGACCAATTTGATTATCTGCAGAGAAGAAAGAGAAAGAGGAAGAAACAGAAAGGCAAGAGAAAGAGAGAGGGGGTGATAAAGCTGGAGCGACAGACAGGCGACAAGGTTAACAAAGCCGTCCTGTGTTGATGTGGTGCGTTGAGGGTGAGTGATAGAGGGAGGGTCACTGTAATGGAGAAATACATGATCTCTTGCGACATTTTCTGTTTGCTTGTTTCACCTTTCGGTGTGTCTCTCAATGCAAAAGTGCCCAGTTCTCTGCTGACTCTAATCTAGCCTCTTGAAGCCTGACTTTTGACTATCGGCAGGATGCCTGGTCCAATTTGCAGTTCATTCTGGCCAAGAACTGCCCACTTAGACGGGAAGAGATTGCTGTGCTGGCATAGTAGTGCTGCACCTAAATTATTATTATAAATTTTTTTTTTTTTTACCAAAACACTGAACATACGTTCTGATTTTCATTCATGTTTATTTTGTGCTTTAACTAGTAGTAAAGAGGAAGATCACCACATTTATTGTTTGAATTTCACGATGAAATTTACAGAGTTTGAAAGCTGAGACTTTTTCATATCCAAAGTAACAGAGCACAAAGCTTTTTGCCATTACTGGATGGGAGGCTGAAAACTGAGGGATGCACCTATACCATTTTTTTCATAATCAATCTAAATCGATTTTCAAAATTATTGTCCGATACCGATCTGATACCAGTGCTGTTTTTTTCTTGGTCATTAGACAATTTCTACCTCTGTGTGCATGTGTGCGTGCATGCGTGTGTGTGTGCGTGTGTGTGTGCGTGTGTGTGTGCGTGTGCGTGTGCGTGTGCGTGTGCGTGCGTGTGTGTGTGTGTGTGTGTGTGTGTGTGTGTGTGTGTGTGTGTGTGCAGAACTGATGATCACTATTTTATGTGTTAAACACAATCCACTAAATACACACTACTTTATTATAGAAAAAAACAACAAATGAATAAAAAATATAATCAATCTACAACAAATACATATACATTATAAACTAGGTGAGTGGATAATTCAGTAACAAAATTACTTCTAGAAAAATCTTTGGTGCACAGTAATTTTTATTAAATCTAAACATTTAGTGAAATACAGGTGCTGGTCATATAATTAGAATATCATCAAAAAGTTGATTTATTTCACTAATTCCATTCAAAAAGTGAAACTTGTATATTATATTCATTCATTACACACAGACTGATATATTTCAAATGTTTATTTCTTTTAATTTTGATGGTTATAACTGACAACTAAGGAAAATCCCAAATTCAGTATCTCAGAAAATTAGAATATTACTTAAGACCAATACAAAGAAAGGATTTTTAGAAATCTTGGCCAACTGAAAAGTATGAACATGAAAAGTATGAGCATGTACAGCACTCAATACTTAGTTGGGGCTCCTTTTGCCTGAATTACTGCAGCAATGCGGCGTGGCATGGAGTCAATCAGTCTGTGGCACTGCTCAGGTGTTATAAGAGCCCAGGTTGCTCTGATAGTGGCCTTCAGCTCTTCTGCATGGTTGGGTCTGGCATATTGCATCTTCTTCTTCACTAGATTTTCTATGGGGTTAAGGTCAGGTGAGTTTGCTGGCCAATTAAGAACAGGGATACCATGGTCCTTAAACCAGGTACTGGTAGTTTTGGCACTGTGTGCAGGTGCCAAGTCCTGTTGGAAAATGAAATCTGCATCTCCATAAAGTTGGTCAGCAACAGGAAGCATGAAGTGCTCTAAAACTTCCTGGTATACGGCTGCATTGACCTTGGACCTCAGAAAACACAGTGGACCAACACCAGCAGATGACATGGCACCCCAAACCATCACTGACTGTGGAAACTTTACACTGGACCTCAAGCAACGTGGATTGTGTGCCTCTCCACTCTTCCTCCAGACTCTGGGACCGTGATTTCCAAAGGAAATGCAAAATTTACTTTCATCAGAGAACATAACTTTGGACCACTCAACAGCAGTCCAGTCCTTTTTGTCTTTAGCCCAGGTGAAACGCTTCTGAAGCTGTCTGTTGTTCAAGAGTGGCTTGACACAAGGAATGCGACAGCTGAAACCTATGTCTTGCATACGTCTGTGCGTTGTGGTTCTTGAAGCACTGACTCCAGCTGCAGTCCACTCTTTGTGAATCTCCCCCACATTTTTGAATGGGTTTTGTTTCACAATCCTCTCCAGGGTGCGGTTATCCCTATTGCTTGTACACTTTTTTTCTACCACATCTTTTCCTTCCCTTCGCCTCTCTATTAATGTGCTTGGACACAGAGCTCTGTGAACAGCCAGCCTCTTTTGCAATGACCTTTTGTGTCTTGCCCTCCTTGTGCAAGGTGTCAATGGTCGTCTTTTGGACAACTGTCAAGTCAGCAGTCTTCCCCATGATTGTGTAGCCTACAGAACTAGGCTGAGAGACCATTTAAAGGCCTTTGCAGGTGTTTTGAGTTAATTAGCTGATTAGAGTGTGACACCAATATTGAACCTTTTCACAATATTCAAATTTTCTGAGATACTGAATTTGGGATTTTCCTTAGTTGTCAGTTATAATCATCAAAATTAAAAGAAATAAACATTTGAAATATATCAGTCTGTGTGTAATGAATGAATATTATATACAAGTTTCACTTTTTGAATGGAATTAGTGAAATAAATCAACTTTTTGATGATATTCTAATTATATGACCAGCACCTGTATATCATTTATAGAGAAAAAATAAAAGTGAACAAGTGTAGTGCTAAATCTGCTAAAAATGTTAATAAAAAAAACACATTACTATTTGTCTTGTTATAAAATACATTCATAAAAACAATTTAAATTAGATTAGATATTATTAGATTTATATACATCTAAACAATTTACAAGATTTATATATAAATTGGGGCTGTCAGATCGATTAATCACGATTAATCGCATCTAACATAAAAGTTTGTTTACATAATAAAAGTAAAAGTAAATAAACATCTTTAAATTTTATATTATTTATTTTCTTACATTATTTTATATTTATATTAGTGCAGTAAAATCGATTAATGGCAATTAATAATATATATATATATATATATATATATATATATATATATATATTTTTTTTTTTTTATAATATATATTTTATATATATATAAAATATATATTTTTTTATATTTTTTATATATTTTTTTTTATACACACACACACACACACACACACACACACACACACACACACACACATACATATTATGTAAACACAAACCTTTATGTTAGATGTGATTAATTGCCATCAATCGATTTTACAGCACTAATATAAATATAAAATATTATATGTAAGAGAATACATAATATAAAATTTAAAGATGTTTATTTTAAATGTACATGTTTTTTCTTCATAGTTTTAAATTCCAGTCACTGTGCGCGTGATGCCAGTTCATAGACCTCTCTACTCCAGTGCCAATAGCAAGTACCACATCATTAAGAAACAGAAATAAACCCCAGCAAGATAAAGTAATTTTATGCAAATCCACAGACCTTTATCTAAAGTTCAAGTACACTAATGGGAATTGAATCATCTCGGAGAGAGTTGTAACCAAACACGACACTGTTTGAATGCTGAATGGAGTATGAGTACACACAGTATCGGATTTGGATCAGTCCTGTCTGGAAAAAAAAAAAAATTCAGTATCAGAGCCGATACCGATACTGAATATCGGATCGGTGCATCCCTAGCATAAACTAAGATTGTTTTTGGGATTGAAGAATCGAGATATAGGCTCATCAAAAAGAAGATCGATTAAATTCCATACAGCTGACATGTTTACCTGTTGTAGCTTATCCACATTTAGACACTAGCACAGTCAAAATGTGCCATCAGAGAAGCACTTCTTAAACTTCTCAGTTTTGTACAATGATTTTGGCCAAACTTTGGCAAATCTGTTTTTCCTCAGAAGCTCTTGATTTATCATCCAGGGCATTTTATCATGCTTCATTTCCAGGAGGACTGATGATTTCCAGAGGTTGCATAAATCAGATTGCAACTGCTCAACCTTGTGAAAAAGTAAATGCCTAATATCACTGCAACTAAACACCACATGTAATTTAATATGAGTCTTTCAAATCTCTGTTGAGGAATCTTGGCTCGTTCTTCCTTGCAGAAAAGCTTTGACAGATTGGTACAGTTGGTCTTGAACCGGTCCTGCCACATCACCTCTGTAGGATTCAGGTCAGGACTTGAACTAGGTCACTGTACATCCTTAATTTAGTTTCTTGTCAGCCATTCCAGTGTGGAATTGCTTCTGTGTTTTGAATCATTGTCTTGCAGCATCACTCAATTAAAACAAAGCTTCAGCTCACACTCAGATCATGATCAGACATTCTTCTGAAGAACTGTCTGCTTTATTTCTTCAGTCAGCTCTTTTAGAATTTGCTTTAATGTAGCATTGTGAGTATGTAGAAAATTTTAAGTGAGCACTTCTCTTTAATTGAGTGGTTAAAAAAAAAAAAAAAAAAAAAAAAATATATATATATATATATATAATTATTAATAATAAATATGTACTCATTATTTAGGCATACTGTTCAGCAACCAGTCCTAACATAACTAAAGCTTTGTTAGTGTACTGTACTATTTTGCATTATAGACATTAATGATTTTTTCTATTACATAAAAGAAAATGATTTGTGTTTCAAGTTTTCGTTGTCTATTATTAAATTTATTTGATCTCTGGTATTATTTCAGTGTGAGGAAAAATGCAGTTAAAGAAGGAACAAGGAAATAATATATACTTCTACATTCCACTTTACCTCTAATCTGTCTTGTTCTCTTCTTTGTCTTTTGTTTCCAAGATTTTTGTCTCCAAGATTTCCAAGATTGTTGTCTGATTTACCCGTGATTCAGCATGTATGTGTTAAGTCTGTGCATAAACTGTATGTACTGTTTTGTTGCTTTTAGATTTACTATCAAATTGTATTTCTGTAATCACATTTCTTGATAATCAGAGTTAGTACACCCAAATCATTTACTCACCCTCATGTCGTTTCAAACCCATAAGACTTTCGTTCATCAACACAAATAAAGATATTTTTGGTAACACTTTATTTTACTGTGCTCTTGTTTTACATGTTACATACTGTAACAACAACAGTAAATTATGCATAATTACAAGCAACTAACTCAACCCTATAGTAAGTACATTTTTAATTATTACTCGGTACTTATTTGTGTAATTACACTGAAATAATGACACCTTAAATTAAAGTGTAACCATATTTTTCATGATACTTGAGTGATTTCTGTCCTTCCATTGAACTTACGTGCTATGGAGATTAATATTTTGTAAATAAAGTGGTAAATAATGTTTGTTGCACAAGCAAATCACTTGCATCACATAAAATTGAGGTTAAACCACTGGAGTCACAGGGATTACTTTAATAATATCTTTACTACCTTTCTGAAGCTTGAAAATGGTAGTTGCGTAGGCAGTCAATGGAGGGACACAAATCTCTCAGATTTCATCAAAAAGATCTTCATTTGTGTGCTTAAGATGAAGGAAAGTCTTACAGGTTTGGAGTGACATCAGGGTGAGGAATTAATGATGGAATTTTAATTTTTGGGTAAACTAACCATTTAGTAATGTCATAGGTTTTCTTCTCTCAAAGAAAAAAAAAATTATAGAAGGAGATGCATATACATTGCGCAGTCGGAAATGACCCCCATACTATTAAATAGTGCACACTGAATGACTAAAGAATACCCATAATGCACTGTGAGGGTCATGTCTCAGCAGTATATGGTGTCCACAGCAGAATCCCACAGATGTTCCTTTGTAATTGATTATTAAATGTGCAGTAGGTGATCTGGGAAATGCTAATGTTAGCCTGCTAGCATTGAAAGCATACAATCCCACCCTCCCTGCAAATCGCGGTCCAAAGCCACGCCTCCTCCAGAACACATGAAGCTGTTCTCGGCAAAGCGTCACAAGAGACGGCGTTAAACTACTTCATGTCTCAAAGCACATGACTTTACAATAATAATGAACGTAAACAACTTAGAGAGCTTGTAACTGACTGCTGCAGATTAATACTGTTGACATGGATACGCATAATTCCGAGTCTGACTGAACAGCTCCGGTTAGAATGTCACAGGTTGCCATCTCTTAATTACGATAATTATGGTGTGAATGCAGCATAAGCTCGTTGTTTTGATTCAGTAGGAGCTGTAAAAGGAGGCTGCTGTTTGTTTGCGGTGCTCTGTGACCAACGTCACTCTTTTAAATGCGCTATGATAGTAGACTAACGTAGGAAACAGTGAATGGGGGTAATTTCAAATATAGTTTCTGTCTGTTTCTCTCTCTCATTGTTTCTTTTTAAATCTCAAGTCATCAGGGATCAGTACAAATGTCAGTAACCTTGACTGAAACAGGAGAATGGGGCGTGGGGAAAAAACAAACCTGAGTCTGTATGGTAAGGTGTGTTGTTCTCATGGGTGTTATATTTCGACAATGCCACTCAAAGCCATAGAATTTTACCATCATTTTAGCTGTCACACGCACACTTGCTCACTGTCAACACCCGTGTGCCCGCACCAGTGCCAGACACGACAGGAAGTGACTGTTGCCAGGGTTAAACAAGGAAGTTACAGCATGATATGTTCACAGACACACATAGTAGTTTCCCTTTCACTAGAATCGTGTGTGTGTGTGTGTGTGTGTGTGTGTGTGTGTGTGTGTGTGTGTGTGTGTGTCCTCTCTTGTGCTCACGAGTTTGTGTTCATTAATCAGCAGGGGAAGCTGTATTTCATGTTGAGGGCTTTCTGTTTTGGGAGATTAATTGTTGCCCGTAATTAAAGTCTGACCCCACAAGAGGCAACGAGAAGGCCATCACTCAAGGGTGCAGGGCAGTGAACAGCCCCTGGGGCATTGTGGAAGATATAATGGGAGAGGTAGTACAGGGGAACGTCACGTCTATCATGCATATGACCTCTGCACTCACTCATCTCCTCATATAAATCACCTTTTAACATGAAAAAAAACCCCTCTTTATCTTACATGCACGCTGGCAAGTAAATACAGTAAATTGGGGTCAGGGTGTGGTGGCTCACTATTGTGTTGTATTGTAATAATAGGATGAATGACTGTACCCTGGAGATTCCCACTTGTTCGCTCTTGCGCTCTCTCTCTCTCTCTCTCTCTCTCTCTCTCTCTCTCTCTCTCTCTCTCTCTCTCTCTCTCTCTCTCTCTCTCTCTCTCTCTCACTCTCTCTCTCTCTCACACTCTCACACTCTCACACACACACACACACACACACACACACACACACACACACACACACACACAGGCTTGTTTTGCTATCAAAGTGAGGACATTCCATAGGCGTAATGGTTTTTATACTGTACAAACTGTACATTCTATCCCCCTACACTACCCCTACTCCTAAACCTACCCATCACAGAAAACTGTCTGCATTTTCATATTTTTAATAAAACATTGTTTAGTATGTTTTTAAAGCTATTTTAAATATGAGGACTCATGAAATGTCCTCATAAAACATGTTTACGTCGTAATACCAGTGTAATACCCATGTCATTTATACAAATTTGTGTCCTCATAAATCCTGAAAACAAGTGCACACACACACATTATTAAATTAAATTAAATTAAGATATGTACATATACACTACCGGTCAAAAGTTTGAAAACATTACTATTTTTAATGTTTTTGAACAAAGACTGTTATGCTCATTAAGGCTGCATTTATTTCATAATAAATACAGAAAAAACAATAATATTGTGAAATATTATGTGAAGGACACATGATCCTTCAGCAATCATTCTAATATGCTGATTTGATACTCAGTTATTATCAGTGTTGAAAACAGTTGTGTTGTTTAATATTTTTTTTGGAACCTGTGATACTTTTTTCAGGATTCATTGATGAATTAAAGGTTAAAAAGAACATCATTTATTCAAAATATAAATATTTTCTAACAATATAAATCTTTACTATCACTTTTTATCAATTTAACACATCCGTGCTGAATAAAAGTATTAATTTCTTGTATATTGTTACAAAAGATTTCTATTTTAAATAAATGCTGATATTTTTTAACTTTTTATTCATCAAAGAATCCTGAAAAAGTATCACAGATTATAAAATATTAAGCAGCACAACTGTTTCCAACATTGATAATAAATCAGCATATTAGAATGATTTCTGAAGGATCATGTGACACTGAAGACTGGAGTAATGATGCTGACAATTCAGCTTTGCATCACAGAAATAAATTATATTTTAAAGTATATTAAAATAGAAAACCATAATTTTAAATTGTAATAATATTTCACAATATTACTGTTTTTTCTGTATTTATTATGAAATAAATGCAGCCTTAATGAGCATAAGTTATTACATTATTACAATAACCAAGAGGGTAACCAGGATTCGAATGCTAGTTAAATATGTGACCCTGGACCACAAAACCAGTCATAAGGGTCAATTTTTTGAAATTGAGATTTAAACATCATCTGAAATCTGAATAAATAAGCTTTCCATTGATGTATGGTTTGTTAGGATAGGACAATATTTGGTCGAGATACAACTATTTGAAAATCTGAAATCTGAGGGTGCAAAAAAAAAATCGCCTTTAAAGTTGTCCAAATGAAGTCCTTGGCAATGCATATACACTCACAAAAATTCATTTTTGATATATTTAAGGTAGGAAATTTACAAAATATCTTCATGGAACATGAGCTTTGCTTAATATCCTAATGGTTTTTGGCATTAAAGAAAAATTGATAATTTTGACCCATACAATGTTTTGTTGGCTATTGCTACAAATATATCCGTGTGACTTATGACTAGTTTTGTGGTCCAGGGTCACATATGGTGGCAGGAAATATTGTTTTGAGTTGAAATGAATTTGTTTTTCTTGTAGAGACCATGAAATGCTTGTTTCCTATATAAGCTCAGCTGTCAGTTATACAGTGTTACCCTGGGCAACAGCCGTTATTCAAAAATATTTGATATATTTGAATATTTGAATGCTGTTCTTGACTAGTTGGAATTGAGTATTTCAGTGAACTGTGTAATGAACTTTGAGAACCATCTGTAGGCCTTCATACATAGACAAATAACTAGTAAACATGATGGCCGTTCATGTGTTTTTCTGGTTTATTTAAATTGACACTCTGTCAGCTGTTGTCATGCTGATGTAAGTTAACAAGTCAAGACCAAAGTCAGCTGTGTGGCAGTGTAAGGTAAATGCTGTAATCCAGAACAGAGCAGGTGGTTTTCTCTGTGTCCGTGAGAATGCTGGGTTAATAAATAGAGAGAACGGATGTTTGATCTGGAGTGAAGTCACTGCCACAAGTACAAGAATGTTTGTGTCTATAAGTGTATTTGGTGAATGTATTGTGTTTCTCTCACTGCACTTTATAAATGACATAATAATACTACAGTGACATTGTTGGCTAAATATTAAACTTTAGGTCAACAGTCTTTGCTCGCCAGGAATGAGGGGAATGTATGTATGCTAGAAACAGCCGCACACTTGCATACACCCTTGTGCTCACATGCTTGCTCAATTTTCAGGAAGATATTTCACAAGTCTGAGCCTGTAGCAGTTAGTCGGATGCAACCTGTTACCATCAAGGTTATGTTACTTTACAGTTGCACTGTGATAAACATAGCTTTGTGCTTGTCTATCTATAGGGATATGGATTGGTTTTATTCATTATACATAGTGTTTCATAAATGTGAGGTTTAGGTTTTTGTTTTGGTATGCAGCAACTCTGAGGTGGAAATCTCATATTACTTGTTAAAAGCTTTCCAACTTTTTGTTTTCTTCATTTTTTTTTTTTATTTTTTTTTTTTTTTTTTTTATTTTATATTTTATTTCATTTTATATTTTATATTTTTTACTTAATTGTATTTCATTTTATATTTTATTTTATTTTATTTTATTTTATTTTTTTAAATTCAAAATAAATACTTTAAAAACATTCTGTTGTACATGTACTGTATGGACGGAGTGACCTCACTGGCTCAGAAATTTGGGAAATAAAAAGTCCTAGTATCTGAAAATTAATCATCAAAATATAAATCAGTTGTCCCAGTATCACTTCAGAGATCCAGTATTACATGATGAGTCAATAGCTGCAGGGAAAAGATACAAGTGTGTTTTTTTTTTTTTTTTTTTTTTTTTTTTTTTTTTTTTTTTTGGTGTTTGTGTTTGTTTGTTTGTTTGTGTACGGGTCCATTCTGCTGGGCCTGTTTGGACTGGAACCAGTCCTTAGCAGACTTCGACCAGTAACCCATGACACTCACACACTCTGGGGAACGTTCAACTCAGCAACTTCATCCGCACTGTTGCACTCCATGGTGGGAGGGGGACAAGACACAGGAAAGAGAAAGATGATAAAGAACGAGAGAGAAGGGAGGGAGTCCTCGGCTATAGAGCAAGTATTTACAGTCAAGATCTGCTTTGTTTATTGTTGAAGTTTACAAGCACAGTCCTCCAACCACTGGCCCAGCTCATTTACTCAACTATTCTTTTTACGAGCCCACAAGCATTTGAAGCAGAAGAAGTGAGAGAGATTCATCTGAGATGTGAATCCTGAAGTGTTGAGTGAATCTGTCATAAAGTTAAACTTCACTCTAAACTTATGACTTCTTCTCCGCTTCAGTGACAGTATCCTTTACTTTGTCAGTGCTTGTGTATGTGATGTGTCAGGGATTCTCTGGACCTCTGTTCAGTGTTATTTCATTCCAGATTGCTCTTAAAGATCCCATGAAATCACTTGAAGAGTGCCGTTTTCTTTTTACTGTGCTGACATATTTTCCTGAAACAGACTGGACATATTAACTGCTCTTCCTTTTTTAAGTCATGATTTGCTACTTCCTAGTCGGTGACAGGTGTTATTGGGGGGGAGGGGCATTCTTATTCTAGAGATAATTTGATTGGACAGAAATCAGTGCAGGATGAGTCATCAATATTTTTTCCCAGGAGAGATAAAGTGTTAAATGATCTCATTGAAATCACTGATCTCAGTTGTCGCGGTGCAACAGCTTGAGGTGGTCTACGCTGGATGCGACAAAGCTTTGTTCTTCATATCAGAAGTCTTGCAACCGCTTGGAGTTGGAGTATGTCAGAAATAGAACGTGGCCTCAGTTTACTCTCAGGGTTGTGTCGTGTCGCATCTAGTGTAGACAGTATCACTGGTTATATTGGGTTCTATTGTCTTTCGTCATGTCACGTTGCTCCGCTCGCGTCAGGTGTAGACACGGTGTTAGTGACTACCTAGCAGCTATATAGCCTTCTAAAAACTACACTGAACACTTTAGCAACTGTAGCAACTTAGCAACCAGCCACAACACCCTAGAAACATGGTGGCGAGTTTTGCACAAGCAAGCACTGCTCCCATTGATTAAAAAGTGCAAATATAGTTTTCCAGTTGTTTGTGATTTGCTGGATAAGGATTAAGGATAAGGATTTTAAAAAATGACCATTTCTACCTGACAAATTTTTTTTTAAAGCTTGTTATAACTTGATATGTATGTATGTATGTATGTACGTATGTATTAATTTATTCATTCATTTATTTATTCATCATTTATTTATAATCATTTATTTATTTTTTTATCATTTATTTAAATATTTTTTTTATCATTCACTTTTGTTTTTATTATTTATTTTATTATCTATTTACTTTTATTTATCATTTATTTATTTATTTTTATAATTTAAGTATTTTTATCATTTCTTTTATTATTTATTTTTTATTATTTTTTATTTTAATAGCTTTAATGACTCAAGACTGTGAGAATCCTGATTCTTTAAAGAAAGAAAAAAACTGTTATTATTGAGGGGGTGAATTAAATTAAGAACTATCTTGATTTTTAGTTGTTTTTACTTTGTTTAATGCTTGTTTTGTCTTATTTTAAATCATTTTAAGTCATTTTGAGGCCCCCTTGAAAGTGTGCTGAGGCCCCCTAGTGGATCCAGGCCTCCTGGTTGAGAACCAAGAATAAACAAGAAAATGTATTATTTGGTTGTATATTTGTAACACATCATCTCTCTGTGTATCTCTTTATCACTATCTTACAGGAAGTGGAAATCCTGGACATCAGTCAAATCAGGGACACCAGGACAGGGAGATTTGCCAAGATGCCAAAGGTATGTTTTTAAGTGTGCCTGTGTTGGAAAAAGTCAGTATGAAGGTTATGTTTGAAAAAGATTCATATGTCAGGAGTGCGCGTGGGTGGTAAACTTTGCCTGTGTTTGTAGGACCAACGCATACGTGATACGTTGGGTTTGGGCAAAGGAGAAGGGAACTCAGACTCAAAGCTGCTAACTGTTGTCTACGGCAACGACCTGGTCAACATCTCCTTCCTCAACTTCCAAGCTGTGCAGGATGGCTATTGCAAGGTAACCACGACGACCAGTCCCTGTCACCTAGATACCATGTCCATGCTATCGCTCCCTCTCTCTCTGTCTTGCTTTTTCACTTTCTACCTTTGCAAGTGTGCACTCTGAATGAATTATATCAGATCACTCTCCTTTTATTTTTTCCCCCTCTCTCTTCAAAAAATTGGCACACATTAACTTTTGATTTATTTATAGTATTATCCTATTTACATAATAAATGCATGAGTTCATTTATACACGTTTTCTGTTATGATTGGGTTTCCAGGTGTGGACTGACGAACTGTTTAAACTTGCCACAAACATACTGTCCCAGAATGCTTCCCGCAATACCTTCTTATTCAAAGCGTGAGTACTGCGTGTGTGTGTGTGTGTGTGTATACCTATATGTATATATGTAAATGTGTAGTTAGATAGATAGATAGATAGATAGATAGATAGATAGATAGATAGATAGATAGATTAGGGGTGTAACGGTACACAAACATGACCTCTGTATTGAAGTCACGGTTCGGTACGTGTTCAGTATGGCAGGGGGGAGAAAACTAAACATAAAATTGCTTTTCTTCCTCCTTTTTATTAAACAGTGGTTTATTGAACAAATTGTCTCTCTCTTTAATTAAATTAAATTATAATTCACATTTTCTTAAGGATAAAATATCTCACCTAATGCTGTAAACTATATACACTTTCTTGCACATTACTATAATATTAGAGGTTAATTAACAAACTATTAAATTTAGTTGCATGACATGTAAATTGCACACAAGACAGGTTTTGCATTAACTTCTAAATCTAAATATACAATTATTTTTCAATTATATTTCTACTCCAGTTCATTTTTGAAATATGATCATTTACATAGTGAATATCATAACTTGCTTTCATGACAAATTTATTTAAACATATATTAAATAATTAAGACATTACTAACAGGTAAAGTAAATATAATGAATACAAGCTGATATAGTGCATATATTTAGGGAAATGCTCCCCTCTGGAGTTCATTTCTCTAGTGAACTAACATGCTGTGGACACTTAATGACTTGCCTGAGGTAAATGTAATGCTATGTGAGATATCATTCTCCAGCTGTTTTATTGATGTCGTTCCACGGTTGAAACACTGGTTGAGAGATTACACACAAACATATTTATGCATAGATTGTATGTTGTTCTTCTGCGCTTTTTACTGTTGTGGCAGTTAGAAAACTGCATTGCATTACCGTGTGCACCCCCTTCTGGATTGGAGTGTGGATCATCTGCGGCTGGCTGTATTCGTCGTCTGACTGTATGCACCAAACCGTGACGTCCGTAACGTAATGGTTCGGGATAAATACATGTACCGTTACACCCCTAAAATATATATATATATATATTATATATAGGATGGGTGTGGGTGTGTGTGTGTGTGTGTGTGTGTGTGTGTATATATATATATATATATATATATATATATATATATAATATATTTTTGGCTGTGTGAGACTTTCTCAAAATGTGTCTTATATTTCATATTGTTACTTTATATCTTGCATATACTACTTCCTTTCCTTTCTCTGCAACTTTATATCTTACTATTGTGGCTTTATATCTTTAAGAGATTTTATTTTTAAGAATTGCGACTTCTTATTTCTGGCATTTGCACTTTATTAAGTCACACTGAAACATAAAATGTCAAGCTAGTTCAAGCTAGTTTTTCACATATAACTTTGGGTTTGCCCTAGGGTTGGTTTTTTTTATTTATGGTTACGTATGGTTATATATGGCTGGTTCACCCAAAAATGAAATTTAAAGCTCCAGCAGTCCCAAATCATGAAAGAAAGAAGGTCATACAGGTTTGGAAAGACCCAAGTGCGAGTAAAGGACAACATTTTCAATTTTGGGAAAACTATCTCTGTTCAGTTTGACAGTCCCAAATCCATTCACAGGGTCTTGGGTTCAGCAGGACTTGGGTTCAGCTTTGTATCCTCCAAAATAAAATACCCCAGCCCTTATTTTCATAGTCTTTACCTGAGTCTGAGGCATTGCTGTCAGGTTTTTTTTTTTATTTTTTTTTATCA
The DNA here is from genome assembly GCF_019924925.1 of Ctenopharyngodon idella. NCBI lineage: Eukaryota > Metazoa > Chordata > Actinopteri > Cypriniformes > Xenocyprididae > Ctenopharyngodon > Ctenopharyngodon idella. Next base: position 22,435,275 of record NC_067226.1, read on the forward strand.
TTATTAATTGTTGCTGATAGTGTTATTGACAAAGTACATTAAGTGCAAATAATCAGTGTAGAGATAATAAAACCAATCTAATGCAATCATCTGTATCTCACTGTCTGCCTTTTTTGTGTCATTTTTCATAGTTTCACAAAGCTGAAGCTGCAGGTAAATCAGGATGGGAAAATCCCAGTGAAGAAGTGAGTAAACACAAGCTATCTAACTCAAACACAGTTATGTTTCCAGTTCTTCAGGGCTTTCGTTGCTAATATGCCACTTCTCCTTTCATCACTCCTTTCACTTCTTCTCTTTTTCTTTCTCTTTCACTTCTCTCAGCATCCTGAAAATGTTCTCGGATAAGAAACGTGTAGAGACGGCGCTGGAGCACTGTGGACTGGTCAATAACAGGGTAATCATTTGTGCACCAATCACCAGTTATTTCACATTAAACCTTTCAGTTTTGTCTGCTGAGCTTTCATAAGAAGTGTTTGTCTCTCTCTCTCTCTCTCTCTCTCTCTCTCTCTTTCTGTTTTGTTCTTTCTATATAAATGCACTGTTTTTCAAATAACCCACACTTGCTTAGAAGATTCGATCATCTCTTTAGCCTAATCTCTTGTAGTGTCTCCCTCTGTCGTCACATGTTCCACATCATTTGTTTTCCTTCTTCGTGGTGATCTGTGATCAATCCTTTTATGGTTCAGTTTGGACACAGAAGAGCTGGTCTTAGATCAGCACATGTCCACATGTCAATCTGTTCACTGTCTTACACTGCCCTCTGCTGGTTAAATTTCAGAATTAATTGAGACTTAAAGGGATAGATCACCCAAAAAATTATAATAAATATTCATTTACTCACCCTCATGTTGTTCCATACCTTTATGAGTTCCTTTATTCTGCTGAACACAAAAGAAGATATTTTAAAGAATATTGGTAATCAAACAGTTGACGATAGCCATTGACTTCCATAGTAGAAAAAAAATACTATGGAAGTCAATGGCTGCCGTCAACTGTCAACATGAAGGTGAGTAAAAGATGACACAATTTTAATTTTTGCGTAAACTATCTCTTTAAAGGTGCCTTATTCTACCAAGGGGGCATTTTTTAATTTTTTCTAGTCATTTACTGTGCCAAAATGAACAACCCCAAAAACATTGCACAACTCACTACATAGTGCAGAACAAATGTTTGCTTGCACGACCGAGCGATTGAAATGGATTGCATCTCTAGCCAAATTGATCTGCGCTGTCAGGTACTGTCCACTGGTTAATGTGGATTTGGGTCAGTGCTGTAAAACCCATTTTGCATCTTAGTTTACAATGCATTCTGAACATTGTATGCCTACATAGTACATAATAAATACTGTTTTCCATGGTTATGTCCCCTTTGAAGTGCACCTTTGGCCCAAATAACATTTTCCTTGTCTTTTATTTGTGACACTAAAGATGGAAACTATGGAGACTTTGAAAATGAATTTCTTTATTATATTTTATTTCTTTATTTACACATTTTATTCATTTGTTTGCTTGTTTGTGCATTTACGTATGTATGTATGTATGTATGTATGTATGTATTTATTAATGTATTTTTCCCTCAGGCGGATCATGGTATAAAGCCAGATGACTTCACCTGGGAAATGTTCCAGAACTTTCTCAACAAACTAAGTCCCAGACCAGAGGTGGAGCGTATCTTTGTGGAGCTGTGAGTGAGCAGAGTCCAACAGCAGTGACACAGATACAGTGGCCCCAAACAAGTATTTGGACACTCGGCCATATTTAAAAATGAATGAATGCCATTCCATTACATAATATATAAACCAAGTGGCATTTATTTTTAAAAAAAAAAGATGGCATAGGATGGCATTTTCAAAAAAAAAAGTTTGTTAGGTTTCTAAATTATAAAACAGAGAAATGCTATTTAAAATATTTTTAAACAACAGTAGAACATGTCCATGTAAAACAGATGAAAGAAGTCAAAGTTTGTTTCTAAAACAATGATATTTATACATTATTAAGTCTGTCCAAATACTTTTTGGAGGCACTTTGTCTTAACAATGTAAATATCCTTTGCACAACGTGTAATTTTTTACGCTGTGTGTGTGTGTGTGTGTGTGCAGTGGCTCTAAAGGGAAACCCTTCCTGTCTCTGGATCAGTTGATGGACTTTATAAATCGCAGACAGAGAGATTCTCGACTAAATGAGGTTCTTTACCCACCGCTCAAGCGAGATCAGGTCCGCCAGCTCATGGAGAGATATGAAAGCAACACCAGCCAGCTGGAAAGAGGTACAAAGCATATCTCTCTCTCTCTCTCTCTCTCTCTCTCTCTCTCTCTCTCTCACTCTCACTCTCACTCTCACACACACACACACACACACGTTTAAACATGGTGACGATAAGACTGATAGCGGTTTGTTTCATGTGTGAGCAGATCAGATCTCCCTAATGAGCTTCACAAAGTATCTTGGTGGGGAGGAGAACTCTGTGGTTCCTCCTGAGAGGTTGGACATCCTCGATGATATGAACCAACCCCTGTCCCACTATTTCATCAACTCTTCACACAATACATACCTCACAGGTATACAAACACACATACACACAGTCTCTAAAATATACAAATATGGTCACAAACTCACACTAACACCCGTCTGTGCTTTCCCGGTTTAGTGGGGCAGTTGACGGGCCTGTCGTCAGTAGAGATGTACCGGCAGGTGTTGCTGACAGGATGCCGCTGTATAGAACTGGACTGCTGGAAGGGCCGCCCACCTGAAGAAGAGCCAATCATCACGCACGGTTTTACCATGACAACTGAGATTCCATTCAAGGTTTGTTTATGAGCCCATATGCCACTTGACCATTTTAGTTTCCATTGCTCTTATGATGCGGTCATATTTACTGTCGTTAGGCGAATTTTCATGGCAGAAATCCAGTGATTTTGATAGCAACGCTTTGGGATTGGGAATTTACATTGGGAGTTGGCAACCAGATAAATTGTACGTTCTTTCCTAAGGGCTGCACTGGACAGGTTGCTTGAATCTAGAAAGATTTAAGCTTAATTTGTACTGATAATAGTGTGTCATCAGACTTCAGCGTCAGTTAACAGCCATTTGTGTTTTTTGTGCATGGTAAAGGAACTATAGGTCTTTGAATACTAGTGCATTTAACGGGACGGGATGCGCAGTGTACAGTAACAAGCACATCGCCATACTTTTATAACTTCTGGATAATGATTTAATGTAATTTCTGTGCCTAACTCCATTCATGAGAGTGTCACATTTAAACAAAATGTTTAAATGGAAGGTCTTTTATCAGGTCTGTCTCATTGCCTCAAATGTATTTTGTGTTACATGTATAAATTAAATTATGAAGAACGACGGATTGGAGATGCTTTTTCTTTGTTCTGTAAGCCTAGTGCACGCTATTTTTCAGTGGCTTTCAAAAAAGTGGTAGGGACAGAATCAACTTTGGAGAAAAGTGGTGGGGACATGTCCCACCCACAGGTTATGTCTATGGTTGAGGGCAAAAGATTTTCTCATGCAGATTTCACAACAGGTTCAAGTTGGTCATACAGATTTTCTGCGTTGATCAACAGAAAACTGCCTGGTTTGAAAAAGACTTCTGGTGAGCTGTGCTTCATACATCGGCACACTGTTGACAATAAGAAGTTGACAAATTTTTGCTAATATGCAATCGCTAATCGCAAATGCAAGCTGCCCAGATATGCTGCACACACATTGAACTGCAATGAGAGACAGTGTGTATAATGTTTCAATCTTTGTGTTTTTAGGAGGTGATTGAAGCTATCGCTGAAAGTGCATTCAAGACGTCTCCATATCCTCTCATCTTGTCCTTTGAGAATCACGTGGACTCGTAAGTATAAGGCATGAGTGTGTGGATAATGCATATTGCTTGTCTTTTTTCCGGTTTATTTTTTATCTTGATTATTATCTGGTCTTTTAGAGCAAAGCAGCAGGCTAAAATGGCAGAGTACTGTCGCTCTATGTTCGGAGATGCGCTGCTCATTGATCCCCTAGAGAAATATCCGGTAAGGGCAGTTTTTCAAACTCTAACTGCCAAATATTATAAACTATGTTGTCCATTTTCTTAATAAACAAAATTTCTAAACAAGTTTGTGAATGAATGACTCTTATGAGCCAATTCTTTTAATGAATCAGTTTCAAACCCATGACGTATTTATATGAATCAGCCTGACAAGCTCTCTCACTGAACATCAAACAAAATGAACAATGAGAACCTTTACCTGTGAACTCCTTTTGAGTGTATTTTCAATTCCTGTTTACATACTAGTATCACACAATCTTCAACAACCATTCTTCATCTGATCTTCTATGACAAAGTATTACATTAATTTTATTCTAAGATCATTTTTAATTCATCGCTTATTCTCATGGGACATTTTATTGCTCATCTCTCTCAAATCTGCTTGATTAGGGCAGTTTTTCAAACTCCAACTGTTAAATATTATAAACTATGTTGTCTATTTTCTTAATAAAAAAAAATTCTGAACCTAAAAAGACAGAGCAGGCGCCATTCTGTCTGTCTGTCTATCCTCCTTAAAACTTTCAAACTTCAAGATTTTAAAATCAATTTCAGGCCAGGCTTTCTAAAGCCAAAATGCTATGCTAAACTTTACTCATCTAGTTAAGGATGATGTGCAGTTGTTTGGTCATTATCACAGAATAAACCTAGACTGGGTGATCAGGACCCCACTGCAAAGTGAAAGGGTCATGTAGCATCCTGTAAGTGTTTGTTCCCCCACTTATTGCACGGCTACTTACCAGATAAAAGAATAAATGAATGTTAAATGTTGATTTGATCTAAAATTATTGTATTATTGTGAGAAGAAAGAGACCATGGTGTTATATTATAGCTGTAGGAAATCGGCTGGCTGTGACAGTAGTTCATTATACAGTTTTAGTCATTCAAAAAATATTTGATCACAGAATGCAGTGATTGGCCATGTAATAACTAAGAATAGTAAACAACAATATTTTTAGATTGAGAATAGATTAGTAGGTTTTACATTCATGTTGTTTTTACAGCTGGTTCCTGGTCAACAACTGCCAAGCCCCCAGGAGCTGATGGGGAAGATCTTGATCAAGAACAAGAAGAAACATCACCACAGGGCAACTAACGGTGGCAGCATTAGACGCAAGGAAGGGACAGACGGACAGTCCTCGCCTTTGAATGGTGTGTAAACACAGCCACTAAAAAATAGCCTGATCTGCTCTAACACAGAGATCCAGGGGCCGAGGTTGGATCCAGATCCAACTCCTCCCACTTTACATATCCCTAAACCTACCCATCTCCACCCCCTGGATCTAAACCTACCCATCTCGACCCCCTGGATCTGGAACCAACTCCTCCCACTTTACATATCCCTAAACCTACCCGTCTCCACCCCCTGGATCTAAACCTACCCATCTCCACCCCCTGGATCTGGATCCAACTCCTCCCACTTTACATATCTTTAAACCTACCCATCTCCACACCCTGGATCTCGTGTTCTGCAGTGAGGGGCTACTGATTAAAATGGTTGCAAATGCTTCAAAACAATTGCTACAATAATTGAAATGTGTTGCAACTTGCATCAAGATGGGGTTTCGTGACACTTTGTGGCCATTCACACAAAAAAATTTGCGCAGTGAAGCGCAAAAAAAAAAATTCTATGTGAACGGCCCCTTTAGAGTCTATGTCAGTGTTTCCTGCATCAGAATCATTGTGTTGTGTTGTCTTGCTTGTTGTCCCAGCAAGCACAGTGCAACCCATGATGTTCAATTTGTGAATGAATGACTCTTGTGAGCCAATTCTACACACTATATACACACTAGTATCACACAATCTTCAACAAACATTCCTCATCTGATCTTCTATGACAAAGTATAACATTTATTTCATTCTGAGATCATTTTTAATTCATCACTTACTCTCGTGGGACGTTTTATTGCACATCTTTGTCATATCTGCTTGATTAGGGAGTTAGCTCATGAATTATCTGTCATCATTTACTCACCCTCATGTCATTCCAAACTCGTATGGCTTTCTTTCTTAGCTCTAAATGATGACATTTACAACTTTGCATACATTTGGACTCTTTCATTAGCTACATTTTGCAACAGCAGTGCAAATGCACGAGGGGCTGTTTTAGATTAAATTTTAACTCTTGCTGTGGTTCCAAAACCATTCAGGCCCATTCATGAGCAATTAAATATACACATGATCCATTTTTCATTTACTGATTTCATTTCACGTTCAAACCCATTCATCATGAGATTTGTGTTTAGATTCTCCGTTGTCTGAAGGGGATATGGGCCAGAACATGTCCAATGGGGGCGAGAAGCTTGCAGAGAGGATGACCAAAGACCTTGATATCCGCAAGTCTATTGGTGGGTTTGTGCCTAGTTGACATGAGGTTTCAACCAATCAGGATGAAGACCGAAGTCACTTAGGCACCAGTATGGAAGTTCATGGTCAATGCATTTATAGTGTATATTCAACTTTCTGTGTTTTGTGTGTGTATTATTTTTTAATATTACCATATAGACCGGGGAGATGGAGAGACTGATGAAGAGGAGGAAGAGGAACCCATTCCAGATCCAAAGAAACATAACAACACTGATGAGGTAACTTGTTCACTGTCCTGTTCACTTTTCTGCTCTTTGTGTCTCTTTTTTTTTATTTTTTTTTATGCACATCTTTGATGTGTCTCTCTGTTTCAGGGTACTGCGTACAGTGAGGTGAACGCTACAGAGGAGATGTCCACATTGGTCAACTACATAGAACCAGTCAAATTCAAATCATTTGAGGCGGCAGCGAGTGAGTAATGATACCTTTCACATCATAGCTGTTACTATACTGTGTATTTTAGCATGGCTAGAACAGCAAAACTGTATTGACCAATCAGAAGCCAGGACCGAATCATCCATTTTGTAATGATCCATCTCTCTCCCTCTTTCAGAGAGGAATAAGTATTTTGAGATGTCATCTTTTGTGGAGACCAAAGGCATGGACACATTGAAGAGTTCTCCCAGCGAGTTTGTCGAGTATCCTTCAACAGCCTCAGATACTGATTAGATATTGATTGTTAATTATTCAATCACCTTTTCTAAACTTGTCTACTTATTCTTTTTATTTGTGTTTGTAGTTCTGATCCGAATACTCCTCCAAAGTGTAATGTGTTGATTGCAATATTAGTCATTATATAGTGTGCACAAATGTCCACAAGAAGTAGCAGACCATCCAAGTACCTTTGACATACTTATTTCAACATACTGTGATATGGGACACACTAATCCTAATCCCTTTAGTATGCGAATTAGTATGCGATTTGGCAATTGTTTCAGTTACATATGTCTGATGTGTCATGTTTGCGCTGTCATATTCGAGTAATGTTGTTTTTCCTGAGCAAAATGTTTTTATTTAGATACAACAAAAAGCAGCTAAGTCGCATCTATCCCAAAGGGACACGTGTGGATTCCAGTAACTATATGCCACAGCTCTTCTGGAACATGGGCTGCCAGATGGTGGCGCTAAACTTCCAAACTCTCGGTCAGACATGCTGATAGCACTCTGTTATTGCCTTCTTCATTCTTTCTTATCTGTTGTTCTACATTTACATATATTTTAGGTTTTTTTATATCTTAAAATAAGCTCATATCTCTGTTTCTCAGACTTGCCGATGCAGCTGAACATGGGGGTGTTTGAATATAATGGCCGCTGTGGTTATCTGCTGAAGCCAGAGTTCATGAGACGCACGGATAAACACTTTGACCCCTTTACTATGGACATTGTGGATGGCATTGTAGCCAACACGGTTAAAATCAAGGTATTGTGTTCACCTGTATGTTCTGTTTGAAGTTATAGTGATAGTGTAGTAATAGTGTTTTATTTTTTATTTTTTCAAATGTAATATGTACACTCAGATCACCTCTCACCTTTCACTTGCATACTCAGATCATCTCAGGTCAGTTTCTGAACGATAAGAAGGTTGGTGTTTATGCGGAGGTAGACATGTTTGGACTTCCTGCAGACACTAAAAGAAAATATCGAACAAAAACTTCTAACAACAACTCTCTGGACCCAGTCTGGGATGATGAAACCTTTGTGTTCAATAAGGTAACAAATGAAAGGAATAGTTCATCCAATCATGTCAGTTCTGTCGTGCACAAAGCTCTGAAGCTGTCTAATAATGTGCTTGTACTGTAATAATCTCCACATTTTTATTAAATGAAGTGAAGTATGCTGTTAATCTCTCTCTAGGTGGTATTACCTACCCTGGCATCTCTTCGAGTAGCAGTGTATGAGGAAAATGGGAAGTTTATTGGTCATCGTATCTTGCCAGTGTCGGCTCTGCGCCCAGGTTTGTGCAAAATACATGGCAGTGTTTTGACAGACTTGCTGTTCTGGTACTACACTAAAGATCTGCTGGCTCACATCTGATATGTGTGTGTGTCTGTTAGGATATCACTACATCAGTCTGAAGAATGAGCTGAACCAACCACTCATGCTGTCATCCCTACTTGTGTACACTGAAGCACAAGACTACATCCCCAACGAGCACCAAGGTAGGAGAGAGATCTATGGGACTATGAATGGCAGAAATATGTTACTACACAGAATTACTATTTGCAACTGGTCTAGTGTGTGTGTGTGTGTGTGTGTGTGTGTGTGTGTGTGTGTGTATGTATATGTATGTATATATATGTATATGTATGTGTGTGTGTGTGTGTGTGTGTGTATATATGTGTATATATGTGTGTGTATATATATATATATATATATATTTTTTTTTTTTTACATCTGCCAAAAACAGAGGTCCATTATATGACAGAGGTGCAGTGTTTTGTTCATTCTTGTTAAACTGCTGCTTTTAAACAGCATTAAACAGTTCCAGTGAACAAAAAAAAGTGTGACATCACATCACTGCATTAAGTTGTTCAAACTTAGTTTTTCAGTTCAATTCTGTGCATAAAAGTGACTAGTGTATTTAGCTGCAGTGTGTACAGAAATCTTTTTTTTTATGCAAGTAGTCATTTACAGTAGCAGAAACTACTGTAGTTAAGTGTCTTACACAATGGTAATTTGAAGAGTGGGATTTACACCAACAGTCTTTATATTAGGTTACAAGCTCTGATATGTCTACCTTTGTAACAGTCTTACTCTGATGTTTTTCTTCTGTCGTCCATTTGTGTGTGTGTGTTAAGAGTATGCAGAGGCTCTGACAAACCCCATCAAACATCTCTCTTTGCTGGCCCAGAGAGAAAGGCAGCTATTAGCACTTATGGAGGAACCCACTGAGGTCAGTCACCCTTGTTTTTGTGTCTAAAGCAGCATTGACTTTATCTTAGTTAGGTGCCATTTAGCAAATCTCATGTGACTGATACTATATAAATTACTAGTAGTAGTACTAGTAGTGCAAATTTGAATCTCTGTAACCAACCAGTTCTTTCTTCTGATCTCTCTTCAGCTGCTTCAAAGGACTCTACACGATCCCAGGCAAGGAATAAGGGTCTTATCTAGCGAAACGATCGTTCATTTTCTAAAAATAAATAAATAAATAAATAAAAATGTATATATTTTTTTAACCACAAATGCTCATCTTGCACTATCTCTGCGATGCGGCAAGCATTACGTAATCACATTGGAAAGGAAACTGAGCAAGTGTTTACAAAGCAAAAGTGCAAAGACTAAGTCAAACAGCCTTTACAAAAAAAGGGTGAAATAACAATGTCGAAGATTTTGAAGTTGGAGGAGAAAATCATGACATGGAGTTTTTCGACCGCAGTACTTCCACCTACGTCACGTGTGACCTTTCAACGTAATGCGTGGCGCATCGCAGAGCAGTGCAAGACAAGCATTTGTGGTTAAAAAGTATATACATTTTTCTTTTTTTTTTAGAAAATGGCCGATCGTTTCGCTAGATAACACCTTGGCTGGGATTGTGTAGAGCCCTTTGAAGCTGCATTGAAATTTGGACCTTCATCCGATTGGCAGCCGCTGAAGTCCACTATATGGAGAAAAATCCTGGAATGTGTTCCTCAAAAAACATAATTTCTTTTTGACTGAAGAAAGAAAGACATGAACATCTTGGATGACTAAATTATCAGGAAATTTTAATTCTGAAGTGAACTAATCCTATAAGGGATAGAATATACAGTTTGTACAGTATAAAAATCCTTATGACTATGGAAAGTCTCCATAAAACATGGAAATCCAACATGTGTGTGTGTTTGTGTGTGTGTGCAGGGTGGGCCTGCGAAACCAGACGATCGAGACGGGATTGACTCTGGCGGCGCGAACCCTGCTGACCCTTTCTGCCCTCTGCCATCTCCAACACTTTCTCCTGTAGTCGCCGAGGTCATGAATCCTCCTCCATCAGGTTTGGTCTAACCTCTGGAACAATCTTCTTTTTCCTGCTATCATCCTCTCAATCATTCTCTGTCTGTCTGCATTTTGGCCATAATGTTAGTCATGTCAGTTTTGTATGGATGTCTACTCCATGAATATGTATGTCATGTCCATTAAGTGACCTGTATGTTCCGTGTAATATATTTTAGGCGCAAAAGAAGATCTAATCAACAATATTCTTAAAGGTAAGATCCACTCACCCTCATTTAACATCATACACTCATCCTCAACAGTCACTCGCCTGCAGAGCACTGAGAACGGTGTTGTATATCATCTTCACGCTGTGTGTCTGTTTGTGTTCTGCAGTAATCGAACCTCAGTCTATTGATGAGTTCAAACAGCACAACTCCTACCAGAAGCTGTTGAAGAAGCAGTGCAAAGAACTCAAGGAGCTGAGCAAGAAACATCAGAAAAAGGTCAAAAGCACTTACATTAAGTTTTAAGTAAGGAATGTGCCATCAAGGTCACGTTCAACCATGGGTGTGCATTAATATTTAACTAGATAAAAAGTTCTTCTAGATCAACTTTGATTTGGGGTTGAGCAAGCCTGGTTAGAAAGGGTGTTTAGCAAGTTGCTAGCATGTTTTAGCACATTTCTAAATGTGCTAAAACATGTTAACAAAACAGGTACACGTGTTTATCTCAAGACTTTTTTCATTTGTAAAACTCTAGTGTGTAAAACTCTTTTCTTCGGGCATGTTTAAATGTCTTTAGAACTGGGGCTGTTTCTAAGCAGTTACACGGTAACAATGTTATAGAGAGAGAGCGTGACTTGAGTCTGCTGCAGCCCCTTGAGCTAGCTGGACAGTCAAATGATAAAAACTCAATTTTTTATAGATAAAAATCTCATTTGTTTGTCATTTCTAGTACTTTATCATGACTACAGCTATTTGAAGTTCTGATCATTTGCTGGAATGATATGGAGCGGCAATGCAGTCAAGACCTGGAATCACTTCATAAACGCGCTATTATAGAAAATTATACTACGGGGCTGTTGAATGCTCGAATCTGATTGGTTGATCAACGTTCTAAGGTGTGCAATTATTTTCAGGGAAACACACAGCTAAAGTAGTTCTAGGCAGGTTTTGGCCGCATTGCAGTTCCATATCACTTTGCCAAATGATTTCAGTTATTTCAATAGGTCCTTACAGCCTACAACCGCAAAAGAAACAAAACTCACAATGACACCGACCAAGCAAATAAATATAGTAAACAATAGGATGAAAACGACATATTATTGTCATGGTTTTTGCCACAAAATACGTTTTATTGTGTCCTGAAAATGCATACTCTCCCACGCTCTCTCGCTCTCTCTTTTAAACATACACACGTACCGTATAGTACGGACACACACTCGCACAGAAACGTTTTGTCAGCGCTGCTCTGACCAATTAATCAGTAAAATAGTTTAGCAACGTAAAAGATACATGACTCATCAGCGAGGTAATAACTGTGCTGTTCTTGAGGTAGATAAACTTATAGTTTCGCTATTAGTAGAGACACTGCTGCCGTGAGAGAAGCACAGACTCAGGTAGGCTAATTCACATATGCTGCTTATATTCTCTCTCTCTCTCTCTCTCTCTCTCTCTCTCTCTCTCTCTCTCTCTCTCAACTGCATTAATAACTGTATCAACGGTATTATTCATTTTTTCTAAGAATTCAATGGCCCGTCATCAATTATTCCTTACTTAATCAACACCTTTAAACATTTATCAGCCAATCAGAATCAAGCTTTCAGAAGTGCTGTGGCATAAGAATGGTGAACTATGATAAATGGTACAGCAGCACTTTGAGCAAAAATCCCATTCCCTTCTCTCCTATCCAGTTGTCTCTTTTCGACTGTCCTATGCCGTTAAAGGCAGAAAGAGTAGCTTTTAAAAAAGAATGTGTGTATGTGTGTTTTAGATGTGGGCTCTCAGTAAGGATCAAAGGACTCGCTGTAATCAGCTAAACTCTGACCTCCAGAGGAAACGGAGTCAGGTGGAGAAGCGTCTGCGCTCCAGTCTGAAGAAAAAGTGAGGGCATTTAAAGTTGACTTTGACCTTTTAACTTTAATTATTGTTGGCCAGGTGGATATTGTGCTTGTGTGACAACATTTCATATTATGATCATAGAGAGATCAAGAGGTCAGGAGCTCAGAGCGGTAAAGTAGCCACACTGAAATGAATGTGCAGATCTCTTGAGGAACATTGTTAAGCAGAGAATAAAGGAAAGAAATGGGCTTAGGCCCTCTGATGGGTATTTTACATTGTTTAAAGCAGGGAACGGCACCAGTAGGTAAACGCAGACTGCCTTATTTAGTTATATAAGTAGATAACTCTGACCTTTTATAGAAAATCTAACCATATCACAAGTTTGCTTATTTGATGAGTGACCTAGAAATAGTGCAGAATCTGAAATATTTCTTCACGTTACAGTAGAACATTTCTTTGTTATAAATTGATCAAAATCCTACTTTGATTTTGAACTTTGATTTTTAGGAGATTTTATTTTGAACTGGCCCTTGGTTTACAACATTGGAGAGTGTTCACGTTGAATAATTTCTTTGTGAATTAATATTATAAAGGGGTGTTTGCTGTTTGCGTGTGCACAGTGGGTCAGAGGAGCCCGTGCAGAGGGAATTGAACGAGCTGGATCTGGAGCTACAGCGACAGACGGAGCAGTTTAGAGAGGAGCAGATGAAGGAGCTTCTTGAGCTCAGAAAGGCACACCATCAGATAGAGAAAGAGGCTAAACAATGCCACCTCAAAGAGGTATGACACACATAACAATAACAATAACATAACAATAGCCCAAAGACATCGTGACCACAGCTGCTCTGAGAAGCACTACACACACACTGCTAAAAATGCTGATTCTTTGTGTCTCAGGCCAATCAGAAACTGAGGGAAATCGCCCAAGACTGCCAAGCAGCCCAGATCAAAAAACTCAAGGAAGTGTGTGACAAGTAAGAAATGTTTGGTTGTGCTTTGAGGTGCGTTTGTGTGTGTGGACAAATGCTGAAATGTCACATTTCTATTTGCAGAGAGAAGAAAGAGTTACAGAAGATTATGGACAGGAAGAGGCAAAACAGCATCATCGAGGCCAAGAAAGCAGAAAAGGAAAAGGCTGAGACGTTAGTAATGGTTTTTCTCATCTCAAGGACAGTGCCTGTAGCAGTCTAGGGGTTAAATGGTTAGCTCACCCAAAAATGAAAATTCTGCCATCATTTATTCACCCTTAAATCATTCCAAACCACTATGACTTTCTTTCTTCTGCAGAACACTAAAGAAGATATTTTGAAGAATATTGGTGACTAAACAGTTTTGATTACCATTAACGTCCACTGGATAAACCCCTGAGACATTTCTCAAAATATCTTAATTTGTGTTTCACAGAAGAAAGAAAATCATACAGGTTTGGATCGATATGAGGGTGAATAAATGGCAGAATTTTCATTTTTGGATGAACTCTTTAAATGCATGCCTCACCCAATAGTGAAAATTACATCGTTATTTACTCACCCTTATGTGTGTTTTGTCCATATATGAAAGTCAAAGTTTTTTTCTGTTGTTTTGGACAGTACTGACTTTCATTATATGGACAAAATGCTGTTACATCCCTTTAATGTTCCGCGATGCCTAGAGATGTCTTTAAATGTCTGTTATTGAAACTGTGTCAAGTGAAACGTATATACAAAGATAAATGAGACCATTTTTTGAATGTGGTGCTGAGGTTGATCGAGCCATTAACTTCTAGAAAGTTCAGGATTGCTACAAAAAATGTACAAGGAAAGTAACCTTCTTCTGTCATTCTCTCACTTAGCAGGGAGCTGAACGAGATCAATAAAAAACATATCAATGAATCAGTCAGCTTAATCCGTCAGGTGAGTTCTGGAAAAGTGTCTGGATTTCTCTGTTAATGGCTCTTTTTATACAAACTGATATTTAAGAAACCTTTACACCTTGTCCTAATTAGGTGCCACTCAAATCTCCATTGTCATTGTCAGGTTTATTTAGTTAGTTATTTATTTATTTATTTATTTATTTATTTATTTTGGTCTATGCTGAGACCATAAAGGCCCAGACACACCAAACTGACATCTGAGAACTAGTGGCAACAAAAGCCAGCTGTGGTGTCACCTCACATTGCCTGCGTCTGGGCCAAAAAGTTGCATTTAAACACACTGCAAAGACTACAGCCAGCAGCCTGCTACCACGCACTGGACTTTCTGTGCCTGCATGATTGGAAATAACTCTCCATACCAGCAGGTGAAAGTAATGTGCTGCATGCGTCACTCAAAGGGGTGACCGGAAGAGCTACATCTGTGACTACGACTGTGGTAGAAACCGTAAAAACAAAGTAGCGGTTGCTTGCTTCTGTCACTTTAATTTTCCTTCTTGTGCACTGGTTCACTAAGCTGAACAGCCAGTCAGAGTGATCTGTCTCACCGCTGTGCTCCATCACCAAGTCAACATGCTCAATTGGCTGAAAAGCTGCCCACAGGGGTCAGACTAGTGCCAATGCTGTGGAACGCAGAGCAAAAACTAGGCCGGCAGGCGCTCAACGATGGCCGACATTTGCCAATCGTCAGCTCGGTGTGTGTCACAGCCTTAATGCGGCACAAGACTATAAAATCATAGCCAATCAGAAGATTGGATGTTTCTGTTTGTTTCATCGCTGGGTAGCTCCACCCATCGTAAAACTCAAGAAAGCTGTCTAATAAACAAAGCACTTGACAGAATCTCATCACTTTTGGACAAAAACTCAGATTATGGATTGATGCTATTATTGCTCCGCACATTGTTAGGACAAAGTGTTACAGAGCCATATAAAGCATAATCAAGGTCAAGCTTCCTCATAAAGTCCTCTAATTTCTTCTCTCTTTTTGTGTAGCTGGAAGATTCTCAGGGGAAGCGTCAAGAAAAGTTAAAAGCCCTTCACAAGGACATCCTTCAGAAAATAGTGGAGGAGGTTCCTCTGGTCAGTCCATGCACCGATCTATTCAGTCTTCAGTCCTGACATGCTAGTCCCTGTTCATCACCACATTATTTTCTTTTACTAATCGATTCCTCCTATTTAAGGCAAAATTTAGGAAGTATCCCTTACAGAAATGTCCCATAGTAACTATACTGTAGCTTTTGCTAAAATACCATAGTTACAAGAGATATAATGCCAACCACTGTCATCAAGAAAAAAGAAATGGTCATTTCAGATTCTGAAAGCTTCTTACACTGTATTTTTAAGAAGGGTGGGGATATACCAGACACGATAAACCACTAGAAACTGTTCAAGCACAATAAGACAAGAAAGAGAACTCAATTCAGTATTTGCACGCTGTTTGGCAGACGGCTTTTAGAGCGCACAGTATGAAGCGTATGCGCAGAGAGCCGCCTGTAATACAGTTTGTAAGTACTGAATGAATTTAGTTTTTTTTATTTATTCATGGCTGATTGCACTTAAAGGGATAGTTTGCCCAAAAATTAAAATTATTTACTAACCATCATGTCGTTTCAAACCCATTAGACATTGGTTAATCTTCAAAACACAAATTTAGATATTTTTAATTAATTTTATGTTCCTCCATTAAAGTACTGGTAACCAAAGCAGTCATAAAGACATCATAATATGAATCCATATAAGCGGTTTAATCCAAGTCTTGTGAAGAGATATGATCCCTTTTATATGATGGACAAATTTAATTTAGGCTTTTATTTTAGTTACATTTTTGGGTGAACTATCCTTTTAAACGGTCAAATACAAAGTTATATGCCCGTCAAGCTGTAATCGCTGCTCGATAATGGCAAGTATTCGGGTGAACATAGTCGGTTATGTCTTAAACAGCTAGTGGGAAATCGAATATATATATACCAATATATTGGATCCATACATTCAGTCTTAAAGTGACAGCAGCCTAATATACCTGCTTCTGTCAGTGTCCTTAATTTTATCAAACAAAAGAGAAAGTAACTCACTGCTCTTGACTAAGTAACTTTTGTAGCTTTAAAAAGAATCAGTATATTTATTCAGTGTTTTATTTTTATATTTGATTATTTAATTTCTGTAGAGATCTGTGAAATGTGTTTTTAAAAAATGTTATCTTAACAACCTTTTTTTTCCCCAGTAAAAATAACTTTATTGTGATGTACATTGTTATCATGAAATAAAATTGCTCATATTATGACATAAAAACCCTAGTTGGTCATATCACCCAACCTTTTTGTTATCTCATAATAACGTTAATGAGCTTAGATATTTTTTTTCCTCCTTATTTCATGTGGAATGGCACTCTAAGTCCTAATTTCTTTGCAGAATCAGGCCCGTCTGACACGCGAGTGTGAGGCGGAGCTGAAGCTCTTACCAGAGGAGATCTCTCACTTCATGCAGGAGCTTGAGAGCAAAGGCTCTCGTAAAGACACCCTGATCGGTCAGGCCAATGACAGCCCCAGCTCTGGCCCCTCCTCCAACTGCAGCACACCCCCTTACTCCTCCCCCAACCACAGCTGGAGCAACATGGGCAATATCTCACTGCTGGAATCCTCCTCAACCTCAAACACTCCCGTCAAGTCAGAGGCGGATACTACAGGAGTATACTAGTGATACTACATTTTGTTTTATTTGACTTTCCTATCACTCTCTCCAATCCATTTCTGTCCACAGTGGATTTTAAGAATAGACATAGTATTACTAAAAATTGTATGCATTTTTGAGGATTTTTTAAACCTGCATACTCTTTGCCACTCTCTGAATCAAATCTGATGTCTTTTTTTTTCTTTTTCTTTTTTTAATCAAAGTTTTAATCCAGAAACAAAGTGGATTTTATCTAGCTTTAATGACGTGGGCTCTCATACATACTAATGCCTGTACGTAAGACACCTGTGGAAAACAGAGGGATGGGGTTCTCTATTTATTTCTGTTGTATATTGTGCACTTTGCAGCTTTACGTGTAGTTACATGAGTCGTCCTGAAGGTGGCAGTGTAAATTTGGCAGTAAAGAATTCTGAGGATGTGATGCTAACGCTAGGCTAATGCTTAATCTGGTGGTATGGGTTTACATAATAATGCACAGATGGACTATTGCTTACCCACCCCCCAAAAACAGATTTCATTTCATTCATTTTACCACTGCATCCAAAACATCCTGTCATGTGAATGTTTATCTGGTCCTAAATTCACTCTCAGAAAAAAAAAAAAAATCTGCAAAGATTGTACCAATAAGGGAACAAAAGCTTGTCACAAAGGGACAACTTTGTATCTTATTTATCCCGTAAAGGTGTATATTATTGCATTAAAGTAGTAATATATATACCATTAAAGTATTACAATGAATCCTTTAGGGTTAAATAAGGTACAAATTTGTCCATTTAAGGGTGCCGCCCCAGTGGCTAGCTGTTGTACCTCTAAAGTTACAATTTTTGCACTTTTTTTTTTTTTTGTTTATTTGTTTATGTCCTATGACACTTAAATGTTTAAGTGCCTCAAATCTACATATACAGTACTTCTCTTGAACTCTTTCACCCAGATAATTCGTGTAATCCCACTCGCTCTCTCTCCCGTACCTCCCCCGTATCTGTCTCCCTGTCGGTTGGCTTAATCTAATCCCGACTCTGTGAGATGTGGGATCACTGCCAATTACACACTGTCTGAAATCCAGTGATGTCCAGGAAACTTCATGGGCCATCCCTTGTATTTTTGTCCAACCTCAGACGAATCCGCTCACGAATCCCGTCTTAGATCCCCCCCTCTTGCTTTATCAAGGTCTGTACAGAATCAGCCATAACATGTTGCATAATAAAAAGCATATAAGCATATTTTTTTTTATGTGAGATTGAAGCAAGACTTTTACAGCTTAGCTCCGATCACCGCAATCCAGGGCTTTTTTTAATCCATTAGAATGCATGATGGTTGGATTTTGCTTTCTCGTACTGTAATCTGGTCTCCTTCCTCTTCCTGTTTACTTTCATAACTTTGGTCAGTTTATGGGTTCTCTGTCCATTTGCCTATCTTCCTTTCACTCTCTTTGTGTCTCTCAGGGCTCCGATGCTCAAAATTAAGAGAGTTGGAGTTGACGTACATGCATTCAGTGCTAGCGTGCATCATTCACATGACAGTGTGCTCTATGATCTCGATCAAAGCACTTTGAGAAAGACACTTATCTTACAGCACTTATGACTACCAAACAATTACATTTGCTGAGTGAGTAACATAATATGCAACATGTGCATTACGTTTCTTCTCCATGCGTTGATTAAAATTTATTTCCTACAGTTATTTACAAAGTGTGTGTGTTTGTATGCGTGAGATAAGGGCTGGCTGCGAGAATGGACACTGCACAGTAGAGTTTAGAAGGCCAGAAGGCAAAAGGGCTGAAGTGAGATGGACAACACCAATGAGAAGCGAGCATCGAGGGTTTGTTTATATGACTCAGCCCGTTCGCATGTTAAGTCAATAGCTTTATGTACCCGTATAAGCAGGGATAAATGGTACTTGCATGTAAACATTTCCTCTCTTCATGTCTCATTATCTTTGGAGAGGGTCATAAGTGTTGTACATACTACCAGGAAATATTAATGTGTGCATTTCAGTCGAAACCACATGAGTTTATATCGATCTACATATAATTCATTCCATTTTAGAGGTAAATGAATTCTACTACTGACTAGAGGAGAAGTCGTGAGTGACGTCTGTCTTTTTGCTTGTCTTAGGCTGATCTAGTGTTCCAGTAACACAGACACACTCTACAGTCGTCCTAAGCACCATTCAGCTGTCTCTTACTGCCTGTTTGTTGTTTTATTTTTCTGAGGTACAAGTGTTTTATTGAGAAACACCTTAATACTTTATGGCCTGTAATTTTATTATTTTTAAATTGTAGACACTTTATGATTGTCATATTCCTTTCAGTGGCATGATTCTGTATTGTGCCTGTGTAATATTGCGTTATGGTTCTCTTATGTTTATAGACGGTAGTAATGGTTGAATGGCACTACTTTATCATTTAAAAACCTTTTTTTTTCTTTTTTTTTTTTTTTAAATCATGGGATTTAAAACCCCACTTTTTATTGTCTTAAAATGGGACAAAAATTCAGGTTGTTCTTCTGTTTTTTATTTTAATTTTTAGCACCTTTTATTTTAAAAATGCTTTGCAAATCATGTCCTGTAAATTGAGTTCATTAGCATGCTAATTTCAGTCTATAATCAGACGTCCTCAGGGGATGAGCCAGGCTGGTCCATCACACTTGTGGGCCCAAACTGAGTGATGCTTTGTGTGTACTGAAATCTGTGAGGACTGCAGTCAGACTTTAAGGGACAAAACATGCTTAACCAAGGGCTAACTTCTGCTCGGCCTCAGTTACAGCTTTATCCAAGTACGTATCTCATAGTTTCTCTCTGCGTCTGTCTCTTTATCAGCTTCCTACTGAAACACTCTTTTGTTAACACTGTATGTAGATATTGTACTGGTCTGCCTTGTTTAAAGGGAAAATTATTACTCTGGATGTAATTTTTATTGCCTCGATAAATAATATAACTGTACATTCAATAAATGCAGAACATTGTCAAACATGTCTTGCCTGTTGCTTCCCTTTTTCAGTTCTACTTTTAAAGTATGAGAATGTGTTTTCAGATTGTGAAATGGTTTAGTTCTTTTGTGAAGGACAGAATACGTGACATGATGAAGGTGTGTGAGACATCCTCAACATCCTTTTTTTTTTTGCTAAATATGAGTGTGAAACTTTGAGGGCTGGTAGTCCTCACACCCTCTACAACATCACAAAGACTCGTCCCGATCGGCCTGAAAGGGGCGCTACAGCGGTGAAAAGTACAAAATGACTCATAACTCCTAAACCATTAGGTGTAGGCTCAAGTGTTTTGGAATTGTTTGACAAAATGCATGCAAGTTGAAATTTTGATTCACTGCCCCTAATGGCCGCCAAAACGTTTGGACCACTTTTACTGAAATGGCTATAACTTGGCACATATATATAAGCACTCATTCTGTGGTCGTGTGAAAAAGGGCTCGGTGACTGACCACTTGGTGGTGCTGTAACAGGAAAAAACTTAAAAATCGCTATAACTACTCAATTCTTAGTCTGATTGACTTGAAAATTGGCATGCAGTGTCTTTGTCCAAGGTGCCAAGACTGCCTTTGAGGACATTCGCGTATCTCGAAAAACGCAGCTGGTGACGGCCAATGAAGTTTGAGCAGCTATCAGGGGTTAAAGGGTTAGTTCACCCAAAAATGAAAATAATGTAATTTATTACTCACCCTCATGTCGTTCTACACCCGTAAGACTTTCGTTCATCTTCAGAACACAAATTAAGATATTTTTGATGAAATCCGATGGCTCAGTGAGGCCCTTTATTGAGAGCAAAGCCACCGAACCTCTCAAGATTCATAAAGGTACTAAAAACATATTTAAAACAGTTCATGTGAGTTCAGTGGTTCTACCTTAATATTATAAAGCGACAAGAATGCTTTTTGTGCGCCAAAAAAAAAAAATAATAAATTAACGACTTTTCAACAATATCTAGTGCACTGTAAACCCGAATAAGTTGTCAAAACTCAAAAAATTTGAGGTAATCAGTTACATTAACATCCTCAACATCCTTTTTTTTTTTTTGCTAAATATGAGTGTGTGAAACTTTGAGGGCTGGTAGTCCTCACACCCTCTACAACGTCACAAAGACTCGCCCCAATCGGCCTGAAAGGGGCGCTACAGCGGTGAAAAGTACGAAATGGCTCTTAACTCCTAAACCATTAGGTGTAGGCTCAAGTGTTTTGGAATTGTTTGACAAAATGCATGCAAGTTGAAATTTTGAT
Organism: Ctenopharyngodon idella; assembly: GCF_019924925.1. Classification (NCBI taxonomy): domain Eukaryota; kingdom Metazoa; phylum Chordata; class Actinopteri; order Cypriniformes; family Xenocyprididae; genus Ctenopharyngodon; species Ctenopharyngodon idella. Next base: position 22,456,480 of record NC_067226.1, read on the forward strand.
TCACTGTCCCTAAGGGCCGCCAAAACGTTTGGACCACTTTTACTGAATATAATATATATAAACTGAATATAATATAATATAAATTTTTTAAGTAATGAAATTAAAATTTTAAGCAAGCAGAACTGGCAGATTTCAATGTTGTACTCAAACATATTAATTCATACATTAAACTTAACATTATCATGTAACCTCAACTTTATATTTTTAGTAGTGGAAATTTAGCTAGCTAAATTCAGCAAATGCTAATTGGTAACACAATGCCCCCCCCCCCACCCTAGAGGCCTGTGAGAAATTAGAAAGAAATCAGCCACCGTGGGCGCCTTCACATTTTTCTCGCGCATAAATGATTGTAATTTTTTTTGGCACACGCCCACAACATTTTTTTTTTTTTTTGGTCCCCATGAGAAAAAACAACTTATAAATCATATTAAGTGATGTTTTTTCTTTTCAAAATGTAGCAAGTCTTCTGTGATGGGTAGGTTTAGGGTTAGATCCCTCATCTGCACACCAACATGCACAACATCCATAAAGCATCCTGATGTTGAATATTATCATTCAGCATTGCTGTACAGTCTGCTTATAAATAGATGCTAGTCATATGACATTGCTTTGAAGAGTTAATACTTTCTCAGTTGTCTTCTGATGGTTGAAAGACATCTGTGAAACATGATTTTTAGAATAACCTTTGTTCCATTTTTGACTAGTTGCTACAGTTTTCCCACAGAGTTTGAGATGGAAGAGGGGATTTGTCTCCTTTTTAGAGCAACTGTTCAAAAAATGTACAATAACTGTGAGGCTTATGAAAGCTTCTCAGAACTGAATGCAATTCTTAAGATCCTTCAACAGCTTCTAAGTACAAAAGCCTCTCCTGCCTTTATTTGAAGATGGCGACAGAAAAAAAAAAAAGCCTGTTTCCTTTGATTTACAGCTGGGATTGCTTTGCAAGGCGTGTTTTTGTGATGGGACAGTGATGTTGCAAAAATGCTCCATTTCTGATTTCAGCTTAGCATCAAACAATCTAGGTGACTGAAAAATACAATCCTCTGCAATCTCATTAAATATTAGGATATCAATTTACTTGGATTATTTGGATACATGTTAGTTGATGCTATGAAGGTTATTACTAGGGTAAAAATAATAAAAACATTTAAAAATCAGAATTAGAATAAAGCAAATACATGAAAGTGTGTCGAGCTTTAATTTCCATAGTTGACACAGTGGGAGACCACCATTGCAAACACTTCTATTTAACTTTTTTCTAATTTAATACAACAATATTAATTACGAATGAGCTTAGCAATTTGAGTGAACTTAAAAAATTTACATGAATTGCATATTGTCTTTGTATCTCTTTTTGGCTTTACTCAAGGCATACTCAAAATGCATAAACTCCACAAGTTTGTGTCAAACAAGGTGAGGATCATGCATAATTTGAGAATGATCCAAAGACCGTCTTGTGCTTCAATGGAAGCAAGAACATCTAACCATTTGTACAAAACTTATTTGCTTAGAACAGAATCTGTTTGGTCATAATGCTTTTTTAGCGTTTAAATTTTTAAATCTTTCAAATTAGGTTTAAATTAGATTTTAAACCCCAGTTTTGGTCTCAGTTGTGGTATGTAACAATGCATTGAACAATCCAATTCATTATATTTGAAGCACATAACCTGCACATTCAAATTCTCTCACAGCCTCTCAATGGCCTCAGCAGCCAGTCAATCTTTAATTAGATTTCCCAGTAATTTCCCATTCATTCATTTTTCTTTTCTGAACTCTTCACATTCTTACTCTTTCTTATCTCCTGCCTTTGTATTTCGAGCACAAAGCTTTTCTCCTCTCTCCTTTTCTGTTTTGTTCCCTAGTGAGCATCTGCTTCCGCCTCATTCTTTCTGCTCTCGTTCTGTCATTTCTTTCTTTCCAGTGGACAGGTCCATGAGCGCTAGTCAGAGCGTAGAGCCGGCGCTCGAATGTAATGCCTGACATCCATCAACTCAGTTTACAGAGGAATATGTACATCCCACTCTTCTTGCTCACTTGTAGCACCTCATACATCCAATCTGCATTTTTGTATCTCAATTGAACAAGTTCATCTAAGCAATATCACATGAAAAATCTTGTTGTTGTTCTGGAAATGACCGTATCTGTTATTCAGCTATATCTGCTTGTTAAGTCTGACGTCATGCGTCATTTTTTCCTGGGTCCAAATAACAAATGGTGCTAATATACATTCACGGTGTGCTGTACTGAAAAATCATGACCCTCCAATCATCTCAATACTGAAAGCTTAGTTGGCCAGACAGTGATTCATTTTTTTCTGAATCATTAAAATATTAGTGTCTAGGACACTGTGAGCTTGGAAACTGTAGAAGACTGACAATATGAGTTTTTAAATGCAAGATATGTTATAAAGGAATAGTGCCCATAAACTGCTCATGGTATTCTTACTTGAAATGGAGTAGAGGCTTGAAACAGTATTCATCATGACTTAACAAGTGAATGGTACTGATATTCAGACCAACAGCATAATTGATTGTGATATTGAGTAGCTTTTACAATATATACAGTATCAGATCAATTATTTCCAGTTAGTATATTTTTCTTCACCAGTGAAGAGCAATATACAGTAGTGGCATTTAGCTTAAATTTGTCTTATTAAACAAACAAGTTCACTTGGTTGAGTGAAGGATTCAATGACTCTTTCAAATTAGTTGTTGACAAATGAAAGTCAAGTCAATTAAACATGAAGCAACCATATTTGAAGCAGAAACCTGATAGAATGGTGTAAAGTAAGCAATAAGGTACTTGAGGCTGTGCTGTATCGTGAATAAGTCACGGCTGAAGGGCATTGTTAGGCACGACGCAAAGCTTATTGCTTTTATAAAATGGTTACCACACAATACAGATATTAAAGCCAAAAATATGTATCAATGCAACTTTTATGAAGTAAACTTTCACTAAAGCCTTCCTTCCACCGTAAAAAATAGTCCTTGACCGTGAACAGCAACAGAAATTACATTATTACGCCATTAGATGGCGGCAAAGACTGTCTTTATGAGTGTGTCAGTCAGTAGCGAAGACTTTTACATTGAAAAGACTGAATTGTTGTGAACACGGAACAAGACGCAACTGACAAATGCTTTGACTAGCGCTGTCAGTCACGGGAAAACCCCTTAACTGTTAAAAGGACAGGATAATACATCAGACATTTGAACAGATTTTTTTATTATGAACATTTGACTGACCTTCAGGAAAATGCTAAATCTGAATGCAGGTAATAAACTCGCTCTCACAGCTCTTTCTCACAGTACTCTTCTACATGATACAGTAAGCTTCAATGAACAATATCAATTGAGAACATACAGTTTACGTTGCTAAGAATGGTTGCTAAGGGTGTTGTGTAGTGATACACAGAACCATTGGGTGAAGCGGTCATAGCCGTGTTTTATCGTGAATAAAACAGCTATTGACCAATCAGAATCAAGGACAGGAACTAACCGTTTTATAAATCAAATTAAATTGTTTAAATAAAGTGAAAAGCCTCAAAAAAATGGTTGAGAATGTTCTTTGGCTGAAGTGAATCTAAAGTTTTATGCACAAATAAAAATCATCCACTCCTTAATAAGACATAAGTGATTCAATATGTAGTGTTTAATTCAGATTTTTTTAATAAAAGACATTTTAAAAAAAGATTTCAGGACAACAATTTCTAAAACACTTAACAAGGGCAAGAAAATGTTTCATGCATCAAATTATGAGACATGGGGAAAAAATTCAAATAGGAAGAATCCAACTCAAATCTGCCATATAAAAGGAAAAGAAAAGCACTTGGTGATTCACTCATTATGAGAAACAAAGACTGAGATATTAACAATGAAATCAATTAAACAATTAATGAAGGAATAATCAAAAAGACTAATGAACAGAAAGATCAGAGATGCATCACGCAAAGACCAGACAACACAGAACAGAGTCCAGCCAAGGGCAACACGCACAATGATACAGGATGACATGGTGGCTGCTTCCTCAGGGCACTTCATAGGAACTGTTAGCTTATCATATTAACCTCTTCTGTTAGTGTATCTTCTGTACACATGAACGTCGATGCTGTACCAGCACTATGCACAGAAGTCCAAGCATACACACAAATTCAAGAAATATAAATACATTTTAGCATTGCCTTGTTTCTTATTCTGTAACACAAAGGCAGTTAGCAGAATGGGTCAGAAACAGGAACCATACACTTATCTGTGTATCTTGATTTGCAGCTTTAGTGTTTTTGTCTCCCTGCTAAATATTTGAACACTCAGGACACACTTGGAAATGTATGAATGTCATTGCATTAGCTAACAAATATCAAAAGTGGCGATGTAACAGAAGTAGCGACAGATCTTTTTTCTGTATTGTGACATAAATCTGAATGAAACGGTTTATCGAAAAAGAAAAACGTAGGACGCGATGAAATCACAAGGTCAACATTAAAAAAAAAAGAAACATGACTTTACTTCATAAAACAATAGAAATACCGCTTATGAAACATGAACATGTTAGAAAAGCTCTAGCATCATTTGTATGCAATTGTCACTGTTTGAAATCGTATTTAATGTAATGACATTCCTAAGTTTTTAAGGGTCAAATACCATAGTTATTGAATAGTATTAAATAGCCTGTTTTGCACGTGTTTGACACTTAAACATGCACTGAAACATCTGCATCACAAAACTGATTAAGACACAAATACACACTCTCTCTTGCAGAGTTAAAATGCTATAAACACACAATAATCTTTACATGCAATTTCATCAGGTATGTGTGTGATTGTGTAGTTGGGGAAGTGTTTACATTCCCCATCTCTCTCTTTCTCTTCTCTCTGGCCAAGCTGCTTAATCCAATTACAATGACTGTTTTTCAGTGTGACATTTGGGATTGCACTTCAATTCATTTGCGCTTCAAGAGTAACCTGGCAGAGAGAGAGAAAACGGTGATCCTATAAAGCGATTATGTGCACTCTTCGGCTGTATGTCAGTCTGATGTGGGATTCATTACTGATGATAGTTGATCCTTTTGTGACCGCATGGGCTGGCATGATGATTAATGATCATCAATTCAATCAAATCAATTACACGAACATAACTGATATCAATATGATTATCTTTTCAGTAACCACATTATAAAAAGCAAAATCTTTTTAGTTCAGTTGAAACCCCGTCTAAACTTAGGTTACTATAAGAAGTTAAGTTGGTTTATTCATTGATTTAAGCCTTAAATAGACTTAAATGAGATGGTGTTACACATATACAGCAACACCCACACACACACACACACACACACAGATTCGTCACTGGGCCCAGACAAGACAATGACTCTCTGGGCGGGTCGCCTAGCAACAAGATAATACTAAAAATACTCTGGGTGCACATTCTCTCACTCCTAATACTGTACTAGTCTGAGGATAGAAGCTACTTGTGAGAGCTAAATATCTACGCTACTGCTAAATCGGTCTCATTCATTCTTTTTCTGTGCTCTCCATCATTCAGCGTGCCAAAGCCGATGTCTCCCACCCTCCGACCATCTCCCTAAATGTCTCACAGAATAATTACACAGCAGTCAGAAACAGATAGACAGTGAACACTGAAACAGTGACAACTGAAAATTCACTGTGACAGACATAATAAAACAACCAATACTGATAAATAAAAGTACTTGCGTTTGTTGCAAGTACGTATATTCATTTCTCATGCACCCTCATTTCATTCTAAACCCATATTTTAAATCCAGAAATCATAAAAAAGCACTATAAAAGTAGATATGGTGACTTGTGTGCTATATTCCATTAATTCCGAAGGCACACTAAGACTAGGTGAGGAACAGACTGAAAATGTCCCCTTCCACCAAATGGTTTCATGTGTATTTACTCTTATGACTTATATGGACTACTTTTGTAGTGCTTTTATGGTGCATTTTAGTCCTTTTTGGATCTTGACAGCACCTGCCCTTATAAAAAAAAATTTATTCAAGTGTGCATTTTACATACTTTTTTAACAAAAAAAACAAAACAAAAAAAAGTATACTCATTTCAGTCACATACTTTTTATGTATACTGATGTATACTTAAAGGGATAGTTCAACCAAAAATGAAAATTCTGTCAACATTTACTCATGTCAGTAACCAAACAGTTGATGATCCCCTTTGACTTCCATAGTATTTTTTCCATAACATGGAAGTCAGTGGGGTCCATCAACTGTTTGCTTACTCACATTCTTCAAAATATCTTCTTTTGTGTTCAGCAGAAGAAATAAATTCATACAGGTTTAGAATAACTTGAGGGTAAGTATATGACAAAATTTTCATTTTAAGGTGAACTATCCCTTTAAGTATACCTAAGTATGATGTTAAGTTCACTTGAAGAAAACAAGTATACTTGCAGTACTCATTTAAAAAAATAAAAAAAAAAATAAAATAAAACTTAACATTTGGGCTAGAAGTTTATAGCTAGTAAACTAACTGTATAAAATGACTTCACTTGTAGTATAGTTGAAATAAAAAAGAAAAATTTAGATGTGAAATAGTTTTGTATACTTAACAGTATACTTTATAAACTGAAAAGTGGGCTAATTTAGTGAAATAGTATACTTATAAGTATATACTATACTTACTAAATTTTCTGTATTTACAAAACTTTTATGTATAGGTCAATGTCAGCTTTTGTTGTTCAGAAAAGAGCAGCATGAACATTCTGCTAAACATCTATTTTTATGTTCACATTTATTTTCCACAGATCATATGGGTTTGGAATGACAAGAGGGTGAGTAAATGCTCAGAATTGTAATTTTTTTGTGAACAAAGGGATACAGTGTTGTACACAGTCAATAAGAGCATTTGTCACCATGTCAAATGTCACATCATGTTAACCGGCTAGTGTTTCCTATGGAACATTTGATGTCAAGGAGTGTGACCATCATGGGATAAGACAAATACAGATAGATACAGACAGCTAATTACATCAATTACTTGGTTTGTTATTTCAAGAGAACATCAGCTGAGCTGTTTATTCTTGGTTGGGTGTTCTCTCTCTCTCTCTCTCTCTCTCTCTCTCTCTCTCTCTCTCACACTCACACAGACACATTATATACATATTTAAATTAGAATTGTTTTGAATTATATTCAGCACCGTCACTGTCAATATTTTCCGATTGCTCTTCCGTCCTCTGTGGGATTATTCCAGTCCATTTTCCACACTTTTTTGAGTTTCATTCCTTTTTTGCTATTTGACTTCCCAATAATGTCAGCCTTCATTTATGATTAGTTATTAACTCGACATGCTTTTCTGTCCGATTCTTATTTAGTATTTAGTCCTGAAACATGCTTTTCTTCTTACACAAGCAATAGTAAGTCCATTCTGCTTGTTCAGTCTGCTCTTAATAACTGAAAGTTCATTTTTGATCATTCTGTTCATTTAAATGTCTTTTAAAATATTATCATTACATTTACATGAGAGTAATACTGACACTCAAAAAAAAGTCCAAAAAAGTAAACCCCTTCATTCAGTAACCGAAAGCTCGGATTGGCTCAAATAGGGGTACAAAAAAATGAGTCAGTGGTTACAGGTTTGGAAAAAGTTAAGACAGCACTGAGAGACGGATACAAGTGTAAGGCAAGGGAACAAGGAATGATGTGTAAGATACTGCATTCAAACTAATTTAAAGGAACAGTTTATCCAAAAAAAAAAAGACAAAACTGTTATTTATGTACCTTCATATCGCTCCCAAAAAAGGTAAATATCTTTCAAAAAAAAAAAAAAAAAAGTAAATAAATAAAAATAAACCACATTTTGTATTCTATGGAAAGCTGTGAATGATGACAATTTTTTTATTTTGGGTGAGCTATCCCTTTAAGAAAGAAAATGGAAAATTACAAAAACTGACTTATCAGACTTAATAAAAGTTAAGATAAATATCTAATAAATACAAAAAAAAAAAAAATGCTCCTTCACTGGCCATTTTCATATTCCTTTCAAAGCTTAAATAATATGAGGCCTTGCTGCCTCAGAATCCAGGGATGTGGCAGTATGTTTCCAGTGAGGACAACAGGATGTACATCAGCCAGAGGGAAATGAAAAGTAAGGACGTCAATATCTTGCAAGTCCGTGGACCGCCGAGCTCTCCTCCAGCCACTGAGGGGCGCCGACGATACAACAGCACGCTGACAACCACCACAGCCATAGCAGTGAAGAGTGTGACAGAGAAGGCCAGAGAGCCCGGCTCGACTTGGAAAGATTTGCCTTTGGTACGCCAGTATACAGCAGCTATGGTCCACGCCACACCGATGCCCAGGAAAACATTGACAGCATTGCTGCCCGTCACATTACCAATGGAGGCATCAGCATACTGGTCTTGGATGGCAGCAACCTTACTGGCAAAAGTGTCTGTGCAAAGGAGAGATAGAATTAAATTATGATCAGACTAATATAATTACAATTTGAACTGCAAGATCTTGTTATTGAATAAAAAAAAAAAGAGAATAGGATTTGGCTGAAAATTTAAGTGGGAAGTATTAGAAAGAGAGGTGAAATAGAGTGAAAGGGGGGAGGAGAGAGAAAAAAGGAAGAGAAAGTAAAAGGAGGAAGAGAGAAAAAAAAAGAGAGGGTTCAGGTGAGTGCACTGGAAAGAATCAAAGAAAAAACAAACAGATTGATACACCAGCTGCAAACACATAATCATGGTTTTGTCATATGATTCCCAAATGACTCCTGCTTTTGAATCGCTCTCGCAGTAATTTGATATCACATGGCGATCGGTCTGCGCAGCGCCGATGCATCTCGAACAAGCCTTTTAGCTGTGTCCCAATTCAGGGATATTTGAAGGCTGCAAACGTCATCAAATCAGTCTCATTTAAGAAAAGTGCCCGTAATAAATTTACTCTTTTTTTCTTTATAACTTTGCACCGCATGGCAACAGTCACGTGTTTCATGTTTATTCTGACACCTTCAGTTCCACTAATGCTCACAAATCTGTATTTTTATAACAGTTAAAGCTCTTGTCATGTAGTCGCAATGTTATATTGTGTCATGTTTATCAAAATAAAACTGATATAAAATGTATAGGCCCCACTTCAAATGGTATTTAAATAGTATAGGCTTATGTTGAACTTTATTCTTGTACAAACAGACGCTGTATTAAGCAGTACATAAAGTATTGAATGAAGACATCTCTGAAATGTCTGTGTATTTGACAAATATTGCATTTAATTCACTTCATCTTTGATAAAACAGTCACTACAGGAATGCAAGCGGCAACTCTCGCCAATCATTTACATGCAGCCGAAATTGAACACATCTATTGCTTCTTGTTTCATCAGTTCTGTTTCCTCATTGGTTTATTGGTTCATTGTGTTTAGGTGTTTCTTGTTAGTCATATATATATATATATATATATATATATATATATATATATATATATATATATATATATATATATATATATATATATATATATATATATATATATATATATATATATATAGCCATCATGTTCCCATTGTGTTTTGTCTAGCTTTGTTTGTAACCCGTTGTTGGTGAGTTGAGTCGAGTAAGTTTTGTATTTGTTCACGTTTTGTTTAAAGGGGACCTGTTATACCCCTTTTCACAAGATGTAATATAAGTCTCTGGTGACCCCAGAATGTGTCTGTGAATTTTCAGCTTAAAAAACCCCACAGATAATTTTTGGGTGTGAGCTAAAACACGCCGTTTTTGTGTGTCCCTTTAAATGCAAATGAGCTGCTGCTCCCAAAATGACGATTGTCAGTAATGGCGTTCAGCCTTACATTGTTCAAACCTGAGTCGGACACTGATGGAGAGACTCAGGAAGACGTTACAACTTTTAGAATGCAACTGGACATTTCTGAATGGTTAGTGGATAACTCGGATTACTCACCTACAGTGGACCTTCATTACATTATGTGCTTTTGCCATTTTTATTTTGTGTTTTTAATATTTTACTTTGCTTTAATTTAATAACATCACTGGCGATGGAGCTCCTGAATTATGATTTTATTATTAGATATTTTAAGAAGTAATACTACACTTACCTGGGACAGATGTCCCCAAGGCTACAAAGACCACGGCGGTGACTGAATCCTTCAGACCAATAGTGCACCCAAAGTGGGAAGCGAGATCTCCTGTGACTGCCGTCAACACACCAATCAGAAAGATGGACACAATGAAGCACGCCCATCCGTTCCAGTACTCTGTAGGCGGGACGAACGCAAACAGAACCTTCCAGAAGACTGTGAGGAAGTGCATGATATAATCAAAGCAGGATGGAAGACGCTCTTCACCACTCTCCTCCTCATTGTCATCACCTGAGAGGTCAAAGAAAGATGAGTAGTATATGTTAGTGGGCATAAGAGAGTTAAAGCTGTATCAAAATGTGCCTCGTAAAAGAACATCTCTTTTGGTCACTTTTTGTTGAAAGATTTAGCAGCCAACTGTTTCTGACAGCAGCCACAGTAAATCATTAAATGATTTCATAATGCTTTGTGTGTAAATGACGCTTTTGTATGGAAAATGTTTTCCTATGCAATGCCGTTAGCCAATCATAACAGTGGCTGTTTACTGACAGGCCTTAAAGAAGCTGCTCCTTAAAAAAATGGATAATTTCAGACAGAGAGTCTGAATTAGGGTTAAAAATAATAATTTTTGCAAATATGTGATAATATATAATTTTTTTTTTTATTTGTGCAAAATACTTTATTAAAGGTGCAATGTGTAAAATTTGGGAGGATATATTGACAGAAATGCAATATAATATACATAACTATGTTTTCAGTGGTGTATAAAGACCTTACATAATGAACCGTTATGTTTTTATTACCTTAGAAAGAGCCATTTCTATGTCCCGCGGGTCCCCTTACATGTTAAGTCGCTATTTTGCGCCGCATGTTTCTACAGCAGCCCTAAACGGACAAACTGCTCTACAGAGCGCACTATGTCGTTCTGCTTCTAAATCTTTTGTGTTTTAGAGGCAGCTTGCATCGTCACTACATTGAATACACACAAAGAAGAAGTAATAGTAGTCATCTGGTTTATTAGAAGCAGAGACCGTTCTTTGTTAGAAGAAGAAACTTCATTGCTTGACTGGCTAACGTACTCTCTGCTGTCTCAGATGACGACATCTTTGTCTTGTGTTGGCCAGACGGCCACCATAGCTTCTCTATTTTGCTTCGAAAGTTTGCAGTCCGCAACCTCACCGCTACATGCCGCTAATATTTACACACAGCACCTTTAACATGATGAATGAAGCTCAAGGAACATTAAAAAAATATATTATTAAAAATAAAAAAAACTGTTTTCTATTTCAAGGCATTTTAAAATGTAGTATTTTTTTTGTGATGGCAAAGCTGTATTTTTAGCATCATTACTCAATACAGTCCTCAATGTCACATGATCCTTCAGAAATCATTCTAATATGCTGATTTGGTGCTAAAGAAACATTTCTTCTTCTTATTATTATTATTAATGTCGAAAACAGTTTTGCTGCTTAATATTTATGTGGAAAACGTGATTTTTTTCATGACATTGATGAATAGAAAGTTCAACAGAACAGCATTTATTTGAAACATAAATATTTTGTAACATTATAAATGTATTTTGACCAATTTAACATGTCCTTGCACATTAATTCATATTGGTGCCTCAATGATGCCCATGTGACAAAATGTAAAGGATAAACAAACAGGAAGTAGCTTACCTGCGCTTACAGTAACAGCACTAACAAACTGCTCTCTCCAGCTACTGCTGCCGACTACCAGAGCCAGGTTAGTCTTCTTAATCAGTTTATCCACCGTATTCTACACACACACACACACACACACACACACAAAAAAAAATATTTATATTGTTATATTTTGAACTGTTACATAAAAGCAATATCACGCTCGGCTGTGGTGGTACTGCTTAAATATTACATACACATTAATCACCATGAATTGCTAAATAACTATTACTTGTAACTCATTTTGCATTGTTGCTTAACTTAAGAGTGATTAAGGCAGTTCTACCTTAAACTCATAGGACTCTTCAATCACCACCTCCAATCTGGTATGTTCTCCCAGACTAGGACATCCCATTTTAGCTACTTCCTCTTCCTCTGCCCCAATCTCTGGTTTATTTTCATTAGAGTCCCCTACAGTGCACACATAAACAAAGTAGACAAAGAAAAACAGTATATTTGAAACATATTCCTTATATTTGTCCAGCTAGTTGAATGTAGACATTAAATCTCAAGAAATTATTCAGAGCGAACAAAAATGAGCAGTATAACAGTGACTGATGGCTGGATGGAAAGATAAACTTCTCAATTTCTGAAACTGACAAGCAGGAAATTTCATAAATCTTAAGAGTCATTGTGCTAATTGAATTGTAAAATAAGGAAGGGTCATTGCCAGAGAAGGCTGTATAAATAATGTAGATAATAGTGATCGCCTCCAGTCACACTGCTAACACGAGGTGATATAGAGACAGCCAATTTTTTCCTGAGGTAACAAACATCACAGCCTGCAGGTATTAGTGTCTAATACTTTACTGTAAACATATTTCCTACAGTACACATTATTTACTAAGCCAGGGATATGAAATGATAAAGACAGAGAGAGAGAAAGAAATCATTTCATTCACTCCATTAAAAAGCTTAAAAGAGCATTATGTAATCGCTGAACGCTCAATTCGTCCGCTTCTGTTTTTTAATTTAGTCTTTTTCCTTTCTTTTATCTGTAACCTTTCATCTTTCAACACTTTGTTCATGTTCTCCTCATTAAATGACCCCCACAATCATTTTTTTTTTGTAGCTTTGACAGCACTGCTAATTTGCAAGCTTTATTTTTTTTTATTGTCTGAGAATGTGCAGCAGAAAGTGGCACAAAAGCACGGCTGCTGGTGTAAATAAAGCAGGAGACATTCAGCTGTTTCCGTCTGCTGTGCTCCAATGGCTAATTAGCAAGCAGTCTCTTATTACTATTATACATCCGATTAGCAAAAGTGTGAAATTGTGAGAATAATGGATGGTAAATTGAAGATCCACACACACAAATGTTGTCCACAAACTTAAAAAAAAAAACTTAACCTTTACTAAAGACTAATTTGACCAATTTTGGTATTCTTTATTATGGATGAAATTATTTTTTGAACATTTTTATACTTTTGCTACTTTTGCAGAGGGCAAGAATTAGATATTTTTGTACTTCTATATTTATTTGAACATCTTTCAGAGAATTATTATTATTATTCCAAGCCAACACTCAAACTTTCCTTTTCTAAGTAAAAAAATACACTAGTGAATTGCATGAACTTCGTCGAATTTTATTCCATTTTAATCCTTTTAAAATTCAAATTCGAACTGCAATTCTATGTCAGGTTTGCTACCTCACTTAAAGGTGCAGTAAGCGAATTCTGAGAAACGCTGTTGAAAGTGGATCAGACCGAGCACCAAAACACACTTGTAGCCAATCAGAAGTAAGGGGCGTATACACTCATGAGGGGGGAGGTGGCTGTGTTGCATAGCATGTTTAGTGAATTTGGGGGCGGAGCTATCAAGATAAGGGCGTGATCCTGTTGGGTAGGGGCGTGTTTGTTTTGGTGATTTCAAATAACAACAGCATAAAACTCAATTCAAGTACAGAAATTGAATTGAAATTTCAAAGACCTTTCAATTCAGCTCTGAATATTGCATAACTCTAACATTCAGACATGTAAGAGTATACGTGTACACACATATTTACACAAATTACCATGTTTTTGTCCAATCTCGAGTAGCACTGGCTCTCCTAACTCAATGCAGAAGGTCTTGTTCTTTTCATACTCTTCATCATCTATAATCTTCACTTCAATTGTTTTCCTGTAGAGAGAGAAAAACAGACACTAAGCTCAAAAACATTGTCATTCCTTTAAACACATTTACATAATTTCTATTTTAATTACTCTAAATCACATACACATGCTGTGAAACTATGACTCCAAACAATAAGAATTTCAGTTTAATGAACTCATGTGCATTCATCTGTAATTCACGCCGGGATTTGCATAACTCTGACATATAGTAAACAAGTACACACCCAAAATACATCATGCCATGCATTAATAATGACGTTTTGTAGTGCCAACGTAAATGCCAATGGGGTGGAAACTAAGTACAGGATTGAAAATAATTGCTTTATAGTTAATAAACAAATTGAGAACATCATACTCCCAGAGAGAGATATTGCAGCAGCGCTCTCCTCAAACAACAACCTTGAGCTATAATAAGAACTGCACAATAGCTTAACAAGTACTGAAACTGGTTCACCAATATCCTCAAAATCCATGATATTCATATTTGTGTGCCATGGTATTTTTTTGAAGTATTTTGAAGTAGCACATAACTGGTCAAAAGTTTGGTTTTGGTAAGATTTTTTTGATCTTTATAAAAGAAGTATTTAAAATAACTTTTTTATTTTTAATATATTTAAAATGCAATTGATTCCTGTGATGCAAAGCTGAATTTAGACATTACTCCAGTCTTCAATGTCACATGATCCTTCAGAAATCATTAAAATATGCTGATTTGGTGCTCATTTCTTATTATTATTAACGTTGTGCTGCCTAATATTTCTGTGGAAAACACACACACACAAAAAAAAAAAAAGAAATTCAGGATTCTTTGATGAATAGAAAGTTCAAAGGAACAATTTATTTGAATTAGCAAGCTTTTGTAACTTTATAAATGTCACTTTTGATCAATTTAATGCATAGTTTCTGGAAATAATAATAATAATAATAATAATAATAATAATAATAATAATAATATGATAACTATTTAATAAACTGTGCATATACAAACAACAAATCTGTAGTGAATTTATTTATGAAACATCCGTGAACCATTTACCTGGTGCACAATACATTTTGCAACTTGATTTTTGAGCTGTAAACAAGGTTTTGTCAAATAAAAAATAAAAAAAGCAAAAGAAAATGCTACATTACATATTAGAGAATATGCAGAAGTCTACCTAAGTCTGCTTATTACAGTACCATAGTTGTTTTGGTAAGGGATATGAATTCTGAAACAAACTGAAAAGGAAGGAGAGAGAGGAAGAGGGATATATTATTTATTAAGATATTATATATTTATTCTTTTTAGAGTCTCAATAGTACACACAAACCATTTATTTGTGTGTATATGGATAAGCGAGAGGTCACAAACCCCTGTGTCGACCTCAAGAAGAACAGACTATTATTGTGGCTGTAATACCTCAGTTTCCCACTTTCACTACCCACTGACTTCATCATACAAGCATTCATCTTTGTTCAGTCAAAACTGACAGATACATTAAATTAAAGCAGGCTTAATCAATAGCCTTTATCTTCTTCTGTGTGAGGAACAGAGAGAGAGAAAGACAGAGACAAAGGGAGCGAATACATTTTTTAAAGAGGATGAAAAAGTCTTCTGTTGACGTTGGGATTTTCTGCTCAACAAAGAGACGTACATTTCTAAAGTGTATAAGCACACTGCACACACTCAGAAGAAAATGTTCTGAATCCAAAAGTATTACAGATTATAAGTGCCTCTTCTGTTTAATTTTCCTTCCCAGTGCAGCAATTTCAACACTTTTCCTCTCCTCGTGTTTCTCTCAATCCGATCAACCTTTAGCTTAGATTATTCATGAGCTGAGATTCAAGCTTCTCCTCAGAGGACTGAGAAAATTAATTTGAATTCTTCTTGTCTCTCATCACCTTTCTCTGGCCTCCTGCTTTCAACTTCCTGCTCTCCTCTTAACTTTTGTACCAACATACACTTGCGTTCCCGCATTTACCATCTACCTCTCCTCCTACTAGTACATTTCCCCATGCCCTCCATCCCATTCCCTCCTCTTTCCCTCACTTCGTTGTGCTCTAATTAGATTTTTTTGTGTTATTGAGCTGAATCCAGCATGCAGCTCAATTAAGATCTTGTCAGCTATGTGTTTTATTGCATTTACCTGCTGCTTCTCCCTCACACACACATTACTCTTTAATATTGTAAAAGAGTAAGCAAGAAGGGAGCTGAAGATGGAGAAGAGGTAAAGAAACAACGGAAGGACAGAAAGTAAGAGAGAGTAGGGGATTCTCTAAGATTGATTTGCGCCGTTGATAATGCTGTTTATTTACCCATGCCGTCTGTGTTGTTTTAACACCCAGTTCTCTAAATGACTTATGCAAATCGGGTAACAGTGCATGACCAAAACATCTGTGCTAAAAACCACCTTTCAGGTGCTTTCTGAGTGCTAAGTTGTGTAGGATGCAGCAGATTACCTTGATCTGGTGTACTTTACAGGTACTGAACAGCATCACTCCACCACAAGCACCTGAAATGGCTCTTTTCATGTAGAAAGCGTTTACATTTGGCAGAAGCTTTTATCCAAATCAACTTACATTGCTTTTGAGGTATACATTTTACCCAGTTCATCCATTTTCTGGGAGTCGAACCCATGTCCTTGGCATTGCTAGTGCCATGCGCCACTGTTTAAGCTACAGGAACGTATGGATATTGTATATTTTGATGAATTACTGCTTCTATGATGATTAATGCACATTTACCACCTGCTTTCAGCACACGTTCATAACACAATGTCAGTTGTGACAGGCAATCCATATGTCCATATAAGCCTAATTTGCAGAGAAATGATGTGTTTGTGCTGAAAAGAATGACAATTACTTAATTTAAATATTCAAGGTGCGACACTGACTATACTAGCACATTTAACGCCTGCTTAAGCTGGATTTTGGGTGCTTCATTACTATCAAGTCCACAATATGCAAATTTAGGCAATTTGATGAGAACAAAACTTGAAGTGAATTGAGCTGGATAATGAAACTATTGTTTTCTGATAAGCTGACTTTGAAGTTGTTTCATAATTGATGAACTTTGCAACATTGATGCATTTATTGAACTTAAAGGGTTAGTTAACTCAAAAATGAAAATAATGTCATTTATTACTTACCCTCATGTCGTTCCACACCCGTAAGACCTTCGTCCATCTTCGGAACACAAGTTAAGATATTTTTCATAAAATCCGATGGCTCAGTGAGGCCTGCATTGCCAGCAAGACAATTAACACTTTCAATGCCCAGAAAGCTACTAAAAACTTATTTAAAACAGTTCAAGTGACTACAGTGGTTCAATCTTAAATGTTATGAAGTGATTAGAATACTTTTTCTGTGCCAAAAATAATTTAAAAAAATAACGACTTTATGACAACTAGTGATGGGCGATTTTAAAACACTGTTTCCTGAAGCTTTTGAATCAGGGATTCGGAGCGCCAAAGTCACATGATTTCAGTAAACGAGGCTTCGTTACGCAACAAGTGTTTCGAAATTTCAATGGTTCACCACTGGGGGGTGTGACTTTGGCAGTTTGATACGCACTCCGAACCACTGATTCAAAACAAAAGGTTTGTGAAGCTTCGAAGCTTCATGAAGCAGTGTTTTGATATCGCCCATCACTAGATATTGTCATAAAGTCATTATTTTGTTTTTTTTGGCGCACAAAAAGTATTCTCGTCGCTTCATAACATTAAGGTTTTAGTAGCTTTCTGGGCATTGAAAGTGTTAATTGTCTTGCTGGCAATTCTGGCCTCACTGAGCCATCGGATTTTATGAAAAATGTCTTGCGGGTGTGGAACGACATGAGGGTGAGTAATTAATGACAGAATTTTAATTTTTGGGTGAACTAACCCTTTAACTGAATCAACACTGAAATGACTTGAGCTGAATAATGAGACTATCTTCTGTAGAGCTGCTTTGAATTTGTTTCATAACTGATGAATTTTGCAACATTCTCACTGTTATTTTCTTCATTTGCTGGTGCTAAGGCTGTTTTGAAACAATCTGTATTGTAAAAAGCACTAAAAATAAATGTGATTTTACTTATGATTGTTATTAATCACACATCATATAACACAAGATACAGTATTTATGCTGCATGTCATACAGACAAGCTAGTATTAATATTTGAAACAGAACATGTCTCTCCCTCTCTGTCTTTCATTGATTTTCTCTTATTGGTTCTTTAATAGACATATCGTAGAAACTCTGTTACAACTTTATTGCAATTATTGATCAAAAGCCAGGAACACACCAAGCCGACGGTCGGCCGTCTGGCAGTTTTTGTTCGTCGGCCAATTAAGTTTTTTCCGCACCGTCGGCTGAAGTTGGTCCTCGTCAGCTTTTTTTCGGCTGATTAGACATGTTGAATCAGCGTCGGAGCTCGTCGGTCAGTCGGGCCGTCTGATCATTCTGATTGGCTGTTCGGCTACTGCCACCTGCTGGTACGGAAAGGCACTACTTCTTACACAGGTGCAGAACCAATGTGCTACTTGGCCGTCGGGTCTCAAGCGTCGGTTTGGTGTGTCAGGCCAACTTTGGACCCAGACGCTGCAGACATGAGCCAACCCCGCAGTCTGCTTTCGTCGCCACTAGTTCGTCGGCGTCGGCTTGGTGTGTTCTAGGCTAAAGAGCCTTACAACAGACTATAAATTGTCAAAAACTGTACAGCGCAACACAATTTTTGGCACTGAAATAACATATGCAAAAGTTAAATCACCCCAGAGAGTTTCATTTTGCCAAGGGTGTTGGCTATAAAAATGTATGTTGAGTGTTTTCTCCACTTCAACTCCATTTTGAAGCATTAATGAGCTCCTTCTCTAAGTGCAGGTCCTAAAACTCTCCACTTTCATTTTCTTGAGTGTTTTCATTTCTAAAGAAAGCCTCGAAGCATTAAATTAAACACAGAGAGGAGATTTATCTTAAATAATCACAGCCAGAATCACACAGTACCAATATTGGCAATACTGCACTGAAGGTACCTTCAGATAAAGACACCTGGTCATTATTCACACACACACACACACACACACACACACACACACACACACACACACACACACACACGTTAGGTTTCGGTATCTTTCTGTATCTTTGTTTCCACAGACATGATGATTTTCATACTGTACAAACTGTATATTCTATTCCATCACAGAGAACTTTCAGCATTTTTATATCGTCAAAAAACATCACTTAGTATGAGCTGTTTTCCTCATGGGGACCAAAAATGTCCCCACAAGGACAAGAATTTCAGAAATTGCCATCTTTGTGGGGAGATTTTGTCCCCATAACGTAAGTTTACCTGAACCACACACACACACACACACACACTAATCAGTTCCTATTCTTCCTAATGAAAATTCCACACTTAACTTCCAGTAGCTCTTGCTTATCATGATGATTAGCAGGTTGTGGTTGCTGATAATTAATAAGAGACAAGGACCGACATGTTCAGTACATTGAACTGTGTACATAGTTTAATTAATGCAACTCACACACGAACAGAAGCTGATTAATAAAGATAAATGCTACACACCAACCTATAATTACATGATCAGAGGAAAGGATTGATTGAATTTATCATTAGTATTAGCATTTCATTATTTAGGAACTCATTTGTACAGTTCCTTCATACAAAAGCCCAAACACATTTGCATGAAGAATAATGGAAAGACATTTAATCACTTACATAATTTAGTGATTAAATCACGCCACTGGTTGAACCAAAAGACACTATATATCGAACCGCTCAAATACAGCAATGTTTTGCAATTAACATTGAGCCACCATGTTTCCACTCTTCAGGAAATCAACTTATGAATAGCTTATTTATAGTTGTCTCTGCACATTTGCCTGGGATAGGAGAAAGTATTTTAACATCGAAAAAATTACACACTTCACCTTTAAGGGTGACAAAGCTGAGGGCAGATGTGATAGTCTGGGTCCAGAGAACCCTCCACAGGATAGTCATGGACATTTACAGTCATTATGTTACAGTCAACAAATTCCACAAATAGAGACCATAAAGAAAGGAGGACAAAGATAGTTCTTCCCAACAGATAAAAAGGATTAAATAAAAAGGATTTCAATGGCAGTCACTATGAGAAATATTGGCTTGACAGAATCAGTCAAAGAGTCAGAAGCAAAAGAAGGGAAATGTGGTGCAGCTTTTGTATGAACTGAAAAGAGTCAAACTGAAAAGGTTTGCTCACCACTGCAGAGTAGAGAAGAATACAGTGAAAATGTCTGAAGAAGAATGGCATTTACAAAAACTGATTTTTGTGGCCACGGTACCATTGTAATACCTTAGTAATGTTTGTAGTACATTGGAAAATCATGTAAATACTATTGTTTATGAATACATTAATCATTCTAATCATGGTATATGGGTCACACGTCCTGGTTTTGCTAAGTTAGATGCGTTCCTGGGTCAACATATTTCATTGATCAAAGAACAACATTTTGGATGTCACTCTAATTTGACATAACCATTTCAGTTCTTGAAGTCTCTGATGAGTTGAATCAGGTGTGTTTGATTAGGGAGACTATACAAAATATGCAGAGAACCACTGGCCTACATTAAATCTTTTCATCATATAAAGCGATCGTGTCTCTTCAGAAGACTTTGATTAAACGATTTGATTCATATGGGGTACTTTTACGTTGTTTTTTTTTTTTTTTTTTTTTTTTTTTTAGGGTGCGATGGGCGTTTTGGAGGGCCACAAATCTCTCAGGTTTCACTAAAAAACATTGTCAAGAAATGACAAGGGACATGTTTGTCACCATATTGTGAGAACGACCCATATATTAGCAACCATCTGATCCCATCACTGTATGGTACTTCTATGGCACTACGTAAAGAGCTCATGGCATTAGATACAATCAAATGCATGTAATTTCTTCCATGTAATCCATAATGCCTCAAATCAAAAACACTTCTGCAATGAATATTACATGGTAATGCAATCTACATTTCCACCATAGGGGGTGAGTGTGCATTGAGATGATTGTTTATTTAGAGACGAGTGATTTGATCACATCCTCTCATAATTACTTCCACTTAGGGCTGTCAATCGCATAAAAAAAAAAAGTTTTATGTGAAATATTGTTTACTAGAATGTCATTCGGCTCAGATGCAATTTTTACGAATTTTAAGTTTTATAAATAATGACACTTTAAATTGACATTCTTGTTTTAATTATATTCATTCTATTATTTGCGTTTGTTTTGCTTCAGTTGGACTTTGAGTTTTGCACTGTTCTCAGTTCAGTTTCCTGTGTTTTCTTTGTTCATGCTCTTCTGTTGCCATGGTTTTTGATTTGCCCTCATGTGCCTCACCTGTGTCTTGTTAATTACCTTGTTTAGTCCCGTGTGTTTCTCTCTGTGTATATATAGGGCTCATTTTCAGTTGTTCTTTGTCAATCTCAAAAAAAGTGGTTGTTCCGTTTCCTGTGTTTTTGTTTCCTGAGTTCTTGAGAAGAGTTATTTTGACTATGCTTCCATTAAAATAACTGCTTGCAAACAGATCCAGCACTTTTATTCCTGTTTTTATTGCAACCCTTTGCTGACAAATATGAGTTTGTTTGCATATGTACTTAAAGCGTAACTTTGCCGATTTCCAACCTGCTTTACATTGGTACAATGTCGGTACTATATGTTGATGAATGATATTTACTTGTTCTCCATGTTACCTAATCCAAGAAATTCACATTTAATAGTCAGCAAAAGTTCAACTTTTGACAGCTCCAGGGCTTTCGTGAAAACAAAGAAAGAAAACAAAACAGTTATTGTAAGCGTAGGTTTATCACTGAAAATGTTACTGTACTATGTCTACTCTTTGAACAGCATTATGGTAAAATGGAACACTATGGTTAAAGCTTTCTAAAACACTGTACTGAGGTCATCCAGTTTGAAATGTTGACTACAAACACTGAGGTTTTTCAGATTGACAGTCGCTGTGTTCTCTCCATATTTACGATCCTTCACTGGAAACCGAAAATAACTTGCTCCCGCTAAACGTTTACTTTTTGAGTTCTTGCAATCGGAAACAATACAAGTCGACGCCGTTATAACTAAAAGTTTGTTAAGAAGTATTTCCTACTAAAGCAGGGGTGTCCAATCCTGCACCTGGAGGGCAACCGTCCTGCAGAGTTTAGCTCCAACCCCAATTAAACACACCTGAACCAGCTAATCAAGGTCTACTATAGGCATACTAGAAACTTCTAGTCAGGTGTGTTGAGGCAAGTTGGAGATAAACTTTGCAAGACAGTGGCCCTCCAGGACCGAGTTTGGACACCCCTGTACTAAAGCAAGGCGGTATTTGACTCTGGTAAGCATATTCAGAGCAGACTGGTGGGAGTGGCTTTGGTCGGCAACATGCCCAGTGCATTATGCGTGTTGAAGTTTTCTTATACCTATTTGGCAAAAGGGAAGTTTTTCTCTGTTTTCTTTAGTCAGGTAGCTCTGCGTTTAGCCCCCTGACGTTCTACTGTATAGGTTTAGGTCACTGTCCTGGAAACACCCCCACCGTTTTAAGCATCTGTTTGTTCAGCAACATTTAACGTGTGCTTGAGAGAGAGACATGAGGTTGTGCAGCTTTATATATCATAGATGTGAAGCATCTAGGCAGAGCAATGGGACTGAGATATTCATCATTTATGAGTCGGTCTTGTTCTCCAAATTTCACCACCTGCTCCCCGCTCTAAACACACACATACACATAGCAGACACTGAAACCAGGGCAGAGCTGCTCAGGGCAGTCCACACACGTGCTCTCCTCCCTCATGATGAATAGTGACACATCTTGGGTGGAGTTATTGATCAAAAAGGGTCAGGAGTGTAGATTTAGGCAGTAGCATTCAGTCATAATTTAAATTGCATTAAAGTCTGTTTTCTGCTGTCACCCACGTGCTTTTCTATCTGGCGCTCCCTAGATAACAGCTTTCTAATTAAAGAACAATGACGAGCAGCTTATGGGTGGCACGGACAGTGCCTCTGAACACTGTGCTAATGTTGAGGAACTAGCGTTAAAGCTTATTAGACAGAGGTGTGATTCTCAACTTGTCAGAATGTCTGCTACAAGCCACACAAAATGAAATAATGAAATAAAATGATGTATATGTACTAGTGATGTAAAATCTGATTCATTTCCGCAAACCAGTTCTTTCTGACAATTCGTTTCAATGGACCGCTTAAAAAAAAAACAATTCATTGGTTCCTTACGTCATCACGCAATGATGTCACATTGCTTTTCTAACAACTCATTGCCATGTTATATCAATGAAACATTCAAATAAAGGCATGTTTGACAATGGATATTGCTGATTATTGCCTTTCATTTACTTAAGTTAATGGTAAGTTTGTGGTCACAGTTTTATTCACTGATCCTTCATGTTAGATACAACTGACCAATAATGAGTAGCCTACATCTTGGATACATTTCCTAAACGTTTCACACCTACAACATACATTACAGACATTAAGGCACAAATGCGGATATACATCTCTCTCCTTGATTTAGCTTAACAACTTAAAATATAATCTGCATTCACAATAAACCATAGTAATTCATTAACATCTCTAGACAGAAAGGTTTTTGCAGGTTTTAAAAAAATGTTATTTAATAATAGTTGTCATAATAATAATATTTCCAGTACGTGCCCCAAGCTTACATAGTATAGTCAACTCACTTATCAGACAACTTTGTCATCCTCGGCAAACTTGCCCTTGACGTCTTGTGTCATCAACCCAGAACTAAAGTTCGATTCAGTTTGATTAGTGAACCGGCTCAACCGATTACTTCCTGAGAACAATTCGTTCAAGAATCAGACATCACTAGTATGTACAGTAGCAGACATAGAGAAGTACATATTTATACATATATTCTTTTATAAAAAGCATTTTATTTTATTTATTTATTTATTTGGGTGTACACTCTAAAAATATATAAAAGAGAAAGATCATTGAGGATGATCCATTTAATTGATTAATTTAAGCAGGTTGTTAATTTTGAGGAAGGTGTACACGTTTCTGAATATCCCAACTTTCAAAGAGTTTTTCAGAAAGTTTTTACTTGTTTAGGGATGTGTTGACAATGAAGAAAAGGTAAGGGAGACCAGGAGAAATTACCCACAGCCAGGAGGGACAGCATTGTACAAACTGCTGTACAGACACAGGTCTGTACTTCCTACATTTGCCCTCACACACTGTTTTTCTTCATCTGTCTTCTGGAGACACCTTTAGACTCCTTTGTCTTTGTCTGAATGATTCTACACTCAACATAGAGGAGGACGAAGACAGCAACAGCATAGGTAAGTATACTGATGACGATTAACAGATGATTTATTAGAGGGCGTGGAGGAAATTAGATTATTAGACAAATTACAACAATGATACACCCACACAGTCTCATCCATTTTCAAACAAAGAGTTATAAAAAGTCCTTAGCTGACGAAGTGATAACACTTAGAGAGAACTATAATAGTCACTAAATACTGTTATTTACTAATGATTCTAAGCAACATACAGTACACTTATTACAGGGACAGTTCCTCTGGAGCAGCCTGGTGCTTATATAATGAGAATTGTTCACTGCAGATTTCAATCTACAGCCTTTCACCTACATTAACCCTGCAGTGAGAAGAAGCCACATACAGTAATGCACACCCTACACTTTAGACTTTATGAAACTGTAGCTATGGGCTGTTCCACTAATGTTTTGGACTAATATGGAGCAAAACATGTGAATTGCTGGTAAAAGATGTCCAAATATATTTCATTCTTCAAACAGATTTAGTTGAGAAACACTGAGATGTTGTGGTTGAAAAACACTGAGATCAATGAGGCGATAGCCATGCTAGAATGCATTAATGTCTTTTCTATGTGGTGATGTTCTGAAACATGGCTCTGTCTGCAGGGGCATCATCAGCCCTTGCTGACTGTCAGTCGGCATGACCACCAAAAGCCAAACAAATACATAAATCAGGTGAGAAAAACTAGCACTGGTAAAACTTCCCATGGTAACAGATATCTAGGGCTTTATTTGTGTTTTCCAGAGAGTTATGAGAGAGAATAAATTAGCCATTTAAGAATTCTTAAAACACTGAACTTTTAATAAAATGCGGTCTAACAGTAGTATTCAGAAATTGAATAAAGTAATCAAATGTAAAATAATTCAATATATTGATATACATCTGATTTTCTCTCAACACTCACTTAAGACATGAGCGACTGTGTTTACCTGAAAACTCACACATTTTTTACATAATTGTGTGTGTATTTGCTCATTCAAGCACAATAATCTGCAAAAAAAGATCTCATTTCAGCACTCATACGCTGAAGGACGGCTTTTTGTGTCCGTGCTTTGGGTGCGTGGGTCACACTACACTTTTCGTTCCATTCACTTCCATTCATACGCATGTGAATGCTGGAGACTGGAAATGCAAGCTCACGAGAAGAAGATTCACATTTCACTGTCTTCCAAAGGTCAAGTTTGTGAACTATGACCCGCGTATTACATTTTGAAATTACACATACAAAAAAAATTATATTATTGTCTTATTATATGGACTAATATTCTCATATTTGGCTGCTATACAATAAAGTACATGCGATTTTAATGAAAAGCTTGCATGGTTATATATAAACTGAAACAAGGGAACTTGGATGTCGTGGAACAAATGGGAAATAATAGAATGGGGTCAGGAGGAGAAGACAACTTCAGTGAGAAAACTTAAGGAGCTGAGGAGCTTAAGAAGGCTGATCCACCAATTTGCCAGGTGCATTGCGAATGGACGAGAACTGTGGGTACCAACAATTGCAAAAATGGTTGAGTCATTTCTCTTTGTCAGCAGAAAGACGTTCAGTAACAACGAAGCCTGCTGTGAACACTGGGATGAGTGGGATGACATATATGCTGTTCTTTGAAGCTGGAAAGCAGGTCAGAGGAAAGAAAGAAGGCAGTACAGAAACATTAAAGGCTCATAAGTCATCTGACCCCATGTGCATTGATGAACGGTAGGCTGAATGGCAAGATGGACACCAAAATTTTCCTTTGCCATTTCTAATGGCTGCCAGCATGCCAATGCCACCTTTGAACGCTGGGACAAGTGGGATGACATATATGTTGTTTGCTCCTTCAATGAGAACAGAAAGAAGACGGTGAAGAAACCCCACATCTTTGAGCGCTGGGATGAGTAGAGTGATATAACCAGCTGAGATGCATAGAAGCAGAGAAGATACAGAGAAGATAAGACACAGCAGTGAAGATACAGAATGGCTATGTAAAATAAAAAAGTAAATAAATGTAACTATTTGTAAACAATCATTTCATTCTTAATCATATGCATATATCAAAAACAGCTCTTAATATTTCTTGTCACATTCAGTTATGAATGACATGAATCATAAAAATTATACCCTATATTTTCATTTTCAATTCAAAACAGCAAAATCTGACAAAATGTTTAGTGGTTTCAATTACTGGATATTACTGTCTTTCAAATAATACTTGAAACACTTTTGCAGTTTTTTTCACAGTGAATTTCTAGCAACCACAAATGGCAGATTTTGTTACTGTGAATTTAACAGCATATTTTATTTTTCCACAACATTTTCTCAAGTATTCTGACATTGGTCGAACAGCTGAACTAAAGCTACATTTGGTATACTTTCATCATACATTTAGATCCTTTTGCCAGCTTTCTGTGTAAAATAAAGCATAAATCAAGTACTGCTGGCATTCCATGTGACATAAAAAGAGAATTAAAACAATAGGAATCATCTCCTTCCTTTAATTATTTACATAATGTTATATTCATATGACTTCAATAATGTTGTTTTCCAGTAAATTTCATTATGCACGTCTTGAGAACAAGATCTTCAGTAAAACAAAGATAAAAACACTCCTAAAAACTACAGAGATTCCAATCTCAATTATTACCTGAAATCATAGATGTGATTTGCTAAAATAAATGTAACTCAAAAGTAATTTTCGAAAACTAATCCCATCTGAAGTGACTTGAATCAACTTTCCAAGTAACAAACAAAACTCTCTCATTCTCTCCTTCTCTCGTTGTTTTCACTGATCTTCCTATCAAATCAAACCTGAGAAAGCGTCAACAGGTTTGATAACCACATAATCACATCTGCAACTGTTTCTTTCTCATACATAAACATAGTGACAGACAGTGTGACTCTTTCGATATCTCCATCTATGTGGTAATTGAAAAATCTTGCTTATTCCAAACCCACAGCAAGAGAAACAAAGAGAAAGAGATAAATTGGCCTCGATAGCAGCGAAGTATTGCCCCCTTCTTCTTTTTCATTAAACTTTCCATCTTTTATGCGAAAAAATTAGTTTTCCACCCGCTCATTTGGCATCTATCATCTCCCAGTTATTTTTTCTCATCTCATGTATGTTTTAACATCCTCACATCAGTCTTTCTTCTCTTCTTTCCTGCCATCATTATCTATTTAGCTTACATTGAACATTAAAGCTCATTACCCACCATGTGCCACAGAGGACCATTGGCACTTTTCAGAAGTTGAAGGTGACTGTGTGATTGGATGAGGTATATGGGATGACATGCCAGCTGCTGCCAGTATATCAACATCTCCTAGAATCATGCCAGCTCACAAAGCCAACGTTTGGCACTAGCAGCTGTTTTCCTGCATTGATCTATGTGTCTTTCCCTTACATACACAGACACACGCTGGTGCACCTATCATTATGGACATGGAACATTTCCCCTGTAATATTCACTCTGAAATATATTATCTACCAACTTTTTTTTCAGTCTGTTGTCTTTCATAGACTTTACCTCTGCATTATAATCTTCCTCCAAATCACCTCAAAACATTCTTTCAGCATCTTTCCTTAAACAGTTAGATTGGTAGTTAGCATTCTGATAAATAACTTGTCAATTCAGCCGACAGTGTTTTCTTTTCTTTGGCTTTGTTTTATCTCACTCTGTGTTCTCTCTCATTGTTGCACCTCTTCCCATGTCTCCTTCGGTCTGACATCTCCCTTAAACATAGAACAGCACACACAAGCACACACTGTCACTTCAAGTTAATCGCCAGGGTACGCCTCAACGACTTGTCTCTGCAGTGCTAATTAAGCCACTTCCAATTTAGGAGTGTAGGATTTAGATGACAAACAGTAAAGGGGGAAAAACTAACCAGGGTAGGGCATCATCTAAACTCAAACAGAGCAAAGTTAAACAGAGAGTAGGTTCCAAGTTTTGTTTTATAATTACAAACCTACTATCAAAATTAAAACAAACTCAGTAATGAGACTAATCCTAATCATACTCAAAATATATGCAAAGATGAATCCAGATAACAAAGGTCCAGATTAGAGATAATAAATGCTCAGGATGAGACTCTCAGGGGGGAGATAAGACTTCAAAAAGCCAGGATACAAAAGAGGTCATTATATACCCCGAACTAAATGAGGTGTTAGATGAGAGCAGGGGTGTTTAAGGAACATTAATGCTCTGCATTCTGGGGAGCCACAATAATGTCGCCTTATTGGCTGCAACTTAAGTGGGTGTGATATAAGCACAGTGCTAAAAGCTTTGTTTTAAGCATGCAATGAAATATCCCCTGGATAACTGAACGTTTGTTGCGTTGTTTTATCTCAAAGTACAAGAATGTCGATCGATTTTCAGTGTGTGAATGAGCAGACAGGGAATGAGCGGAAAAAGAAAGCCGACAGAAATAAAGGTAAGAGAGAAAAGTAGAGTTGCTATATAGATCACTGACAGAGCTTTAGGTTGACTACCAAAGGTCTGATCCCACTTATAATTACAGTCAGGGAAGAGGGAAGAGATTGAGTTAGTGTTTAATAACACAGCAGTGTAATATATTTTAATTAGGTTTAACCTGTCAGAGTCGTAGCCTCATAGGTAGTGACAAAAACCACCACAGTGTAAGCAGATGAGTAACTCCAATAAAGCACTTTACTGAGCCATTTGTTAATTTGAATAGATAGTTCACCTAAAAGTGAAAATTTACAGTACCATTCAAAAATTTGGGCTCAGTAAGGTTTTTTTGTCTTTGAAAGAAGTCTCTTATGTTCGCCAAGGCAGCATTTATTTGATCAAAAATACAATAAAAACATTAATATTGTGAAATGTTATTACAAGGCAGCCATTCCAGTCTTCAGTGTCACATGATCCTTCAGAAATCATTCTGATGGACCCTTTTCCCATTTCTGGGGTTTTCAGAAGCGGAAGTCAACAAGGTTGAATATATGTCACATGTTTGCTGTTGCTGTGGTTGCAGACAAGCACGATGAAGGCGGCGAATTCCAAAAATCACAGACAGGGCTTAAATTAAGCCAGGATTAGGCCTTATTTCAAGTAGGGCATTTAAGTAGCTTTTATAAGTGTGCCTAAAATGAAAATTATGTCATTAATTACTCACCCTCATGTCGTTCCACACCCGTAAGACCTTCGTTCATCTTCGGAGCACAAATTAAGATATTTTTTGATAAAATCTGATGGCTCAGTGAGGCCTGCATTGAAAGCAAGTTAATTTACACTTACGAACACCCAGAAAGGTATTCAAGACATATTTAAAACAGTTCATGTGACTACAGTGGTTCAACCTTAATGTTATGAAGTGACGAGAATACTGTTTTGTGCGCCAAAAAAAACTAAATAACGACTTTATTTAACAAAATCTAGTGATGAGCGATTTCAAAACACTGCTTCATTAAGCTTCACAAATCTTTTGTTTCAAATCAGTGGTTCGGAGCGTGTATTAAACCGCCAAAGTCAAATGAACCACTGAAATTTCAAAACACTCATGACGTAACGAAGCCTCATTTACTGAAATCACGTGACTTTGGCGCTCCGAACCACTAATTCGAAACAAAGGATTCGTAAAGCTTTGAAGCTTCGTGAAACAGTGTTTTGAAATCGCCCATCACTAGATATTGTTGAATAAAGTCATTATTTTATTTTTTTGGCGCACAAAAAGTATTCTTGTCACTTAAGGTTGAACCACTGTAGTCACATGAACTGTTTTAAGTACCTTTCTGGGCATTTGAACATGTAAATTAACTTGCTTTTAATGCAGGCCTCACTGAGCCATCGGATTTCATCAAAAATATCTTAATGTGTGTTCTGAAGATGAACGAAGGACTTACGGGTGTGGAACGACATGAGGGTGAGTAATTAATGACAATTTTCATTTTTGGGTGAACTAACCCTTTAAGATATGCCAGTGCAAGTTACGTTTAGTTAAAACAGTTCAAACATGCATTTTAGTCTGGGACTAGGCTTAAGCCTTGTCTGTGAAACCGGGGGTTTATTTAACAAAACTAACACTCAGAAGATCACTTAATGAGAACTGACAAAGAGAAACTGAAACACAGGAGTAGATATACAGGCTAGTGGAGAAGAATCTAGATGAGAAACAGGTGAACTAAATCAAACAATCAATCAGTAACCACAGCAACTAATAGTCAATGAGAACAGGAACTAAACACAAAAGGAAACACAGGAGCTAAGGCAAAATCAAACATAACAATCATGACAGTTCTACAGCGGTGAACGAAAACTACAACAAATAATTTTTGCATCCCATTTGGTTCAATAGCAAAAGAAAAATCCACAATAGTATTTCAATTACTTAACAAAAGAGAAAAAAAAAAACATCAAGACATTGATTACGTTGGTCAGAACAGAGAAAGATGTCAAATTTGTCATCACTCTCAGCTGTTGTATTAGTAAAGTCCAATTCACATCGCGCCAACAGACTGCAACAGTCACATCATTACCACTGTCGCTGCTGGTTAGTTCTCCTTTTTGCATGTTCAATCTGCGTTTGTTGGGTCGTGGAATGTCTGAGAAGTGACACACTGTAATCTGGTGACTGTCTGCGCTGGTCGGCATCTGTCGGCCTCACACAACAGCATTAAGTTTTCTGTTATGTAATGGCATAACACAAAGTATAGTGTTATAAATGTACATATTTTAAAAAAGTTTGCTATTTACAGTGTTAACTAAACTGTGGAAACACGTCATCACAGTCTGTGAAAAGGGTGCTGATCTGGTGCTCAAATATCATTTATGATCATTATTAATGTTGAAATTAAATTAATAAAACATAATAAAAGTCTTTACTGTCACTTTTGATCAATTTGTCCTTTCTGAATAAATTATTAATATCTATATAATATCTTTTAAAACCCTACTGGCTTTCATTGTGTGATCAGTTTGTGTGTCTTTGTGTTAAATTTAGACTAAACAGGGATGAAAGACCAAGAGCGAGAGGAAGACCTCTCTCAACTGGCTGCATTTCTTTTCATATTCAAAGTACACTCACCATTATTGGCCTATATATCTAAAAGTATTTCCGTCTCAACATAAATCAAATTAGTTTTTGCATTTACTTTAACAAATTGGCACAGGACTCACTGATATGGCAACAGGCCGTGGTTGTCTTGGTTCCATCACTTAAAATTACACAATGAATCAAATCACTATGCACTTTCATTTAGATGCATTTCAAAACAGCCCAATCAAAGTTTTATCATTTCTACTC
Source organism: Ctenopharyngodon idella (assembly GCF_019924925.1). Lineage (NCBI taxonomy): Eukaryota > Metazoa > Chordata > Actinopteri > Cypriniformes > Xenocyprididae > Ctenopharyngodon > Ctenopharyngodon idella. The sequence continues at coordinate 22,487,925 of NC_067226.1, forward strand.
ATAAACTTAATGCAGCAGAGAACTTCACTGGCATGCGTGCTGGTAAGAGATGCTGAGTTGGGAAGAAGGCCTTGGCCCTCCACAGAGGCTCCAGGGGCCCGAGAGAGCAATGAGGCAGCTGTGAAGGCTCTAATCATGACTTGGACAACAGGCCTGCAGTCTCCCTCTGCCTGGACATCTGCACTCTAATTAAATAGCTCCATAGTGTGTGTAAGTGTGCAGATGTGTGTATGTGGATACATGTAGGCTGAGACGGCTATAGGTTATGCAGCCAGTCGCCCAGGGCCCTGGCATGCTGGGGGGATTCCTGCAAAATGGCCCAGAACAAATGAGTAGATAACAATATCTGACACGCAGATGCTTGAAGCTAAATGTAGCAAGAGTCACACTGCGACAATATCTGATAAAGTTTCCCCTCATTGCTATGACATACACTAGCTGTACGTAACTATGCATATATATATATATATATTATATATATTATATATATATATATATATATATATATATATATATATAAAAAAATATAAAAGCCCTCTACCCAGGTCCTACTTGCCCCGCTCTGCACGGCTACTACCTGGCCATCCATCCATCCATCCATCCATCCATCCATCCATCCATCCATCCATCCATCCTTGCTCTAAAATGCTCATAGTTGACAAACTCATCAAGATAAAGTTTAGTTTGTGGCTTGTAATGATATCTTTATAACAGCATAGTAGACTACTTGCATAAAATGCAATAAACAAACAAAAAAAACAAAAGCATGTAAACCTATGTAAGTTGTTTCAGTCCAGTAGGTCTTCATCTCGAAATATTATTAACAATAAAAAAAAAAGTTATTCTTACATTTACTTTATGAAAATAAGTAAAGATTTCACAGCAAATAGATACATGGACCACAACCTGAAGGGGTATGATTTTAGAATTATATTAAAAGATATTTTACTTGCTTAAAAAAAAAAAAAAAAAAAAAAAAAAAAAAGGTATAAACTATCAATCAGACTACAAAATGCCTATAATAGATTTTTGTAATTGTTTTTCAGCAAAATTTTGATCATGTTGATAATTTAGAGGCTTTCAATCAAATATCTGATGATCAAATATGTTACAGTAGGCTTTATAGAGTTCATTTTTAGTTTTTGAATAAACTATCCCTTTAAAGATTATAGATGCACAGCCATAACAGTAAAAGGCAATGTGGCTTTATCTGCATTACACAGGTTATCTTATATAGCACCCTGAAGTGCAGAGGAATTACTCTGCAAAATTCAAGTGGCTTATGACAGATTTTTTAATAAGTCAGACCGTTTTACTGTTTCTCTGGCTATATCAATCATACACACACTCATGCTCACATATTATTATGCAGTCCTCTTGCAAGGTTCCTAAATTACAAACTAGTAACACAATTTTCTTTCAGGTCAAGGCAATTACAGCTTATGCATCTAAATCCCAACTATCTTCAGAGCACAACTGGAGGAAACACAGCAGACCCCTGTATTTTTCAGTAATGTGGTTTTACATGCAGATAGCCGGTGGTAGAATGAGGTTAGGGCAGGGTACACCCATGGTAAAATTAGTGACATGGCAGGCACACTGATGATAAGGCTCTGTTGCAGAGTAAAATTTAGAGATGCCACAATGTGAATGTCCAAACACACATACTAAGAAGCAGAACTACCATGTTGAAAATTATACAGCTATAATTTACATTATAGCATATTTTCATTACTTTGCAACATGTGTGCATGAGTCTATGCATGCTAATGTTTTGTTTATAACAATTAATGTTTATTATTATTATATTATCTTCTATGATGACCTTCCATTAAAGGGATAGTTCACCCAAAATTTTAAATTATCCCTTTCAGACGAACACATTTTATATAAAGTATCGTGGCCCTTCCAAGCTTTATAATGGTAGTGAATGGCGCTCCTGATTTTGAAACCCAAAAAAAGTGCATCCATCCATCGTAAAAGAGATCCACACGACTCCAGGGGGTTAATAAAGGCCTTCCGAAGCAAAGCGATGGGTTTTTATAAGAAAAATATCCATATTTAAATCTTTATAAACTAACTAGCTTACGACTTACGCCAAAAGAGTAACCTATGACCTGATGCATTGACGAACTCGGAAGCGCAGAGGATAGAGCAAAACAAAACACTGGTCACGAATTGGAAGTCTAAAGGGGAATTATTAAAGAGAAATATAGGAGGATTTCGATATAAGAGAAGAGGAGCTTGAGTCTGTTGCCCAGCCCTACCTCCTACGTCATACATTGCGACAGAAGTTACTCTTTTGGCACAAGTCGACTTGCGTAGGCCATCTGCCGCAAGCTAGTTATTTTAGTTTCTAAAGTTTTAAATATGGATATTTTTCTTACAAAAACCCATCGCTTCGCTTCAGAAGGCCTTCATTAGCCCCACTGAATCTGGTGTTTGGATTACTAATATGGATGGATGTTTTTTTCTTGACTTCAAAATCAGGAGTGCCATTCACTACAATTATAAAGCTTGGAAGAGCAAGGATATTTTTTTAATATAACTCCGATTGTGTCCTCTGACACACCTATGATGCTTGAGGGTGAGTAAATCATGGGATACTTTTCATTTTTGGGTGGACTATGCCTTTAAGAAGTTAAATTTAAAAAGCATTTAATGCTACTCTCTTTCACACACATACTCAGAGCTCCATAGGTACCTGACCTGACACTGAGAGACAGACATTGAGAGTGAGTTGAGACTGTTTTTCTCTTCTGTCCTTCTCTGTTATATTTACCAAAAGTTACGATCAGAGGTTGCCTTGGCAAGCCCAAGGCTGCATTCATGTAAAACCCAGAGCATTCTGAAACATCACAGGAGGAATAGAGCAAATAATAAGAAAAAGAAACTACAAAGAGATCTGAGAGTAGATGTTGGAAACTGCGGATTGTTCAAAGGTACGGTTACTCCTCAAAAATTCAGTGCATGTTCACATGAAATCTGAGGTTTAAAGGGATAGTTCACCCAAAAAAGGAAAATTCAATACAAAAGTGGTTCATATGACTTGTGTGCTATTTTTAAGTCTTCTGAAGTAATGCTAAAGATTGGTATGAACAAACCTAAATTATTCACTGAAAATTCAGACAAGTCAAGCTAAGTTTGATATCAGTGGTGCAGAATGTGTCCCATAACTGATTGCTGTGTTCCAAACTATGCATAATAAAAAATCGCACAAATGCGATTCGAGAGGTACAATGGAAAGATGTTTTAAATCAGCTTCACAGAAAATACATTTCAATGTTAAAATCAGGAAGTATTCTGTTATTTCAGTCAAAAGATGAGTGTGTCAAAGTAATGTCCATATAGCAGTAATATACTATAAGATTATATAAGTTGTGTTGGTAAACATTGGCCCGGTTTCACAGAAAGGGCTTAGTTTAAACCAGGATTAGGCCTTATTTCAATTAGGACATTTAAGTAACTTTTATGAAAGTGCCTTAAAAAAAACATTACTGGTGTGCATCTTGAGACAAAACAATGATACTGACATATTTTAAGATATGTCAATGCAAGTTGCTTTCAGATAAAACACCTCAACATGCATTTTAGTCTGGGACTAGCTTAAGCCTAGTCAGTTAAGCAGACACAATGATCGCTTACACACAATGATCGATCCAAAGGTGTCATCATCTTGTAGCCTTTGCAAGTGTTGACCATCATCTGAAATATTATTTTCTTTACACAAAGCTACTATATGACTTTAATTGGAATATAGTTATATGGACTTGACTTCTTTGACTACTGGGATTTTTTTCCCTTCATTTTTGGAGCACGAAAGCCCCTGGTCACCACTGCAACAAGGCATGACATCACTGTATGTAAATATGACAATTTTCATTTTGAGTGAAATATCCTTTAAAATGACATTTTATTGTTTTGTCTCTTAATAAAGAATATATATTTTGCTTTCTGTGTACTGAGTACTAATTTAATGTATTGGCAGAAAGTGTAAAAGAAAGTGTAAATGGTGAGGAGGTTTTTAAATGGTCTGAATGGCCTATACAGAAACGCTGCTCATGAATCTGAAAAGCGATCTACTTTTACTTTGCACACAAACTTTAAGATGAGCGATTTCATGCTGTGGTCCACTTGGAACACATATCTAGTGCTCACAGTATTCTGGGTCACCCTAGGGAAAGGCCTAATGCAGCATCCCATGTCAAGAGAGAGAGGGATAAGAACGTTTGGTATGACAAGGAATATAGAGGGGTTGAGTTAGAAAAAGACAGCAAAGAAAACAAAATATTTGAAATTGAGAATTTAAAGGGCAGAATTTAATTTTGTGCCTGAAATATGGGAGCTGTACAAACACAGCAAAAGGAAAATCTTATTAGAAAGACATGAGTGTAAAACGATAGGAATACAAAGAGACAGGATGGCGAGACACTTCATATGTGAGGACGCGTATGTGAGAGCGCTTCTCAGCACCTCATAAATCCTTCATGAAATATGAGCAATAAATTAGCGTGAAAGCGATGGAATGACATCAAGGCACAGCCCTCGATATATCGTAGCATGAAGGTAATGGGCAAAGACACATTCAGACACATTCAAACTAATCCTCCAGACCTCAATGCCTGTCTTAATCTCATCCATGTCTTCCCTGTATTTCACTTATTGTGTGTTGCCACCTCTTCACCCGTCCACTGGTCTCTATGTCTATGTCAAGCTCAGGGCGCTGCAGAGCTCCACTGGAGCCAGACGAATATTAACCTACCCACCTCTCACTCACAGTCCTGCACACACACACCGACACACGTATATTTTATATTACACTGAAACAATATTCACTCAGCAATTGCTAGTAAATTTCACAAAGAAATGGCAAATAACACATTGAATTAAACATGAATTTTGAAGTAGAAAGACTGAAATAGTATTTTACTCTAATAATCTTGGTTTTATTTGCAACTTCTTTCAAAGAGATTCATTAAGTGAGTGATGATGGATTAATGGAAGGCTGGGAGACAGAACTGAGAAAGGGTAGTAAACTGAAGAAATTATGTTTAGATTGAATAACAGTACTGAAAAGAATTGCTTTCAAAGAGCTCATTTGTTCACAAAAATGCGGAGAAATAAAGAAAAATGGGAAATAAAGTGAAAGGACAAAGAGTGTAAGTGAAACCCTGTTGGAAAACCCAATGATTTCTAGCTGGTCATTTGCTGGTCAATAGACAAACATGGTAAATAATCTTGCTCAGGATAGTTATGACTGGTAGACCATCTCACACCAGCAAAATCTAACATATCCCAAAACCCATGTTCTGCTTTCTAGCCATTTTAATACCTGTAAGAATGTTACATTATTTATATTCAGGGTCTTAGAGACCCCAGATACAGTATGACCATTACATAATGCAATGAATGTTCATATGAACTGATCGTTTGACATTTCTCAAAAAACCATATGCCTACATTCTGGTTAAATAGAGAGATACAGCTTCAATAATGTCTGTCTATTGGGGTTTGATTGGTCAGATGAACTTAAAATTTGAAGGGAAAAATACGAGGTTATACTTGAAATTTATCTCATTATTTTTACAAAAATCAATCTTAACAGAACATGAGAGTTAAAGGTGGGGTAAGTCATATTTCAAAAACATTGTTTAGAAGTTAGTCGGGCCGACACCAACAACAAACGTGTAGCCAATCAGCATTAGGGGGCGAGGAGAGAGAATGAGCAAGAGGAAGATTTGAAGAAAAACTGCAGAAAAAGAAATGAGACAATACAAAAGAGCTTGAAAGAATATCACTGGAATGAAGGTTTATGACTGGGCAAGCACTTTAGGAGCCGCGTTAATATTAAAAAAACCTTTCCAGCGCTGGAGAGAGTTACGCGGGAAAACCTGAAAACAAACGCGGAAGCTCCTTTGATTCCGCTTCACACGTGAGTAACACTGGGTTTGAGTGTCATTGACTGTCTGGAGCTGCTGTGCTGTTGGCAACTAACAACGAACTCTTGTTCGTATTTACTCTCGTGTACTGTACGTTCATTTTTTGTGCTTCCTTGTCGTTCGTTCATCATCTTCGCTTTATTTTTCGAGAAGCATTATTTTGTTCTGCGTCAGCTGTGATAAACAGACATCTACTCTCGCATTGCGTGTGCAACAGTGGCCAGATAGTGAGAGTTTTGCAGGTAAACCACTGAGCACTGACAACCGCTAGAGAATGCGGTGTTTAGCATCATTGTTAGTGCACTCGCCTCACCTGCCAGCAGCGATCGGGCTGGGGATCGAGACCAAATCGAAGCAGGGTGGTTAGGATTGGAGGGGGAGTTTTGGAGGCGGAGCAATGAAGAGAGGGGTGGATTTGTTTGGGTTGATTTCAAACATCAACAATGTCCAACAGCGTTTTTGAAAAATGCCTTACCCCACCTTTAAGCTGATATGACCTGGTTTTTCCAGTGGGAATGATAGTAAGAGTGACTTGAATTGAAAAGGATAAGAGGGAGGGAAGTGTGGACTGAAAGGAGGGAGAGAGAGTGAGACAGGTGCCAGGGAAGTAGAGATGCAATAGAATAGTGTTTCAACACTGAAATACAGACTATTGCTGATTGTCTCCAGCCCTCCTCTGTCCATTACAGACCCCATGACGTGCGAATGTGTGTGTATTTCATTTTGTGGCAGTGCTTTCTGTTTCATTTTGCTGTAGGTCTGCTTGCTGTGTGCCCCTGTTGTGAAGGCTTATTGGATAATAAATCAACAGAGACCAACTGTAACAAAAATGATATAAGCCAATCGCTTTGTCCTCTGTCCGATCTCTTTAAATTCAGACCAAGGCTCACCACCATAACCCCTAAGGTCGATTCATAAATAATTACATTTGTTCCCCCAAACCTAAATGTATGTGACTTTCTGTTTTCAGATTCATCCATCCATCCATCCATCCCCCAAAAAAACCAACAGCTGTAGCCTTTTCTTAAAAATGGAATATTAATATGGTTAAATTTAATGTAATATCAGCATTTTTAATATATTATGATCAGCCAACGACTACCACTGTTACCTGTGGCTTGAATGACACAAATGTGAATGACACAGGCACAGTTGAAACTGCATCACACATTTTCACAAGCTTTCTCAATATGAAGCCAACCATAATCCACAGTTTGAAGTGATTTACAAGCATTACTTTGAGGTTAAACTGATCCACAGAAACAGGTCAGCTCACAAGGGCACCATATAACCACTTTGTTAGCTGTAGACTTTCACAACCTTTACTTGAACACTTCAATTTCCCTTTCACCTGATATATGTGTAATACAGCCTGAGGCATGTCAAACTGCCAAACCCGTATATGTTCTGGTAACACTTTACAATACGCGTGCACTATGCATCATTAATGTATCATTATGTTATAGTCATTTGCCTCAACAAGTCATAACATAATGACACATTTGCAAATCATTTGCTAACAATTCATTAAAGCAGACAGCTGGAAGTTGAAGTACTTAGTTTTGACCAATTGAGGTAATTAACGCATTAATTTGCATTATTAGTTAATTTGATATGTTAGTGAGGAATTAATATGTGATGACACATTTAATTAATAATTCATAATTACTTAATCTATTAATCATATAGACCCTTTATTAGTTGCTGATGTAGTAATCATTAATTAATGGTTTAGTTCTTCATGAGTCACACATTAACACGTGATTATCTGTGTTTTTGTTAAGCATGAATTAATGCATATTAGTGCACCCGTATTGGGTGTTACCGACATACAAATGGTTAAACATCTATCTTGACTTGCTTGTCTTCTAAAAAGCATTTGCCTCAGTGGAAAATTTACCATTCTATGATGGTAGGGTGCCTGCCATAATAATTTTCTCCATATGGCGACAAATATGTGTAATGTTCTTCACATTAAGCCACTTAAGTCTCCTTCACAATTTTGTGACATTTTGTGTTTTTTCAAACTGAATTCTTGTAGCGCTTTCCTTAGCCTTAAAATAAGCTGTCTGACATGCCTGAAAAATCCAAACTCGCACAATATAATAACTTTACTGTGTCCCTAAAAGCATTTTCACAGTGAAGGTTCACTCAAGCGGTGAAATCTAGGTCTGTTAGTACGACTTAGTTTAAAATGGACTGGTGCAAATTTCAGTTGAACTTAAGCATTTACATGACATTTTTAAAAAATATTGTTACAGTCAGGTTGAAATCTATTTGCATGTAAATATTCTCCAATTAACAGAACAATTAAAGCAGCACAGAGACAGTGTTTACAGCATTTGGGAAATCTATGAATAGCTTACTTACAATTGTCTCTGCATACTAAACTGGGAGAGTACATTAATGACAGAAATTTCATTTTTGGGTGAACTAACCCTTTAACTACTATGTGCCTAAAATCGTTTTCACTGTGAAGGGTCATTCATTCAGTACAATCTCCCGACAGAAAGAGCTAAATAAAAGCACTAACCCAGAGACACGCACATTCTCACACACAAACACATTAGCTGACAGAAACCACTTACATTGTCTCGTCGTTCTGGAACTCCAGTTTTCCAGACACTTCCTCAAAGTCCTCCCCTCCGCAAGCTGTCCCATCCACTGTATGGTACGGTACCGCCACCAGACCACGTGCTCCTGATGTCCTCTGGACCTTCACCTGCATGATGCCAATGCTTTCGCTAACTCGCATCGATTCGCTCTCAAAGGTAAAAATTCCTGCGTGGTCGTCATCGTAGATTGTGACGGTCGCCGTGTGGGCCTCACCAAGGGCTACGGTAGGGGCAGGTGCTCCGGTCTCCAAAGCAATAGGATGTCCATCTGCCCACCCAATTATACGGGGATTGCTCAGGCGGACATAAAAGTATTCATCTTCCTCAAAGATGTCATCATCAATTATGCCGACGGTGAGCTCTTTAAGGTTCTCGCCAGGTTTGAAGACGAGTGTGCCCTCAGCAAATTCATAGTCAGAACCGGCATTGGCTGTGCCATCTTCTGTGCGATAATCCACCTGGAGTTTTGCATGAATAAACATTTTAAAAGATCAAAGATCTTCCTTGTTCTTAATAAATAAACCAACGAAAAAAATCTGTTCCATAATTTGCATCATTTAATAGTCAAGATCAGAGAATAGGTTTAGAAGTATCCTAATAAAATTAATAAACTAAAGAGTATTTTCCTTTAAACTCACCTTAACAGTACACCCGGCATCTCCTCCATGCCTTTGCACAGTAAGTTTTAAGGATCCACAGTTTTCAAAGCACTGGTAGAGGGCAGGTTCAAAGTCTATTTTTGTAACATGAGGGTCGTACTCCTGCTCTCGAGGTTCCCCACTGCTGACCACTTTACGGGCCTGATCTGCTGCGTGTTTCTTCAAAATGTTCCCAGCACCAATCATCATCCTTGTTGCTTGAATGCGGTAGAAAGCTCTGCTCTTCTGTTGCTGTATCAGAACCTGCAAAGGTAAGTTTGAGAAAGTCATTTTTAAGTTCCGGTTCTGACGTCGCTAAGTGGACCTCTGAGCTTGTGCGAGTGAGTGGAGGCGGGGCTAATTAGCATATTCATAAATCCACGTATATTAAATGAAGCAAAGGTGTAGAGTTACATTCAGGCTATTTTAAGGCTTGAAGAAATTTTTTTCACAGCAAAAATGTTTAAATATGTCACTTTGGTTTTTACCTGATAGTTAGCCATCTCTATGAGCTGCTCCATGTCTTTGTCAGGATGCCTTTGTTTCAGTTCCTTTAGAGTTCTGGCCATGTCTCTCCTGGCCTCATCCTCTTGATCACGTCCTCCAAGCCCACTTTCCCCTCCCAACACTCCGTCCAGATGTGTTGTAATTCCATCGATTTCAAGCATGTCCATCTTTGTGAATCCTGCATCCTTGCCAACCTCCTCCCCGCCCTCGGACACAATAATTCCTCTGCCCTTTTCGGTTCGGTAGCGTTTGCGGGCATACTTGTAAAAGAGCAAACGCCGATCAGCGATCCAGGCCTGGACCACGCAGAGAGGGAAGAAGAGGAATGTCAACACCGCTTCCCACACTTCCACCTCACCAGGTGAGACTACAGAGATGATAAGATAGAGCCAGATGTAGGCAAACATGCTCCACGCCGCAGTCACGAAAAACACCCGAAGATGTTTGACCTTCCGCCTTTCACCATCAGGTACCACATAAACGCAGATGCCAATGATCACGAACAAGTTGAAGGCAGCACTACCCACGATGGTGCTGGGACCAAGAGAACCAGCCTCAAAATTATGCCCACAGACCTCAATGACCGAAAGCAAAATCTCAGGGGCTGATGAACCCAGAGCCATGAGGGTCAGATTGGAGACGGTCTCATTCCATATGCGAACTGTTGTGGTGACCGTTTCACCATTGGGTCTTTTTGTAGTGATCTCCTTTTCTTGAGAAGTTATAACTTCGATGGCAGTCATAAAGCGGTCAGCAATTATTGACATACCTAAGAACATGTAGACTAGTGCCACTAGGTACACAATGGCACGAGCCACTTTGTCACCAACTGAGGGATTTAGAGGATTCCACACTGGTAAAAGAACCCCGTCTGCACACACATCAGTCTGGGAACAGTTGGAGGTAGATTGGGCTACATCTTGGGAGTCAGCTTGAGAAGGGATGGAGAAAGACAGGAGAAGGATCAAGGGAATGAAGGAGAAGGGGAAAAGGTGGGATGAACTGAAGGACAAAGGCATGGTGGGGTCGATCTGTTTCTGCAACAATTCTTCACACCACCTACAGAGAAACAGAGAGACACTGAGTGAGTGAGTTTTAAATTCTGACTTGCATTTTTATTCATATAGTATAAAGAGATTGGAAAAGAAAATGAGAAGCTGATAGCGAAGGAAATTAAAATATGTGACCCGTGCTGGCAAAATGAGTCGGAATGTGCACGGGCTATTAAGAGCTACAGGCAAAACAAGTCAGAAATGTTGATTTTGGTCGAATTTGAGGTTTTCACAAAAATTAGTTCATTAAGCATATTAACTCACTCTTGTCTAGTGATCCAAATGCTTCAAATAGCAATTAAATATCTAAAAGTATCTTTTTTTGCATGTTTTCTGAGAGGAGTACCATTCCTTTGTCCATGAAAAATGCAATTTTTTCTGCTCGCTTCACCACTCGCCCTTCCCCTCAGCACAAGTTTGGTCTCGTTTTAACCTTGTGAATATTCATAGCGAATTTTTTAACCCATGAAATGTGATTTTCAAACTCATGCTGATGTAAACAAATCAATCTTACTCACGCTGACTGACAGATTCGAACCGTGCACACAAAGACACCTCAGACAGCGAGCGATCCCAATATACACATATAAACAGAATTACAGTAGGCTACTTCAAAATATTGAAGCAAAATATTGAGAAAAAAAGTTGAATATTTATTTTTCCTGTATATATTTGGCTTTGGTAATAACAGGGATTGGGATTGGTAACAGGTATGGTTGCTAGGTGATTTTGTTTTGGAACCTTCAGAAAACTTTAACTCCATTTTTCTCAAAATTGACTTTGCTCACTCTATCGACTTCAAACAGGTGTAGCTCAGTCATTTGATTCTCTGATTCCAACAAATCATACATTATTTTGAAGGTTTTTTAATAGAGTTTAATAGAATTTTTGAAAATTTGCTCATTGTTACTAATTTTGCCAGCACGGGTCACATATGCTGCACTATACTGCACAGAAAACCCTCGGGAACTACAGTACAGTAGTTTTACAGTTGTAACTCAAAAATCTGTCTGTTTTGATCCATGATTTTTTTGTTCAGTGAACTTCAATATAAGAGAAATTTAGAATATTGAAAATGATAAATTATTTGTAACATAACATAGCATAAAGGACTTTTTGTTACTTTTGAACAAAAAAAACAAAAAAAAATGATTTCAGTACTGTGTTGGGTTGTCAGATAAAATCTAGATGTGCTTTAGAATATATAGGTTGAGATTGTGACCATTTGGTGTGAAAATCCTTCTTTCTCTTGTCACTTTCTCTGTACGGTTGTGCCAGCCCTCTCTGTAGTTCTGACATTAATTCTGCTTCATCTCGACTCGCCTTTCGTACTATACATCCCTCTCTTTACTACCTTCATACACATTTGATCAGCTTCCTCTTTCCATCTCATCTGTTCAAAGAGTTGACATATTTAGTTGCTCCAGCTTCTCAATCTTTTTCATCATCCTATGATAATTATCATTTCTATAACCTTCTTGACACCCCCCTCCTGATTTCCAAAACTTTGTAGGGATGATCATCATAAGTTTGAGAATACCAACACACCCAAAGTCCACTTTATTGTTCGCAACTCTCAATATTAAGTTTCTCATTGACCAGCTCTTAAACTTTAACCATTGGTAAGGAGACATTATTTCATAAGATGCCATTCAATCCCCATATGGATTATAAATGAATAAATAAATGATGAAAATTTTAGCCACCAGCAAAATCAATAAATCTATTCTGAGACCTACACAAATAAACCACACATACACACAGAAATGTGCTGTGATGTCACCAGTAAATTATGACTGAGTTAATAACCTAATGGACGGTTTATAAGTGTGTGTGTGGAGGCAGATGTCTGAACATGTTTATAGGCTTGTAGACTGAAGTCAGTAAGTCCCTCTCAGATCTGTAATGTATGTACGTGTGTGTGTGTGTGTGTGTGTGTGTGTGTGTGTGTGTGTGTGTGTGTGTGTGTGTGTGTGTGTGTGTGTGTGTGTGTGTGTGTGTGTGTGTGTGTGTGTGTGTGTGTGTGTGTGTGAGACACAGCTTGAGTGTAGAGAGCTGCTGTTCTTGAGCTTTCTAATGCTGAGAGCACAGTGCTGACTCAGGACACACACACACACACACACACACGATAAATTAAAGAGGTCTTGCAGGCTGCGTACGTGTACTTGAATGGAAAAGAAATAGAGACTTATAGAAGATTAGTTGGTTGGGTCACCAGTGAGGCGTGTTCCTTCAACCACAGGCGCTTTTGGCCCTGTGGACTTTTAGAAAATAAACTCTCTTAAAACACACTTTTCTCACTCTTACTAGTTGTTCACTAATACTGTCCAACAATCTACATACATCACATAAAGATTTTGTTTTCACTGAACCAGCATGAATGTGTCCACCACAATATAATTTCTACCACATTATATATTCTAATTTATACAAATTATATATTATGTTTAATAACATTCTTTTACATTTTACAATACATTATAACAAACAAAAAGCAGTTTGCATATAATGGACTTACAAGTGGTCTGAGGCTAACAGTCATTTTTACGTTCAAATTAGCTAACTTAAATGACAATGCTTTTTGTGCCCTAGAGATTAATTATTACTTATCTCCAACTAACCTTCTACATATGCTTCAGGAAATCCAGCTAATGTCATATTAGATTCTGTTTTGACAGGGTCAAAAACACACTGTTGGACTGTTATCTGGTTCAGCAGATGCCTCCTAGTGTTTGATTTATATTCTCTATTTTCAGTCTCTTGTCAGTTAATAATGGCTTTCATTCATCTGTTCACACAAAAGCTCTGCCAACCAAAAATGTCAGTTTGACCTGAGCTTCTATTGAATACATTAACAGACAGGCAACCAGTGAATTCTAAGGAGAAATGTGGGTATTATAGGTGATTACATGAAATGTGCGAGGACCTTTGCTGCCGAATCCTAGATATATTGTAGTGTATATGATTTTGACTAGAAAAGAGGGCATTATATTAATCAAGTATTGAACTTTCAAGAGCATGTGTGCCTGTATGAGGGCAGAAAAGCATAATGAATGTGTGCTAACAAGTTAATGTAAGCTATATAAATGACCACTGAGAATGAGTAAATGAAAAAGATACAAAACCAACAATGCAATATTTGGACATGAAATGACAGTGCTAGGGGATAGAATATATAGTTTGTACAGTATAATCATTGTGTATATGAAATGTTCCCATAAAATATGAAAACCCAATGTGTGTGTGTACACACTTAACTGTATTCAGGAACAAATTTGTCCACTAACCCCTAACCCTATTCTAAACCCTCACCTTAACCTATAGCTTTGGTAGCCTGATAAACAGCCATGTCCAGCAATGATTTTTCCTTAAGTCTGAACATTTCTGGATAGACGACTACGTGATTGAGTTGACCAATGAAATCAGTTGTGGAGAAAAAACATGGATTAATAATTTGCTGTATATAAAAACAAATATGTTAGATAAGTAGTCTGTGTCCAGTACTCATATTTATTCTACATGTGTGTCTGTGGTCACTCACACAGCACAACAAAATTCACTCGTGGTCCACAGGGATAAAATATCTGTTTTAATAACACATTAAAGAATATCTTCAGGACACAGTGAGATTTAGTGGAACAATAAAAGTGTAGTAGCATCATAATTTCTCTCACAAAACTCAGGATCTTGACATAAGATGGGATGCTGGTTGCTTGTTCCCAGCATGGTTCATAGTTAAATAAAGATCAAGACAATTATCTAATTTTTTTTTTGTTTTATTTGTATTATTTAATAAAGAAAACGTGTTGCAGGTTACGTTTCGTGGTACATAGCAAAATCCTGAGTGTTAAATGAACACTGCTCGGTTTTCGGTCCCAATCTATAGAGCCTAAAAGTAACACTGAAGCAGTGCTGCAGTTAGTGAAATAAAGTAGATTCACTCTACAAGTGATGATTGACCATTAGTGATGAACACCTATACCTACAGAATCACCGAAGATAAGAGAAACAACAAGAACTGAAAAAAGAAGAGACGAGCAGACAGAAGAACAACTGACTCACAGCCACACAGCCTTTATACATGTACCATATGAAGTAAATAAAGCCAACCTGGTTTATAATAAGTGAACATGGTGATGATGCTATCACTATTAACACATCTTTTAACTGTGTACTATTGTAATCAGTGACTGACAGCTGGATCTCCACACACGAGTTCCCAAATGACCATTAAATTCTTAAAAAATAACAACTTTCAAATTGAACTTCCATTATCAAGTTGTTATTAGCAATCCCATTGAAAGACCTCTTCTCATAACCCTTGTTATTGACACTGCTGATGATTATGCTGTTATTTGGTATTTTTCTTTGTTTTAATATCTCTAAACATTTTGCTTTGCATTGTTCTTTTTAACTGATTTTGTAGTTCTTTGAAACAGGAGACAAATCCTTTGAAACATTTCAACAGTTTGAATTTTTACTTTATTCAAAATTTCAGATGGCATTGATTAATAATATAATCAACTAAAACAGTTAAAAATTTTAATTCTACTTTCAACAGGGAGCTTTTGCACCCTCTGCAGGAAGTAGAATTGAAAATTTAAATTGCTTAACTAATTTATATATTACAATAAATCATGTTTTGTCAATTATGTTAAATCATATATTGCTTTTCCTTTACATTATTATTGTGTTAAATATAGAAATAAGCAAGCAGCTTGTCCCAAAGCACTGCTTGCCTACAGACAGCTGGCCTGTTCACAATCAAACATTGCAAGACCATGGTGAACCAGCTTCACTAGCTCCGTTTTGCTTGAGAACAGTTTGACTATGCTGGTCCATCAGCTGGAACAGCACTATACCAGCAATAACCGGCACTATACCAGCACTAACCAGCCTGGATTTCATGCTGGTTTATGCTGGATTTTTCAGCAGGGTTGTGTTTGTGTGTGTAGATATGCAGTACTGTGCCCTCACTATGGAAGGGTTGACATCTTCTCAGCGAATGCCTCATTACCATCCCACTAGATGTCCTGTCTGCCCTTGACACACACAGACACGGCTGGAGGCCGTGCACTCTGTCCGTCTTGAGACACTGTTGATTCCCTCCAAAAATCTTTTCAATTTTCTAAAATATGCAGACAGACACTGGCAGACTATGAAAATGCAGTCATATCTCGCTCTCTCTTCCTTGAAGAAGCATATATTACAAGCTGCTATGCAAAGTTGAGGGAGCCATATATAGCACAAGGTGTTTTCAATGCTAGATCAGTTAGATCCGGGCTTGGATCCGCAAGTATGATCTTCCAGGCCTCTCCATGGGTGTTCTACGTTCTACCACGGCCATATTTATAACCCAATGTGATTCCCCACTCAGAGATCCACCCCCTCACAGAGGAGCTGAGGTTTAACCCAAAGCGAGGAGGCACAGGCTGAATGGTAATGATGAGGAAAGAAGGGTGGAGTGTGGGTTATAGTATAGGGTTGTCCAAAAAGATTATACTATATGCATTTCCTTAGCTTCCAATGTAAAACAGGCTCATTTGGTGGATTTTTATAGTGCTTAAACTAACCACTAAGTATATAAAAATATGTACTTTGCTTTGAGACATAATTTTGGTTCACTGATAAATGCAGTATATTTTAAAAGCTGTTTTATACTAGAAAGCACAAAGCATTGTAATGAAGATGTATGAAAATAATGGTGATTTCTTTGGATGGTGCTTATTGGAAATTGCATCCTACTAAAGTGGTTTTTCACACTACACTTAGCCCAGTGAAGATGTTAAATGTTCCATTTGATGTTTACACAGTACCCAGTTTAAAGTGGTTGTAAAATAGACTGTGACAAACTTTCAGGTTACACTGTTATGCCAACAGGTGGCGTCAAGTGGCTATCTTTGTGAGTGAGTCATTGAATTATTTGTTTATTCGACTGCTACAACATAAATTCATTAGGGCCCTATGATTTTAGCGGTGGACTTTAGGGCTGTACACTTAATAAAATCTTCACAATTGTCTGTATTTAAATATGAAGCCTGCATGTTCTGTGTGTTTCTGTGTGAATGAGCGGTGCAGTTTCTTCTACTCAAGCACGTGATGCTCGTGATGTGTCCAGCATCTCTCATCTTAATATATGAGGACACATAAACAGCAGCTCTGACAGTTGCATAAATGTTCACACATTTTGCAGTTCAAGGGAAGAAAAAGAAAGGTGTCTCCACCTAAATTTTATCTATAATTTTTAGAAGCCACTGCTTTCAGAGAAAACAACTTTGACTTAACGCAGGGTTAAAAAAAAAAAAAAAAAGTCAACCTAGGATTAAGCAACGTTTTAATGACCCAAGGTTAAAAGGCACTGCTTTTAACCTTGGGTTATTAAGCCCTGCTACAAATGTTTCTTTCTTAAATATGTAAATAACCCAGGGTTTACAAATGCATAATATTTCAAAGCCAGGCTTTAGAATGATACTGGGTTGGCAATTTCAAGTGTGAATAGCCCATTTGTTTCCCTATTATACAAGGATCCTTGCATTTAGTCCTTCAAAGAGTTTAGCTGGAGGTGCACAAGCTGAAATCCACTACAGGCTCTGTGGGCAGGTCCACTACTACATGATCTGACTGGGGAATTAGGAACAGTGCCACGACTTACAGAATTAGAGTCCTGCACCCTCTCTGATTTGAAGGACTCAGTTTAAGAAACTACCATTTAGTTAAAAGGGTAGATCAGCCAAAAATGAAGATTCTGTCATTTGCTCAACCTCAAGTCTTTCCAAACCTGTATGCATTTCTTTTATTCTGCTGAACATAAAATAAGATATTTTGGTATCCAAGAGTATTGGTATCCAAACAGTTTTTGTTACCATTGACTTTTACTGTAGGGTGTGTGTGTTTGAGGAGACGGGGGGTTGTTTTGATCCAAGGGGCGAATCGTCATATAAAATGTTACATATCATCTTTAAAAGAAGATTTAGGAAATCAGGAAATCTACCACTAAGATTAATATTATTTTCATTACAATTTTTAATGCAGTAATCTGTATTGTATGTATACAATAAAGACAATCTAATCCTCCTTCAACCCTGTAGGCAAGGTAGTTACTTTGGAAAAAAACAAAAGGAACCTGCATTTTGTTTGTCCTAAAGTAATTGCTTATGGAGGTTAACACAGATGGGAATTATTATTGATCAAAATGAGCTTGACATAAGCTCGTCAATAAGTAACAGACTGAAGATTGTCCTTTGTTGACAAGAGTTCCTGCAAGGTTAAGAGGGTAATAATGCTGCCTAAATGTTGAGAGGTATGAAATTTCCAATAGCATGTGACAGCAGCATAAGGCCTGTGTTGAGAAACCTGAAGGGACAACAAACCACCACAGGAAACAACCCTTTTCCAATTGCCCAATTTGGCCTTGTTCTACTGGTTTCCACCATGGAAAAGGCAGTTTAGGGAGGGAAACATCATGCAGCAAACACTGCTAGACTCGAGTCAGGAACCATTAACATCAGTGGCCACTGGCCAGGGGATAAGATAATGTCCTCACCACATAAAGTTTTCAAAACAGCAACAACTTAGTCTGGCTAGATTTTATTTAGAAAAAAAAATTATTATCTGGTTCTCAAAGGGGCCTGTAGATTCCCTGTCCAAGCGGAAACCAGCGTTAGAACCAGCACCACTCTGATGGGTGTAGGGTAGAAGGCAGCAAAGCAGGTTCCAACAGGTTCTGTTATTTTGCCATCAACCTACTTGTGTACTTGTCCCATAAACAGCTACAATGAACACTGAATTTCATTCACATGACTGTATGTTGTCCATTCTTTACAAAGACTTGGCACATAAAGAAAAGACAAAATTCTTAACAAAGTAAAACATTTTATTATGTTACAATTTCTGGGTTTGTTATTTATTTATTTTTTGCTACTATCAGGTTTTGACTACTGAGAATACACATTCTCAAGGACTGTCTCAGAAGGATTCTTAGTGAATCCATTAGTAGTAATCAATATGAGTAAAAAGGAGTATCATAAATAAGACAGCATGGAGAAAATGAAAGAGAGATAAGATGAAGAGAAGACCCACTGATGCATATCTGGTATCAGTTTCATTAGCAAATAATTCGTAGGCAGTTTTTTTTTAAAGGGCAGTCGTCATGGCTGACCTTGGAGAAAAAGCAAGAAGAGAGTATATGAGGCACTGAGAGGCCTGTGGTTCACTCTCCACTCATCTTTTTCATTACTTTTCCAATCATGCCTGCCCTCTGTGATCCTTTCCGCCGCTTTTCTTTCTCCATCACCTGAATTTTCTATTTTCCTCTTTAAAAGCCTGATCACAGTCAGAAGCTGCAGAGGTCACACCTGTCCTATACCAGCACAGTCTGGTCTGACCCAGGAGCAGCATTTCACTGAACCTGCCTCTCACCAGCTGGCTCATGATCAGTCTCAGGACCTACCGGATAGTCACAACACCTGTTCTTTTCTATACATAATGTCAGAACTTAGAAATTCAAGAGATTCACCCAAAATGAAATTTCTTTCATCATTTACTCAACCTTATGTGATTTTCTTTCTTCTGTGGAACATAAAAGAAAAGGAATGTCTCACAGTGCGTTTTTTTTTTTTTGGAATACTGTGTATTCAGACATACTACTCTGTTGGCGTACTGTTATTCGCATACTAGGGAAGTATTTGATTTCGGCACTACAATGAAAACCAACTTTTTGGTTACCAACATTCTTCAAAATATCTTCCTTAATGTTCCACAAAATAAAGAAAGTCATACAGGTTTGGAATGATATGTAGGTGAAAATGATGACAGAATTTAATTTTTTTTTGTGTAATATCCCTTTAAGATCAAGCCTCCTGTCTATGAAAGCCATTATTTGGTGTTAACTGAAATGTTTTAATATGTTCAATTTTGACAAATTCGGGGCCAATAAGGAAATAAGATTTTTAATTCAGCAAGAACGCATTAAAGGATTAGTTCACTTTCAAATGAAAATTACCCCAAGCATTACTCACCCTTAATCCATCCTAGGTGTATATGACTTTCTTCTTACTGATGAACACAATCAGAGAAATATTAATAAATATCCGGACGCATCCGAGCTTTATAATGGCAGTATGCGTAACCAAACGAGTATGAACTGTAGAATGTGTCTCCACCCATATGAAGTAAATTATCTAGCTTCCGCCAGACTGCCTTCTGTATTCAAGTTACAAAGAAAGTGTAAACCAGCGTCGTGTCAGTTACACTTTTTCCGTAAGTTGAATAGGGAAGGTGTAGGACGTAGCGCAAGCTTTTTGAATTGCGAGAGTTTTACACTTTCTTCGTAAGTAGAATACGGAAGCCAGTCTGCCAGAAGATTGATATTTTATTTCATAACTTGTTAAATATGGATATTTTTTTATTTTTTTATTTTTTCACACAAACATATCGCTTCGCTTCAGAAGGCCTTTATTAACCCCCCGGAGCCATGTGGAGTACGTTTATGATGGATGGATGGATGTAGATGATGGAGACACTTTCTTCAGCTCATACTCGTTTGGTAACGCTTACTGCCATTTTAAAGCCTGGATGCTTCAGGATATTTATTAATATTTCTCCGATTGTGTTCATCAGAAAAAAGAAAGTCATGTACACCTAGGATGGCTTGAGGGTGAGTAAAGCTTGGGGTAATTTTCATTTGAAAGTGAACTTATCCTTTAAATTGATTAAATAAATGCAGCAGGGACTTTTTTTTCTTCAGAATTTTACTGACCTAAAACAGTTTTAGTGTATCTTTGAAAATTAATCTGCCTGATTATTTTAGGTAAAAACATGTGCTTGTTTAAAACTCTGTGATTTGAACCCTGGTCCTCTTTTATTCTAAACTCTACCACAGTCCCCAACAAACATTTGTATAAAGAACAACAGTAGTCAAAAGTACTTTTTTCCCTTTGGACATATCATGGGCCTCATTTATAAAATGTGTGTACGCACAGATTTGAAATAAGAGTGTGCGTATACTGTAAAATCCATGGCAAGGTTCACATTTATTAAAATGGTCTTTGATGTGCAAAGTGCTTAGTGCCATGTCAGGTTGTAAGTCATTCGCACATTTCCTTGAGGCAGAGAGTCGGAGTACAGCAGGTATTTGGAAATCTAAGCAATTCTTGCCACTCGTCATTATCAAGTAAAGGATTTGGACGTTGACTGGTGCACTTTTATATGTCAAAATGACATTAAGCAGTGTTTACCAGGCATAGATTTGAAACCATTCAGCTGCACGCAATTTCAAGATCATTTGAGATTTATAGATTTTACATCTAGAAGAGAGGCGTAAACACCATGAATTACATGTACACACATTTGAGAAATGATCGTAAGATCAAATGTAGGATGGTTTCTACACAACATTTCTCACCAAGGGCAAATGAGGCAGGACTGTCACTACTGGTGCCCTTTCAAAAAACACGACAGCTGTTGTGACATATTCATACTTGTTGGCATTATTGTTGCTAAAGTTAAATTATCTTTACTTGCTGTTTATCATTTTGTTTGAAAATATGATAAACAAACTTGAAATTTGCTATGCAGCATCTCTTCAGCGTGAACAATGCTCAAATTCACATTCTCAGGAGCCAAAAACATCAGCTATTCGAAACAACAAAGTAGTCAAATGTTAGATTTTTATTCATCCATGAAAAACACACCAAATATGTATACTTCATCATTGTTCTCTAAAATGTTTTACAGAGACTCACTGTTACTGACTGTGATCCCTGCTGACTTCTAAAGGCAAAACCAATGGGGCGGAGAGAAGTACATCCATAATAGGGATTTATGGGCAATGGAGACCAAATGTAACCACTGTGTAGTTCATAATATATCTCTCTAAAACTTAAGATAAAGGACTCAGCCCATCAGTCTCACAGTCAGATGTGCTGAAAGAAGCAGGCTATTATATTTCATAATTAGCTAATTGCATGCTTGGCAGCTAATGATGATGGCCAGTGGTTGTCTTGCGTGGGTGCCGTGGCCATGCATGTTAAATAGATGTAAATGCTGGCTGGTAATTGTTGTGGGAAATGCTGTAACATAAGATTGGACAAGAGATAAATGTCTTCATGGTCATGACTTTCATTCTCACTGTAAATGAGCACTCAAAATAGAAGCCTAAACTGTTATTAATGGAAGTGTGCATGTGTGTGTGTGTGTGTGTGTGTAGATGCACCTGTGTGTGCTACGCTGACGATGCCCTCTTAGAACATGTCCACTCACGTATGAAAGCACCGCAGTGCATACTACAAGCAAATACACAGAGGCAGAGAGGGAGACGAAGTGTAAAAAGGGCAACAGGAGAAGAAAGGGCGCCGCAGGACATGAAGCATTGTAGAAAAGTGAACTGACAGACAGAGAACAAGACAAAACAGACAGAGAATAAAATAAATAAAATAGTCATGAAAAATGACAGAAAGAGTGAATTGGTCCTGGTATTGGTGCCATCTAGATAATCCACTGTCAGGGGATCTGTAAACACTGTAAAAAAAAAATCTTTTTTTATTTTAGTAAATTAAACTTTGTGTATTTAATAAAAGTATTTAATAAAAACAAATATTAAAAATAATAATGTGATTAGTATAGGCTAATGAGTTGCTTGCATGTAAAAATAACACACTGCCATGCTTCACTCTGAAATACGCAGTGACCAGTTATTGGCTAGCTTAAGTCAGAAAATATAAAAATCCATATAAATCCAGAAAAATTACAAGTTTTGAGAACATTTTTTAACAAGTAATTTAATTCAGTGTCTATTTGAAATTGGAAATATATGTTAAAGGATTAGTTCATTTTAAAATGAAAAATACCCCAAGCTTTACTCACCCTCAAGCCATCCTAGGTGTATATGACTTTCTTCTTTCTGATGAACACAATCTGAGAAATATTAATAAATATCCTGATGCATCAGAGCTTTATAATGGCAGTTCTGCCTCTGTATTCAAGAAAGTGTAATGCCTCTCGCAGTTCAAAACGCTTACGCTATGTCCTAATAGCGGAAGCTAGATATTTTACTTTATAATATGTTAAATATGGATATTTTTCTTACACAAATGCATCGCTTCACATCAGGAGGCCTTTATTAACCCCCCGGAGCCATGTGGAGTATGTTTATGATGGATTTTTATTAATACAACTCAGATTGTGTTCATCAGAGACAAGAAAGTCATATACACCTAGAATGGCTTGAAGGCAAGTAAAGCTTGGGGTAATTTTCATTTTAAAGTGACCTAATCCTTTAAAGTGTTAGATGGTGTAATTGTGGCATCTACCAGAAGGTCGAGCCAATCTTTGATCCCTTGTATGAAACTGTTCCAGATTGAGCACCGGCTCCAGAACTGGTACCTTGACACAGTGGAAAAAATCGTGTCATAATTGTTGAGTTTTTTCTATTATAGCGAACTGTAAACCATGCCGTTTTGAAATCTTGTGATTTCTAGAAGGGATTTGTCCAAGAATTTGTGGTTCTGTATTATTGTTTTCCCCTTATTTTCACATATTACATAACTTCTCATTTGTTACAGCAGTCTCAGAATAACTCAGCAGTGGATCACGAGTAAGTCTGCAGAAGGTAAATGATGTTCACAGTCATTTGGATCCCAGCAGGGAACATATCAGCAGTCAGAGCAGCTCAAGTTCTCTGACCTCTACACACAGACTGATCTTAGTAGATACAGTATACAGTAAATTTATGCATGGTGACCTTCAGAAGCAGCTGAATCCTGGAGCCTGTTGGACAGGAACAGCAAGCTCAGAACCAGACAGCCCACTACTAACAAAACAAGCAGCTGGCCGCTCAGCAGGAGAGTGTACTGCAAATGCGTGTGTGTGTGCCCTTGAAATTGAAAACCAATAGTTACATCAAAAGCCTCAGTTTAAACAGTGCAGTCCATTCTATGTTCACATTGGCAATGCACAGCAGAGAAGCATAATCTGGATTTATAAACCTTCAGACATTTTTATCTTCTTCACAATACTTTCCAGACAGACTTATTTCTAAATGGACTGAATTAATTTTTTGTGGGGGCTAATAATACAAAATATTCCATTACAAGATAAAGCATATTGTGTAAATATGTTTCTTTATGTGTAAATATGTTTTGGGGGGATCCACTGCATGTGGGTGTCTCCACTTTGGCCCTCGATGTCCACTTTTCAGTTTAGCTCCTACCTTGATCAAAATCACCTGCCTATAACTTTCTAAGGCTGCGTCCGAAAGTTTAGACAGCTGAATTGTTGCCTCGCAACACCGCAGGCAGCGTTTGCGCACGAAGGCACCACATGAAATTGATTTCGGATAGACTTCTGAGGCAGCACATCAGTTTAATGATCCACAACAAAATAGAGCTTTGATGATAACTTAGCGAATATTTAATTACTACGATACTAATTTCTCAGTAGAAATGACATTAAAAGTGGAAAATGTCAAAAACATACATTTATACGCAAACTGACCACCAATCGCAACTTTCAGATGCCATCTTTATTTTTAGCTTAACTGTCACAGAATGGAACGCACAGGATTGTGGGATATCAAACACAGTGAAGGATACATCTATGCTCCCTTTTAAAATCGTTCAGATTCACTGGATTCGGCCTCAATGCCTTCCTACCTTGGAATGCCTCTAAAGGCAGCATTTTTAAGCTTTCGGACGCAGCCTAGAAATCCTGAAGACCTTGGTTATCTTGTCCAGGTGTGTTTAAGGTTGGCGGTTGTGAGAGCCCCTGCTTATGATATTGTCCTGCAAATTTCATAATTCGGTCAAGCAGGATTAAAAATAGAATATTTATATACTGAATCACTGTATATACAGGTGCTGGTCATATAATTAGAATATCGTGAAAAAGTTCATTTTTTTATTGTAAATTATTTTAAAAAATGAAACTTTCATATATTCTAGATTCCCTACATGTAAAGTAAAACATTTCAAAAGTTTTTTTTTTTTAATTTGTTGATTAGAGCGTACAGCTAATGAAAGTCCAAAATCCAGTATCTCAAAATATTAGAATATTTACATTTGAGTTTCATTAAATGACCATCCCTACAGTATAAATTCCGGGTATCTCTTGTTCTTTGAAACCACACTAATGGGGAAGACTGCTGACTTGGCAATGGTCCAGGAGACAATCATTGACACCCTCCACAAAAAGAGTAAGTCACAGAAGGTCATTACTGAATGGGGTGGCTGTTTACAGAGTGATGTATCAAAGCATATTAAATGCAAAGTTGACTGGAAGGAAGAAATTGGGTAGGCAAAGGTGCACAAGCAACAGGGATGACCGCAAGCTTGAGAATACTGTCAAGTAAAGCCAATTCAAACACTTGGGAGAGCTTCACAATGAGTAGAATGAAGCCGGAGTCAGCGCATCAAGAGTCACCACACTCAGACATCTTCAGGAAAAGGACTACCAAGCCACTTCTGAACCAGAAACAGAAGCATCTTACCTGGGCTAAGGAGAAAAAGAACTGGACAGTGAACAGTGGTCAAAAGTCCTCTTTTCAGATAAAAGTAAATTTTGCATTTCATGTTGAAATCATGGTCCCAGAGTCTGAAGGAAGACTGGAGAGGCACAGAATCCAAGCTGCTTGAAGTCTAGTGTGAAGTTTCTGAAGTCAGTAATGATTTGGGGGGGCCGTGATGTCTGCTGGTGTTGGTCCATTGTGTTTTATCAAGTGCAAAGTCAATGCAGCCATCTTCCAGGAGATTTTGGAGCACTTTATGCTTCCATCTGCTGACAAGCTTTATGGAGATGCTGATTTCCTTTTCCAGCAGGACTTTAGCATCTGCCCACAGTGCAAAAACCACTTCCAAGTGGTTTGCTGACCATGATATTACTGTGCTTTATTGGCCAGCCAATATGCCTGACCTAAATCTATGGGATATTTTCAAGAGAAAGATGAGAAACAGTCGATCCAACAATATACAGATGATCTGAAGGCTCAATAGTGCCTCAGCAGTGCCACAGGCTGATCACTTCCATGCCACACTTCACTGATGCAGTAATTTGTGCTAGGAGCAAGTCATTTGCTGTAATATGTCCTGCCGATCAAGTATTGAATGCACAAAAGAACATACTTTAAAGAACTTGAACTTTTCTGTTTTGCAAATCCATTTTTTGATTGATCTTAGGAAATATTCTAATATTTTGAAATACTGGATTTTGGACTTTCATGAGCTGTACGCTCTAATCATCAAAATTAAAAAAAAAAAACTTTTGAAATGTTTTACTTTACATGTGGGGAATCTAGAATATATGAAAGTTTCATTTTTAAAAATAATTTATAATAAAAAAAATGAACTTTTGGATGATATTCTAATTATATGACCAGCACCTGTAAAACACAGTGTCTCCCAGTTCAATGGTATTAAACAGTTCTCAAACTACAGTGTTGAATTGATTACATTGAGACCAGTCATTTAGCCGCTACTGCTGAAACCCCATTATTCTTGTGGTCTCTCTGCATCATTCACGGCCGATAAGACAATTGATCTGTCGCAGTCTTAATGTTCCAGCTAACAACAGGTGCTAGAACAGTCCTGAAGGCATATTACAATATTGATAAACAATTGTCCTTGTAAATTTCAACACACATGATCGCTAAGAGAGAAGTGAAGGATGTGTGAACGGTGAGAATGACATTATAATGGTAGTGTGAGGAAAGGTGTCCTGAAATTCAACAGAAGAGACAGGTTAAGAGATTAAGTCAGGAGCTGAGGGTGTTGCAATGATGCCAATATTCGAAAAAGAAAAATGTGAGAGAGTGAGTGCTAAAAAGACAATCTTTAAAAAGACATGGGGTGTAAAAATGAAAGTGATGGAGAAAATAACATCGAATGAGAGTGAGAGAGAAGGTGTCAAATTTAGAGGAGATAAAGCAGCCTCATCCCATTTTAATTTAGTCCTACTCAAAAAGCCAAGCCTGATTTCTCATCAGATCCTCAGCCATCATTCCAGCTGGTAATCTTTCTTGAAGCTTAGTAAGCCACTTATTACACGACTACTTACCAAATAAGTAAATGGACATTAAATATTAATTTGAATTGAAATGATTTTATTATGTGAGAAGAAAGAGACTAGTGACATGAGAAGAAACTAACACAACAAAGTAGAAAAATCAGTTGCCTGGGACAATTAGTTAGTTAATTAGAGATGCAATGATATTAAAATTCTGGCTGATACCCATAAGTCAATTATTTTATGATATGGCCGATAACCAATAAATGGCCAATCTTGAAATTCTATACTATTTTGTCTGAATAAATTTAGGCATGGCAACATTGAAATGTCCAGTATGCACAATTCATATTATTTTTGAGATTTGTAAAGATTAACTTTAAGTGAGCATTGACGGCTAATGTGATTTAAATGTAAAAATATGGGAATGAGCATGCACCATTTCATATAAAGCCAGTATGGCTGTTAAAGGCACAATATGTACAATTTTTGCAGTAAAATATCCAAAAACCGCTAGGCCAGTGTTATATATTTTGTTCAGTTGAGTACTTACAATATCCCAAATGCAAATCGTGAGAAAAATCGTGATTTTAACCAAGGATACAGGACGTGTCCGGGAGTCATATCCACATTACCCTCAGTTTCCGGTTGTATCTTGTAGAAACCATGGAAACACCAAAGATGCTTTAATACATTACATGTTTTATTAGACATGGGAACAACTGTTTGGTTACATTTATAGACAGAAAATGAATTATTGTTATATAGCTCAACACGTTTAGTCTTATTGTTTAAATCTAGTTTTCTTGATTTTCTGAGAGTACCATGCTTTTACCATGCCTCAGAGAAAAATCATTTTGTCAAATGGCTAATAAAGCATTTTCTCCATCATACAATATGTTTTAAAATTAATTGCATGCCATTTATCAACACAGGCCACCCAGCATTTATTAATATGATATTCTAAAATCGGTCTCTCTTACTGCAGTGTGCAACAAGTCTCTCACAGCAACCGGCGAGCGAACGCCAGAGTAATGTCATAACATCATTTTCAACACAGTCAAATATCTCTAATATGATAATCAGCGTTGTGTTACCTCATACGCTTGACCGGAAGAAGCGGAAGCGGCATAATAAGAGCTCCACTGCTCGCGAGGTGTGTGTCACGTTCGTCTCTCATTCCAGCGGCCTCGTTCAGCTCCAACAGCACTCGCCCTGCTCTGCTTCATACTACAGTAACGTTAATAATCTCATCCATGAATATGATTTCTGCCCGAGTCCCATCCCGATTCTTTTCCACTGACTGTGAGGTGAAGACGACATCTCCCAAGAATCCGCGCTCAAACTCGGCATCATCAAGCTTGTTTTGAATAGGCGACTTCTAGCGGTGAAAAATCAACATATTGTAGCTTTAAATTAAAAGTCTCTACTAATGGCTGATAATGACATGGTACCAACATGCATCTATTACTTAAACAGTTTAGTGTTTATTATACAAAAATACTTGACCACAGAATGTCACAATTAACTAATCAGAATCAAGTGTTCCAAAGGGCTGTGTGATAATATCCAGTAACTCTGGGCTGTATTTACAGCATCTCACCCTGAGCAGCAGTAATTCAGCGGTCCTCTGACTGATGAAGTGTACGGGCCACATTCCCGTGTCTTGGCTCACAGAAGATCACTGATGGCCAAACTTCCACACGGATACGAGCTCATCAATTAGCAGCTGGAGGGGAACTGACAGCGCCGAGATGCCAGAAGTTTACAGCCTTTACCTTTTCGTAGCATATTAATCAGGGAAACAGCAAAGGTTATGGCTTCACGGTGCCCTTAAAATAAGCGTACACACTATTACTCTCTCTCAGTCCGTCCCCAAGCACTGCTCCCCCATTCGCATCTCAATTTTTCTGCGCATGAACAAAAAGGGCAAGGTATTGAAAATGAAATGACTGGCTCAGTGACCTAACTCTGTAAATCAATCCCAAAACAGCAATCACAAAACAAGGCTTAACGTCATCCTCTCATTCGATCATTATATTAATACTAATCCCACTGACATTTTTAATAGCTCCAGGGAGAGCTAAAGGAGACAAGCTGTTACTCTGTTTCCACATGAGTATCACTGCCTTCGATTCAATGATCACGCCAGCTCTTCAATGTACACTCAACGTTTATTGACTTGAGTTTCATTTGACAGGATTCATCTTCGATTCACCGAACATACAATAATATGCTCTTTAACCAGATGTCATTATTATCAGCCTATTGGCAAAGAAACTCATACCTAATATTTAATCAATGTCACTACATTGTATTCTTAGGTCTTTTGGTTTTTGGCTGGCTGGCACTGTATTAGATTTATAGTGCTGCATAAAAGAAAGTAAGCTGGACCAATGTACTCATGGGTAGAAGAATTTATTGAAGGTGCAGTATAATTTTTCTGGACCAACGTTGACCTTCTTATGTCCCATCGTTCTAAAGAAACTGTTTGACAAGACCCTACACATAATGATAAATGTGCTAACTAAACAGAGGGAGATCCTAGAAACCATCTGAGAAAAACCTGTCAAATGGGTTAGATGAATACCTCTCATCTTTACAAATGGATTACAGTTACAGTGTTAAATAAATCTGACTAGAGGAAAATTATCTTTTCAATAACCGCTAAAATGTATATTTGACTATATTTAATATTATCCTTGGCAGTTATCACCTACACTGTGCTGTCATCATGACTTTTGTATAACTTTGCTGTCTCTTTCTGCTCACATTTTAAAATAATTCTGACTCAAAACAATATGTACACTACCGTTAAAAAGTTTGGGTTTGATCTTTTTTTTTTTTTTTTTTTTTTAAAAGGGGACCTATAATGC
Organism: Ctenopharyngodon idella; assembly: GCF_019924925.1. Taxonomy (NCBI): domain Eukaryota; kingdom Metazoa; phylum Chordata; class Actinopteri; order Cypriniformes; family Xenocyprididae; genus Ctenopharyngodon; species Ctenopharyngodon idella. The sequence continues at coordinate 22,517,545 of NC_067226.1, forward strand.
CCCTTTTACAAGATGTAGTCTCTGGTGTCCCCAGAATGTGTCTGAAGTTTCAGCTCAAAATACACAGATAATATATTATAGCTTGTCAAATTTTCCCCTATTGGGGTGTGAGCAAAAACACGCTGTTTTTGTGTGTGTCCATTTAAATGCAAATGAGCTGCTGCTCCCGGCCCGCTTTCCAGAAGAGGGCAGAGCTTTAACAGCTTCGGTTGCTCAACAACAACAAAGCTGGAGAAACTCACGCAGCCAAAATGACAATAGTCAGTAACGGTGTTCAGCCTATGTTGCCTGATTCCCGGGGGCAGGGTTTATGTAAATTTTGAGGTTTGTAATATTGCCAACCCGGGAAGAAGCTCAGTGTAGTCCCTACCAGCCGTTTGTTGTAGTCCTTAAAAAGCGATTTCTGTAAAAGAAAATATTTTTTTTTGCATTGAACTTTGAGCATCGTAACTTTGCAGATGTTGTTTATGCTCAAACAACAACATTACACACTAACTAAAGTTTAAAAAAAAAAAAAAAAAAAAAAAAGTGAAATCATAATCAAGGACAACTTTAATGTTTTTAAAAGAAGCCTCTTATGCTAACCAAGGCTGCATTTATTTAATCAAAAATGCAGTAACAATAATATTGAGAAATATGTTTTCTATTTTAATATATTAAAAAGTAATTTATTCCTGTGATGACAAAGCTGAATTTTCAGCATCATTACTCCAGTCTTCAGTGTCACATGATCCTTCAGAAATCATTTTAATATCTGATTTATTGCTAAAGAAACAATTCATATTATTATCAATGCAATACAAAACAGTTGCTGCTTAATTTTATTGCGGAAATTGTGATACATTTTTTACTAGATACTTTGATGAATAGAAAGTTCAAAGGAACTGCATTTACTCGAAAAATATTTTGCTGTAACAATGTAAAAGACTTTACTGTCACTTTTGATCAATTAATGCATCCTTGCTGAATAAAAAAAAAAAAAAAAAAAAAACTCTTACTGACCCTTTGAATGGTAATGTATACAATTATTTGGTTGGTAGCTTTGTATCATGATCACACTGATGTTTATTTTATGATAATGTCCTGACTGTATATCATCTTTTACTTATATTCTTTCCACCACGTGCAATGAATCTCTCGGCTGACCAAATGAGACTACACAGGACTGCACAGCTTCTTGTCCCTGAATAAATTAATCATGCAATTTTCCATTTCACCACACACACACACACACACACACGCACGCGCGCACGCGCACACACCTGAACAAACTTAGACATTCATATATACTCACACTTATATAGGCTGCCAGCCAAAAAGAAAGCAAAACAACACTCTGCCAGATGTAAACACACTCAGGGCACATCCAGCAAGCTGCATCTGTTCAGAAACACCTCTGAGGTAACAGATGACACCTTAACACCCAAGACTGACACTGTACATAAGAGTAAAATCCAAGTATGCTGATATACAGGGAAGGATCTAATTACTGAGCCTAAATAATTAAACCTCACTGCTTCTAATTAACAACTGTATCAATACAACCACGAACAACAGAACAGAATGGAACACAACAACACAAGAATGAGGGGGAAGTGAAAGAGAGAAAGAGACAAAGGGAAAGGGAAGACAGAAAAAGACAAAAATACATGTTCTGATATTGCTGATATAAAGAAATGAGCCCTGTTGTGAAGAAAACAATCAATCTATCAAGAGATTTTCTGGTCAGTGTGGCCTAATAAAAACAAACTATACGCACACAGTATATAAAAAGATAAAAACCAATGTTGAATGTAGCCTATTTGCAATGATGACATTCTCTGTGAAAATATCAAGCTCACTTTAAAAAAAAAAATGATTAGTGCAGCACTTACCATTCATCATATCTTAGTATCTGGTTTTAATAAAGACTATCACAATGTGTGAAATGGGCTAAGGGCAGAATACAGTGGCTTCCTCTCTGAAAATAGTAATTTCAAATGCTGATTGTGCTGCTGCTGCTGATGAAAAGCAGCATGCAGTGCTAAATGCCACTTTTGATAATGCTATTTCTTGCATTTGAGACTGAAAATCTCCCATCTGTTAGACACACACATATGGACATGACTAGTGTTAATTGTTAACTAACCCTGATTGCACACATATGGTATATTGTCATGTTTGTCAGTGAGTCCTCCACACTTTCATCTCTTAGTTGGCTGATATTAAAATGACGTGTCTATGTACTTTCTTTTATACTAGCTTAATATGAAGAGACAACTGGTGTAGTCAGTTGTACAATGATTCATCTGAAAATACAATATTGGCTAAGCCAGTAGCATGAGTTTGGTGGTGGACTATCAGAATCAGAATGAGATTTGTTGCCAAGTATGCTTACACTCACAAGGAATTTGTCTTGGTGACATTAGCTTCTAGTGACAGAGCTGTTTGTTTGTCCAACCAATAACAAAACCATAAAAAGTGTTCAGTACCTATACGGTTTCCAGTTGAAAGTTTCAAGCTGAAATGAACACTATAAGTGGCAGTAAAACACCAACAACTTTTATTTTGTTTCACACAAACAGGGCTGATTATCGATTAATAAAGACTTTGGGCCCTATCATACACCCGGCACAATGCAACGCCAGGCGTGACATAAGTGTTTTTTGGTAGTTTCAGCCCGACGCATAAAGCGATGAGAATATTTTTTGTGCGCCAAAAAAACAAAACGACTTTTTAACAATATCTAATGATGGCTGATTTCAAAACACTGCTTCATGAAGCTTTGGAGCTTTATAAATCGAATCAGTGGTTCGGAGCGCCAAAGTCACGTGATTTTAGCAGTTTGGTGGTTTGACACGCGATCCAAATCACTAATCGACTTAAAAGATTCATAACGCTCCGGAGCAGTGTTTTGAAATCGCCCATCACTAGATATTGTTAAAAAAGTCATTATTTTGTTTCTTTGGTGCACAAAAAAAATACTCTCGTCGCTTTATAATATTAATATTGAACTCACATGAACTGATTTAAATATGTTTTAAGTACCTTTATGGATCTTGAGAGAGGAAGTACCATTGCTGTCTATGCAGGCCTCGCTGAGCCATCGGATTTAATCAAAAATATCTCAATTTGTGTTCCGAAGATGAACGAAGGCCTTATGGATGTAGAACAACATGAGGGTGAGTAATTAATGACAGAATTTTCATTTTTGGGTGAACTAACCTTTTAAGTACTTTAAATGAATAGCTGTCCAGCACAGCCTAATTGATATTCATAAGTTAAGAAATCGCTGTGCAACGATGTCACAAAAAGTCAAACATGGCCCCCACTCCACTTATGCTTCTTTCAGGAGAGCATTTATGATTTAGAATGTACATGAATAAGCACTTTTAAATATGTTTATCAGATGCTTATTCTGACAAAGTATGTGTGCTTAAGTGGGTACAGTGTACCATTATAAATGGGCCATAATTCCATACTCTAATTAAATATATGCTAATATGTGCAGAAAAATATTGTTTATATTATTTCCAAAAAAGTAAACAGGAAATCTACAAACGAAATCTAAAAATACTCATGAGCTCATTCAGAATCCAGCAGAGAAAGAGATGTCAGCCTCAGCTTCAAAACTCTGTCACTTTAGATCAACTTTCAAAACTTCTCCACGGAAGCAAGTCATCTCTGTTCCTTAAAACCCCTCAGAGCTCTCAGAGGCTTTCAAATTCTGTGAGTAAAAGCTCTGGAACTGCAGTCACTGTTGGATGGTTCCCGCAGCACTGAGGCAGAGCAGCCCTGTGCCATGCTGAGCGTCGTCAGCCAAACAGACAGCGTGACATTAGCAGACAGTAGGAGGGTATACTTCACTCACACACATACACACACGGTTTGCAAAGTGGCATCTAACTATGAGCGTTTCTCATCCCTGCAGCCCCACATGGTTTCTGCATGCTGACTTCAATGCTCAGAGTCACAGCTTGCTAGTGTCAAACAAAAATGTCCTCAAGGGGACAGTGGCTACAAGTGCTGAACCCATAACATCACCTGACTTCACTTTGTCGTCTCCTCCATTCCTCTCTTAAATAAACATATCTCTGCTTCTTCTTGTTTGATATTTCTTACACTTAATCTCTGCATCTCGCTCAGAGTTTTATAAACCAATATTTTTTTGTTGTTTAACATCTGGGCTCACAGTGGCAAAGGTCTGTGAACATCATGTTTCATTAAGATAAACAAAAGGATGCAAAAAAACATCTGGAGCTGTGGCAGACAGCATCTGGCAGAGTAGAAATGTTGAGTATATGAACAACATGGCAAAAGAAACTGAAGAGGCTATCTGTAATATTCATTGAGAGGACCATAAAGTAGCCTCATTTATTTTAAATAAACAGAAAAAAACACATATAGATATATTGTACTAGGACAAAACAAACATGTTCAGACTGTCTAATATTAGTGAATCAAGTTCATAGAAAATTTGATGACTCATTTACAGGACATGTGATGACTTATTCACTAAAAATCACCTTGACACCAGCTGGTTAAAAGTCATTGCAAAGATGGCTATAAAAGTAAAGAAAGTTCTGAGAAAAGCTCTAGCACCATTTGTTTGCGGTCACTTGGCTTTATATTTTGTATGTAATGCGATCAGGGTTTGACATTAATTATATATGTGAAATGAAAAGTCAACTGTGGCAGGTAATGCAATGAATTCACTAGCCAGTTTAGTGGGTTATGATTATTTTTTATCACTTTGCATGCCATCGCCATCAGAACCTCCAACATTAGCAAAACACAGCATAACATTCCAGAACACTGGCAAAGAGAAGGGACCACATTTAAGGCGTTCTCACTTCCTAGGCATCCGAAAAGTGCCACATATTCAAGACTTTTGCACATCACTATACAGACGCCAAAAGTGGCCTTTAGCATCTTTATTCTGATGCTGCCAGTTAACCAACTGTTTTCAAGAAACATCTGCCATCCATCAGGGGCATCTCCTCAGAGGAGGCAAGGGAGGCAGTGCCTCCTTAAAAAAAAAAACTGAATGAGAAAATAACCCATATTACAAAAATAATACAAAGCAAATATTACAAAATGTGACCATAATATGAAGGTAAAATGATGCCATAAAGTATTGCATGCGCAAAGTAATATTTGTGGAAGTGTACACAAGATTGTAAGCGTAAATTAAATTTGCATGCGCAAGAGAAGATTTGTAAAGGTGTAAATCACATTTCAAACGTAAGAAAAAAATGATTTGCAGCATTTTACTGTTATTCGTAAGTGCAACTCATGAATTGTGAAACTGCAGCTTTATGCTAAAGCAAAATAAATATGATCTGTATTCTTCTGACTTCCATTTTTCCGCGCTTACACTTTTGGCACTTTTTTTTTTGTTTTTTTTTTGTCCCCCCTCGCCGAAATTCGGCCAAAAGCATTGCAAGCCTGTGAACAGTGATTTGCAAGCGAAAACAACAGTTTAAAGAACTGCAAAACGGATCTGTATGTGTAAAAAACAAACTGTTGCAAATATCTAAATGACTCGTTGTGTACGTACGACAAAAAGGTCCCGAAATAACCCGATTTGTACAGTTCCGTCTTTCTTTTAGCTGTGCTTACAGTTTGTAAATTATTTAACCAATCAGAAGAGAGTAAATCGAGAGTCAGCGAGAAGCTGATTTGATTGCCTACAAGAAGGACCCGCCCTCCTCGTCACGCTTGCAAAACTCAGTGAGTGAGAGAATCGTGCCAAAACTGTAAGCACAGCTAAAAGAAAGACGGAACTGTACAAATCAGGTTATTTCGGGACCTTTTTGCCGTACGTACACAACAAGTCATTTAGACATTTGCAACTTTTTTTTTTTTTTTTTTTTTTTTTTTTTTTTTTTTTTTTTTTTTTTTTTTTTTACACATACAGATCCGTTTTGCAGTTCTTTAAACTGTTGTTTTCGCTTGCAAATCACTGTTCACAGGCTTGCAATGCTTTTGGCCGAATTTCGGCGAAAAAAACGTGCCAAAAGTGTATAAATCACTTGTTTTTCTAAAGTAACACTGTCCAACAGTGACACCAGCAGGTAAAGTTACAGAGGGATGCCGCGTCTCTCTTGCCTCCCCTGAGCCCACTAAGTTTTAACAGACCCCCTAAAGCATGCGGTGGGTTTGGTGGGGGGTAATTGGGGATAAATGGAGGAAAGGCATGTGAGAGGAGGCAATGCCTCCATCACACTATGATTGGATATAATTAGATATGATTGGCGATAAATCCTGCCTGTTGTTTTTGTGCATTTCGCATTCGCGAATCAGTCTGAGTGAACAAAACGATGCCGTTAATGGGAAGACTAATTTAAAAGCAAGTAAAGAACTCAGTTAGATATCACTGCTTTCGGTCACATCAAAATCAAACTGAAAATGGCCTGAAAACATGATGACTGTGGGGGGTTTTTAGTGAGCAGTCATCTTGGAGAAATTAAAGGTTGTGTCTGTGACCAATGTTTACCGAGCAATGCCGAGCACGATGACTGATGATCCAAAAATAAATTGACTATTAAAAAGAACAGCTGAACATCAGTTTACAAATAAAATATATATTTACTTCTTTTAGTTATTGTTTTGGAATAAATGTAAAAATGTTTTTGATATTTATGATATTTGATGATATTTATACTTGAAAATTAATAACATTGTCAATGTAAAAATACAAAATCAAACTGTATTTGGTTTCTTTTTTTTTTTTATGTAGTGTTTATTTAACCAGGAAAATGTGACAACATGTAACTGGGACATGAATTTACATTTGATTTATTTGGAAAAAAAGAAAAAAAAAAAAAAGAAAGTGAGAACTTTGCCTTCTTATTTCAGAACACCACTGCACGCCACCTGCTGCTGTTTGTTTAGTTTTATTTTCATAGACTTTTAGTTTGCTTGTCATTATTTCCTGTTGTCTTTGTTCACGTTTCCTGCCACTTGTTTGTAACCATGGATATTCATTTAATCATCACAGCTGTTCATATTTGACTTCGTTATCACTGTATATTTAAGTACCTTTGGTTCCTCAGTCAGTTATTGTTTGTGTGTAAACACGGTGTTATGTTGTACTAGATTATATGAGCTTATTTTCTTATTAAAAACATTCATTTTGGAATTCCTGACTTATCTTCATCTTTAGACTTTAAACTGTAACACATATACTGACATGAACGGTCCAATTTTATCATCATGAAATTATAATTATATGGGGTATAATTCTGTCATTGTGACATGATATTTTGGAGAATTATTTATATTTCATTATTATCAGAGGCCTTGGGGTTGAGAACAGGTTGGCTTTTTCAATGGATGTCAATGGAGGAGAGGCTTCAATATGCTGTGTTCACTGACTTTTGTGAGGAAGAATCTGATGATTTTATGAATTGACACCCTGTCCGCTAATCTTTCTGCTAATCAACATACTTTCCATTTGAAGTGTATATTTGGAGTGTACAAGAGAATAAGTGCTGTTTTATCAGAGAAGTAACAGAATTTTGTTTGTTGCACTACTCTTTCATGTTATCGACAAACAATGATTGACTGTCATAAAACGGAAAGCTATCCAATAATTCATAATCAGTTTTTATAATAAACATATTTAAATCTACGCTGTGATTTTGATAATCTAGTTTATTTCTGATATTTTTGTTTTGGATAGTATAAGTTCTGAATGACCAGTAACTTTAAAAATTAGTAGCCAAATTGGCTGGTGAGTGAAAATGTTGATTTCAAACCCTGAATGTAATGACACTCATACATTATTAAGTGTCCAAATTCTTTTTTGGCAGTCACTATATGCACCTCTACAGTCTCAGTGGTATGTGTTGCTGTTTAAAGTTTGTCAGAGAGAGATGTAGGTCCCCAATTCAAAAGATTTTCCTCTCCAGAGTGTCTGAGAGTGGTATCTAACATCAAGAGCCTCTGGGAGAAATCTGACCTAAAAAAAAAAAAAAAAAAAAATCCTCCCTTTCGTTTCTTGCTCTTTCACATCCTCATACATGGATTACTTCCTCACACCTCTCATTCTCACACTTCTATGCTTCTATCGTGCTCACTCCATCTTCAGGCAGATGTTGCGCATCACTTTTTTTTAATCAGCTGACATGCGAGAGACTGTCTCTCCTCATCAGATAATCAGATATCATCTCTCACTTTGGCATTCATCCCTCCTTCATCCATTCCACATGACACAGACATCAATGATCTAAAGAAATTAACTAGCAATTTTATTATCATATACAAAAACTATTTAGATATTGATTTAAAAAAATGAACTGAAATAACACAAATAAAATGAAAGCCTAAATTGAAAATAATTTTAATAAAAATAACTATCAATAAAAATAAATTATAGTTTTCCTGTTTGAGGAGTCAGGTGATGTCTCTCACCAGCATCTATGATCAATAATAGTTTGAACCATGTCAAATCATAATCCACAGAGGGAGTAAAGATGTTTGCCCTGGCAATGAATTCTGCACAAGACAATAATGATCTTACCACTCTTTTATATACTGTGACTTTTTTTGTTGTTGTTTTTGAGGTAATAAACAAACACTTTGAGGCGCAAACTTTGGTTTTTAGCGCCACAACTAATTCCAATCATAAAACATCTTCAGCAAATGCTCGTTTAACCTTTGGATTTCAGGGCTTGAATAGAAAAAGCTATTAAACTGTCAATAGTAATTAAATGAGGGATTTGGTGCAGAATTAGGTTTAATCTATACCACAAACAAACAAATATCTGTGTGTCATTAAACCAGCTTGAATACTATCAGATATGGATCATACATGCATATTTCAGCTCTGTTTTCCACTTTGAACCATACTGGATACCCTATATCAAAACCATAAGTAAACCTGAGTGCTTCCTGTTTCTATTATAAACACATAACATTCAACAACACTAGGTTGTCACCACACATAACCTGCTTGTGCCTCTGTTATCGCACAGATAGGTATGACTAATGACAGTGCTGGTTTTGACAAGTGATTCCATAATGTTAGCCTCTCTTAGCCAATCTCAATTTCCTCAACCCATCTATTTTAATTACCTCTTCCCCTCACTCAGTCCAACCACCAATCCCGCAGGTCAAATAAGACATATTTCCTGGCACACTTACACTCCATATTAATAAAAAAATGTGACCTGGACCAGAAAAAGCGGGTCTAGCCTCAAATAAATAGCAGAGTGGCTTTAGAAACTTTTAGCCTTCGTTCATTTGGAAAACATGTTTTAACCCACTGCAAGCAACCCAAGCTCACTGGAAAGATGTGCATGTGACAACATTACTTTGATTTTTACATGCTTCACAACACTTTCAAAGCGAATTGTCCAGTGAGTGATGCTAACAACGTGTTCAGTTTTATCCAAAACAGATGAACCTGAATCTGCCAATGTTTATTACATTGATTGTTGTATGTATCGTAGCGGTTGGAAATAAAATATCCAGTAAGTGGCGATAAAAGTATTAGTTTACAAATAATGCACTATGGTAAAAGTGTTTTGAGGTCATAATATAGTATTGTTCAAGCAACCATGCGAAAATAAGTCTTTATTAATCAATAATCTGCCCCTGTAATCATAATTTGTGTGAGCAACAATAAAAGTTGTTGGTGTTTTACTGCTACTAGTGGCCATTACAGATGGAAACTGTGGCAAATTGTAAGTATAGGTAGGCTATGTGTTTGGAGTTTTGCAAAAAAAATTTAGGTAGAGGCAAATTTTTCGAAAGAGCAGGTTGAATTGAAATTGTTTAGTATTAGTTATACTACATGCATCTAACCCATTAATGTGAAGACAAGCACAATTTTATTTCTTGTATTTACATATTTCCTAATGAAATGTCTACAGTTACTCAACGTAATATCGGTTCCCTGAGATGAGGGAAAGAGACATTGCCTCAGTAGCTGACGCTATGGGGAAACTCTTTCTCCCAAAATACTGAAGCCTTGAATCACGCCAGTTTAAGAACACTGGCCAATGGCGTTCAAATGTGCGAAAACGGCAGCTGACTATAAGGTGGCTCTGAAAGCCATTACCTCAGAATCTGCAGACTGAAGAAAGAGTGGAGCTCATAAGACACTCTGAGCTATGTAACAAGGCTGCTTAAACAATGTTTCCTTCACTCATCTCAGGGGAACTGAGGTTACGTTGAGTAACCAGGGACATTCCCTTTCGAGTTCAATTCACTTGACTTTGCGTCAGTAGCTGAACTGTCTCAGCAAGTGTCTGAAGGAGAAAGATTCTGACGCAAATGGCATTCAGCACTGCCTTATAGTTGCTGAGTCAGCCACTATTTTCGAGTGCTTAAAGGGTTAGTTCACCCAAAAATGAAATTTTTGTCGTTCCAAACCCGTAAGACCTTCGTTCATCTTCGGAACACAAATTAACGTATTTTTGATTAAATCCGAGAGGTTGTTTTAATCCTCTAGAGGGATAAAAGGCCACGTTCAAGGTCCAGAAAAGTAGTAAAGACATTGTTAAAATAGTCCATGTGACCACAGTGGTTCAACCTTAATTTTATGAAGCGACGAGAATACTTTTAGTGTGCAAAAACAAAACAAAAATAAAGACTTTATTCAACAATTTCTTCTCTGCCGAATGCTGGCTCATTATTGGCCGACGCTGTTCACATGAGCACCACGACACATGTGTGATGCTGACGCAGGAGCTGGCCAATAATGAGCCGGCGTTCTGACGTAGAACTTGAGTATTTTAACGATGTCTTTACTACTTCTCTGAACCTTGAATGTGGTAATTTAATTGCTTTCTATGGGAGATTTAAAAAAAAGCCTCTTGGATTTCATCAAAAATATCTTAATTTATGTTCTGAAGATGAACTAAGGTGTTACAGGTTTGGAACGACATGAGGGTGAGCACTTAATGACAGAAATTTCATTTTTTGGGTGAACCAACTCTTTAAAAAGTCTTATATTTTCCCCAGTCTGCTGCCTTTAACATCACAGCTCTCACATCATAGATCTCCTTAGGCTGGTGCATTTCCCTTTAACCAAACAAGGGTCAGAGAGGCATCTGGCAGTATAATTGCTCATTAAAACATTATGTCTCTCCCTGCTTGTTTGGGTGTGTTGGTCAAATTATTTTTCTTTGTGTTTGTGAATTGTTGGCAGTTTACTAGCAAGGACACGCAAAGGACAAAATATCTAGCATAACTGGAAAATTATTTGTGACTAAGGTATTCCTGAGCAAGACATTTTAGGAATCACAATAAGAAGCAATTAAGCTCTCAGTCATAACAATAACAGAAAAGAAACAAAAAAAAATCCTTTTTTTAAATGTATAACCAGCACATCACAAAGCCACGTTTTTTCCCCATTCCTCTATAATCTGTAATTTAAGAGGGATTTGCTCCACACGAAACACGCAGGTTGCGCGCGCCTAACTACATCCTCACCAGTGTCACCAATTGCGTAACGCAGGTTCAAATGCGACTTTAGCTGTGCGTTGGATTACAGGAAAATAATCTGAGCGAGAGATGAGGGAATGGGTGACTGAGATAGAGTCTGAATGAAAGGATGAGAAGAAGAAAAGGATGAGTACGCGCACATAGAGATGAAAGTGGATTTGGATCCTCAAAGTACCTCGTTTGTTTGTGATTCTGTGCTCTTGGTTAACAATCATTCAACCCCTTTCAGTGGTTAAACTACATTAAGGTGATTCGATTATAAAGCATGAGAACTCTATGACTAAAAGATTTCCAAAAAACCCTGCAGCACGTTCATATCTAATGCGATTTTATGCATAGCGGTCGCCCAAACGGCACACGAAGAGATAAACATTTTGGAGACGTATACAAACAGTATTCTCTTGTGTTGTCCCTCAGTAAAGTTCAGAGCTTACCGGTTGGTCTGCGCTGGAAACAGGTGGTTACACGCAGGGATCAGTGCGGTTTACCCGCCGGTGTGTGTTGTTGTTTGTCGATGGTGTTAGTCGCTCATGACGGGGATCTATTTCCCCAGCGCGTCCAAGGCGAGTAGGTTTCCAGCCAGACAACTAGCTTTTCAGTTTGAGGAGACCCGGTAATGTGCTGTTATCCCGCTGACCAAACTGTAACGCAAATAAACAACTTAATCAGCACTGATAGAACGGAGGCGGTCATTTCACTGATCGCTGTGTGCTACGCGACGCGACGCGACTCGACTCAAACAAGTTGTGCAGCCTAACATTAATGAATGAGTCACCATGCGCGCTTTTTATAGGCCTACTTATCCTTACATCTGTATTATTTTAAGAATTGTGAATTTGAGTTCTGTATTTTCATTGTACGCTATCATATAAACTGAAATATAGCCTATGTTAAACAAATTATAATCAAGGTTAGCTTAGGCAGAAGAGCAGGATTTGGTGTGGTGTGGTGTGGTGTGGTGGTGGTGGTGGTGGTTTACTACATTATGCCCTAACCTTAAACGCCTAAAAATGGATTAAAAGAATGCATGAGTGGCTCTTTCAACAGTATTTTCACACCTTATCAATTACAAAAGTACTATTATAAATTAATCAAACTGCGCTAAATGTAGGCGCTCGCGAACAGAAATCGCGGGTGAGGAGGTAACCAATAGCAATAGTTATTTCGGTCGTTTTATCGGCCTGTGCGTCGATAAAACATGAAACTTTTAGTTTTTTTTTTTTTTTTTAACACGTTGTTAAAGACTTGATCTTCAAATAGTCCTATAGGCTATCAAAAAAAAAAACATTATTGTTTTGACTACAATATAGTACTATAAAAACTGTAGGCTTATAGGTAGCCTAAAATATTGCCAGAACACAATGACATGTTTCAAGAATTACGAAATGGTAGTTTTTGGTGATTTTAGTAGCTATTTACAAGTGTTATCACTGTAATGCAGTAAACATGAACTGAAAAACATAAATGTAACATAAATCATCCCAATGTCTAAACTCGAAACTAACATTTTAAAATAAAATGGAAGTTTCTTTGGTTTGATGGTTTGTCTTCTTAAATAGCCTATGGCCAAAACTTTCATCACATTTGGCAGATGCAAATTACAATGCATTCAGGCCTATACATTTGCATGCTTTTTTTGGAAATCAACCCTGACCTTGGTGTTGTGAGTGCTGCATGATTTCAATTGGGCTAATCATTAAATACCTTTTACTTAACTTCATTTAACAACATTGTACCGTGAAAAGTTTTCTTTTTAAACAAAATAACTCGCTTTTATACTTTTTCTATAGCTTAATATTTTACAGTAAAATAAAATAAAATGCCTTTTTAAAATATAATTATTGTCTGCGTCTGGTATAACCAACCAAATAGCTATGTTTACAGCGTGTGAAGTCACAGCGCCTTTCTTATCCATTTAAAATATCCGTTATTCAAAACTTCGACATGACATAGACTTCAGGTTAAGTTGACAACTGACCTTCCAAATTCAATGCAGCGCACCGTCAGTTGAATTTCCCCTTTTGGTAAGGATGGACTTTCGGCGATCTTCAGTAGCTCTTGTAATACAGGTTTCTCTCATCCGCTGCTCGCGTATTGGCATGTATCTCTAAATAAAATAGTCTTCATCCACCTCTCTTTGCTCTGAAGTAGTCTACGACCTGCTTTCAAAACCCCGTCGGTTCCCGTTTGACACTGTTTGAGCTGGATAGGGAATGGACACGGTTTTCGCTTCCTCTTAAGACTCAAAACCTCTGGGATGTGTCCTGCAAAGATCAAACTGATCTAGTGTCCGCGCACGTCTCCTCCATTGATCACCATCATTGTAATGAGTTCCTTTCGTGAGAGGTTGCTCTTGTCATATCTTCATTTAGAATAACGAGACGAAACGCCGCTGACTACAGTATGAACGCGCTGCTCAAAGTTCAATGAAGAGAATAAAGGAGGAGCGGGTGACAGTATCTCCGCTCAGGATGTGCGAGTCAGAATGAGTGTACTCGCATCAGCATCAGCTGCTGTGCCGAGGGTGGGGAGAGAGAGCCACCTACATCATTCGTAAAAACAGGTTAGGCTTGTGCGTTTCTACAGCGTGTGTTAATAAGTGAAACAATTAAAGGTGCAGTGAGAATTGAAAAGAACATTTGTTTACTAACAGTACTTTTGAGCAATATCATTAGGCCTATTACAGTCTCATTAGATGACACCAGTATTGCCAGTCTTTTAAAAACAAACTGTTTTGTTCTACATGGAGCTGGTCGCCCCCTCATGGGTGCTGCCATGTTGACATCACATGACAATAGGGAATTTTTATATAATACTTTTAGTCAGAGCTCAGGGTGCTTTATTATGCATAAACATACAAGTACCAAACTATGCAACAGTCCAAACTGAATGTTCGTCTCTACCAGATGATAAGGAACAAAAAAAGAACAAAAATAAACTTCATGCATCCAGTGGTGTTACTGTAAAGTCCAAAATAGGCAGTTAAAAATAAGCAACAGTTTACTGATTGCACATTTAATATGTTAAAATCCAACACTATAAAAAATTATCAATTTTTTTCTTTTGTCAAATCAACTTAGATAATTAATGTGGTTCAGATAGCATAATGTTTTGAGTTTTTGTTGATTAAACCAATCGCCTTCATTGCATTAACTCAAATTTTTAATTTCAATGAACTCAAAATTTTAAGGCAACCAGGTAACTTACTTTTTTAAAGGTGCAGTGTGTAAAGCGGCATCTAGCGGTGAGGTTGCGAACTGCAACCAACGGCACTCACCCCTCCCATTCAAAGCAAAATAGAGAAGCTACGGTGGCCGTCTGGCTGACACAAGTCAAAGATGTTGTCGTCTGAGACAGCAGAGAGTACGTTAGCCAGTCAAGCAATGAGGTTTCTTCTTACTTCTAACAAAGAATGGTCTCTGCTTCTAATAAACCAGATGACGACTACTGCTACTACTTCTTCTTAGTGCATATTCAACGTAGTGATGATGCAAGCCTCTAAAAACACTAGCGATTTAGAAGAACAACAATATAGTGACTAAACGCACTCTGTAGAGTGTTTGTCCGTTTAGGGCTGCTGTAGAAACATGCCGGCGCATAATGACGACTTGACATGGAGGAGGGACCTGCAGTGTATGTAGATATAAATGGCTCATTTTAAGGTAATAAAAACATAACGGTTCAATATGTAAGGTCTTCATACACCACTGAAAACATAGTTATGTATATTATATTGCATTTTTGTCAATAGATCCTCCCAAATTTTACACATTGCACCTTTAAGTTAAACCAACAATTCTTTTTTACAGTGTCCTTGTAAAAATGTAGTTATGTAGTTCTGTAAACAGTCCAAACTGTCTCAAAGCCAGATGATTGCTCCAGTGATTGGTAGCAGTTATTTTGGCAGCAGTTATTTCTCCCCATTTGAAGTAACCTGGTTATATGCAATGCACAGGCACTTCTTTATTGACATTAAAAAACACATTTTTGTTTGGTGAATATGTTTTGGTGCATTTTTGGGCAGTAACCACAGACATTGAAGGATATTCAGATTAATGGTCAATCAATATTAATTTCTCAGTGGCTAATTTTTGAACCTCAGAGTTTTGAACCACACAACAATCCTAAACATTGATACTATCAGGGCTCTCTCTCTCTCTCTCTCTCTCTCTCTCTCTCTCTCTCACACACATACACACACACACACACACACACACACACACAGGTTTGTTTTGCTATCAAAGTGAGGACATTCCATAGGCGTAATGGTTTTTATACTGTACAAACTGTACATTCTATCCCCCTACACTACCCCTACTCCTAAACCTACCCATCACAGAAAACTGTGCATTGTTAATAAAACATTGTTTAGTATGTTTTTAAAGCTATTTTAAATATGAGGACTCATGAAATGTCCTCATATTTCATGTTTACGTCGTAATACCAGTGTAATACCCATGTCATTATACAAATTTGTGTCCTTATAAATCACAAAAACGTGCGTGCACACACTTACCCTACCCTACCCATCCCTAACCCTACCCATCACAACTAAATGCCTAACCTGAACCCTTAACCTAAACCTACCCTTAACCTAATAATAACCTTCTCCTTAAAACCAATCTTGACTTGCACACAGGCCTTTAAAGGGGTGTCAGAAAGTAAGGACCAGTCAAAATGACCTCACTTTACTCACTTTGTCCACACTCAGATGGTCTAAATCTCAAATTGGTCCTCACAAAGATAGTTGTACAAGTACACACACAAATACAAACTCACACAATTTGTTGTAGAAAGATTAATGGCAAGTCCCAAAACCGTTATTAGGACAAACACCCCCACACCTCAGAGTGAGACGGTATTGATTAGGCTGTGATGGATTGGCTTTTTAATTGTCAAGCATGATGCAAGTGTTTAGATTAATGGCTCACCTAGTACTGAACAACATGCACAACAATTTTGACCGTGGATTTGCTTGTGCATGTGTGGACATTTACTTACATGGGAATTAGTTCAAAAATAAGGGAACAAGAAACACGCATGAATGCACACACGCATCACAAATTAAATATTGAGCCCTCTTAACTGATTCAGTCCTTCTAGGCCAGTTCTTGGATTCAAGTAATTGCACTGCTCTTTAATGTCTAAAGATGTGTGAACCCGATGCACATCCATCTCCCCGAACATTGTGTCATGTTTAAATTACTGTTTGCAGTATTCCTAGAATGGAACTATTCAGAACTACCCAGCCTTATCTCACCAATCTATAGCTGAATTTCTGCACTAGTTGTTATCATCTAGTCCACATGAGGCACCCAGTGCTTGGTGGTCCATGTAATAGACTGGAGTGAAAAGAGGAGGAAAAGATTGTCAGCCCCAAAAGCCACCAGTAGCCCCCATTCATCATTGGTGTTTGTGATTACAGCGTGAGCTCTATCACACAGAGGACACATATGGAGTGCTATGGCCACATTAAAGGGTACGGTAAAGGAGGAGAGATTGGAAAGAGGGTTGATAATGACAGAGGGATAGAAAGAGAGAGAGAGAGAGAGGGCATAAAGGCAGAATGAAATCTGTGGTAGGTCTCTTTTGAGTGCTAAGGCAGGGTGCCTGAGATCTAGTTCAATTTGTAAAGGTTGTCAGTGAGGGCTCAGCTCTGAAGTGTTTGACTGACAATTCAAATCACACATTCAGAGCGCTTTGCTTGACCAGTCATGACTTGGCTCTGAAGCAAGGCAGGTTATGTTCTATTATATATTTTTCAGAGATCTCTGTGTGTCTGAATGAGGGCTGGTGCATTTTACATAGCGCTGAATCTTCAGCTTGTGCAGTCTCACAAATGGGTGGGTCAACTGCCATAGATGCCAGAAATATCCCAGTTAAAAGGTACCCTCCATAAGGGTGAGGCAGGGCGGGTATATATAACATCTGATAATTACATGTGTCTAAAACAGGGAACCCTGAGAGCTTCGAGTTCAGCCACAGACTGCAGACACATCAGAGGGAAACATGCGCCACCCTCTCTATCCATAACCGCTTGCAAACCACAGCAGCCTAAGCCTGTAGTTACACTGGGTAAAAAAAAATATCCACATGTGCTCTTACATCTGAGACATCTTAAAAATATTGAGAAAAATACAGTGCATAAACCAGGCTATGTTAAACATTGATGCGTGTTTACTTTGGTGTGTGCATGCGGGAAGTAGAGAGAAAAAGAGTAGAAGTCTGTGTGACATATCTCGTAACCATCAGCATGTTTGCCTGTTTGTTTTAATTTGGCCAGAATCATATTGTTCTGAAGGATAATCTCTCTGTGGTCCAAAATTAAGGCAGTAAAAATGATGTAAAAGCTTGCCTGGTGTTAATAGCGGCAGACAAATGAGAAAGAAATCAATTTATAGGTCCATAAGAATATAAATAAGAGGCACAGTAGGAACGGGGAGTAAGAGAAAGAGAGAGAGAGATCTATTATCTGCATAATCTGCATATATCCCTAATTTGTAGAGATATTTCCGGGTTGCGGAGCAGGAAACATGAAAACCATGATGAAAACTAGAGCAAAGAATTTACACTGACAAGAAGTGAAACTCAATAGAACGTTCCATTACAACACCGGCGCCCAGCAGCAGCCCTGCGTTTCCGCCATTTTGGGGTGAAAGCGACTCAGCAGTCCACTAGTTTCTATGGCAATATCAGCAGCTTTGTTAAAAAAAAAACGTACATTAAAGCTAAAATCCAACCTGAATGATGACAACACAGAATAAAATACTATCGCTAGTGATCATCAAATCCTTTTAACAGTTTATTTTACAGACTTTGTGTTTAAGTCTTTTTTTCACAAAACCTTTGCTCTCTAGAAACCCAGTCAGTTTGGGTTAAAATTCTTTGAAGTTCAAGTATTAGCATTATAAACACTGAATTAATACCAGCATATGAAATTAAATTAAGGACATGCATCAGAAAAATTGGGAATTTTGGACAATAAATATATAACAGAATATAACAGCTTGACAGTAAACTGTTTTTGCAGTGTTGTCTTATATTAATGTCCGTTAAAGCAAGACTAACAAAAAAAACATAGCCACTGTGTCCAAAAGTGGGAACATAGCAATGCATCATGTTCTATAAAATCATGTTGTAGCTTAATCCAGGGGATTAAAACGTATTTCAGACCTAGTGGAGTAATAATAGTAAATTACTCCACTAGGTCTGCCTATATACGTTTTAATCACGCTACAAACATGATGATCTTAACTTTATTAATTATTAATTTAGATAGATTCTATTGTCTAGTTTGCATTTTCACCCCAAAATGGCTGCCGCGCTACCGAAGCGCCTCCTCGTGGCTATTACCCAAAAAGCATCAGAGTGTCGCCTCTTGGGTTCTATGCTCTTTGACTATAGTCATAGCGCCCTCTGGTGTCCATCATCAGTTGAACAACAGACGCGTCTCGTGTTCTAGAGAGTTCTAGGTGCATTGTGGGTACCTCACCCGGCACCATCCTCCTCTATTCCGCAAACATGATGGTGAGTTCTCATTCATGCCTGTTACTTTGAAATCCATCGTCATCTTAGCAATTTACTCTTCTCCTAGTGTTGGGATATAAACGTCCAGAAAGAATAAAGCTTAAAGGATATGTCTGCGAGATTATTTTTTACTTTAAATGAGATAATACACCTAAAGTTTTACATTGATGCTAGCTAGCTTGGTTGCTAACGATTCATTCTTCTGTTTGAGAATGACAGGCAGAATTTAGAGATGTGCGTTACGACGCAACTTGCAAAAGATGACTTTCGTACGGCATATGTACACATTTAAACATTTGTAATTCACAATAGTTTTGGTTGCTAAATAACGCCAAAGGCTTTAGCATCCTTTCCGTAATGAGAAAAGAAGTAATAAACCGTTAACCGGTTACACCCTTTAATGCTGTTCGTTTTAATAGTCACTACGATAAATCTGTGATTTTTATAAAACGCTTATTCCTGATACTGAATAAAGGCCATTATTTTTTAGCACGCAGCGACACTTGAAGAGAGATACTATTGTTTCTCTCGTGTGCATGACATCATGTTTAACTGCAATAAACTTAAGATAAGAGCAGATATTATTTCACACGTTG
Source organism: Ctenopharyngodon idella (assembly GCF_019924925.1). Taxonomy (NCBI): domain Eukaryota; kingdom Metazoa; phylum Chordata; class Actinopteri; order Cypriniformes; family Xenocyprididae; genus Ctenopharyngodon; species Ctenopharyngodon idella. The sequence goes on from NC_067226.1 coordinate 22,537,104, forward strand.
TAGTATGTAGTAAGCTCTTTAAGTAAACAGCGCAGCATTGTTTACTTGCATAAATAGTCAATTACATTGTCTGTAAATGAGCTAACAAAACTCTCTAATGGTCATGGAAACCCTTGAAAAATGTTAATTTACAGGCTTGGGAAGGTTATGGAAATTAGCACAATAGCAATAGCTGACATTTGATATTCAACAGTGCTTTGATCTGCCTGCATTGACACTATTCTTTAAGAGCTGCTGTGCAGCCAAACAATGTACCAGTTATCAATGTAAAGCTGCTTTGACACAATCTACATTGTAAAAAGCGCTATATAAATAAAGGTGACTTGACTTGACTAGCAAAATGTTGTGGTCAGTTCTATTGTAAATAAAATACATTTTCTTTGGTCTGCTCTGAAAAATATTAAAAAATAATAATTGACTAATTCAAAAGGTGGTGTAACTTTGATAGTACGTTGATTATGTGACCATTCTTGGATCTCTCCTCTCAGCCCACTCCAGTCATCCTCCTGAAGGAGGGCACAGACTCTTCTCAGGGGGTCCCGCAGCTTGTCAGCAACATCAATGCCTGCCAGGTGGTGGCAGAGGCTGTGCGGACCACCCTCGGCCCCCGTGGCATGGACAAGCTTGTGGTGGATAACAGAGGTAAGTCTGCACTTCTATAATCAAGTATAGATGTGTTCTGTTATTGGGAAGTACTGATACATTTCTTGATATCATATTAATATGATGCTTGTGATTTACATGATGTTATCTTGCAGGCAAAGCCACTATTTCTAATGATGGAGCCACAATTCTGAAACTTCTGGAAGTTGTACACCCTGCGGCCAAGACTCTGGTAGACATTGCCAGATCTCAGGATGCTGAGGTAAGATTCCTTCTCTTTGTCTGTACATTCAGGCTGCTTTAAAAGGAAATAGTTCTGGTTTTCAGCATTGATTGACTGACATGCTATTCTAAAATGCACAATATTATAGAAGCTATTATGTGTAACACGTGTTTAACTAGATATTGACTGTCACTGCTAAGCAAATATTTAGTAAATGTCCTGTTATTGGTTTAGTTCAGAAACTATATTTTCTAGCAATTAATGTTTTTCCTTTTCTATTTAATTATAAATATGATATAGTTCATTGTTCTTTGTAATGTGTAACATCATTCTTTGTGTTTATTCAGGTTGGTGATGGCACCACCTCAGTGACTCTGCTTGCTGCTGAGTTTCTGAAGCAGTTGAAGTCGTACGTGGAGGAGGGGCTTCACCCCCAGACCATCATCAGAGCTTTCCGCATTGCCACCCAGCTTGCCGTCACAAAGATCAAAGAAATCTCTGTTACCGTCAAAAAGGATGACGAGCAGTGAGTCCAAACCCTGTGTGCTATTACGTAGTCATGTGTTAGCATCACATAAATATCACAGAGGTGATCATTTGTCCTCTCTTGCCACCACAGGGAACAAAGGAGGTTGTTGGAGAAGTGTGCTGCTACAGCCATGAACTCTAAGCTGATCGCAGGACAGAAGGATTTCTTCTCCAAGATGGTGGTGGATGCAGTGATGATGCTGGACGATCTGCTGCCTTTGAAGATGATTGGAGTGAAGAAGGTGCAGGGTGGAGCTCTGGAGGTGAGAGGAAGCTGTGTTCTAGATTTAAAGGAATTTTTATAAGAAGGTATTTGGCTTTGTTCAAATTGCACAAATCTTTTGAACTGACTGGCCATACTGTCATTTTGCGTGTTTTGAAATCTGCATATTCAATCTGTATGTTTAATTGGTTTATGAGATCTGTATAGTCAACATCATGTGTATCTTATTGGTTGCTTTAGCAATGATGCAAGGGTCAGCACGACTTAGGGCTGGAATACACCACATATATTTTCACAGATTTTAGATCATTTAAGCATTGGAAAATTCGGATCAGCAAAAAAAAAAAAATAATAATAATAATGGCGGGAGGTTATGTTACATGTTTTCTTTTGTAGGTTTACATGCATCAAAGGTCAAAAACTGCTTTTATTTTTTCATAATATACATTGCACATCACCACATTGTTCGGTGATTCTCAAACGACTTAACCGATGATCTCTCTAAATCCCTCAGAGCCTACTCTGCTCTGATTGGCCAGATGGCCCTGTCTGTTGTGATTGGTCTACCGCTTACAGCGCGTTTCGGAAACACTGTAAAGACTGTAAGGATGGCATGGATTTTACCATATCAATCCAAGCGCGAGTCCGATGATTGAAACAAGAACTAGTTATTCAACCCGAAACTCCATTGCAAGAACGAATTGAGCAGGACGTTTCTCAGTGATACGCTACTCAGTTTGTCGTACATAACGAGATGCTACAACTGTAATTGCTCATCATTAACAAGTGTATGTCCATCAACAAACTGATGTGTATATTTCTATTTTATTGCGGTGCATGTGGCAACAGTGCATGCGATATAGATAAACACTAACGTGAATAACTTTGTAAAACAAATTTTGCTCCATCTTTTATCATAACTCAAAGTAGTAAGAACAACAGACAATCTAAATTAATGGACACAATTGTAGGTAATAGTCCACATCCCACAGCTGATTTGCAGAAGATAGTAATATCGTGAGTTAGCCGGTTTGACCTACACAATATAAAACAAAACTACATATTTTGAACAACCTGTAGAAAACATACATCAATAATTAATCATATTTACAGGTTGTGATTCTGAGAAGCAAGTTGGTCCAAATAAAGTGGATACTGTCCCATCTTTAACAGATAAGTGTTTTGTAAATCCTATTTAGACCTCATGGAGATTTGAGGATAAATCGTCAAAAGGTTATACTGCTGTTGTATCGCTGTGGTTATTTTAAACACTTACTCTTCACATCCTCATCCTATGGAAGTGTTTACAAAGCCTCTTCTCGACATGTACAACACAAACAGCTAGCTACAGTGTTTGAGGGCGGGTCAAGTTACAACATAGGCGGGTGTTAGGCAAATGTGTTACTTTGTGACGTGTAGCCATAACAGAAGTGGGATTCGAATTCCTGACGACTCATTTCGGGGGTTCAGAGACAATTCCTTCTTTTCAGAGACAATATAACTTTATCGTGCACTTTGTCCTGTCTTGCCACCACAGGGAACAAAGGTAATATTCAAAAATGCATAATAGGGGCACTTTACGTTTTTTCTTCAGGCACTAATTTGCAGACTCTCATTAAGCTACGCAGTTGTGTGGTCCACTTGTTTAAGCAACAACAAAGGCAAAAGAGATCCGAGAGAAATTTCAAAAAGGAGAATTAAAAGGAAGGAAAGAAAGAAAGAAAAATACAGTGTGGGCGCGTTTTAGTGAAGTAGTTAATCAGGATGAATCAAGTGTGACATGTAACGAATGTTCTTTTCATCATCTCTCTTCAGCTCTTTACATTTTGCGCTCTAGTTAGCTGAGCTCCCTGTCACGTGACGACGGAGTGCAGTGAAAGGGAGTGATTGACGGCTAATATTAACCAACGTAAAATCTGCTTTAAAGTTAAGAATGAAAAGATGGTTTAATTGGTTATGTGATAGAACAGAGGACTGGTCACTATCAGCTCACAGCAGGCACATACTGTGCAGTAATTAGCAAACATTTTGTAGAGAAATGTAAACAGGTCGCACCACACAGTTCACACAGATTATATTTCAGCATTAAAAAATTGAATTTTGACAGCAGAAAATCTGAAGACTGGCTCTGACTTTCTCCAACTAGTGTCAACTCCTCCAGACTGTAAATCAGTGCACAAATGTGGGCAAAAGTCATGTTGTGTATTCCAGCCTTTACTTGTACAGCAACTGAGAATAACTGTCAGTGTTTTAAGACAGAATGGAAACTGGAAAACATGTTATATGCCATTCAGACAACAAAATCTGTAAAAATCTAATTTAAATACGACGACAAAACAGAGTTTTGCTGCCTGAACAAAGCCTTTTACATTTAGTGTCATTATTGTGGATCTACCTAGCATGATGTTCAAAGAGGTACAGAATGGGTGGAAAAAAGGTCTCTCCACTGACCAATTACAGGAAAAGAAAATCCCTACATTACACTCCTTTGTTTTTGCTGTCTGTCAGGAATCTCAGCTTGTGGCTGGTGTTGCATTCAAGAAGACCTTCTCCTACGCTGGCTTTGAGATGCAGCCCAAGCGCTATGTGAATCCAAAGATCGCACTGCTCAACATTGAGCTGGAGTTGAAGGCAGAGAAGGACAATGCTGAGGTTCGCGTGAACTCTGTGGAGGTCAGTACTGCTCTTCACTCTCACGGGTTTTCTAATGTACTTGTCAAGTATATTCCTTTTGATTGTTGAATAATGAAAGGACCGGGCCACGAGGAGGTCGGGTTTAAGTAAGATAAACAGTTACTGATGGTGTAGTTGTCATTGTAACATGGACTGATATTTTGGCAGAAGTGAAGGCTCATAAATACCATCTGGTTTCTATAGCTTCTACAAGTTATTGAAGTGACACTAACTAGTGCTAAAGTCCGCAAGACAATAATTTCTGTAACAGATTCTCATTTCAGTAAACCATCATGGCTTATGTAAACGCAGTTGTTTACCTCATGTTTATGTGGCTGTTTGCAGGACTACCAGGCCATTGTTGATGCTGAGTGGAACATTCTGTATGATAAGCTGGAGAAGATCTACAAATCTGGTGCTAAAGTGGTGCTGTCCAAGCTGCCCATCGGAGATGTAGCCACGCAATACTTTGCAGACAGAGATCTGTTCTGTGCAGGCCGTGTTGTGGAGGAAGATCTCAAGAGAACTATGATGGTATGATGGTATCCTGTGTCCTGTCAGTTACCTTTGACTGTCTATTATTACATCTTTCATGATTCAATTCCAGTCTTTATTTATAGTGGGTAAACCATTAAATCCAGTTTTCTTTTAGCATTGTAATAGAGCACTGCAGTGATGTATTTTTGTAGGCCAACCAGAAGTTAGCATCATCCTGTTTCTCTTGACAAAACCCAATAGGATTTTTCCATTAGCTTTTGGATTATTACAGAAATTAGATTCTTGCATGTTGCTTTCATCATGATAATCTTGACAAATTAACACAACTTGTATGAATTTTAAAGAATAAATAGAATCGCCAGAAGTAAACAGTTAAACACAAGCTATAATGGCTCATTTCCACCGAGCGGTACTGTACGCAATTATTTCCGTTTCAATTGTTAGAAGTTGTGAATGGTACCAAAATTCTGAATCATACCGTACCACTTTTTTGGGACCCTTCCGTTGGTGTACCTAGCACAGTAGTCTGGTACCTAAAGGGTGGAACTAGATTCAGTGCAGAATGTTGATTGGTTGACAGAGAATCGTCACTTGTGCGTGCTACAAGGGGAATGACAACACGAGGCGCCATTTTTTTAAATATACAGTTGAAACACAATAAAAGCTTGTCTTCTTGTGACAAACAGCAACATGCTGAGAAGTAAGAACAAGATCTGCTGTATGTCCTCCATTGTTGTTTACCTTGTCACTTTCTTCTTTGCGCAGTCGCTACTTTCCAGCATACACCAGGCCTAACAAGTAAGGGTACTGTTGGCGGTGGAAACACAGCCGGATCAGGGTTTTCCGTCCCTTCCCGTACCGTACCCTACCTCTATACACCATGGCCACATGACCATCACCACCATTAAGCTTTTAGTTTTAGACAGACCTTATTTCAGGCATTTAACTAAAAACCCAATGACTTAAGGATGATAGAACTAGAAGTGCTTAAATTCTTTTTTCTGGGTTTTGGCCTACAAAAATGTGTCATCCCTGCTGAACTCTGTAGTGTTATTTGAAAGTTATTGTGAGTAATTTAATGGCTGATATCTGTTCCCTTGAGCCCATGCAGTGATGTTTTGGTCCTGACGTGTTGTTGACCATGTAGTTGTTAAAGCAGTTGTACTGTATCCTCTAGGCCTGTGGCGGCTCTATTCAGACCAGTGTCGGTTCCCTGACTGATGATGTGCTTGGACAGTGTGAGCTCTTTGAAGAAGTGCAGGTTGGAGGAGAAAGGTATGGGTTTTTTTTGTTGTTTTTTTTTTGTTTTTTCTTGCGTTAATACAAAATGTAATTGTGTCCATGAAACTGGAGATTTTAATTTAATAAATGATTTCACATAAACATTTTCCATTCTAACGATATGTTTTCCATTACAGATACAACGTCTTTAAAGGCTGCCCGAAAGCCAAGACCTGCACCTTCATCCTGAGGGGCGGCGCAGAGCAGTTCATGGAAGAGACGGAACGCTCACTGCACGATGCTATCATGATTGTGCGCAGAGCGATCAAGGTGGGGAAAGCTTTAGCATCTCTTGCTATAGATGATTACAACTGCAGATTTCGTCTTATCCTTGATTTCCTTTGGCTTGTGGGGAAAGACTGCTGAAAACATTGTATTAAGATAACACTTCAAATTAGCAATAAAATCTGGAAAAAAATTTACATAAATTTGGCCTTATCAGCCAAATCAAAACTATTTTTGCAATGCATGTTACATGGTAACCAAATAGCTGTTGCCTCTTTCAAGATGGAAATTGGCTCTTAATTGGCATAGGCAGGACTTCCATTTTTACAACCACTACATTGAGTTTATCCCACTAATTAGTTTCGTCGAATTGTCGGTCTCCTTCGCCTCACATTCAGCTGATATGAGTTTAATGATCAAATGCTCAATTATGTACTACTAAACATGTACAGTTAATTCCAAAACATAAATGCAGATGGATGCTAATTCTTAATGTGTAACATTTCCCAGACAAAAAAAAAACCCTTTCATGACAATTGCCCACAAGTGTTGATAAAAAGAATGCATGAAGCTAGAATAATTTTATTTTATTTTTTTTTTTCAATATATTCTAACTTCAGATATTGATTTAAAAAAAATAATAATAATTCTGGTGCCTATGAAATTTTGTGAAAATGATCATAAAATGCAGGTGAGGAATCATGACATGCTGAAATTTCAGAATGTTTTAAGAATTGCCAGCAGGGGGAGACAAATTTCTTAAGCCTTTAAGTAAAAAAAAATCATTAACATGCTTCTATTTCCCCTTGACAGAATGACTCAATTGTTGCTGGAGGTGGCGCTATAGAGATGGAGCTTTCAAAGTATCTGAGGGATTACTCTAGAACAATTCCAGGGAAGCAGCAGCTACTGATCGGAGCCTATGCCAAAGCCCTGGAGATTATTCCCAGACAGCTGTGTGACAATGCAGGCTTTGATGCTACCAATATCCTAAATAAACTGAGGGCCAAGCATGCACAGGTAGCTACACAAGTCACGCTTGATCGTTTTATTTAATCATTTAAATGAAATGTCAATGTTGTAATGTGCCTTTGCATAATCTCCCTCTCCCCTAGGGTGGCATGTGGTATGGAGTGGACATAAATAATGAAGACATCGCAGATAACTTCCAAGCGTGTGTATGGGAGCCCTCTGTTGTGCGTATCAATGCCCTGACCGCTGCCTCTGAGGCTGCGTGCCTCATCCTCTCAGTGGATGAGACCATCAAGAACCCTCGCTCCACTGCTGACGGCCCAGCGGCGCCTGCTGGCAGAGGACGAGGTCGTGGTAGACCCCAACACGCCCACTAATCCACACCCATCCCCAGCAGTGTCTTGGGCAGAGCTTCTGGACTTTCAGAAGGTCAAAACAAATGCTGGTCTCTTATAGGGCCTTAATTTGTTTCCTTGACCTGTTTTGTTACTCCCTGGTCCCACTAAATCCATGCATTTCTGTGTGTTTACAAAGGCTAAAACAGAATCAAATGTCATTTTTGGTAATAGTTCCAGATCGATGGGGATTGAACCATCTGTTGGGTAGTTGGAGATTTGAATGTTGTTTTGTGATAGTCGGAGAACACACGCAAACCATACACGCACTCAAAAAAAAAAAAAAAAAAGAAGAGTGGTCAGTTTGTAGATCTGTATAAGCACTGATATGCAGGCACTCTGCTGAGATACGTTCCTGTGTTGGTCATTTGGCGGAACTATTTATTGGACCATTAAAAGCAGTACTTTTGCTTCTCAACGTTTGTGTGTTTGTTTTCTTCTTTCAGTCATGAGTGAGAAGTGACTATACATCAGATCAGGGAAACATTTGAAGAAAAATAACTTTATTTCCAGTCATTGTGATTAGTATGCAGTTTCATAATAAGTATCACACTAAAGTCAGAGTTTTAGGACTATATTCCAACATTTAACACCTAGCTTGATTCCCTTATGTCGAATGGATGTCCAGCATATTTAATAGGTAATTTAACATCTTTGAAGTGGGTTTATGGAAAATATATATATAAAAAAAAAAAAAGTCATTTGGTTTTCTTACTTCCTGCTAGGTGAAAAGCCAACAATATTGCTTTTATATAACAGATTGAAGAATGATAGGTCAAATGTTAGTGTGATAAATGTTATCACTTAAAGTTTACACAAGGCACGTTTAAAAAAAACACAAACAAACAAACAAAAAACTTATAGACAGGCTTAAATGTTTAGACCTGGAATAATTTAAAGTCTTGAGAGGTAGTGTTTCATTGGCTTTAGCTATTTAAATTGTGCTGGAAGAACAAACCAGATTTTTCATGGCGCAAATAAGTAAAACTACAATTACAACCAGGCAGGAAAAAAATGTTTACAAATCGCATTTCAAAATGTAACTACCTGTTTTGTACCTAGAAAATCAGAAAATTAATTTAAACCATTTCTTTAACCAACCTCCTCAGCATCATTCCAAACGATTACTTCCTCTCCTTACCTCCAGGTGGTGCAACCATAATTTATAAACATGAGAACTGTTTTGATAAGTTTAAAATGATTGTTTAGTTAAAGAGTATATGTTTACAAAAATAAAAATTAAGTGGCTTTATTTGATAAATCAATTTAAATACTAAGTATCTGCAAACCTAAAAATAATGTCTGTTTACTGCATGCGTGACATGCTGGTAAACACTACCAGCAATAACAGAATTGGAACTACTTCCTCTTTTTTAACAGGAAATGCTTTTACAGAAATTATTCCAAAAATGGAAGCTTGTTTGATAATGTAAATGCATTTTCCGTTATTTTTACTTTAGGTCTAGTTACATTTTTTTTTTTTTTATCTAGGGCTCTTGACAATTGAAATTTTCATTACTCATAATTAGAATATCTTTCTAATCCAAAGCTTACAGTACGCTTAATACTGAGAGATTCAAAATAGCTGGTGCTTTGGACGATGAAATGGAATCCTAATAACATTCCAGTTTATCATTCAGCCCTCCAGTTTTTACATCTGCAATCCTTAAGTATCCAGATGTTGAAACGCAAAGCTGTTATTCGAGATTATTTTTTGATGAGATTAGCTGTCGTTAAATATCCCTCACATTCTACAAATTCCAGTTCTTTCCAGAAACCGCATAGTAGGATCAATTGGACAGGAAGTCAATTGATGCCCGCACCAGTCGGCCGGTTGCCACATCAACAGCTGTGACTTTGATCTCGGTGTCTCCAAACTGCATGGTAGTGCGAATCTCCCTGCGTTCAAATGCAGATCCTTTATCATTTTCACCAACATTAGCTGCCACTGCCCCTGACTCAAGCAGGTCTAGCGTGATGGCACCACACTTCCTCACCCCGAGGTCAGTAATGTAGGTTATGTCATCAGTGTCGCTGCAGTAGATGTTGATTATGATCTTCCTTTGTCCTATTCTTGCTGGAGTGTAGCTCCGCCTCACCACCTCACCCAAAGCCACCGACTGATCAACACTAACAAAGCGGTCCAGGATGTCAGTGCACCATTCTCGGCCATCTTTGAGAAGTAGCTTGTCACGAGGGTGTCGGCCTTCCACAAATCGGTTCAAAACCCCAACACCATAAGTTAACGGGCAACGGCGTACACGGACAACAGTGGGGTCTAGTCCAAACAGGACTGCACCCTTCAGGATGGTTAGACCTACGTCATGTGGAATTATGATACGGCAATTCCGCCCTAGTGCGTTCTGGGCCGCACGTTGAAGCATGGGCGACTCTGCGAATCCTCCAACCAAAAAGAGAAAACGCACACCTTTTACTTCTTCCTTCTGCATCAGGTTCTCTGGTAGGGTGAGAGAAATTGATATGATATCAGAGAATTAAATACCGATCCCTGGCTTAGTATTTGTTTGAGAGACGTCTCTTACCAATATGTCTTATGATATTGTTGATGGTTGGCTGAAAAAGCTCATTCATGGCCTCTGCAGAGAATCTCAGCATCCCTTGAGATGACCACTTTATAAAATTCATACTGACAAAAACATTACACAAAGTTAAAACTTAAATACTCACACTTTCAAAGACATAATTTAGCAATAATGTCCTCAATGAGTCAGACTTACTTGCTCTTGCGCAGGGCAGTCTCCACACTCTGCCCCCGGTGTCGCTTGTAAAAGTCAATGAAAGAGAAGGGCAGCAAGATGTTTAATGAGTTGGCCCGGCCAGGAGCCGCTGTGCGCTTACGGGCTTCAAATGCAATGGTGAGGTCCACCCAAGCTGCTGGACGTTTTGCTTTAAAACTCTCAATGAAGTCAGCCCCAAAGATCTGGCACAACATAGCCTCAAAGGCAAGATCCACACCAACTGCTCCATAGGGACCTCCTGAAAGAGAAACATGTATATTATGTACCATTTAGATTTAGGTAACATGCCACTCGATTTGCATGCTCACCTCATTTTTCTTAAGGTCCTAAACTAAATCCTTTGGAATAACCGTGATCAGACGACCTTCAGAATCAGATTTTTTCAGGATTGGGGTGAAATGACAGGGCATGGCTGAAGTGAACAATCAAAATTGGCCACTCCAGCTTTGATTTCATTCCAACTAGTGATAAATATTTTGCCTAGTAGGATAGGATGTGCTCCTGGATTTGTTGTTCTCCTGGAAGGTGGCCCTCCAGGTGCAGGATTGGACCCCCAATCCAACCTTACCCTACCCTGCTTATGAGTGCCCTTGATGTGTTTTTTTGCCAAGCCCACACTCACAGCAAACACTACCATACATTCGGCACTATGGCCCAAATATTTCATCTCACAACATGGGATGGAATTGGAATGGAATCAAGGAGGGACATCGATCCAGGAACATGTTATACATTGCAAAATCATGTACAACACTAGTTGAAATCAAATTTGGTCACTCATGACTATTCACTTCAGCAATGCCCTATCATTTCACTCTAGTCTTGAAGATCTTTGAGACAAAGATCATAATCGTCAGGGAGGTAGTTGTAAGTGTGATGAAGAAGTTGGCTTTGGTCTTCAACTAACCTGAGGCTTTGTAAAGCTCCTTCAGAGTGCCCTGTGGCTGCTCAATCTGATGCACCGTCAGATCCACCGTCCCACCACCACAGTCTGCCACAATGTACCGATCACCTTTGAGAATACACATGGTTATTTAATTTTTATATCAACCTTTAGCCAAAAAAGTGTAACGGCTAATGCTAACACTCCGGCTCTGGCGGTAGTTCTGAACGGCGGACACTGATGTCACTGCCATTACACTATAGGCTGAGAGGTGCCGCACGTGATTAAATTAGCAGTTATGCTTTCTCCAATGGTAAGAGATAGAGACCCTCTCATCAAAGCCACTGGAAGGCAAGCCTGCAACCTTTAGCCAAAAAAGCGTAACGACCCTCTCATCTCCCTATAATATACAATCTCTGGCTAAACTCTGCAGGATAGTGGCCCTCCAGGACCGAGTATGGACACCCCTGCCTCGTTACCTGCTTAATAATTGTTACCAGATTTTTTTTAATCAACAAGGCTTGTATAAATAACACCCCCTTTCTTTTCTCCCAGACCTACTGCAGTCAGGAAGATCTTCTAGCAAACAGCCTTCAGACATTTATGATGCAATCTGAGATAAAAGTGGCTTAGCTTTTTTTGACTTAAGTTAACTACACAGGAAAGTGTGTTTCTTGTTTGTTTACAATGGTGAAATAACTCGGTTTCATAGAAAATTGCCTCGTCTTTGTGAACCTATAAGCATGTGTGCACTATTAAGAATCGCAGGAGACTATGAGAGATTGAAGGAGATCTGTATTTTGAGTATTGTATGAGTTAGATCTTAATAAACTCTCCTTCTCGATCCCTCTCTCTCTTCAGGAAACATCTGGAGCTAAAGATCTGATTATTTTGACCCTGCACCTTGTCATTGTGCCAGTCATGCAGCGAGAACTGCACGCACACACACTGCAGCCATGCGCTCAGACTGTGCAGCCAGTAATAACATACCAATGATTGCTCCATAATGAGGGTCTCTTACACATATGCACAGCAATTACAGTCATATAAACATTATATGCACATAGAGAACAAGAAAGCTTAGCTAGGGGAAATCATGTTTTAAAATAGTAACGTTCCATCTTAGATGAAAAATGAAAAAGTAGTGCATTACAATACTCTGGGAATTATTACCCTGGAAAGTATTGTTATGGTCTATTTGTGGTTACTTGTATTATGATAAAAGAATCACAAATAAAAAAGACATTCATGTGTTTTTATTAAAGCATTTTCATGTTTAATTTGTTAGTGTCTGCACTCTATATGGCCTCAAGGCAACAAGATGTCAGTTTCCAATATACTTTGTGTGTCTTAGGTCAAAATTACTGTTTATTATATTTATTTATTGCCGCCATTGCCATTTTTTTTATAGCTAAATAAATGTCTGTGTGTTTCCATCTCTTACCTGTCTGCATCTCAGACCACAATTCTCCAGTACCACTCTCCACCAGAAAAGTTCGGCTATGTCTGGATCTGCGGAGCTGCTCACGGGCTGAAAGACACATTGACTTCCTTTATTCTATGAATCACTCACACATGGGCAGCATTAATCAAAGCCTTATCACATTAGAATAAATAAAATTCACAGAGAGAGCAAAAGAGAGAGGGAGAGATTGCAGATACCTAGATCTTTAAGGCAACCTGCTAAACAGACCCTGATTTAATGAACCTAAAGCTTTTGTTTGTAAAACATGATCTTTGAGATGTGAGCTCAATTTACTTCAAGTCTTGCTCTTATACCTAATAAAACAAGCTTGTTTCATGGCTGGAGTTTTATAGTGGGTGCTTTTAGTGAATAATGACCTGTTAAACTAAGAATGATCTCTGCTTCACTTTTGGGGTTAGTAAGGCTATACTGGATGCCATATTTCCTGAGGAACTCTTTTTATGGAATGCATTACTTCAAACATTTTCTTTTCAGGTACAGTCTGTGAACACTAGAGAATACTGACATGCTGCTGAACATTTCCACAGCTTGCAGAAATACACAGAGAAAAAAACTACACTTTAGGGACAATCTGGAACCCGTTACAACATGAAACAACATTTGAAACAAGACAAAGGGAAAAGTAAAAAGTAAAAATAAACTGATTTGAACTTTAATTACTCTAAAACCCATGTGGTTTGATAGAACAGAGACAGAGATGAATAATGCATCCATGGTCTTAATATAGATGAGAGGACAGACAATGATGGACTAAATTATTTGGACTAGATTCTAAGTCTCTGTATGCGATGAATAAAACATCACAATCAATGCATAAAACGCATTTAAACCAATTTCAGAAGCATCAAAAACAAGACAAAGGTTTTCAGGAAAGTTTGTTACCTTCATAAAGGAAAAAACACATGCCTGTTAGTGTAAATAATAATAATAAAAAAAATCCCTTGGAACATAAAAGTGCTAAAGTCGAACTGTGTGTTTGTGTCCCTTGATTTCTGTGTGTACATGAACATTGTCCAATTGTAAAACATGTTTTGGGAGATTAGCCTTTGGAACATACATACGCTCACATACCTTTGAATTAGCAAGCAAGCAAAAATGCAATAAAGACTGAAAGAACAAAAGGAATCATCCAGGGAAACTAGTGTAAGCAGTCCAGAGGAGGGTGAGCTCATGGTCCACAGCACCTTGTTCCAATTATAATGTGAAATGTGTGTGTATAATTGTAAGTATATTTTGTTTGAGTGTAAAAGCAGGAATGAATGATGGTGTCTACGGTGCTTTATTTTTTGTTGTATATAAATGTGAAAAGAGTGTTTGTAAAAGAGCCCCATTTTGTTTCAAGCACTTGATAACAAAAACATTGTCAATCTTTCAAAGAGTTTTTCAGCTCTGTGACCTCAGGGGACACTCTAACCTTCGAGAAAATGTCATCTCGTTCTTTCTGTCTTAACCCAAACCACATGCTCTCACAGTCACTAAGACCCACTTGGTTCTGGATCAATCTGCCCCCGATCTAACTGTCCTCCATGCATAAACCCACACATACCCACACAAAACAAAAACAGTACTCTATTTTCAAGGGATGAAAGACAGTCCTGTATTCCCCATGCTTTAAGCATGGTTCCCATTTAATGTTTATAGAGAAATGTGATACACTTAAAGCAAGAAATTTGGACTCCTTCCCAGGATCAATCTGAGAGCAAGTGATATTGTATAATGCTAATTGATTTAGAAAAAGAAGAAGAAAACTTTTCTTACCCTGCCTAAAACTGGAATCGAAAGGGCGGGAGCCATCTACATCTAAACCATTGGTTACTGGTCGTTGGCTGAGGTCAATGACCTGGTGTAGACGGAGCTTCCTGCAGTAGATGGATGCAGCCTCTGGTTCAAGAGCTATGAGGAGCTGTTCAGGAGAGTCTGGAGTCACCAAACCTGCCTACAATAAGACAAACAAAATGAGCTCTAATTAGTAGAGTTTGAGTTAATACTGAGTAATTTACACTAATCAACAGTTTTTAAGCAACACACAGAGTGGTGTTTAGGTCCTAAATAAATCAGCATTTTGAACAAATCACCACTTGTTTCATTCCTGAATGAATCACTGAATGAACTGGTTGAGTGAACAATTCAACGACTCACTCACACAGACAGTAATTTGTTTAGTTCCTGAATGAATCAGTTTTTGAACAAATCATTTGAGTGAATGATTCAATGACTCTTTCGTATAGACAGTAATTTTCTTTTGCTCCTGGATGAATGTTTTGAATGAATCTGTGAATAATTGAATAATTCACTCAAAGAGACACTTGTTCCCACCTACTGGCATAAGTAACGATGTAACCTGCAGAAAAAGTGACTGAAAAATCCCTACCACTAATGCCCAGATTGAGAGTTTGTCTGGAACAGGGCCAGCCCGTGGCATATTTTGCTCAGTGCTGACTCTGAGTTCTGCACGCTCGCAAATCCTCTCATTATAACAAACAAATTGTAGAAACAATGTAAATAAGAGATTCATTGTGCAGTGTAGACAGCTTCATTGATTATAATGTAACTTTGTGAGATCCCGATGAACTGAGATGAGTGACATTTTTTTTACTGATTTTCAATGGAGCTTTGCACACATTTCTGCCAATTAATATCCTTTTATAGTACTTTAGATTACATTATGATATACGACATATACGACATACGATAGCAATGTTGTCATCAACGTAAAAAAAAATGTAATAGTTGACAGCAAGCATGACATGATCAGCATAATGTGTTAGTTATGCATGACAGCACAGTTACCATAGGTGTTATTTTTAGCCATTAGCAAAATTGGGGAGAGTTGTCTTGTGGGGGGCGCAATCTAAATTCTTGCCTGGGTACCAACAGAGTCTGGGCCGGCCTTGGTCTGGAGAAATTCAAACTGATACAAAAACGTACCAGTGCTGTTGAACTGTATGGCGCATTGGGTTCTTTTGACTTGAGACAGTCAAACACCATAGCAATGCCCTAGCAACCACCCAGAACACTCTACGACCAGTAATTGAAAAAGAACTCTCAATAAGAATTTAGTAAGAACACCTTAACAACTACACCCTAATATCAATTGACAAATTTTATGAGCGTGCACTGCTCAAATTTTCTTCAGAAAACTTAATATAAACATTATGTTTCACAACATCAAATGTTACTACAAAATATAAACACCACGTTTACTGTACAATGATCACTGGTAACCAAAATAATCGGAAAGAAGGTCTCAGTACATTGTGAAAGTGTCAGTACACTTCCCCAGTTGGTCATGGAGTTATGATGGGAGGTGGTAGGCTGCCTCGTTCCCCCTCTCTTGCTTGGCTGGGACAGGCGTGGTTTCCTGTGTTTGTGTGCTGGTCCCTTGCATTGTTTAACCTTTGTGACATTGCAAAGAGGAAATTAACCTTAACCTGCCTTACCTCTAGTAAGGTAGTGAGAGCGAAAGATCAGCCCTATTTAAAATGTAGAGGGGGATTTCAGTGTTCTTAGAGTCTGGGCAGCTGGTAGTGATCAAATCAACAGTCTTTGTTCTTTAACGGCGATCCCTGTATTGTTGATTGCTGTATGTAAAAATAATCTCTGTGATTGATTTCTTAGTGTTTTGCTCATAGGGAAATGTACAGTTCAGCAATACTGTGCAGAACAGTACACACACACACACACACACACACACACACACTGTATATATATATACAGTATAATGGATATCAGGTTATAGTCCCCTCTTGGCACACTATTTCTCTCCACTCATACAAAAGTCTTTCAACATTCCCATTTATTGTATGTGTGCAGTGACTATTGCATTCCTTTTCATATACGCACATTTCCTGAACTGCACTGGGGGGCTGAAGGACATCACATTTAATGTGGGAGTGTGCATTTGTGTATGTGTGCATGAGAGAAGAAAGAGAGAAAGAGAAAGAAAAAAAGAAAGAAAAAGAAAGAGAAAGAAAAAGAGAAAGGGAAAGGGAAAGGGAAAGAAAAAGTAAGAGGAAGAAAGAGAAAGTGTGTGTACTTTAATATGTGTAATATACATAGTGGAAACTGATCTTAGATCAGTTATGCTACATTACCAAATACGCAGCTTCTCGCATGAATTGCTTGGCTGGCTGCCGCCACACTGCAGGAACAGTGATGACCCATCGTACTTCATTACTTTCCAGCACAGAGGAGGACTGGTCCTTCACCTCCTGAAAAGCACACACACACACATACACACATTACTACTTTTCCTACTCTTATCTAAACTACATTCCACAGATAACATTTTCATACTTCTATTAGTTATTGATATCCCTTATTTCCGTTCCGCTCTAAAATGTACCGTGATGTGCAGAACTCATGACCCTCAGGATGCATGGCCGGAGTTTGGTAGAAATCTCCCTGTTAGTGTTTTCCCACAAGCCTTCAGGGACTCCAGGAAGCAGGAGGAAGAAGGTTTGGGTCCAGCCAAGACTGACTACAGATTGGCCCAGAACCTCCACCTCCCCCGACCCCCACTGTTCACAGAGACTGGATGTGTTCTTATTTGAGTGAAGGAAAAGTACATCCTGAAAGATCTGAACCAAAGCCACAGCACACTACTGCTCTACATTACACTGGTGGTTCATGTTCAGTCTGGCCCTAGATGGAGATTTATATTGCACAACTAAAAACAGGCAACAAAAGCCTAAGTAGTAAAAAAATAACCAAGACACAGATTCACATATTCAAATGTTCAAATAATTAGTAAGTCAAATACAAGTACAAAGAAATTATTTATTTATTTTTTTTAAATTATATTTCAGACATTCTATAATTAATATCCATCCATTCTCTAAACCACTTGTCCTATATAGGGGCATGGGTATGAGGTCCATACCAGCATGTTGGCCCAAAGGCTGAATTTAATATATAATTTTGATAACCATTTTGAATAATGGTCGTCATTAATAGGTAACTATGCAGGAAATAATGCAGGACAAATGAGTAGTACTACATTAATACTTCAGTTATTAACATATATGGAAACAAGCTGAACTAATCAGTAAGTAATATCAAATTTAGGACTGAGATAGTTCCTTATTAGGTAATCAATAATTACTGAACGAGATTATCCTCATTAATAGCTTTATAATTTGTAACTATAACAAATTATAAAGAATTAACAATTAATTACTAATCACAACCAGTTAATTACTAGTCACTCTGCAGGAACTATTCTGGACCATTATTCAAAACATTTATTCCACTTTAAAATAATGGTCCAGATCACTACTAGTTTTTGAAGAGGAGGTAACACGTGAGTAATTAGTGATGCATTTTACAACAATATTCGGAGTAAAAAAGAAAAGATTACGTCTCAGACACATGTTAATGTTGTGATTAGTAATTTTTAGGGGTGCAACAGCTTGTTGCTGGAGCAGTACCCTAATAAGATACTAATATGTACTCTTTAGGTAAGTGCTCTTTAGGTTTTAATATGAATCCTTAGTGTACTAATATGACTCCTTGATTAGTTGATAGTCTTTGTACTACTCTGCTTCTGCTTTTTGTGTGTGTGTGTGTGTGTGTGTGTGTGTGTGTGTGTGTGTGTGTGTTCACCTTTAAAGCATGTTCTCTGAAGAACCTCAAGGCATGAGCAAACACCTCAATGGCCCGAACTTTTCTTCCACTAACTGACTCCAGTTCAGTCTCCATAGTGAGATCCTGCAGAAAACCAAGAAAGTCTGCTGCAGAAATGCTTGCAGAAGTGTCATACATAATACTCTCCCCTTATGCTTTGCTTTAGACAGTCAGTAGATCTAGCCTCTTCTTTTTTAGACAGTGTTGTGATACCTTATCAACAATGCTTGATGTCCCTAAGCTGAGCACTTTCTCTACCTGAATAAATTCTACTATAAAAAACACAGTCAATAAAAAGTAAGTTCTGTTTACACTGGTGCTGTGGATTTTCATTTTGAATTTGTCAAAGTAGAGCCAATGCCTGGCCTCCTCTGGGTCAAGGTCATGGTAGCAGTCTCGAGCCGCAAAGCCAAAACTGTGGAACCGGAGGTCAGGGGTCAGAAGCAGACAGGTTGGACTCTTCTGATTAGCTACACCAGGATCACCACCCTCCCACCGTCTGTTTGAAAAACAGGGAGAAATGTAGGGTAAGAAATGGGCTGGGGATTTATAAGAACTTATAATAACTTCAGATTAGAGACAGTTTTGTGCAGATGTCGTATATACCTCATCATGTGAATGGTCTCAGGATCTTCTGTGAAACTGAAGGCATAGCCACTGGAGGTGGTGCCAAAATCTATTGCAACAACCACAGAAAATGGACGAGCCACACGCGGTCTCAGTTCTGTCCTCTAAAGAAAGAAAGAAAGAAAGAAAAAAACAAGGTAGACAGAAAGAAAATAAACCTGTTGCCTTTTTCAGAGGGGTGACTTTACACAAAGATCTCCCTGGTACGAAGAGTAACTGACTCCAACTTCTTCCTCTCTTATCTCTAGATCATTTCCCTGACCAGAGTGTTACATTGACCAAACACCTCAAGAGGGGGGTGTATCATGAATCACTTGCAGCTTATGTTTATACCAGTATTTTCAAGGTGGTTTATGTAAGTATGTGTTTGTGTTTAAAAAACGTGAGACGCAGGGCAGTGGAACGAAAAAACGCAAGGTCTAGAGAAGCATTTCGAATGCTGTGACATGAGCAAAGAGCTACAAGAGGCAAGAACAACGGTTAAACATGTACGTCTAGCAAAAATCACACACTCTCTTGAGTAGGTACTTATTTTGAATAAGTTATTATTCATGACCGCTAAAAAAGTATGTTCTATATCGTATGAACTTGTATATTATGCCATGTTACCCTTATCACGTGACCTACCAGCGTCAGTTACGTCGCTTGACTACCATTCATAAATCCTCTCCCGTGGCCTCATGGGATAATAGTGTCCATCATATGTACATTTCAGAATCTTGACGGAAGAAGTTGGTCATCCGGGTACTTTTTGCCTACTTTTTAATGAATACTGTGAATTCGGATATACTTCTTTTATCATATAGAATATTTTTCGCCTACTATATAGTAGAGAAGTATGTGATTTCAGATGCAGCCATTCTGTAAGTCTGCAAAACCACAAGGGACAGGGTCATTGGCTCAACCAATGGCATGAGTTTGAGGAGGGACTATGTGTTTGTCCACCTGATGGCAGACAGGGAGAGTGTTTGAGAAACCTTGACATTATTTTTGCAATTCCCTTTTGTGACACTAGTGGTGAAGAAATGACACACTTCACCGTTAAGTGATACAGGAGTAAGTCAACTTTCGAACAAAACATTTTTGTGGTACCACAGATTGCAGTGCACTTTTGACTGGAGGATTAGCTAATGATAGTGCTGTTTTAAACCAACTGACTGAGTGCTAAGTAAAGAAGCATAATTGCATATTTCTGGCGGTACCACATCCTCTTTCAACATTACTGTAGTTTGAAGCATCTGATCTTGGCATTTAATCTGGGTTTATCGTATAAAATACTAAAGAGGGTGCATAGTACAGCACTGTGTCTGTCATGATCTTACCGGAGAGGGAGAGGGAGTAAGAGGAGTGATACTGCACTCATTTCTGGAAGGAGATGGAGAACCAGATGGAGATGTAGAGGCTGATCTGTCTTCACCTGAAGATGATAAGATGAAAAAGAAAGAATGAGGGATAAATATTTATAAATATAAATATTTAAATGAGTGAGTTGCTCATGCATTGAACTCGAAAAACAAGATCAAGACTCTCTGAATGTGAAAATGTAACAGACGTAGGCTAGTAAGAGCTGTGCGTGTAAACCTCACGCCCCTGATCTCAAGAGGCGCTCTAGCGACTAATGATAGAGACTGTGGTCTTTAGCCTCCTTGTTAGAGTGCCCGACACCCATGCCAGCAGACCCGGGTTAGAGTCCCACTTAGAGCTCGGCAGTTTGAATAGGAGGATTAGGGGTTACGAAAACAGCAGAGTGACTGAGCAATTAAGAGAATTCAAAATTCCATATTGGTTGCCTGAGCTTTTAAGCCCAACTGGCATGTGTTTGGTGACATCAGAATTTCCAATGGATGGTTTTGTTGGAAAAAATACTGCACTGTGGATCATTTTAGATTTCATAGCACCTTATGTGCTGAATGACCTTATACCTTTATAAAAGATGTGGAAGTACATCTAGCCTTCCTTTCAGAAGTATTTACTGTAAAGTTGCAATGAAACAGAAGTAGCGACAGATCTTTTCCTCCATATTATGATGTACATCCGAGTTTAACGGCTTATCGAAAAAGAAAAAAGTAGGGCAGGGACTTGGTTCTATATATTAGCTATTGAATTTTGTGATGTGATGGAGGCAGATCTGAATCCGGGCTAGTAGTCGATTGTGGACTTATGTCACCATTATTTCGTCATATGTCATCAGAGAGAAGTTTCACCGGAAGATCGAGTTATGACATTTTGATTAAAAATTACAATGAAACATATACAGGGACAACTCATTTACTATGAGATCAATAACATGCGTTTAGAAAATAGATGATAGACTTTAAAAATACAAATACATCATTTAAAAGCTCAGCATTACTCAGCATTAACATTTTGATTTTTTGGAGTCTCATATCTGTGGCAACACTGGCAGCAAGGAATTTCAAGAGCAGAATTCCGAACATCCCATAATTCCTAACACGGTCAAAAGTGTGCGTATGACATTTTTCAGGTCAAAATTAATTCCATGGCAAGCACTATCAACATGGATTGACCCCTTCCAGCAAGGTCACTCTAATGTGCCTTCAAACGTGCACACACTCAAAAATGGGTGGAATTCACTCAAGAGTGAGATAGGAATGTTATCAACATGTACAGATATTCTCAAGAGTACAGAGCGTAGATAAGAGAGGGTCACACCCCTGTCCAGTACTGTTGATGGCATAGACAGGAATTACAGCATTATTCCTGTGGAAATATGTGGATAATCACAGGTTTCAATTCAGCTTTACATTTTGGACTCCAAGTCTGCTGTATATAAATTCTGGTTGTATACTGCAAAAGTAGCCTACTTGTTCAGCTATTATAACCTAGGTTCCTTAGGATATTCTATAGATATGATTTTTTTTTTTTTCATCCAAGTCTTAATTTTAGCATCATATCCCACAGAATAATTTTAATGAAATGTTACCTGGCACTTGTAGACTGTTGGTACTGAGCTGCAGGACGTCTGCCATTGTAGAGGTCACAGGGCTTTTACAGCCTAACAGGAAAAGAATAGCTTTGACCTGTGAAGCAGGGTTTTATTAATATTTGAAAATTTTTCGTTCATGATAGTCAAATAGACTCAAGGAAAAATTACATGTAATGCAATTTAAATGTAATGTATGAAATGACGATTAAGATATGTATATGAATTCAAGGTTTTAGGAAAATATGTTATTTGATTTTACTTCATGAATATCCCAGATTTTTAGGGGGTCAGTAAATAACCATAACAAATCATGAACATGAATTTCTTAGATTGTGGCACATGTTTTAAACTAATTTTTTTTTAAAATATTTTGTCATTGACCTTCATAGAGAACATAGACATTTCACACATACAGAATAAATTCTGTATTGTCTTTGAATACAAATCTATATTTTTTCCTCTTGTTCTCTTTTTAAAACATCATATTAGGATGTCCCAGCTGCAACAACAAAAGCATGACATGATGTGTTAGTGGGTGTGTATTAGTCATGCTGTCTCCCAAAGTTCTTGTTGGGCTCTGTTTCCAGACCAAATGATCTGAAACAGGAGAGAAACACAATAAACACAGAAATGTGTTAAGTAAGTGCTGTTAAATGCTAGTATGATATCATACAAGAAAAATAATTCTGTTTAGTTTACAATACAATGGATTTTATCTGAAAAAATGAATATGGTTCTTTCTGAAATCTGAAATTCAACCTCATGTCCCCCTACCCCCAAAGTATTCCCCTTTCCCCCCTATTTTCCCCATGCCTCTTGCCTTAATCTTTTCTTTGGACTCTTTCCAATTTTCTTTTTCTTCCACTGTTAGGGTTTGAGGGAAGCAGTGTGTGTGTGTGTGTGTGTGTGTGTGTGTGTGTGTGTGTGTGTGTGTGTGAAAGATAAAGACATTTGTAAATTTAAACATTAGAAACTATAAAATGATACAAGCCCATTGAACTTGATTGCCTTCAGATGATTTGATTTATCACTGCCTCTCCATATGGTTTCAGACACACTTCATACAGATTACAAATGACATCAAAGAGGCTTTCTGGCACTGAGGCCGAGTCATTTGAACAAAGAAACATTGTTTCTTCATGGTATACTTTTTTCTACCTGCTTTGCACAGGTTGTTTTGTTGTCCCAGGTATATATATACATACAGTCAAACCAAAAAATTATTCAGACATTTTTTATATTTTTGGTATATTTTTACTAGTGGGTGCAGGACACTATAGTTCATTTATGTAAGCGAGGATAGCAAAATAAAGTAAACTGTGACATATTATACCCAAAAATTCTTCATATAGTGGACTAAAATTGATAAAAAATTTGGAACCAAAAATTATTCAGACACTTTGACCTGATCATGTTTTGCTTAAATGTTATCTGACATAATTAAGATAATTTTTTTCTGACACAGTTTAACTTGTTTAACTTCTTGATCTTGTCATATTTTATTACCATTTTTAGTGAATAAACTGTATTAATAAATGAAATGTTCAAGGTGTCTGAATACATTTTGGTTTGACTGTATATATATATATATATATATATAACTTAATCAAAACTATATAGGGATATTAAAAAGCTTAAATATTTAAAACTTAAAATATTTAAAATCTAAATGAAAACATTAAAAACTATAATAGTATATCAATGATATTAAAACCAATGTGTCAAGTAATGTACATCAGTCCTTTTTTATATTTAACCATGTATAAGCAGCTTGGCATATTGTCAACTGCCACTGAAAATAATTTCAGCTTGTACCTCAGTTTGTTAAAACCACAAACAAACATCTTGTTTCCTCTGAGAGTTTTCTAGGAAAATCTTCCTATTAATTTCCACCCAAGAGCTACTTGTGACACAGCGGCACTTTGCAGAAGCTGAGGTCAAGCATGATAAAGTACCGACCCCTTTACTATATTACAATTATAGTCATTTTAGAGGATATACAAAGTCGTATTTCAATGTCCGTCAGGTAATTACTGTCAGATTGTCCACTAAAATACCAGTTGTCTTTTTATGTTACACTAGAGCATGATTAAGTCATCCATCTCTCTTGAACGCCCCCATCAATCCCACTTCTGTCAGTCACCGCAGCACACAAAGAAGACAAAGCACTGCACCTGATGCTGGTCCCATTAAACTTTTCACTTTTTAGCATGTTAAATTTGTACTCACCCTTTTGTTTAGAATGTTCTATTGTCCCCTGCCTGGGGATGTTTAGTCCCTGATAAAAGTCCAAAATCCCAAAAGGAATTGGATGTTTCAGTAGCAGAGTCTGCGTAATGATGCTGTTTCACAACAGAAGTTCCAGCCAAATGTCTGAAAGCAGAAAAGCACTGAAGGTGCTGAAGTTGAAAAAAGTTTCAAAAGTGCTCAGATCCAAAGATTATTCCTCTGACTTTCTCTGTTTCTGTATCCCAGCAGTCAATCCTTCATCTGCTGAAGAATGTCAGGGAGGAATGGTTGAGAGAGCCGCACACACACACATGTACAGGGGCTGGATATGAAGGCTGCTGTAGTGAAGGGGGAAAGGGAGGGGATCTGACTTCATTCTGACACAGATTCAATCACTGTGTATTGGTGTGTTTGTTGGAGTGAGAGAGAGAGAGGGTGGAGAGTATTTGGAGTGGCAGCGTGCACTGATTAAGTCATCCGATCCCCCCTCCTCGTGTTTCCCCTCTTTTCCTTCTGCCCACCCCCTGCATCCAACTCTTTCTTCCCTCTCAGCTTCTCTTCCAGCTCGATCTTTTTTCTTGTCTTTCCTGTCTTCTCTTCACTCTCTGTTTCATTTCAGTCTTACTCCCCTTTCTCTCTCTAACAAAGCCCTTTCCTAACTAGAACAATCATTTTAAAACAGTTTAAAACTATACATGCATACAAACAAATGCATGTTAGCTCATCTATGTTGAATTAGTCTGACCTGCTTATTGTAATTGTTCATGAATTTTCTCTTGAGGCTGCATTTCTAACAAGTGCACTATATGTGAAAGTTTATCCAGTTTCTTTGGGAATTTAAATCTCTGTTTTTTTTTTTTGTTTTTTGTTTTTTTTTACTAGAGTCTGCACAATGTTGTGGCATCTTGGAAAACTCATGGAGTTTTACTTTGAGTGAAAACTCATTTTATTGTCATTTTACTGACGACAGCATCTGAAGTGTTAACCGTTCCAATATGGCGGACGCGTCAACATGTATTGAGTGGTCGAATCGGACATCTACTTATACATTTCTGAGTTCCAGGGAGCTGCTTGGTGCTTGCTTACTGGCTCTCCTATAGCACAAACGTGTAAAAAAAAATTACACTCACAGATGTTTGATAATGTCACGTCTGTTCTGTATTAGAATTTTGCTTGAGTTGGACTTTGAGTTGGTTTTGCACTGTTCCTAGTTCAGTTTCCTGTTTTTACTTTGTCTTAGCTCTTCTTCTTCTTTTCAGTTTATTGGTGGTTGGCAGACCAGCTTTTGGTGCATTACCGGCACCAACTGAACTGGAGTGTGGAGCATTGATGGAAAATGAGTAAAAACAAAAACAAAAAAAGATTTTCTATTGACAATGTTTTATTTTTCATTTCCGGCAGCTTATCCTTTAGTACTTGCCATTCATTTTTATATGCTATGCGGTGTATAAGGATTTGTTCTTGTCTTAGTTCATCGGTTACCATGTTTTATTATTTGCCCTCATGTGGCTCACCTGTGTCTTGTTAACTACCTCCTTTAGTCCCTAGTGTTTCTTGATGTATATATAGCCCTCATTTTCATTTGTTGTTTGTCAGATCTCGTCTTACTATAGGTGTTGTTCTGCTTCCTGTGTTTTGTTTCCAGATAGCCCGAAGAAATGTAATTTTGAGTTCATTTTGATTAATAAAAACTGCTTGCAAATAGATCCAGCTCTTTTATTTCCACCTTTTTGCAACCCCTTGTTGACAGAAGATCTGACCAAAACAAATGGATCTAGCACCAGTTCAGATCCTCCTCCTCTCCCAGGGGGACAGGGGGATCAGTCCCTCGAGGAGCACACACAGAGGTTTCTTGATCTTTTCCCCTTTGTGGACTACAATGAAATAAGCCTCATCATGTTTGTCCGGGCAGGTCTAAAGCAACACACCAAGGTGCAGGGGCAGACAGCCCTCAAGGGAGGTTCCACAAATTTGTTGAACAGGTGTAGCATCAGTGTGGATGCCCCAACAACATCGGAGAGAGTGAGGAGGAAATAATCTTTACCCACCTGCAGTCCCACCCACCCATCCTATCATCGAACCTACTGTGAAGATGGAACCAGAGCCCACGCAGACCCAAAGCCGAAAAGTGCCATGTCTGACCAATTGCGTGAACCGGCCCTCACTTCAACCAAGAAGCATAACTCTAAGACTACCTTCGTCCTGGAGCATGAGCCAAAAAAGGAGTCTGAGCAGGTGTGTGAGCAAGTCCCAGTGTCCATTCAGGTGGGTATTTTCATTAAGTACGTAGGCATGACGTGGAGCCCTGCCCATATACTCCTACAGCTGACCACTAACTCATAAAAAATTGTATGAGGAATTGGAGGAGGTTGGTTCCCAAAATCTCCCGTCGCTGTTGGTCCCATCCAGCACCAAGCCTGTTTCGTCGCCTAGCATTAAGCCTGTTTTGTCGCCGATGCTCCCACCCTACCTCCCGCTCCCACCTCCTCTGCCTGTCCCATGGAGGCTGTTATTGAACTCTCTGCCTGTCCCGTGTTGGTCAAGGAGGCCATTATTAAACTCTCTGTCTGTCCCTTGTTGGCCAAGGAGGTCATTATTGAACTATCTGCCTGTCCCATGTTAGCCAAGGAGGCTGTTATTGAATTTGAATCTGCCTGTGCTATCCAGTTCTTCAGCCCTGTCTCCAAGGGGCTCCCTTTAGCCCTTCGACTCATCTTTCACTGGCTCCACCTAGCAGCATGGATCCGTCTTAGGCTTCCAGTTCGCCAGCTCTGCCCTGGTGTGTCAACTCTCTAGCTCCACCTCGGCCTGTCGACCAGTCGGTTCCACCTTGGCTCCTTGCTCCCTCGGCTCCACCTGAGACCATCATTCTTATGGCTCCATCGGGCTTCCTTGTCCCTCAGGCTCAGCCTTGGTCAGTTGTTGCTCTGCCTTCACCATGGACATCTGGGCCTTCATCTGCACCTCGGCCTTCCACCCCTTCAGCTCTGTTGGGCGCCTCAGTTCTCCAGTACCTTGGCTTCACCTCAGCCGCTCATCCCTGCGGCCCCACCTTAGTCTCTAGGACCTTCAGTGTCACCCAGTCCCTTTGGCTCTTCTTGGCTTTCTTTCCTTCCTGTCTGTCCTCCCCTGTTTTTGCCAAGGCTCCACCATGGCTACTCCCAGGCATGAGCACAGATAGACCCTAAGTGGTGCTCAAACACCTGCCCTTTTGGCATCTCACTAGGTAAGTGCCCTTTTGCAAGACCTTTTTATTTTATTTTATTTTATATTTTAGTTTTTATTTAAATTTGGCCCATGGTATTAATTCTCAATTAAGCATGTGTCAAACAATAGCATTTAAGTTCTAATTCTTCAAGTCCGTGCAAGCCCCTGCCCCTCCCCCTCCCCCTCTTTGACATCACCACCCTTTGCGCATGCAAATCGTGTGCCTTGCAGAGAGAGCAGCATCCATGTCTTCCGGGCCTGCCCTCATTGTTGATAACCAGGTAAAGATCGTGTTTATCACTACTATAAATTAAACCACTATTAAATTATCTTTATACAGCCAGCCTAGCCATTAAGCTTAACAACAAGTAAGCTAGTCTGGCGTTGGTGTAAAATGTTGTACAGGGTTAGAAATGCCACAAAAATTAATAAAAATGCCCCAAAAATTTAATATGTGAATTGCCCCTAAAGTTCTTGTTTTTTGTTTATGACATTTATAACAGGCCTATTTAAGTAGTATCACATGATCAAGAGTGCTATTTTCCTGAATATCAGAATGACTGCAAATGTGATTTATTTTATACAACAGTTCAATAAACAATAAGTTAATTACATTACTTGACCATTTTTACTTAAAACATTTCCAGTTTTGACTGTTTTTGCTCTATTTCGCCAACAAAATAGTTCCAAACAAAGCAGAACAGTTCCGACAACACAGTTTCGATCTTGAATGATTCAGTGTTTTTGAACGAATTGGGTGAACCAATGATTCAATGACACATTCATAAAGACGGTCTGAACGAATCTGTTGAATGAATGATTCTATAATTCACGTATCAAGACTTGACACCACCTACCGGCTGCATTTTATTGGTAACAGCCATGTGTAGAGGTAATTAGTGTAAGTAATTAAAAGCATTTTTTTTTTTTTAAATAAATGTTTTATAGGGTTTTTTTTTTTTTTATAAATAAATAATTATGACAAAGGTGCCTTTTTTCCCACTTGAGCACCTGATCATTGAGCACAACCCCCACCCCCCCACCCCCCAAAAAATGTGCACCCTGCCTTTCTGATTTATTAAAAGTAAGTCGATTGTTAAATATGTATATTCACTGTAAATGTAATGTATAAGGTAATTCATACCTTTTACTTAATAAGTAAAAAAAATAAAAAATAAAGCTGCCAAAATAAATAAAAATAATAAAAATCTAATAAAATTGCATGTACCAAATGTATGCAATGTTCCTGGCTGTAGTTCTCCATTATACTGTAATTTCCCAAGCAGACTTATGCAGGCATATGAAGTCCATACTACACTTTAATCAAAATATACTGTTGTTTGCTGCCAACAGTAAAATTTGTAAATTTTAGTGGCGCTCAGGTGGTAGTTGAAAGGATTGTTCAAATGCACTCATAAATACTCTTTCCCTCTTATCCATTTCTCTTGAACAAGAAAACTTTTCATGGATCCATATATTTCCAGTTTTCTCAAATTTAATTTGACTGAGTCTGGAACACATTACCAATGGCATTTACCTCCCTGAGCCACCAAGGCCAATCTCACAAAGGTCATTAGGCAAGCCAACAAAAAAGAGAAAGTCTTTCTATTTTTCCTCTGACCAATTTTTTTTTAGCCTTTGTTTACTGACAGAGACACTCACATCTTCTCTGTTCCATATTTAACTGTAAGTTCATGCCATATCCATTCACAACTATCAGCCGACCCAGTCCAGCATGTTCTGACCAATCTATGTATAAACACTCCAGACCACACATTGCTTTCTTGGTCAGACAGGAAGCAAACAAGTGAGTTGAGAGGAAGTGAACAACCCCCGACTAAGCTACTCGTGCTGCACACCGAACCAGGAAGTGCTTTGGCTCTGATCACAAACACACCCTAAAGCTTCCTCTTTTACACACCACCCTTCCGCTTTCAGAAGGGCTGCCCATGAGTGTCAGCCTTTCTTTAGCAATCAGAATAGCAAATAGTCATTTTGTAACTTATTACACCTGTTCTCCTCTTAAATTAGTTGATAGATTTGCTCCCTATCAGTTCTGCAACTCATCTAAATTAATTTTTTTTATCACCAAACATGTCATATTATGAGCATGTATGTGTATATTCTATGCATGTGTACTAAGTGCACATGAATGTATGCCTTCCAGCCTTGCCTTTCCTGTGACTGTTGTCTGTACTTGAGGAAAAGGTGGGTCCACTCCTCTGACCTCAGTCACACACATAGTCACACACATTGCTATTTTCAATGAGACACCCACTTTAACTCTATTGTAATGCCAGAATTACTAGATGACTACAGCCACACCATCAAAATCCACCCACCCCTGGCCCATATGAGAACAAGATATGAGGACCTTGGGAACCCAGTGTTAGGGTGGTTTTCATAAATAATGATAATGTGATACTGTCAGGAAAGAAGTAGTATAATTGGACCAAGTCTCTGAGAGAAGCAGCATTTGGTGTACATGGACTGGTGAGAGTTTTAGATAACAACAAAAGAAGTTTATTTGCGCGATGAGAAGCTGGTGTAAGTGTAAGGACTCTTAATGCAAACTAAAAACCTCACTAATTGACTATATTGCAGTCTTCTTCCAACAAATAAGCATTGAGCAGTGGTGATTTATGATTCGATAAGAGGAGGATTTCAAGCTTTTCCCTTAATTGTAGGCAGAAACAAATGACACATACAATAGGATCCAGAGATGTTTAATGGTTCAAGCAGGTTAAATAATGTCAGTACTGATGTAATAGTGAAAACTCACTGGAGATGTTGAAGATAATTGTGTCATAATCAAATTATATTTAAGTTGTCACCAAGCCCCACTTCTAATATAAACCAAACCAAACATAAAATGCAATTGTACTAGGTGTGTAACAGAGTCCAGTAAGGACCGCTCATCATGAGGAGTCATTTAGGGGCCGTTTACATGACTCTGTTTTCAACTAAAAACAGAAAACTTTTTATGCATTTTGGGCGTTTATTTACACAACAACGGCACTTTGGGGGCCTGAAAACACAAACTTTTGAAGAAGGGCTTCAAAGTGCAAGTTTTTGGATATGTCTCAGTGTAAACTACAAAAACACGAATTTGTGAAAACTGTGTCGCCTTGTGCATGCGTATTATGTATTCAGTCTATAGCCGCATCCAGTGTTTCTTTACAGTGACATCGCCAACTACTGGCCTGGCATGCATAATACAGCATTTTTAGTAATTTTTGTGGATACGTGTGAACGGGGATCGTTTTGACAACGTTGTCACCTGTATGTGAAAAACTTTTTCCATTTTTAGTAGGGTACAACAGGGCTAAAGGTGCTCCGAGGTAAAAGGCGCATTTGATTTTATTCTCTTTTAAACCACTAGATGGCACAAAAATTCAGCTCAGCACTTTTCTTAACAACCGCTTTTGATGATGCATGAACATTTGGCTGGTCCTTGGCGCAATCATGGACAGCAACGCAAAGTTTATTCTGTGCTAATTTGATATTTAATGTTTTTTTTAAAAAACATTGTAGATTTATGTAGCAAATGAGAATTGATAGATTCAATGCCTAAATTTAAACTGTTTCTCTTCAGAAACCATGTCTCCTCAGAAAATTTGGACTAAACCGCTCAATTCATATGGATTAGTTTTGCAATCTCTTTATGAGCTTTTTGAAGCGTCAAAGTGGTAGTTGCGTAGCTGTCAATGGAGGGAAAGAACACTCTCAGATTTCATCAAAAAGATCTTCATTTGTGTTCTGAAGATGAACGAAAGTCTTACGGGGTTTGGAACAACATGAGGGTGAGTAATTAATGACAGAATTTTCATTTTTGGTTGAACTAAACCTTTAATCATATTATATAATAAAACATCATATTTATTTGTTACTATTGTAAAGCTATATTAAATTATAATGGGATCTCATTCAATGCTTTCAGAATCTTTACTTTTTTAAATAATTTTTTTTCTGTATTTTTAAAATGAACATAATGACAGTAGGCTATATGAACAAAAATGAATTATTTTATTTATCAAAATAAGCTGAAAATAGTACAAACTTTGCCAAAGTGATTGTTTTGAACAATTATTAACTTAGACATTATTTTTTAGCTAAAGTATTTGTATCAATACTTTGTTCCTTTTGCCCCAGGCTCTCATACATTTATAAGACTTTTAAACAAACAAACCATGATTTATGATTTATTTTCACACAAAATCTGTTGCTCCATCAATGTTCAATAAAAACATATACATTTTTTCTGCAATCATACACTATGGGAGTTAGGGCTGCACGATATATCGTTTTAGCATCGAAATTTATGCATAGAAATATACAGTGAGACTAAGCAGTGTTATTTTACATTTGATTATTCAATTTCTGTACTGTTAGACTTACCTGGAAAATATAAAGCACTATTTATTTAATTCTATAATATTTATCTGAATAATTGTAATTTGGCCATTATTTTCTATGTGTATTCACTTACCTACAAAATCACCCCAGTCATCCTAGAATGATTCATTCTTTCCAAATAGAGCCAAGTCATCTGGGGATTTTTTTTTCATGTCGCAATATATATCGCAGAAAAACAAAATATCGCAATGTCAGTTTTTCCAATATCGTGCAGCCCTAATGGGAGTAGTGAAAAGCACATTTTTCTTAGGGGGTGCCTTTAGCCCCGTTGTACCCCACACTGTTGCCGTGTAAACGTACCTTTAGCTGAGGCATAAGCATGTGTCCCCCCACCCTCTCTCTGGAAAGGTTGAAAGTCACATTTCACTAGAATTATGCATTTTTAAATATCTAGACATAAAAAGGTGTGTTAAAACTAATGCTTTATGTTAGAATAAAAAAGCTTAAAACATCTTAAACAAGCCTGAGTTAGGGCACTTTTTAGCAAGTCAGGCTGGGAGACATGATGGTCAGGAAGCTAAATCAGCCAAATAGTAGCTTGACCAGACTGTGAGAAATGTTTAAACCATCTTAGACCAGCAAACCAGCTTGGGCAATTTTAAGATGTTTTTTTTTTTTTTTTTTCACACAGCATGGATCTTTATACTGTTGTGTAAAAGGGTTATGGATTATAATTGTAAACAGCTTTATTACGCCACCTGCTGGACATCTCAATGAACTTGTATAGCCTACTTAAAACTACGAAATTTTGGTCGTTGTATTCCTACATTTCACACACACTCGCTGGATTTTTGTATTTTATGAGGATTCTTCATAATGATTTTTATACTGTACCTTACAGGCCTAAATCCCTAACCCTCAACTCAACCATTACAGAAATATAAAGAAACACTAGACTACACACATCAGACAACGATAAACAATCATAACAAATGTTAGCGAAAATATGAGCACTTTACGAAAGAAGTATGACGTTACATAAAGTTAATAAATAAATTCCACTGGATCAGCCTGTAAAATTATC
The DNA here is from genome assembly GCF_019924925.1 of Ctenopharyngodon idella. Lineage (NCBI taxonomy): Eukaryota > Metazoa > Chordata > Actinopteri > Cypriniformes > Xenocyprididae > Ctenopharyngodon > Ctenopharyngodon idella. The sequence continues at coordinate 22,569,928 of NC_067226.1, forward strand.
TTAGGCTACTGATGATAATTGGTGTCAGAAAGTCCGCTGCATGTCATTGCAATTCGCAAACAACGTTACTTATAAAACGCAACGTTATAAAATGCAGCAAAATACAAAACATCTCCAATTAATTGAAATGTGAGTGTGATCAGCTGTGGTCACGTGACTAGCACATTTAGTGATTTACGCAGCACATAGGAAACATCAAGACAAAGCGACACGGTTCTTCTGTCAGCACTTTTCCAGTGTGTCCTCTCATTTTCACAAGTCAATATCTGATCAGAGACTGGCCCGCGTCCTGACTAGCTTTCTGTCTACAGAAATATTTCCTCTGGTCTTTGTGTTTGATGTAGTTATCGGGCATCGGAGGAATTTAGCCTACTAAAAGTAAGTAGCAAACAACAGTTATTAAACATTAAATAATCAGATAAATGGGGCAGAATGAACCATGTTATAAACCTTTTTTGTGTGTTACATTTCTCAGTTTTGAATGGAATTTGAATGCATCGGCTATAATATGACTACTGACATTGGGGAATTCCATTTCTTCCTTAAGCATCATATTGACATTTTGGGAAAACAAAAAACCTGTATTTTTTTTTTTTTTTTTTTTTTTGCATGAAAGCATTTTGTTTTCCTCCACCAACTCGTTTCAAACAGTTCTTTATTTTTAAACAATGATATGCCGTTTTTTAAAACTATTCCAGAAAACATTCGTGGCTATAGGCTACATAGCCTATTTCTTAAATATGGAACATGATCAAACGCTCAGTAAAATAAAATGAAAAGTATTTCATATGTGTGTTTTTGTGTTTATCAGAGAAACAGGGAGAGGACGCTCTATGCATGTTTTCAAGTGAATGAATCTTTCGAGTCGAATCTTTTCAATGAACCATATGTTCACAAAACGATTCGTTCGTGATTCGTATTGAGCCGACAACTCGATTTAATATGACAGTTTAATCAACACAATAGTTGGTCTAATAAATGTATAATTTTATTAAAACGTGCAAAACATTCAATAAATATTAGTCTCCCTAATACAACAAAAAAACTAAACAAGAAAAACATAACATGTAGGCTAATATTATATCCCACGCTGGCATGTCAGAAGCCACGTAATGACGTACAGTACAAAAATAACTGAACTGTTTTATTTTTTAACTAGTTCTTTGAAATAAACCACTCGAAAGAACCGATTCGCTTAAATGATTCTGGCTTACTATCATTACTTTGGCACGCTCGTGCATTAGTATTTTACTGCATTTCCTACTATTTTACTTTATCAGGTACCCTGAATGTTATTTATATAACGCGTTTCACACATAGCAGCTTTACAGAAAAAGTTAAATTTGTAAATTTAAACACAAAGTCAACGGTGTTTATTTAATAATAACATGCATTCTTGAACTTGATAACTGTGTTCCACATAACATTAGTGTATAAATATGACAAATGATCAAACGATTTTTATTTATGTTTTTGTGTTTGAGAAAGACACAAACACAGAGGGAGGTGGGTGGATGCATGTTTGTTTAAGCAGGAACCACATGACCATCTTGCTCGTAATGTGTTGTGTTTCTCTAATGGCAGTCAGCCATCTCATCTCAGCTCAACTACCTTGCAAATTAAGGATTAATCGTTCCGTACAGTGTTAACTCAAGCTTTCCAAGATATCTGACGGACATTACAAGCGCCATGCCAGGTATGATATCTGCACGGTTTTCGTAGCTTTCTGTAGCTTGCACTGTCTTCCTCTCGGTGTGTGTATTTGCACGTCTCGACCTGACTTTCACTGCGTCTGTCTGTCTGTCATTGACTGGACACTGTCTTAACGTGTAAAAAGCGGTTCCGACAGCAAACATGGCCGAGCAAACAGACTCTTGTTTGATTGTGCGTCAATTTGGAGTGCTTTACTCGTACACGTTTAACATCGCGTTATTTGAAACTCGTATTTGTGTATGAAGTTCTTCTAGATGAACAGATAAAACTCATGTCAGATCAGTGGGTGTTGAGGCCCACTTGGGCTGTCACGGCATTTCTCAACACGACCTTTATGTCAGTTTACTCTCATTTGTTATGAGCCTTATCCTATTCAGAAATGCCATGGAGGTTTATTCGCGTTGCTGAGAGCTATTTGTTTGTCATCTAAATAAGTTATTCCGCTTTCCTCGTTTTAATACTGTAAAAGTGGATTACATAATTGGCTTTAGAGTGTTTATAAAGCTCGTGCAGGAAGCGGTGTAACGGATAAATCAGTCTGTGTGGTTGGGTTGTGTTTAGGGGAAGTTCGTCGTGTTTCGTTGCGTTCGTGTTTTAGCTAATTTATTAGTTTGGACGTGTTTTTTTTTTTTTTTGCTAAATATTTAATGAGTTTGTATACTATGTTCTGTTTATTCGCCAGTGGCCCAATATCAGAGTGCTTATCTAGTTTGCGTTAAAGAAGGAAAGGTTATCTGTGTGTTCAGGCTATTGTTTTGATATTTCTCACACTGGTGTCTGTATAAACACATGTTGTGGCGTGTTGTTGCATAAGCGCCAGGTTTTCTGCAGTCTGTCATACATGCTACACAGCACTATGTGTTTGAAGAAAATATAACTTGTATAACCACTGCCATTATTAGCTTCTTACATCGACCCAGTTGTCCTGAGCTGCTTGTCTTGTAGGGGTGAAAGAGAAATCCTGAATCTGTGACTCAGTATTTATTGGATGGTTTGACAAGTGAGCTGATAAACATTTACTCTAAACTCGACCCAGGTGTTATTTTGTTAACCTAATTTAGCTGTATATTGTATTGCATTAGAACCATAAAAAGCCATAAAACGGTCTATAATAAGATGTTGTTGTAGACTAGTTTTAGTGAACTCATGTTTATGACAGTGGACTATGATATGTAGGTGTTTGTGATTTGGCCTTGTCCTATATTTTAAAATGAGGGCAGACAGATTCGAAAGAGAGTGAAACAGATTTTTCTTTTAACATAAGCCATTGTAGCACAGTTTTGGGAGTGACGCTGAGTGTTAAGAGAAAGGAGTCTAGTTTGTCAATATTATAAATGCTCTCTGTGGCTGGATTACATTTGCTGGCCTAATTAACATCTATGTGTGTATTAATATTTGTGGCACTGTGAGGAAGATACTACCTACAGTATACATTAGGGAGTTTTTTTTCCTTGTCACTGGCTTACACCGTCACTGTTTGGGATTGACACCTGCATTTACTTATGAGTGTGAATCTCAAAACATACTGTTCACACAGCTGCTTACAATAGCTGCTCGAGTACTGTCTGTATGAACGAGTAACAAGAGTTAAGCTTATTATATTTGTGACTATCACCTGTAAACTATAGTGAAAGTGACTAAAGTAAAATCAAACATGGTGACGTCCATAAAACTGAAAAGTCTAATTACATTTGACATGACAAGAGTCCAGCTGAGGTGTGAGTTCATCCATCAAATCTTCATTAACCGATAACAGCTTTTATACCCGAGTGCAGAACGCAGCATTTGAGTCGCACACAGACCACAAAACTAACGGGAGCAACTTCAGGGACAGAGTGTCTTTCTTGTGCTGCATGACATGACATGACTAGTTGTCCAGAACGGTTCAGTTCGCACAGCACAGGGTTTGCATAAAATGCAGTTGTGAGTCCTGAAAATGTACGGCTGCGAGTTTGGTTGTAGAATGCTGTTTTCAGTTCAGTAAATAACCAAGCTGTGTGAATGCAACCATATTAAAGGGTTAGTTCACACACAAAAAAAAAATAAAAAATAAAAAAAATCTGTCATTAATTACTCACCCTCATGTTGTTCCAAACCTGTAAGACCTTCTTTCATCTTTGGAACACAAATGAAGATATTTTTGATGAAATCCGAGAGGTTTCTGATCCCCCATAGAAAGCAATGTAAGTACCACATTCAAGGTCCAGAAAGGTAGACTATTTGTTAAATAGTCCACGTGACTACAGTGGTTCAACCTTAATGTTTTGAAATGAGAATACTTTTTGTGCACAAAAACAAAACAAAAATAACGACTTTATTCAACAATTTCTTCTCTTCCCTGTCATTCTCCTACGCTGTTTACGTTGTCAACACAGTGCAGCACATCCAGGTTCTACATCAGAATGCCAGCAATTACGTTGCTTTCTATTGGGGATCAGAAACCTCTCGGATTTCATCAAAAATATCTTAATTTGAGATTCCCAAGATGAACAAAGGTCTTGCGTGTTTGGAACAACATGAGGGTGAGTAATTAATGACAGAAATTTCATTTTTGGTTGAAATAACCCTTTAAAGATTCAAATACTGGGCTGACAACCATATTTTGTTTTGTGAATGTGGCCGCTGTCACTTCTGGCTTAGTCACTAGGGGTTTTTAAAGGTACTTTTGGAGTAACGGGTTGTTTCCACAACGTAGCATCCTAACACAGATTGGACTTTATAATTGACTGATTTTGAGTGCAGTACATAGGCAACTCTAAATAGCACACCACAAGACAAACTTCACTTGCAGTTGATTCCAATAGAGTTTTATGATGCATAATATACACACATGCTAGGTAAAATTAGTCATTTAGATTAAACTATAATTTTGTATTATCACAAACTGTGGGGTTAATCCAAGCTTTGGGAAATTAAAGTGATATTTGTTTTAGGAAAAAAAAAAAAGTTTTAGCTAAATAAACAATTTTGAGTTATTGTTAAGTCCTTTATTTTTATAGTGCTTTATATAATATAGATTGTTTCAAAGCAGCTTTACAGTGATCAACAAGAAAATAATAATTCAGTGATGCAAACGGAGTTCAATTCGACCTGTAAAGCAGCTCTACAAAAAGAAAATGGTGTCATTGTTTAGTTTAAGTCAGTTCAGTATTGATTCAGTGTCCATCATTTTCCTCTTTGTAAATATTTCATATAGGCTTTATCCATGTTTTGGAGCTTGTACCTACCTCACGCCATGTCTACACCGGACTCGAGCGGCTTGCACGCATATTTATTTTATTAACCGTAATAATATATTTTAGGGGTGGAGGAAAAAAATCGATACAGCATAGTATTGCGATATTTAGCGTTACACAGATGCCAAATATTACAATAGCCTATATGTTATTGCAATATTCAGCATATCGCAAAATGTTTAAAATTGCAATAATATAGTATCGTAGGGCCTCTGGTGATTTCCATCCCTAATATGTATGTAATGCATTGAAACAGTTTGTTTGTACAAAGATGTTTCCTGTATGGTCAAACATCAGAGATTGCAGCATTGATTTGTATTGCCCTGATACACTAGTGAAGCAAGGTATTCGTTTGTAAATACTCGTTACAGCCATGATCACCAGCTCTGCCAACTAGTCTAGACATGTCTGTCTGAACCAGCTATTGGAGAGGCGGCAGACTGTGGTATAATATTCTGTTTGTTTGTTTTTTAATCCGTGATTGAGGCTGCAAAATGTTGATGGATTAACCCAAAATGTGTATTATAACATAACAGTGGGTTCAGCATTGCAGATGAATGTTTTGTCAGAACCCTTATATCAGTGAAGTCGTACTCTGTTGGCTTGTTTAAGGTGTGTGTCTCTGTTTGCTATCTATCACCTGTCAGGTGTGTTTTTAAAGCCCCCAGTCTTCTCAGTAGCTCATCCTCTCATGTCATCACTTACAGATGAGCTTATTTCCTCCAGTGATGTCACTGCTATTATTAAGCCTTAAGTCTCTGATCTCTCATACACCAACTTAACACACATTAGACAGACAGCCACAAATGTTCTGTTAGTTTGTGGTTGTAGCGAATGAAAATTCTGCTACCTTACTACAAACTAAATACTGCACAGCAGGGCCGTAGCCAGGGTTTTATAATTACGAGGTCCCAAATTTGTTCTAGTTAGGGGGGGTTTCTCCCCAAGAAAGCTTGTATTTCTCTGATGTAAATTTTAAGATGTTTGAAGGTGACAAAATTGGATAACAGTATGTCAGTGGGCAGTATAATATTTGTCAATACCTGCCCATCTCAATCTTTATTTATTTTTTTTTCTCTCTCTGTCTCCTTATCTTCCCCTTTCTCTTCCCCTCCTAAAGCAGAGCTTTGACGGATAGTCTTTTAATTTTCTTCTGTCAGTGAAGTAAACATATGGTCAACTGATATTTATGTTTTATGAATCATTTTCTTACAAGTTAATTTACTAAAGGCTACCAGGAAAGCTAGATAACTAAGCTTAATAAATTCTTTCACAATATGTACACATTCATTATTAATCTTATGCCTAATATGATGAAAATGGCTTCGTTAATGTTTCTTGTCCCCTCACATTAATAGTTACGAATTACATGAATCACGTCAATATAGGACTAGCCTGTTTTCAATTCAAAATGGTGAAATTAATGTTTAGTTTAGCTACTTACATCTTATCTCGTACTTTATGGCCGCGTCACGCTGGAATTCGTGCTGAGCAACTTCTGTAAACATAAAGACCGTCTACTTTGATTTAATCGGTCATCTCAAATATTTTGACACTGACAGACCTCACCGCTAAGGCAGCTCAGATGACAAGTTCAGTTATTATCTTGGTGTTGTGCATTATCTTTGCAGCACCCAAGAAGAGTTAATACTATATTAGGCAATTATTTCACATCATTTCTTGTGCACCACCTCGGAAAAATACAGAGGTCCGGACCGGGGTGACCTCATAGCTGGCTACGGCCATGCTGCGCAGTAGACACTGCTTGTTGGCTAATGTCTATTTTTAAGTCTAGGCATTAATGTCACAATAAACCAACAACAGTATTCTACACCTCACTACACATTAGTCACATGACTTTGTGTGTGTCTAATTCAGCAAGACGCATCTACTTGTTTGAAATGACAAAAGCTATTTCGCCTACATTTTGTGTAAAATTGTCTCTTAAGTCTGATCAAATGATGAGTCAAGAAAGAAATGTTAAACAATCGTGGCTTTTTATTTTTTTATTATTATATTAAAACAGTGCCTATAGAGGCAGCATTCAGCTTCAGGTTTCAGTCAATGTGTGTAAGCAGGTGACATCTTTTTTCCAACCTGCTTTTTCTCACTGTGCTGTAACAGGTTAGTCCTGCAGACACTGTCCTGCAGAGTTTAGCTTGGCATATAGGACAATGCACACTGAGCCACCTATTGTGCCATCAGCCCATTTTGTGGTGTGGTTTCTTGGCCACCAAAGAGTATGCGTTAAAGCAGACCTAAGGCCTTGAAATATGGCGTAATGCCCTAATGACAAATTTTGAACGCTTATTTTTATTTTTTTACAATACCAGTCTTTTTTTATAGACCCTTGAACTTGGCAAGCCGGACAATACACACAGTCGTATTGTGCCATCAGCCCATTAGTGGCATGGTTTTTCCGCCGCCACAGAGGATGTGTTAAATTGGACATTGGGCCTTGATATTAGAGGCACTAACCTAAAAAAAGCCAAATTTTGAGCAAACAGATCTCTGTTAATTCATGTGCATTCATGCACTCATTTTCTTCATAGTAAATTGGCAGTGACGCACAAAGTAAATCGGTTATAGTATATAAAACTAGAAATTGTAATGCACAGGCAAGCAAAAAATTCCAGTGCACATGTGAATAGTTTCTCAAGGGCACTGAAAAGTTTCTTGTGTGCATGCAAAGTCTGTATGTTTTTTTTGTTTTGTTTTGTTTTATTTTAGGGCCTCTGTATGTTGTCCTTTTCAGAAAATCAATGAAAAGAACCCTGAGAAAATAAAAATATTTAAGGATGATTGTACTACATACCAAATATAAAGATGAAAATAATGCAATATAAATCATTTATGTTAAATATGGTTTGAAAATCTACAGAGAGGTTTGGAAATTTGACTCTTGTGGTGTTCATTGCCATGGTAACTTGCTCTACACGGCCAACCTGCTCCAGAGCAGGTTTTATTCTGGGTTAGAGATCACAAACTAAAACTGGAATAATCAGCTGTGAACAAAGTGATATATCTGGTGCAATAAAGCCACTCCCCCTGTGTCTCTCACTCCAAATTCATAGTGGAATTTATAGTAAAGAAAAATTTGAGATAAAATTGATCATTTATCTAATAATTTATTAGGTTTCTATTATATGAATTATAATTATTTATAATTCATATGGTCAAATAATTATTATACAAATTGACAAACTTTGCATTTAAATTCATATAAATATATGCATATAAAGCTTTTAATATGACTAATGTGTTTTCTTTTGAGCTTTTTGTGAACCTATATAAATTATTTAAATTCAGTTGATTCACTTATATAGTCAGATATTTTCATTCAGCAGCCTTCTCAAACTTTTGCTGCAGCACCAGTTTATTCTTGCATTGCAAATGCATTTAAGTGTGTGTGTATATATATATATATATATATATATATATATATATATATATATATATATATATATATATATATATATATATATAATTTTTTTTTTTTTTTTTTCACAATGATTTCTTAATCTTCAGCAGAGAAGTCAATTGTGCGGCTCTCTCGCGAGAGGTGAATCAAACTGAACTGGCAGTTCACTGCACGTGTCACACTTTGCGGTGTAATCACAAACTCTGGATCAAACCTGAGTTGGCAGAGAACTTTTGTACCAGCATTGTGAGCCTGCCAAACTTGATCTAAACCAGGTTGGATTTGTGTGGTTTTGTCAACTCTAAACCTACTCTGAAGTTGAGTTTGTTCAGCTAGATTCATGAAACAGGCCACTGGGTTAGACAGTGTATTGATTAAAACATACAGTAACCACACCTTTTGAATACTGTGTGAAATTAAGGTGTTGTTGAGATTTTTCAGTCCTTTTATGTATCAGGTTCATTGTTCCCTCTAGTGTTTACAGCAGGCATTACTGTTGACGCCTGCAGCTGACAACCTGCATGTTTTTAGTTGCTTATGTGTTTCTGTTTGTGCAGATTTTTTTTTAAGCCTTCTACAGTGTTTAAGAACTTAGAACATAGTTTAAGAAGTATGCAATAATGCATAGCCAAAAAAAAAAAAAAAAAACCCAACCAAATGAAACTATCAGGTTTTATTTGAGAATGTACTTTATTAGTGTGTGCTGTTTATTAATTTAGTTAATTTGGTGTATAATTTAGTTTATGATCATCTATAACAGACACACAGGTTGAGTGTTTATATGAGGGGCTGTATAGGCCATAATTATTGAAAAGTCTCTTACATGAATGATTTTCACTAAGGTTGATCAATGTTTTTTGTTTCACTAGTGATTGTAAACGGCCCCTCATATATTCAGCCATGTTACATACTGCATCATTATGGAATGTGATCTTATCTAATAAGTAGGTGTGGTTGTTTAAGTGTTAAGACAAGCCTTATGCTATAGTCACTAGCATTATACTATATAAACAGATCCTCGCCTCATGCCTCCTTTCAGCAGCTGTGACTCCTTTCAGTCGTGACTAGTGGGTCAACTCTTAATTTTAATTTAACAAATTTATTGTAGAATATTTTTCTAATTCTTTATTTTTAGATTTGCCATTAAACATTTAGATGGATTTACTTTTTATTCAGGAAGGACTGATTAAAAGGATCAAAAGTGACCATAAAGACTAAACATTACTACAAAAATTCTATTTCAAATAAATGCTGTTCTTTAACTTTTTATTCATTAAAAAACAAACAAATCTGAAACAAAGTTTTCACGCTTTCCACAAAAAAAAAACAATACTAAAAACAGTTGTTAGTTTTTTTTTTTTTAACAATATTACTGTTTTTACTGTAATTTTGATCAAATAAATGCAGCCTTTTTGAGCATAAGATACTTTCAGAAATGTCAAATATCTTACTGAACCCAAACCTTTGAAATTGATCGTGTGTGTGTGCCTGCGCTAATTAGGTCGGTCGTATTCTTAGTCAGTTCAAACAGTTTGCTCTCTTTGTATGCCAGATTTTGAAAAGTTAAATTCCATGTGGCGGTTTTAGTTTGCTTTTCTTGAAACAAAGAAAGAAGTATACATTTAAAATAGCTGCTCATATTGGTTTACAAAACAAAATATTATATATATTCTTTATAATGTTATTGCTGTGAAAATCAGACATGATTTCGGTGTTGGTGCATCCATAATATGTACGTTTATCTTTTTCAGAGCCAACAGAAATGAACGGGCCTGACGTAGCAAAGATGCCGGGCAGCGGGGTTTCAGGAAGTGAGGGAAAGGACCCAGTAGCCAATGGGCATGCAGAGAATGAGTCCAACCCCTTTGCAGAGTACATGTGGATGGAGAACGAGGAGGAATACAATCGGCAGGTCTGTACATACACCCACTCACAGCCCATTAAAAACACAAACTCAGCAGTTGATCAGATGGACTGAGGTGTGTGTTAGCGTTCAGCATAGTTCAGTTCATAGTTTTACGTTTTAGGACCATTTTGGATAGAGTTCTGTGGCTCTTAAAACACTACATGTAAATTGTAAGGCTGTACACTATTATTATTATAATAATATTATTATTATTATTATTATTATTATTTTAAATCAGCTTGGAAGTGAACTTTTACCTTATTGTCAATTTGTTTATATCTCAGGTGGAGGAGGAATTGCTTGAGCAAGAGTTTTTGGAGCGCTGTTTCCAAGAGATGTTGGATGAGGAGGATCAGGATTGGTTCATTCCTGAGAGAGATCTCCCATCAGTCGGACAGATTCAGCAACAGCTCAACGGACTTTCTGTCAGCGACGGCAATGCAGAGGAAATCTTGGTGAGCTTTAAGTCCTCATGGACATTCAGTTTATAAAGTGGTCAAATAATCTTAGGAGTATAGTACACCCAAAATGAAAATTGTCATTTACTCACCCTCATGTCGTTCCAAACCTATACGACTTTTTGTTCTGTGAAACACAAAAGAATATATTTTGAAGACCGTTTTGAACTGTCATTGTTTATACAATCTAAGTCATATAGTGCAACAGTTGAGTTACTGAAGTAAAAAAGCCATTCATTTGATCAAATGATTTTAAACAAGTTATAAACCTACTGTAAGCGACAAGGTTGTTGTAATGGATGGTAAATGCTTTTAAGGCCATCATATTTTTTTAAACGATTAGATTTAACAGTCAAATTCCTGGTGGAAAAACGACATTATTGATGATTCTGCAGAGAAATCTCCATTAATCAGAGAATCACAACAAGCAATTCGCGCCAAAAGAGTTCTGTAAGCCCCGCCCACTCCCATGAAGCTCTTCTAATGACAATGTCGTCAGTCTTCCAAGTCCCTATGCTAAATTTTTTTAAATTTAAATTGTAGTTCTTCCCTTATTAAAACCATGAAGTACACAGTCTTGTATCTTTTGTCTCTTTTTTTTTTTGTTTTGTTTTTCCAAATACTTTCTGCTTCAAATCAAAGTTTGTAATGTTGTGGTTCACAATGTAGCTGGCTGGTTTGGTTCAGTGGTTATAACTTAGAACTTTTTAAAAAAAAATCCCTATGGGACAAATGAATGGGAAAATGCTTCTGATACCAAGGCAAAAAAGTGGCACTGTTGCACTCTATTGGAGTCCAAAACAACATAGGAAACCATTGACTTTCATTGTATGGACATTTTTATTTTATTTTTTTTTCCTTTTATATTACACAGTAAATAATATTTTAAAATAAAGCACTAATTTGTAATGTCATTTAGATATCTTGTAATTGATTTCTCTTTTCTTTGTCCCCAGCGAAAGAGCATCTTAAACCCTGAAGCCAAGGAGTTTGTCCCAGGGGTGAAATACTAGTGATCATCGTTCCTCCTCTCTCATACAAACATCTGATCATATACTCAGAGACTGTTGTGCCCATGTTTTAGGATGGTCACATAAACGCACTCTTCTACACAACTTCGAAGGGGCAGGAATACAGATTTTTTTTTTTTGGGGTGGGAGGGAGGTAGGGGCTGATTGTCTATAAGCTTTATATTTCTGTTATGTATAAACCAAGGGTATTAAGTTGAAACACGACCTCTAGGAGGTGCTGTGACTAGCTAATATCATACTCATTACCAGGCTGTTTTATGTTCTTCTACCCTTGCCGAAAGGGCTGTTCTTGTCATTGTTTCACAGTTTGTGCCTGATCAGGTCTTTGCTTTCCCTCCCGGTTGTGTTTTCTTTTTCTTTCTTTTTTTTTTTTTCTTTTTTTTTTGTAGTGGGATGTTTTGATGCATCTGTTCACACGCCTGATTTTAAGGGGTGTGGCCATAAATGCTGGGGGTGTGTCTGGTGGTGGGCGGAGCCCCTTGGTTTGGGTTGGATGCTGAGAAAAGGATGTTGGGGAATTCACATGGATTCAACTTTTGATTTTGAATTGAAATTGTTACACGCAGGACTGAATTTCATTTAAAAAATGGAAGAAAAAAGGCAAATAAAGAAGAAAGGTTCGTACCCAATTGGACCATTTCTTGTGTTTTGGCTGTATCTTAAATCTTTCAGTAAAATGTGTACTGAAACTTGGTATTAATTCTCACATTTTAATGTAGCATTGCCATTAAATACTATCCATTTAACATATGCATATGTGTGAATCCATTTAACATATGCATGTGGATGGGATGTTGGGAACTGATCTAATCGAGACTCTTCAGAAATCAGGATGTCACGTAACATCATCCATTTATTCATTTCCAGGAGATTGCTTTGAAACATCTGGTTTCTCATCAGCAAAACTGTCCTGATTTTCTTTAGAATGTGAAATCCATAATTACACTTAAAGGGTTACTTCACCCAAAAATGAAAATTGTCATTAATTACTCACTCTCATGTAGTTCCACACCCATGAGACCTTCGTTCATCTTCAGAACACAAATTAAGATATTTTTGATAAAATCTGATGGCTCAGTGAGGCCTTCATTGACAGCAAGATAATTCGCACTTTCAGATGCCCAGAAAGTTACTACATATTTAAAACAGTTCATGTGACTACAGTGGTTCAACCTTAATGTTATGAAGCTTAACAAATCTTTTGTTTCGAATCAGTGTTTCAGAGCGTGTATCAAACTGCCAAAGTCACGCCCCCCCCAGTGGTGAACCATTGAAATTTCAAAACACTTATGACATAACAAAGCCTCGTTTATTGAAATCACGTGACTTTGGCAGTTTGATACACACTGATTTGAAACAAAAGATTCGTAAAGATTCGAAGCTTCATGAAGCAGTGTTTTGAAATCAATTGAGAGTTTTATTCCCTGGTTAAATAAAGGTTTATGAATCGCCCATCACTAGATATTGTTGAATAAAGTCATTATTTTTATTTATTTTATTTTTTTTGGTGCACAAAAAGTATTCTCGTTGCTTCATAACATTAAGGTTGAACCACTGTAGTCACATGAACTGTTTTAAGTAGCTTTCTGGGCATTTGAAAGTGTAAATTAACTTGCTTTCAATGCAGGCCTCACTGAGCCATCGGATTTCATCAAAAATATCTTATTTTGTATTCTGAAGATGAATGAAGGTCTTACGGCTGTGGAACGACATAACGGTGAGTAATTAATGACAGATTTTTTATTTTTAGGTGAATTAACCGTTTAAGGTAAATTTGATTAACAGAGTAGCTGTTCTCAAAAATATCACAGTTCAGGCCCAGTAACAGCACATCACTACATACTCCGATCACGTGTTCCTTATACTGATATAATATTCCATTTGGTCTCAAAACTCTCAATTTATTGTAATAATTTATAATCAAATTCTAAAAAGTTGATTATTCAATAATGAATTAAAAATTGTGAACAATAGTTTTCATTCTTTTAGACAAACAAGGCCCCAAACCATAAGATCACTTGTACCTTATTATGTACACACTGTTCAGATAACTGGTTACATTTTATTGGTCATGTACGCTTGACGCCAATGACCTTCATCCACAGTTTAATTGTGCAACATGGATGTCTGCAAACTTGACAGGATATCTCAGTATGTGCAGTGAAGATGATATAGACATCAGCAGAATGGAGGCAAAAGGACACAGAAGTACGACTGTGGGAGGACAGACAGTGATTCTCCAGACAGTGTGAAGATTATGAACACAACCTGTGCTTGACAGCTTTTCAGTTTGAATTATATACCGTCTTTGTGCTCTTACTGTGGTTTTCACTGCATTACCACAGACATAAACATTTATTACTCTCTATATATCATGTCTAAACCCAGTTTATTGTTGTTATCAACCTCAAAGATTTGCTGTTGATAAACTCATTCAAAAGTATGCGGAAAGATTTTTAATGTTTTTGAAAGTTCCAGCATTGCTTGTTCATTTTCATAGGCACTTGTGAATGCTGAATGTTAACTGATGCATTAATCATGGATCTTTTGATCTAGTTATCACTGTTCATTGCTCAAGTTCGTAGAGGGACCAACTTGCCTAAAATACGTCTCTAAATAAGTCTCATGATGATTAGCACAATCTTATTGTCAGTACATCCTGTAACGAGGACAAATAGTGGTGGGTCTTTACATCTGTTTGTATGGTCACGCACAGGATGTGGTAAAAAGGAAGAGGAGGGGATGTTTGGGGTTAGGAACGTTGATGCTTGCTGACAGTCATTAGCCTGCACCAATAATCAAGTTCATTACATTTACATCACATCTTTTTGGCCTAAAGATTGTAAAGCTCCTGAACCGAGACAAATCTATTTTGGTTGAGCTAGGATTTCTGCTATCAGCAGAGGAGGAATGTCTTAGACTATTCCCTAGTGTTGGGTCCGAGTCCATCTTGTTAAGTCAAAGTCCTTAACCAATTGAGTTTGAGTCTGAGACATTTATTAATGTCTTATTTTAATTTATGTTACTTGTTTCTCTTATTTTTCATGTTAACACTGAAAAATTTTAGTCATTGTCAAGTTTGAGTACAAGTCCACCCAAGTCCTTCCGAGTTCAGAATTGCACTCGAGTCCATGTCCAAGTCGTAGCAGCCCAACTCTACTATTCCCTGTACATAATCTTTTTTACTTCATCCAAAAGACTGCCCATTAAGAAACAAATGTTTTTACTACACTAAAAATGTACATATTTCGATTTTATATTTAAATAAAAATTATACATTTTTTATTTTCAAATTACCTATAGGAACCTATAGTTTTTAATGACAAAAAAAAGTGCTTTTGTAAATGTTTATTAACAAAATTATTCCACCATATTTACCAAGATTTTACCATATTTATATCAAAAATGTTCAGAAATTGCTTTTTTTAATTAAAAAAAAAAAAGGTACATGTATGTGCATTTAATAGGAAGCCTTCAAAATTTGGGGGAGATTTATATCATAGATACATATAATAAGTTGATTGATAAGATATGGGTGTTTAAGAAACAGCACCACCAAGAGGAAAGTCTGGAAACATTTCTCAGTCAGTTTAAAAACAGGAAGTTCTCATTTCAGATCAACATAAAACTGTAGCGGCAACTCTCATCTCAGGTCTGTTTCTTCCCGATCACTGATTGAAGGTGTGGCTGAAAAACACATTGGCGTTGGCTGAGTAGTCCATAGGGAGGCTGGCTCCTGCATTCTCTGCCCCCATTTTAGCGCCACCTAGAGCAGAGGACTGACGTAAAGTAAGCAGGCTGTACTTACAGAAGTGACTGAAACCATGAGCCTGAGCCTGTGAGAGGACCTGAGTGAAACCTGCAGCACAAAAACACCAAATCACAATGTTTAGTTTATGTGAATTAGGGCTGGGCGATTAAACAAATTTTATTTTCAATTACAATTTCTTGGCTTCCAACGATTACGAAAACAGGATAATCAAGATTACTTTGCCGCATTCTATTTCGCAATGATGTTTTTGCTTCATCTTGTGTTATAATTTCAGCACATCCTTTTCCCAGATTCCGCACTTCCTTAAAAATGTAGTAGTTTGCAGTCTATACTAACTGTTACATAATCGTGATCTCATTATTGACAAAAAATAATTGAGATTATAATGTTTGCCAAAACCAAACAGCCCTAATGTGATTGTGGTCTTAACAAGTCTCTCTTTTATGGTCCTGAGTAATGCGCAAATTCATACAAGTGGGCTGGGTGTCAAAACAACAGTAATTTGGCAGCAAACAAACATACAACATAGTCGTGCTGTTTACAAGAAACAAGCAAGCCTTGTGTAGGTGACATTTCTTCTCAATTTTTATTTCAAATTTCAAGATTTTATTTCAAATAGGGATGCACAATATACTGGTGTTGGGGAAAGTTACTTTCAAAAGTAATGCATTAAAATATTGCGTCACTCCCTAAAAAAAGCAACTAATTCCCAACACTGCAGGTGACCATATCAGCCGATATTACCATTTTTTTTTTTTTTTTTAATTATCATGATTATTACTCATTTAAAAAAAAAAAAAATATATATATATATATATATATATTCAAATAACTTTTTCAAACGGTCTACATTTCAAAGTTCTTTCTACTGTACATTAAAAAATTTTGATTCCTGATCAAAAGATCAGAGCTTTTTTCACTTTTTATGCAGGCAAAACAATTTGAATTTACAATATAATATTAAAAAAGATACTGGTTAAAGGCCATAAAAAATTACCAGCCACAATTTCTGTATCACTACATACTTTCGACAGGACAAATTTGAACATTCTCAGATGTGAGATTAGTGCAGGGAAGAAGAAAAACTCTATAAATACATTACACACCTGGTTTCATCAGTTCCCAGCTGCGCCACACAGAACCGACACACAGAACAGGCAAGCCAAGCTCACCAGAAAACAAATCCTGAATGAATGAGAGATGACAGTGACAAATGATCAGAAAAAGAAGTGAGAATGGCTCTATTACTGTGGGTGTTTTTTTTTTTTTTACCTGGTGTACTTTGGGCAGGACAGCTACAATGTGCTGCGCGAGGGCTTTTCCAGCCTCCGTGAACACGTGTTGGCACAAAGCATCACCAGCACTGCCACCTGATGCACACACAAACAGTCAAAATGTGTGACGTAATGCATTGCACACACAACCTTAGCTGCATTCATTAGTAGCATACCTTCAGCTAGTTTCCTACAGAATCCTGCGAAGTGTGACTTCTGAAAGTTTCTGTACAAATGAGGAAGCATTCCCATCAAATCCGACACCTGGAGATGAACATGACAAGGAAACACCATTATTTCTATTCCAAGTATCAATTTAAGCACAAAATTAAATCAAATGAACAAGTCCTAACCTGGAAATATTCTTCCATGGCCTCCTTAACATAGGTGATATCATGAGGAGATTTGACGAGGTTATCTCTGGCATCAAAGACGGTTTTAACAGCCATGTGAGAAATCCAGTATGCTACAGGAAGATAAAGACAGAGAAAAAGAAAATCTTAGGCCCTGTTAATATTTGGTAATAACATCCATCTTGGATGATCAGATCAGTTCAGAAAGGGCCGATACATATTGCTGTTTTACGAGTTCACACTTACAAATAATCGGATAGTAAATAGTAAGCATAATAGTATGCGTGTTTGGTGTGCTGTCCCAGTAAAGAGCTCCGAGCTCGGTATTTGGCCCGAACCCAGAGTACTCCCCCCGTATTTCTGGTTAGGAAAGTAAACAGGCGAGTGTGAGGAGACGGGGTGGTGGAGGGATGCTGAAAAAACTGTCGAGGAATATGGGCGAGTCGACTGTGTTTATATATAGGCCTTCACTCATGCTGATTGGGTAGATATGTTGATTACTGATTGTTGATAGCTGGCTGAAATGACGTGATGATTAGTCAGATTATTTGAACGTTGCTCCTCCTGAACTTTGTTAATAAAACATCATTTAGACCTGGTAGCCTGACATCAGACAATGCATGTACAGTAAAAGTCTGGGGTCAGTATTTTATAAATACTTTTAATTCAGCAAGGACACATTCATTTCATTAAATGTGACAGAAAATATATTTTTAAAGTTACAAAAGATTTATATTTCAAATAAAGGTGGTTCTTTTGAACTTTCTATTCATCAAAGAACACTAGAAAAAAAAATGTATCACGGTTTCCACAAAAATGTTTTCAACATTCTTAAGCACCAAATCAGCATTTTAGAATGATTTCTGAAGGATCATGTGTCTGAAAACCGGAGTAATGATGCTGAAAATTCAGCTTTATTATCATAGGAATAAAATAGTTTTAAATTGTAACATTATTTCACAATATTACCGTTTTTACTGTATTTTTGATTAAATGAATGCAGCATTGGCGAGATGTTCAAAAACATTTAAAAACCGACCCCAAACTTTTCAACAGTAGTGTAAACCCCTAGTTTTAGTACAATGACTACCCAATAAGTAAGTAGTTAATCCTTAGCTATTGCACAGGACAAATTTGTGTCTCTGAGCATATTTACACTACTTTCCTAAAAGGTATGTGGATTACAGGGCTCCCAAACTTCCATGGACTGCAATCTCATCAGTAAAAATGCATGAAGTCACCGAGCGTAAATATGACCACCTCCGAATTTGGTTTGAATGTGTGCCTGAGCCTTTGCGAGGAATTTATTTGTAAGATTAAGATAAAATCTTTCTAAGATAAGACTGGGTGTGTGTGATCACAGACACAGTGCTGTGACATCAGTCGGTTTCTCCTTCCACATGGTTACCTGAGCCCTCGTCTCCCATCATGTGACCCCAGCCCCCACAGCCAACCTGTGTGCCATCTGGATTCACCAGCTTGCAGTTTGAACCAGTGCCTGATATCACTACTATTCCTCCTATGACAAAGAGACAGAAAAAGAAAAAGTTAGGATGACAGTTGTGTTGTGAGATTCTTTACTACTTCTGGTTGCAAATACGCTACATATAATACCATAGTCACTGGCAGTTGCCATAGCACCAATGGCATCGGTGGTAATGAAATAACTTTGACTCAGTTTAGGGTATCTCTCCCTCATGTCATCAATCAGCTTCTGGATAGCAGTCTTCTGCTCTCCACCACTCAAAGACATGCCCTGTCAACACACAATGTAGACAATGTCAAAGGGACCTGATGAAGGTGAATATGTTGAGGATTACTGACTGATGCATCGCCTCACCAATGAACAAAGTGGTGTGTCCGGGTCCAGCCCTGCCTTGATTTTAGCCTTCTGGACCATGTCGTTGATACCATTGATACAATTATCAACACCAACCAACTATAATGAACAGAAAATGCTGTAGATGGACTCAAGTACACAATAGATAACTTCAGTCTATATTGAAGGATGTTCTCTGATCTCACCCAGTGGTTTGTACATGGTCCATCTGTCTCAGCGAGGATATGTCCCTCAGCAGAAACCAGCACTGCTTTAGAGTGTGTCCCACCACTGTCAATCAAATTCTCTCATTCATTACTCTGAAGCTACTGTCACTTTCATTTATTCATTCGCAAACGACTGGCAGGAAGAACGCGCTTAGAGCAACGCCCATCATAATGCTTTTTAATACAACGGTTTTTATTTTAAAATGTCATTAAAATGGATTATATTCGTTTTCATAATAATGTTTTTGTCATAAACTCACCCCTCCACTCCTCCGTACACAACGCTCATCTCGACTGCTTCCTCTTTAGTCACATGACCGATCACAGTCAGCTGCTTCAAACAACTTTCAGTGCATAACACAAGGACTTTGACAGATAGCTATTTTTTTTATTACCTAAATTCACATAAAATCTCTCTATCTCATCTCTCTATATCTAAGTGAAGATAAGATAATATGATTCGGGGTTTTTTGTCATATTTCATTTTTATTTTTTCCAGAATTTTTTAATTAAAGGTTTGTTTGTATTAAAACAACCATTATAAACATAATTAAACAATGAACACACAATTGAAAATTATTAAAATAATTATTAAATAATTAAAAAAACATCCATGCATCACAAACTCTGACCAATAGATGGCAGCATTATTGAACGAATCCCTTCTGTACAAAGTCTCTCACGATCGCAGATGTACTATGAAATAATTAAATAGTTTTCTTTTATCCAATTAATTTTTACTATTTACATTATTTGCATTGTAAACTTACAAATGCATTCTTAAAAATGTTGATGGATACAAGACAAGTACAAAAATACAGCTACAGAAATGAAAAATATTTTCAAAATTTGGTTGACTAATTTGGTTTGCTTTTGATTCTGATCTTAACTCTGAGAATGGAGTTGAGGTTTTTAACCATTCAGGTTGAACAATATGAATTTCTTCTATTTTTCCCTGGCTGGGGTCAGGATTTCAGATTTCAACTCTCTCTCTCTCTCTATGTATATATATATATATATATATATATATATATATATATATATATATATATATATAATCATGTTTCTTTGTTCTGCTGTAGTTTAGACTTTTAATGTTTGCTATAAAAGCTGGAAATTATACATCTATACCATAACTTCCTGGCAGATTCAAAAAAAAAAAAAAAAAAAAAACTTTTGCTGCAAAATTATGCAAAAAGGTGTAAAATATCACTGATTTGTTTGTACATTTTGAACTTTTACTGCTTTAACCCATTATACATGCTTCCATAACTATCACAACTTTACCATGGCGACATTAACCAGCACGATTTGCACCAGTGTTTAATTTATAATAGAAAATCAAATGTTTACATTTGCACAATATGTACAGTACAATATCAAGGATAAAAGAAAAACAAATCATTTGATCTACAATATGAAAACACATGTGTGGGAAAACTCTATGAGGCAGCCCAATGAAGGACATGGATCAAATGCTTAGACAAAACAGTGCATTCTTCTCTAAAAATAAAAAGACTAATCATATAAGTCAATAGGACACCCTGGATTTTTTCCTCATTATTTCAGTGCTAAATGAATGCTGTTAATGGTGGAGAAATCAAATCAATGGATGTAAATACATAAATTAAATTAGCAGTAACAGCACCTCAGCATAACAACTGGCAGTCATAAATTAGCAACATCAAACTAATAATAATGTTGTCAGTGAAAAATCACAAGACAGGTGCTGCACCTGTCTTGTGATTTTTTTTCTCTGACGCCATTATAACAGGCATTATAACACAGACATTACGAAAGCTATAATAACTGCAAGTGAAAAGAGATG
The DNA here is from genome assembly GCF_019924925.1 of Ctenopharyngodon idella. NCBI lineage: Eukaryota > Metazoa > Chordata > Actinopteri > Cypriniformes > Xenocyprididae > Ctenopharyngodon > Ctenopharyngodon idella. The sequence goes on from NC_067226.1 coordinate 22,590,966, forward strand.
GTTTCAGGCGTCATGCTTTGCCTATGTTTGGGTTGAGGAGTAGGTGGGAGGAAAGGCTGTAGGCGCGCGCGCGCTTCCTCTATCGCGAGGAGAAGAGAGAGAGAGAGAGAGAGAGAGAGATCAGCAGCAGAGCAGCGTCTCAAAACTCAGGACCAGCAGTATGAAAACACTCTGTTATAACATTTCGCTTTTTCCCTCCAAACATTCATTTAACCGTTAGATTAATCTTAATGATTTCCCGTCGAAACGCCCCTGAAGCAAAAGTTTGCCAAGCGGAAGTTCGCGCGGTAGGAAATCGGAAAAAAGTCTAAAGACTGAGAAATATATTTATCCTTTATCTTGTTGTGCCGCGGTAGAGTATTTTAAAAATGGACACTCACGTTAAGGAGGGACAGCTGTACGTCCAGCATCAGAAGTTTGGAAAGGTAAGAGCTTGTCTCATATATTGTTTGATTTGAGAGTCAATGACTTATGACGATGTCTGACATGATAAACAGGAGTATCTCACTAGTTTAAACACATGTGTCAACTTCTTACACATGTCATCTTTGTATTCTTGTTTGAAAAACTTTATATACATTTTTTTTTTCTCACAAATTTTGATTCGGTGACTTATGTGGGGTAACCATCAAGTAAAATAAATAAATAAATAAATTAACAACAATTTTTTTTTTTTTTTTTTTTGGCACCTTCAATACACTTGAGTGTGCACACATTATTTTGCAATGCAAAGTTTTCAAACATTTATCAAATTAAAAAGTATTGTTTTAAACATTTTTAACAAATGTAGAGCATATCAAGACTTTTTTAAGATCAGTCTTTTCTATGAAATGTCAAAATATGATAGGCCTGTTGAAAAAAGTTGCATTGATTTTGTGCAACACTGACTTTGGTAGACAAGTTTTTCTTCAAATATTACTATTATTTTAAAACAAAATTGCACAACAGCTTTTTCTTTAAAGAAACAATAATGAAAATGTATGCGTAACCATACAATTTTGTGATGCACAGACTTCCAGTCTGAAAATATAAATATGTACTTTTAAGTATGTTCTTTTAAGTAACTTTAAAAGTGCATCACATTACTGATGTGCCAATATTTTAATACCAATGTTTTAATATTTACAAATTCAAATTTATCCAATCATATAGAGAGTGACAGTAGAAAGAGGTCCTATAAAATCAACCAAAATGTTTTAAATGTCAACATTTAAAAAAAAGAAAGAATCTAAATTAACATTGAAGACAATTTAAGTAGTTTCTTTAACAGTAAGAAAGAATGACTTATCTATTCCTCTTCTGTGTCATGAGATTGTCACATGAATGAGTACATCAGATCCTGTGCTACAGTGCATCTTCAACTTTAAACTGACTTCATGCGTATTCTATGTTTTTGGGTCAGTAACATAAACATAGATTCCTTTTCTTTTTCATGAGTGATATCTAACCACTGAACAAGGTTATAGCCTACATACATGCGGCCAGCTGTGTCTCTAAATAATTTCCACTCTCTTCTCTGTCCACGTGCAGTGGAAAATGCTACATCACAGACACATGACCACAAAAGGCTCTGTTTTGTTTTCTCTCTCATTGAATATGTTAGGCATGTATTTTTGTCGTTCTTTAGACATTGATATGAGTCATATGTCTTTAGTCAGACCTGTGTTGGATCAAAAACATCTTGCTGGAGCATTGGCTTGTCATTAATTCATTATTCACTACTTCCTCTGTCTATCTCTGTCTGAAACGTCTTTGTTATATGGAAGTAAGCAAATTACGAACACACAGCACAGCTACATGTATTTAGCCTCAGGCAACAGCAGAAATTCAAACTGAGGATAATACATTAATGCTGCCATTCATACATGCAGGTTTTTCTCAGATCAGGAGCACATGAACGTTGTAAGAAGGTTATAGCTTAGTTTACAACTAAATAGCCAAATACAAGATATATTGTCAACTATAACACTAGTTTTCCAGGACTAAAAGTAAACTTGTGTGCTTGGTGATGCCTCTTTAGAGGCTGATGATAGACTCATAGTGTGATGACTGAATCACATGCTGTTGTGAGAGTTGTTGTTTTTTGTCTACAGATTAATAGTACTATCTATACATGCAGCAGAAATAGAGTTCAACTTAACAAATGTAAAAGAGTGAATAAGAAATGTATGATTACAATTGTAATGTACCGAAAATGTGTTTTCTGCACAATGCGAGTGTCAGTCCCTGGCATCGTGAAGACATGATTGCACTTTTGGGGGACATAAAACCTCATGCCCTTCACTGATGTAAGGTTTTTGTTTAGTAATGAAAGTTTGGATAGTTGGAGGCTGGAACAACGCAACATGTCACTGGGTTTGTGAGACACACTGTCAAAAAAACAAACAAACAAAAAAAAAAAAACGGAAACGCAAGGTTGGACAATAAAAATAACATGACAATGTTGTATGAAAGTACATGTACCATGTTTGACAACTCTGTGTAAGGTGTGCAAAGTAAAACATTTGACCAAACAAAGCAGTTGCTTTTATTCTTTTTCTTAGTACTATCAATTATCTTTATTTAATTTGCCTTACCATAGAGAGCTGTTTTCATTTCACACCCAACATTAGCATGAGCACAGCCATGATTGAACAGTTTCTCTATTCTCTGAACTAACAAGAGCTAAATCCATGGTAGTCAGGTTTCAATATTTCGAACACTACATTTGTAAGACCTGTATAAATGTTTTTATTTTCATATTCATGAGGTCAATAACATTGCCAAATACAGCATGCAACAAGCACATAACCTGTTTTAGTAACTGCTTGTCCATATATGGAAATGTTACCACGTAGATCTCTTATGTAACACAATGGTGTGTCATACACATTTCTGTTTCACATTTTCAAACTCTTTCCTTCAGACAGAGACTAAACATCAATTTGTGCTACTGTACAAAAGCATGAATATTCATTGAGCACTGAGGTGGTTTATAATTGGTTGACGGTTGCTTAACCCAATGTAGAACTAAACCCTTTCAAAAAATTGTGAAATAGGGCTAACTTAAGTGTAGTTTAAAACCCCTTTTGGAGAAATGTTGGAATTTCATATCACATAACTCTGGAGAAAAACGGTATCTCTGTATTGTTTGAAACACAGCCTTTACTGCATGCCGTAATTGTGTGAAGCATATATTGTGACAGGGCAAACAGTTTACAGTCCTTAGACTCGTTTGTGTATGGAGGAGTGATATCTTTTGCCTGGCACACCTTGGCCTTTGCTCTTACTTTTACTACAGTTCAAGAAACTTTAGAGTACCTGAGCACTCTATTTAATAAACAACCAATATAAAACACTACTGAATATAGTGTTGTCATGATACCGAAATTCTGACTTAGTAGGGTTATGACTTAGTATGAGTTCGTAGGGGTGGGGGAAAAAGTTTGGAAACCCCTGGGAATGTGTGAAAGCAATATATATATATGCACTTTTTTCTTTTGTAGTCAAATGTCAGTCTTATAGCTTTCTTTTTTGGAGACATACTCAAATACACAAATTGGAAAATTTGTTTTACCACTGTCTTGTTCTTTTTTTTTATCTCTGGTCTCTGTTACTTTTATTGGCAAATGGGAAGGCACACTTTGTGCAGTGAATAAAAAGTTATTTTTTCTCTCGTCATCTCTAAGTATGTCACTGAGCAACAGTCATATTTGTTTTAAAAGAGCTTTTGAGAATTATTTGAGAGTTAATATATAATTCATACTATTGAACTGTACTTTACCTTTATATCAGTATTTGGACCACAATGAGAGTTTGATAATGCAAAATATTAATCAAATCCAACTGTTTTTATATTTTCATGTTCATTTCCAATTTCATGAATGGAAATGCACGTCAGAATAGGGGTGGGCGATATGACCAAAATCTTATATCATTATATCACAGCGCTCAGAAACCATCTCTCATGCAGACAGCATGCGCATACAGAGTTCTCTTTCGTTGCTTATTGAGCTTCAACGGTTTAAAATTACTTGTTTTTAAACCGCAAAGCTTAAAAATGCATGCAAACGATAAGCTTTCCTGACCAGCACACTAACATCTGAGACTATATGCTGCATTCACACCACGTCGTAATTACCATAGTGTCGAGCTGACAAAACATGATGTTCTATTCGGGGCTGTTCACGTCCTCGGAATTATGTGTTTCTATGGCAACATTATCAACTTATTATTATTATTATTATTATAAGTAATTTTTGTGATTGACCCTTGCTTTGGTCTAATTCTATGTTTTTCAGTGTGCAGACAATTTTGGCTTTTTGGTTGATCAAACTTTTCTTGATTTACGCACCTGAGAACGGACTGGTTATCTTTTATTTTGGAGCGCATATAATATCACTTGAAACATTATCAACGGCTAAATGAATCTGCAGCAGTCACATGGTACAAATTTCTACCCGTTAATCGTGTCTACTGGTATATCGCCCACCTCATGTCAGAATATCTATTTGGTAATGGTAACAGGTGAATATTTTCTAAAGGAGTCATTCATTTTGGTGCCAGTGTTGGGGATCAAGTTAATGTTTTATGTATGAAAAAAAAATATATATATATATATTATTAAAGTTTGAACTTTAAAGTTACTTTCACAGTTTATCTTTCACATTTGGCTACTTATTAACAAGATGAAATCACATGTGACTGTGTCTGTGCATATCTATCAGCATATCTGTTAACTTTTACTGTTTCACATGTTTGTGCTTTGCAAGTATTAGGCTGTTACCAACAGGAAATTAATATTTTTGGGTTAAAGCCTGTATATTTGTACTGCGAGCATATTTTTATATAAGCAAGCTGTGTTCTTTTACATAATTATTTAGCCTATAGAAAGTGCAGCAAATGTGCATGCAGAAGCATACTTAAACATTTCATCAGATTAGCTTTGGATGCAGATTTGATAAAGTTATCAGTCACTCTCTTTCTTTCTGATCATTTGCATAATTTCCATCCTGCACAGTATATTCCTCAAGTGTTGCCTTATTGGCTATACAAGCTCTGTATAAATAAAATAATGCCACACCACCCCATTCTGATTAATTTGATTGTGGCATTAATTAATATGATATGTAATGTGATATGTACTGTGTAAAGTGTTCAGTTACACCAATGTTTGAATTTGTATCCACTGGCATTGGTATAGTCCTAATTCCTCATTGAATGCATCAGTCAGTCAAAAGGAAAGGGGAGTTTTTTTTAAATGAACATGGCTGCACAAACACCTGCAGAGTGGTGGAGGAAACAGTGCATGCTGGGTAATCCCACACATCATCCTTACCACATTGACATCTGCTGTCTGTACAGTATCTGATGACATTGCGCAATGGTCAAGTGTTGGAGTCTGTCTAAAAGGTAGACACATTTGTGATTTATTCTATGGAGTTCAGTTTATCTGATTTTTGCATGACAGATAGTAGTCAGTTCACCATGTGCTCAGGTGTGCTGTATTTTAAAGCATGTGGCATTGTGGTAATTGACCCTTCGCTAGGAGTTTGATTGACAGGCAATCTAACCAATCATAACGCCAAATCCACCATTTTGTCCGACAAAGCAGTCAGGGGAGTTAGCAGATTAACGTAGGTGGACTTGAACTTGAAAAATGGTGTGTACTGACATCTTTTCGCGATTGAAACAACATTCCTTCTCATGTTCATTCATGTTTATTTGATGCTATAAATGAACTAGTAGGGAGAGACGATCGGTTCACGAGCTGTTTGAACTGAGGGCGCTGCAGCGATCTGTCACGACACATTAAAGAGCCACAAAAAGGTATTTATTGTTTAAATTTCTCTAAAAATGACAAAATTTGAGACTTTGTTTCATATTAAAAGTAGCGTGCTCTGTCTTGTCTGTCCATGCGTTGTCAGTGTCCTCTTTGCTCCGCAATGTATTTTTCACTGCGTGAGAACATGATGTGTGGCGAGAGATCGGCATGGCTTGTCGGACATAGCAACAGTAACTAAAGGGGGCGGGTGACCCTTCCCATGATGGGTGCTATATGTGCTGTGAACTCCTGTGACTGTCTTGTTGTGTAAAAGAGGTTGATTAAGGCAGATAAGATACATGAATGACCCAACAAGACTCTTATTCAGTGCGCTGAGAGTTACTATATTGAGGAATGTGGACTTGTGAATAGAATCTGTGGTGAGGGAAGTTGCCATTAGAGTGAAAGCATAACATTTCCACATAGTTTCATTGCTAATGGCTTACAGTAAACTCATTTTGTTCTTATGCTAAAACATACCTGCATGAAGCAAAAACTGCAGATGTACTGAATGAACCCTTATAAGCTATTCGGGGTCTTTTTGACCCCAAATGACGTTTGCTGTAATATTTTTTTTGGATAAAATTGCTCCTGAAAATCAGACACAACAGAACACATAGCAGAACACGCATAGACAGAAATAAAGTGGCAACACTTTAAAACAGCCACAATGCAAAATGCTCTCAAACACAAACTCAAATAAAATCAGCCAAAATGCAGAAGCACTACAAAAATAAAGTGGTGACACCATGTCATGACACGTCCAACATGGAGAACCACAACCACACAGACACACACACACACACACGAATATATTAGTGAGACTATAAAATGTGCTGTTATAATTTGTCAAATAAAATCATCCAAAACTGGTTATAGTGATAATTATTTTACTTTTAAAACTGTATTTTCCAACAAATGGCAAAAATCTTACACTACACCATGGCAAATTGTCCATGTTATCTCCATGAATAAAAATTAGAAATGTGGATTTTTTTTTAAAGTGAATTTTACATAAATGGTTATTTTGAAAAAAAAAAAAAAAAAATTAAAAAAAACTTTTTTAATTTGATATAAATTTAAAACTGTACAAATGTAGAGTAAAAATATTAATAAAATGAGTAAAATTACAAAAAACATTAATTTGATACACAATCACATTTTATTGTCTGGGTTCTCTAGAGACCCCAACATCCTGAGTGTACATCCCAAACGGATAGCTTTATAAGGCTTAAAATGCAAATTTACTCCCTGACAGTAGGTGACGCTTATGGAACAGCAGCGGTATATCATTTCCTTTGTTACCACCGTACGCAAAGCAGCTCTTCGCTTATAAACACTACTTTAATTGGCATTATACAGAGGTAGAGGAAAAGAAAATGCCATCAAAACTTTTCTGAAGATAGTCATACAGAGATACATTCATATAAACCCCAACCCCCAGTTCAATATTTTTATTTTCCTTACAATATTTAACGCATTAACGAACAGTCAGCTTGCTACTGGTATATTTTCTCTGCCAGTTCATCTGTGCTCTCCTCTCCTCTTTGCATTGTCTTTGTTTTCCATCTCTGGCCTGTGTTAGCGTCCTGTTTACAGACTTTGTAATATTTCCACACAAATGATATTTGGGAAATGATTACAGTGCAGTTTGTGTACAAGTCAGGAAATGTGATTAGTTAAAACAAAACAATCGAAACCAGTTGATGGCTGGTCGACTGGTCTAATCTTAGTGAAGGGACAGATATTACAACAGGATCACTTGGGATAAAAATAGATTCCTGAAACTTTTTCCAAATGCTATGCAGTCCTTTGTTGTGGAAGAGCATCTTTTTTGCATACCTTCCAAAGCATTTTAACATTTGGGAAGTAGCTTTTTATTTTAACGTGATTTAATGCCATAACACGTAATTATGTTAATTCTAAAGCCTGATCTATGATAAATGATTGTCTTGATATGTAATGACTTATGTAGTTAGCTGTTTACTGAAATGTCAGCTTCACATTGTTCTTTTTAGTACCATGAAAACAACTGTTATTCAAATTGTGATTAAATTATATACAGAAAGTGATCAAAGCTGTTAATCTTTTTAGTTCATTGCAAGTTCTGCTCTCTTGCCAAAACCCCCACAGCAACTGTAATCATAATTGCATTTTCATATAGTTCCACATAGGTATACGCTCATAATCAACTGGTTAAACATCAACATCAGTATTTTTACCGATTAATACTATCAGTTAAACGGTTTAAAAAGTAAATGAAATAATTTTTAAAGTAATTTTTCAAGATATTCTAAAATGTTTGCTGCTTGGTTTAAAAATTATCTACATATAAAATTGTGTTTTTGAAAGAAAAAACAAACAAACAGATAATTCACATTTTATTACATTTAGAAATAATGTAAAATACCGGTAAATAAAGCGAAATGTTTACAAATATTATAAACATAGCTATAGGCCAGTTTAGTTCCCCTCACTCCAAATCATTTTTTTCAATTTAACGGTATTCAGAACAGAACAAGAATGAAAAATATAAAACTTCAAGCCAAAACAAATTCATTTAAAGTGAAACTGAAACAGAAACCGCCGTTTGGCTTACGTAACCTACCGCTCTCATTTAGCACAAATCCAAATGTTTCCGTTTTGTGATGTATTTGCATGCTAAACTATTATTTACTATGTAAACTAGGCTTTGTACTTCACTCGCGTTACAATATCCACGTAAAATATCATCCTTCACATGTGCAAATATTGTGCTTGGCTTAACAGTGGGGTGGTGCTCACACTGAATGGCACAGATTGCACTACGGACTATTTGAATTGAGCAATTGTAACTTTTTATATGTTCGTATCGCTGTATTTTATTTTTATAATGAACAGGCTGTGTTCATTTTCACAGCCTGTTAGCAGTGCTAGAACTGATATGTTGTGTGTGTGTGTGCGTGTGAGGCCCTGGCGTGATCACTTGAATTTTTTCCTTATAACAGAGGAAACAACTTAAAATACTACTCCGTCATTTATAGTCATACAGATAAGAGTAAGACATTATTCAAACTCTAAATTTGTTTACTCACAATAAAAACAAAACAGGTATATTCTGCTTTTTTTTTCCTTTCACAGAAGCGCTGCATGTGCGTGATGTGACAATGTGTGAATCCTCATGTTCTGTTGTTTATGCTGCTATTTGCACAAACCCCTGGAAAACAAATTTTGATATTTATAATGGGTCGCAGTCACAGACACCTATTCATTCTAATTTAATTTAATTCTAATTTGACAATGTTGTTGATTAACGGTTAATGATCAGTTAACAAGCGTCAGTTGTCGGTTAGGAAAAAAAAAAACTAAATGAACATCTCTAGTTCCACATGTATAATATTCATATTTCATGCAAAGATGTAACCCAATCATAGCTGTTTACATGAGGTCTTAAAGGAGACATGCAACTTGTACACCAAAATGTCAAAAACAGGGTAGAAAATTATTTCTGAATTATGACTGCTGTTTTGACGTAAAAATTTTACCAACATTATTAGTAGACTTTGGTAGTGTGTACTGTACACTGCATTAGTTTATTCAAGCAACTACACATCTGCATCACAATATTGAATCAGCTTGAAATACTTGTGCTTGAAGATCATTGTCTTTTCTTGTTACGTTACAAACAATATGAGGAACTGACCCACACTCACCCTCTCACACACACCCATACACACATAGATGTCTTTTGTTTGCTGCAGAGTATGCTTTTTGTTGTCCATCTGGAGGAAGGGGCTTAGAAGTCATTGTCAAGTTCCTCTAGTTGACCTCAGCATTATGACCCCACATGCTAAATAAAGAAAGTGATGCAAGTTTGACAAAATTGTACAATTGTACCTCTTGTACAAAATTCTAGATTTTATGGCCTTGATTTTAACAATGATTTGCAGCTAAATGGAAGTTTGTTTTTAAAGTCGCAATGTAACGAAAGTAGCGACAGATCTTTTCTTCCATATTCCATATATGCGAGTGAAACTAATTATTGAAAAAGAAAAATGTACGGCAGGGACCTGGTTCTATCCATTGGTTGTTAATTGGATGGAGGCATATCTGAACATGCGGTTGATTTTTAACAACAGGATGGCATTTAACCAGACTAAATAATTGGAGGATTCCAGTATACATCACCAGTGAAAAGTCTGCCATTGTCTAATTATGACATTTTGATTAAAAATTACAAGCTCAAAATAATATATTTTTTTTAAATAAAATAGATAGGGTGAATTTTAATTTAATGGACATGACCTATATTCTGTGTATGTGTCTGTTTAGTTTCAAACTAACAGAAATAGTTTAATAGTTGTGTATGTATTTTCAGAAGTTTTTAGACCCATGAGTGAATAATAGTTGATTTTGCCTAAGACACTGCCAGATCTTCATAGAAGAGTACAAACTTCCTCTTCTCCCTCTCTCCTTTTTAGAAATGGAAGAAGAACTGGTTCGTACTGTACCCAGCCAGTCAAAACGGCATCGCACGGCTTGAGTTTTATGATTGCTCGGGCAGCGCCAGTGATAAACCTAGCACTAAGAAAATGGACAAGAAGATAATCCGTCTGTCAGAATGCATCAGCATACTCCCTGCTGTCACTGAAACCTGCCCCAAAGAAAACATGGCTGCCTTCTGTGTGGAGACCAATGACAAGACGTACGTCTTTGCAGCTGAGAAATATATTACCAATGAGTGGGTGGAGAAGATGTGCGAGATTGCTTTTCAGGTGAGACGACATCATGGAGACTTTTAAATGGTTAAAGGTTCTATGTGGTTAACGTTTGTAACTTCGCCCTGGAATCTGAAGAAGAACGAGAGATCTGGGTTTTTTTTTTTTTTACAATCTTACAATAACTGATAGTAGTTTTGCCAGTTTAACAATGAATGAATTCTGTTAAATTATATGACAAGTGTGATAACCTTTCAGCCATATTATAACAAGGTTATGGATGCAACTGGAACATTAAAATTCATTCCAGATATGTTGGGAATAACACAGCTGCACTTATACTAACTCAGCATCTTTCTTTCTGTCTCACTTTCTCTCTCTCTATCACTTAAAGGGAGGAAGTGGTTCTCTTGGTAGTTTTGACTCAAATGGACAGCAAGAGCTTCAAATGGCAGAGAATCTCATTTATTACTCCAGAGAGGAAGGTAAGAAAGGACACTGGAAGGCACAGTATGAATTTACTCATGTGTTTTAACCAACTTGTTGGTTGTGTGAGCCAGTCGGTTTTTCAATTGAGCTATACAACTCCAAGTGTTATTTCCATAATGTGCAATGAGTTTCTCAAAACGCAGGACTTGACGTCATCTCTACTGTCAATTCAGTTACTTTTTGGTTGCTAGATTGAAGTTATATGTAAATCTAGACCATCAAAACTGATCCGAGATCAGTGAATAGACAGAAATGTTCTGTTAGATGCAAATGGACTGCATGCAAATTCCCTGCTCATGTTAGTCACAAAGCCCAAAATATTAGAGCTCATGAATGTGGTTACACATTCAATAGCTGTTTCCAGAAAGACATAGTTGGTTGTGTCACTCGTTTTATTTGAATAGTCACAGAGTGAAAGGGCTAACAAGCGAAATGGAGGAAGACAGAAAGTAGAGCAGAATCTCAGGCATTTCCCCTACCCCCTCCTTCATTGCTGGCACTCGCTTCATCCAGTGCTATGCAAGGTAAACAGTTAAGGAGCCACTGTTAAGTCCACTTAATGCACAAACTACCTCTTCTCCTGCTGTGCATTCTTGAGTGTTTCTAGGGAAATAGTTTGTGAACACTTCTGTTTTTAGTAAGGGCAGCACTGACTTCCTCAAAGTGTGAGGGAGCTGACATTTAAGCCTTTGCAACAATACAGTCTTAGCACTCTGACTCAATTATGTCCTTTATATAGACCTTTTCTGGCATGATAGTGATAGTGTATGACAGTGGGCATCAGAGTGTATTGAATAATGATGGTTGGTGGCCTGTCCAGGGGTATTTTGGGTAAAAGCCAATCCAGAGATAGCCAAGACAATGAGTATAGATTACAGTGGAGCAACTTATTTTATATGTGTTATCAGTTTGCATGGGAGCATTTAGAGAAGCATAGGAAAGTAGGGTAATCGGTCATGGCCTTTAGTCTCTGATAAGCAGAAGCGTATCTGTGCTGAATTTAGCAGGGAAATAATGTACGTTACCCATCAAATGAAAAACATCCTGGTTTTACTTTTTATATTGTGGACTGTTCCTATGTGATTTGAAAAAGACCAGTGTTGGCTAATTTCCTGTGATTCAAAGAATTTTCAGTTTTACTTTTAAGTCAGAGAATCTACTTCTGTTAGTCTTGTCAGTACACAAATTTAGGGGTGTAACGATACACTCATGTCACAATTCAATACAATTCACAATACTATACTACTAAGCCAAAATGAAGTTTATTATAATTATTATTATTTTTAAGACATATGGTAAAAAGTTAATGAAATGTGCTGTTGATTAAAATGCTAAATTTGGTATTACATCAGGACTTGACTGACTTGAATGGACTTGGTCCTGGTTCTCAATGCTAAAGCTAAAAATATAGAATTATGTTAGACACATATGCTTGCACTGACTACATATGTTTAAAATAATGTAGGCCCCTTTTTAAAATCAGACATTTGGCATTATCAGCACCCACAAATACATTGCATTATTATACATTATATTCAACATTATACTGTATATAGTAGTTTAATGTAGTACTGTCACTAAAACTCTGTAAACTTTCATTTTTTCTAATGCAATACACTGTCTCTCCCTCTATTAATGCACTTACATGATAAGAAGAAACCATTTAAAACGCTTTGAATCATCATACTACTAAAACTAAAAATGCAATATGGTGATTTAAACGATGATTGTGCTTTCAATTTGAAGAGTGCTGCACCATCGCTTTTGCGCTTTAGGTGATCAATGCCTATTAAATGATCAAAAGCCTAATAAATAGTTTGGCATTCTTTCTTTCATCTTTATAATTATTCATTACAAAAATATTTTAAGAAAATATTTTAAAAACTTTTGTACGCCAAATCAGAGACACGTGGTGCAACCATCATGCAGAAACATGGAGAACAAACAAAACAGGGAATGATATCATAGAGAGAGGACCCCTGCAGACCCTCAAGGTCAATAAATAATCAGATTTGGCCTTTTTATAAAACACAAAGTTAGTAAAAATGTGATGCAACTCTCCAAAAATGTAATTTGTTATATTAAAAAAAAAAACCTTATACCTTGAAAAATAAATTTGAAAAATTTGAAAAATTGAAACATGCATATTCAGATGTATTAAAGATCTAAGGATCACATTTTTAGAATTAATAAATTGAACCTGTTCTTGAAAATTGTAATTAAAAAAAAAAAAAAAAAAAATTCAAAACCAGCATGAATTAAAAGAGTACATTAAACTTGATTTTAAAGGTTTCTTTTTCCTTTATTATGGATTTTTCTTTTTGTCATTGACCCACACACTTGCGATATTATATTTGAAGTGAACTCAGAACATCCCATTTTCCATTTTGCAGTTAATGAATTTTGGGTGAGTGTCCAGAGGACAGAAGCATCAGAGCGCTGTGGTCTCTCTGGTAATTACTGGCTCAGGGCTAATGTGGACAACCTTATTCTGAAGGACCCCAAGACTAAAAAGGAGTTACTCATATGGCCCTACAAACTTCTCCGTCGCTATGGAAGAGATAGGGTAAGTGTTATTTTCTGATTTTGAACTGTCCTAAATTAAAGCATACAAAGATTTCAAACCAATACAAAATCAGTGTGGATTGCTAAAAATGTTCAATTGCATGACATTCAGTGCCACTGAATATCATCTGTAGGAGGGTAACAAGTGATAGAGGACCTTTAAAATGGACTTAGCCTTGACTTTGTATATACATAGCCAATAGACACACACATTAGCATGTAGACAGCACACATCATGTCTAAAATTATCTAACGGCTGTTTACATTAACCCAGCATTGTTGCAGACAGCTGGCCTCATACTACAGATGACATATAAAGCAGGAACTTAAGCACTGTTGTTTCCAACTCTGCTTCCTGTCATTACTATAGAAACTGCCTTGGTACAGGAAGTTGGCCTTCCTCTATCCCTTATGAGTGGGCGGAAGGCAGAGCTAATGCGGTGAAGAACTATTGAATGCAGGTCATGATGGTTTTAAAAGATGGTCCTACTTTATATTAGGTGTCTTTAACTGCAATGTACTAATGCCAGAAAAATTGCTAGGTACAACACACTTATTGTGTTAATTCTGTATTGTGAAACACTTTTGCTGTTATCAAGGTGGGATACAGGTAAGATTAGGGACAGGTTTACTTTGGTATGTGTAGGTTTAAGGAGTAAGGGTCAGGTCAACAGAAAAATTAAGTACAGATTTAATTAAATGCAGGTATTTTAAATATAAGTAAATGTAAAAACAGGCATTTACACAAAAAGTGCATTATATCAAATTAATAATTTAATGTTATTATATAGTAGTTAAAGACACCTAATATAAAGTGGGTCCAAAAAGATCAATAAGTCCAGTGTGCTGGGTCCATATTTGTTTTTTTCAAGTAAGATGCTGATATGTTCATTTAAAGAAGGTTCATTTAAATAGCAAGTATTTGTGTATACGGTAATTTCATCTCAACCAGAGGTCCCCGGCTAAAATTTTTGATTTTGATAATTTTGTTTTATTCTGGTGAAAGAAATACATAAATGAAGAAGAAAGCCAAAATATTAAATGTCATGGATGTACTATTTTGTAGAGGGTCAAAATGACAATTTTAACTTGAGATTACAGGGTTTATGTCAGATTACAGGGGGGTAAAAATGACCCCCCTCTCCAATTTCTGAAATTTGGTTTATTTGACACAGAATGACCCTAAAAGAGAATTAGAATTAAAGTGAAGAAATGTCACTAACATTTTGTCACATTTCTGACATGCTCTGCAGGTTATGTTCTCTTTTGAAGCCGGGCGACGCTGTGAATCTGGGCCAGGGAACTTCACCTTTGAGACAAAGCAGGGGAATGAGATATTTCACATTGTTGAGGAATCCATTCGGGAGCAGAAAGCCCAAGCTGAAGAACGACATCAAAGCTTTCCATCATTAGACTCTGACTGCCCAGCTCTCCAGCAGATCCGTGCTGCCATCTCAGAAGCAAATAGTCGTGAACCAGATGGAGATTCTGGTGGTAGCAAGCCTGGGTCTGCGGATGGTGTCTTTGGTAGAAAGGAGGATGGGAAAAACTTAAAGGGCCGAAGCCTTCCAGAGCCGCCACCTCCAGTTGGTGGGACCCCGCCACGATCTCCCATGCCTCGTGGGTCCAAAAATCTGTTAGAGGACCAAGGGAGTCTCTACTCGGAGCCTGCTGACTCTGTACGTGCGCCGCCCTCTCTAGGAGACTGTTTGTACTCGGACCCGGTGGACAGTATCAAAGTCATACCTACTCCTATCCCACGCCTCAGGCCGACAGGCGAAGAGGGGGGTAGCCGCCAGGGCACAGGAATCAAGCCTGAGCCGTTCTACTCAGACATCTATGATCAGATCAGTCTGGAGGTGCAGAGGACAATGTCATTGGGATTCGATGGGCGAAGCAGGCACCCTGCAGATGGAGGTCCAACAGAGCACATTTATGATGAGCCAGAGGGACGTGCCGGATCTGCACTGCCTATCATCACGCTTTATGATGAAGCACGGTTTGAAATGCAACCCTGGAAAACCAGGGGAATGGAGGAGCCTCAAGGTCACGAGGTGGCTCAACAACCTGTGCCAATGCCCAGACCAAAAGGCCCCAAACCCATCACAGCACCCAAACCAAGCAAAGTAGCACTGCCCAAGAAAGACCCTCTTCTGCTGCCTCAAAATAAAGCCAGTGCTAACCTGAACAACAATAACAGTAGCAACAGCCATGACAACAGCATGGAAGTTGGTAGAAGAGGTGCTGGTGCTGGAAACATCATGGAGATTTACAGCAAAGTATCTAGACATCAGCCGCCTCCAAATGCGTGGCATCCTACCACGCAGTCTCCAGACATCATCTACGACAACTTAGGAGACATTTGACTTAAACTTTGTCGACATTTAGGCAGTCACGGATAAAGGAAATCCGTCCACGTTAAGAAGGGAGTGCTCAGTGTCAGGGCTCAGACTGAAACCTTAGTCATGTAGTCACTGACTGACAAACTGTCTGAGAACTAAGACTATACAAAACTTTTGTGTGGATAATGCCCTCTGAAAGGGCTTGTATTGGCATATGCCAGAGTTTTGCACTTCTTGGGCAAAGTAGTCATGTTTTGTAAATCTGAGTCTGTGACTTATGTATCGGAAGAGATTATGAAGCATTTGTCATAACACTTGGTGTTGTTGTCTAAACATTATCTGACAAATCCAATTTAATTGTTGAAGTGCAGAGACTTCACTGGCAGGTCAGTTATTGCACGTACAAACCTTGCATTGTTTTGCATGGAGATTGTAGCAAAAGGATACTAATCCACTGCCGTGTGTGCTTGTGTGTGTGTGTTTTATATGTATGAGTGTATGCGGATGAGTCAGCAGCTGTGCTGTTGTTCAACATGATCATGATGATGATAATAAAAATTATAATACAAGAGAATACTTTTCCCATTTCCGAAAATGTACAAGTATATGCACATCCTAGGAAAAATCTGGACTTGGTTTGTTAAGGGGGCATGAAAATTACCCTGAATGCCCTATCCTTCACTCTCAGTCCCTTATTCATCTAGTCCTCTTTCGTCCTGAAAAGTGTCTGACATCTGAGGGATAATCCTGATGCAAAGTGAATATTAACCATCTGTGTAAAACAGTGGCCTTACTTCAGATGGAAGTTGGCTGAGTTAATATGTGTCTGCCTGGCAGTGTGTGAAGGTACAGACTGTTCCCTGTCCTGTTTTCTTTCTCATTGGCCCTCTCACTTATTTCCTTTTGTCCTCTCTCCAGTCTCCCCCAGTCTTTTCTTCCACTGCTAAAGTTTTTTTTCTTTTAAGTGGACCGCCAAAATCTGATCTATTCATCACATTCTGCTGTATTTTTTCAATGTTTGGTGCTCTTAAGCAGAAAAGCAGTGAATGTGTTGACAGAGCCGAGTCTTTCATCTAAAAAGAATGCATTCATTTGGTCCAAGGTCTGGCTAAGCATAGTTTACCATCATACTGGGTTGCAGTGGTACATTTTAACAGCGGATTACTCATAGGTATTAAAAAGGAAGTGGACTGGCACCTTTTTTCCTCTCTCTTCTTATTGTCATTTGCAATAAGTATCATTTTTTAATTTAATTTGACTTTGACGGTTATTTGTCTATTGAATTACTTGTTGTTGGATATAATACAAACATACTGAGTAAATATTTGAGACGAGCTAAATTTGGTGTAAACTTGGTTCATCATGCTATACACAGATGCTTTCTATTTAAAGACCCACGTTACCACCAAAACTTTAAATAGTGTATGTGTTAAAGAGGTCAAGTTATCAGTTTCAGATTTGGCATCATATGGATAAAAAAAGGTGCACACTGGTTCAGTTTGGATGCACTTCTCATGTTGTACTAGTTCCTGTTTTCTTGAATGTTCCGTTTATGTTTTCGTTCCGCTGGCCACTTAATGCTTGGATAACCAAACGGAAAACAGAACTGAGCTGTTGTTCTCTGAAGTGTGAAGCAAATGATGGGGAAGTGCATCTGTTTCTTGAAAATGCTATGTCTTTCAACTAAAGTTCAATTAAAAGAAACTCGGTGATTGAAATAAAATCTATACCGTACTTAAAAGTACACATCAATGAACATGATTTCTGTGTTAATCACCCAATATGTGCATTACTGTATACTTAAAATATACTCCTGGAATGCATGCATATTGACAAATGATTATTCAAAATTTTCTGAAAAACCTTGTTACTGATTCTTACTGTAATTAATAATATAATCAATATATGTTTAAGCAGCATTAATATATAGTAAATATTGATTATATCGTTAAATATCAGCATATAATCAATATAATCAATAATACATTGATTTATAATCAATAATATATTGATTTTGGAAAACTGAGAACGCTAAGATCGTTCTTCTATAAAAACATAAGATATAGTCAAATTTTAACAGTTCTTTTTAATGGATACCTTTTATACCTTATTCTGACACTAAAAATATATTAGGCTTGATTATTTGATTATTCATGTAAAATGTCAATTTTTAAGGTTTTTTTTTTATTTTTAAAAGTGCAAAAGACAAACATTAAACAACTGCAATTAATATTTTTAACATTTATCCAAGTAATAATATACATAGTGTTAACAATATAGAATGTAATATATAAATAAACAGTTTATAAATGTTTTTTAGCAGTATTAGTATATTGGTTTATAAAGAAAGTACAATATTAAGAAAAAATTTAAATTAAAAGGTACAGAAACAGAGAACTACTTAATTTAACAGTTTAGAATTAATAAACTGAATCAGAGATTCTGTTTAGATCTGTATTTTTAACAATACTGTCAAAATATTATAAACCCCCTACATTAAGAAAACCCTTAGCAGTAATACTCCAAAAATTATTACAATGTTTTTTCTTAACTTAAGTGATTTGGGCTCTGGTCCCTAAAACAACACATGCTAAATACATTAGTCGATCAGAAGTAAAGAGACATTTGGAAAAAAAAAAAAAAAAAAAAAAACTTTGTATCTCTTTCGTAACTACTGAACGAGTTAGGAAATTGTGAACGTAAAATATGAAAAAAGGGGAGAATGACGTGAGATCATCTCTCTATGTCTGCTTTTTCTGCCTTTTGCACAATGCCAAACCTCACCACGATGTCATAAAGGCGTAGGCGGTGCCAGGTGGGTGGAATGGCGGAAAGCTTAATGAGGCAATACATGATGGGCTCTAGTAAGAGAGGCCCATTGAGTAACATCAGAGCTCTGACCTCAGTCTGCTTTCAGAATCGCATCCCTCAGCTCTCACAACTCTAAACCACTGCCTCCAATGCTGAACCTTGTTCCGCGAGGTCGCGGAGCTTCACAGAGTGACCTCTTTCTTGTCTTTCCCCCTCTCTTTGCTCTCTGTAACTCACTGAAGGCCTTGAATTCCTGCTCAGCTGAGTACAGTGTGTTTCCCTTGAGGCTGTACTGGCAGCTTCCAAAAAGGAAGACAATGGCTCTACTTTTCCACTACTCTGGCCCTCTTCCTCCTCAACTCTCTACAGAGCTTTTTATCCACAGCATTTACACTGAGAAAGCAGTTCGCTCTCTTTAAACAGCCTTTCTTCTTGTCCTTTTACAATTCTGTGGTTTTGTATTTTATTTTTTTTCAGCAGCCTCAGCAGCTCACAACTATTATTTTTTGTCAAGATTTTCCCAGTTGCGGTGTAGCCTTTGTTAAACGGTTAGTTTAATTACTCCTCCAAAAGAGCGAAATCATGCTGTTACTATGAGGACTGAATTAATTGCAAACATTTGGGTAACAAAGCAGCTTGTTTTTTGCATACTTGGCGTCTGAGATATGAGGACTGATTTTGCAGTGTCAGTGACTTTTTTTGATTGAAAGACATTTTTTGTGGAGAAGTAATAAGGTTATTTAATTGAAGGTGTAATGTTTTTTAGATGTAAGGAGATAAATGAAGCTGTGATGTTGCACTATTAAATTGTATCTGATAACCGAGGAACAATTTACTTTTTTCTAAAGAAAAAAAGTTTTTCTTTTCTTTTTATAGTTAGCTGAAGGTGTATACTGAGTTTTTAAAACATGCTTTGTGTTAGATGAGAGAAACAGAGATGCACAAAACAGTACAGTGTTTTCTGAATAGTAAACCAAAATAGATTATATAGAACATATACATTTCAAATTAGCTGTACATATAACAGAATATATCCGGTGATGTGCAAGTATGTAACATCCTGTCTGTGGGAGTTTAGAAACGACTGCTCTGAATTCTGGCTGTGCACAGCAGTTAGTGTTAGTCAATGTGAGTGTGATTTCCTCTCACAGTGAAAGTATTATGCTCTCTCTCTCTCTCATCTTACTGGATGATCAGAGGGTCTTCCTCCTCATAGCTGTCCTGGAAAAAGAGGGCAGGGGCACAGGGTCGGGAGTGGCTGAGGTTTAGTGAAGGGCGAGGCATCTTGTTTAGAGGAATGGACGGCAGAGGGGCCACCGTGGCTCGCGCACGACTCTGAGACTGCCGACCCTGCGACCAAAAATGACAGCACAGAAAAAATAAAAGAATGAACAAGAGCAAGCATGTCTAACTCTCTACCATAGGCTTCAAGTTTGGCTGCACATTTTAAAAGAAAATCTTATTCAAGACTCAACCAAAGCAATGACTAGAATTTCTGCTTGCCAAGAAGTGGAAGAATGGAAAATTTAATTTTTGCTCCTCCTCCTCCAAGCAGAGCTTTAAGTGTCATTGTGACTTCTAACACTTCTCTGTATATGCAGCTTTAGCCCTTTTAGGCAAAAATTTCCTGTATTGCACAAAAGGATTTTGAAACAAACAACATTATGATGTAGGTCACTAATTAAATAAGTAAATCTGCTACATTGATCATGTGACTCTTTGCACGAAAGAGTCAGATGCTTCATTTACACCGAATCTCAAATATATGCTGGAGAATATAACAATCAAGTTTGACACAAAACTCTCTCAACTGATGGAACAGGCTTTATTTAGAATATAAGATCCGCTTGTTACATCTGTTTTTCAGTGCACTAGAAGAATGACTACATTTTTGTTTTGAATTTGCAGTATATCTTTCTTCTATTTATAATGTGTGACATCACAAAGCGCTTGAGGTTGGAAAATTGGTCATGTTAAATCGGATTGTGGACAGATTCAAAAAAAGGAACACATTTATTTTTATTGCTCTTTATCTCTCTCATTCTCTCTTTTTTTGTCTTCCCTTTGCGTGGGTGTTTCAATATTAGGCCAGTGCCTGGTTTCGTTTTTGCTCTCTGGGGCAATAAATTTCCCCTTCCAACATCACACACACAAAGAATTTCTCAATTCAACCATTTGCCATAGTCTTTGTTGATAGATGGTTACAGATACTTCCTCTCTCTGTATTTGCATTATTTAGTTTGTTTTCTAAAATGTCAGATTTAGAGCTGAACTAAAATGACACCATGTTGACATTTCAGTTTGCTGAAGTTTGACACACGCCTCTTCTTTGCTTTAACCTGATTACATTTAATCTATTTAGGTCAACTTAAGTCAACACTACTGGCACAATATCAGGTTTTATGTCATTATGTTTTTATAATGGAGGTGTGACAAAACAAGTTACTCAATAATCATAATAATACCAATAATTCTACAGCTATCAACTCTATAACTGTTTAGTTATAGCAAACTGCAGATCTTTATTTTTTTCCCCTCATTTCTGTGTTGCACATACTGTATCTAGTTTTGTTTCATTATACTCCTCTAACCTGACGCTGTGTGGAGCCCTCTGGTGGTCGATTGGCGCCCCTGCGATGGCCTCTGCCCTGGCCTTGTGCTCCAAATGGTTGCGATGAGCGGGTAAGCAAACCTCTGAATCTTAGGTGCAGGTAAAGGTTGGAGTCCAGACAGAGAGGGTTAAAAACAGGGTCCTTCTCAAGCTGCTCTAGGGAGCTCTGGACACAGTGATCACATGATCATCATGGAGGTGTAACATGATTAAACATGATTAAAGATTATTATGATATTTTGTGAAGTGTTAGTGAACTCTCTTAAAGGGATAGTTCACCCAAAAAATGAAAATTATCCCATGATTTACTCACTTTCAATCCATCCTATGACTTCTGTATATGATCTTTTTTCAGACGAACACAATCGGAGATATATTTAAAAATATCCTGGGCTTTACCGAGCTTAAATAATGGTAGTGAATGGGGGGCCTGTTTTGGAGTCCAAAAAAATGCCTCCATCCATCATAAATATAATCCATACGGCTCCAGGTGGTTAATAAAGGCCTTCTGAAGTGAAGCGATGCATTTTTGTAAGAAAAATATCCATATTTAAAACTTTATAAAATAAAATAACTAGCTTCTGCCAGACGACCGTATACATACTGGCCAAGTCGACTGAGTAACCTCTAAATGAGTAAATGAGTAACCCCTAAAGCGATGTATGACACAGGATGTAGGGGTATCATAAGTTTAGACGCCACTCGCGGTTTAAACAAATAGGGCTGTGCAACAAACTGAAGCTCCTCTTCTCTTATATCAAAATCCTCTGACATTTCTCATTAAAATTTCTCATTTTACACTTCTAATTCATGACCGGTGTTTTGTTTTGCTCTATCCTCTGAGCTTCCGTGTTCGTCATTGCATCATGCGTCAAGTCAAGGGTTTATTCTTTTGCCACAAATCAATACGTACGGCCGTCTGCTGAAAGCTAGTTATTAAATATGTTTTAGTTTTAAATATGGATATTTTTCGTACAAAAAACCATCGCTTCGCTTCAGAAGGTCTTTATTAACCCCCTGGAGCCGTATGGATTATATTTATGATGGATGGATGCACTTTTTGGGGGCTTTAAACAGGCCCCCCCGTTTACTACCATTATAAAGCCAGGATAGAGCCAGGATATTTTTTTTTAAATATACCTCCAATTGTGTTCATCTGAAAGAAGATAGACATATAAACCTAGGATGGCTTGAGGGTGAGTAAATAATAGGATCATTTTATTTTTTGGGTGAACTATCCTTTTACAGAGATACAATTCTGTCATCATTTACTCTTCAAGTCATTCTAAACCTTTTGTGGAAAACAAAAGAAGATATTCTGAAAAAATTTCTTTTTTTTAACCATACAATGAAAGTCAGTGGGGTCCAATGTTGTTTGGACCCCAACATTCTTCAAAAGATCTTCTTTTAAGAAAAAAAAAATTCATACAGTTTTGGAGTGACATGAGGATGAGTAAATGAGGACAGAATCCATTTAATACGAGTAATTACACTCAACCAATTGTTGATTCTAAATGACTCAAGTTGTATGTAAGCTATTCAGTGTTTTTTAAACAATGATTGTTCATTATGTCAGGACCATGCATTAGATGTCTGCCTTTATGTAACGGCACCTCCACAGTGGCAACTGCAGGAAGTGTTGGGTCCTCCATTGAGACAGGCAGAGAGCAGGGCAGCATCAGTTCTCGTGTCAGCGCAGGTTTCAAAAGCAGAGAGAGTGAACCAGAGGACTGAAGTACATAGTAGGAGAAAACACCAGAACCTGAGCCTGATCCTGACCCCGGGTCTGAGCGCACCAACAGGAACCAGTCACGGGTCTGACAAACAGATTTATATATGGTGTAGCTTTTTTTCACTCTTTCTTTTTTTACTTTAAAACAACATTTTCACATCCCTTACATAACTAATTATCACACAGCTGTGCTCTATGAACACACATATAGAAACACACAGTCAAGAACTGACTTTTAGTATGTGGCAGAGAGCATGAAATGTTTGGTGGTTTGTTTCCATTTCATCCCAGTCCAGCTGCCAGCATGAGGTTGGTCTGATGACGAGCGGTAGTCCATACAGCACAGACTGACACACTCCATCGGCATGAAGAACTCTGTCACACACACACAACAGCTAGATCTGAAGGTGTATATCTTTAAATTAATGCTTAATTATTGAATTATTAATCATTATTAAAAATATATTATTACTATAAATTTAGTAAGTTAATCTTGTGGCATATGTGTTAATACTTATGTTAAATAGTTTAATCAGAGTACTATTAAAAAAACAAAATGCAATTTTTTAAGTGTCTCTTATGACTGCATTTATTTCATCAAAAATACAGTAAATACATTTTTTTTTTTTAAAATGTTTTATATTTTAATTCATTTATAAATGTAAAACTCCAGTCTTCAGTGCCACATGATCCTCCAGAAATCATTCTAATATGCTGAATTGGTGCTTATTATTATCAGTGTTGAAAACAGTTGTGCTTCTTTTTTTTTTTAATTTTGATATTTTTTAGGATTCTTTGATTAATAAAGTTCAGAAAAGTACAGCAATTATTTGAAATAGAAATCTTTTGTAACATTATAATTGTTTTACTGTTACTTTTGATCAATTAAATGCATGCTTGCTAAAAAAAAAAAGTATTAATTTCTTAAAAAGTATAAGCGTCTCACAAACCCTGTAAAAAACTAAATGTGGATGAGTAAAAAAAAAAAAAAACCATGCGAAAGGGAATTATGCAAGTGTATGTCAAATTGGCCCATGATGACTAGGTGGGGACAAGTGGTATGATTGTATCACAGTACCCAAAAGAATGACCTCATGTGCATGAAAATCATATGCAAAACATTTAAGGGGAATACAATGTATGACTGTGTGTTGGAAACAGAGGACTCAAACAGAATGGTCTCCTTCATATTGACTTTTGCATAGACTTTTTTTATCCTCCTCTCCCTCACACAGCATACTTGTACATTAATTATGTTTCAGAGGCCACATACATACTGAGTTTTTGTGTTCCTACTGAATATATATGAACATTATTAGCCATCAAAACCACTATTATGGACTTTCCCAGGTCTGTGATGTTATCACAGCACTTTGGGAGCTCTGTGGCAAAACCCTGTTCATAAAAAAAAAAAAAAAAGTCAAAAACACGTTTACGGCTAATCTACTGTCATTTGCTTACAAAATCTAAAATCTTAGTTCCTAAAACAAAATCTAACTACAGATCTGACTGTACTTGACAACTCGTAGGCGCTGTGGCGTGGGGTTGGCCAGACTCTTGTTTGGAGGCTGGAAATCGTGCATGCTCTCAGTCTTCACTCCAAGGTCAGGAGTGCTGGGAAGCAGGGCTGGACTGAGAAGTCTCTCCTGCATGTCACACTTCAAACAGACTGCAGAGAGTATGAGCATAAGCAACATCACATACACATACATAAGCAGACATACAATACACAACACAAGCTTCACTAAAATATTCATTTTGGAGCTGCGTACGGCAAGAAATTGATTTTCGAATAAATATTTTAGTGGATAAACCAACACAAGTCTAAAATAAATTCTTAAAATTTGTTTACAAGCTGTGTATACCTGGGCTTGGCCTGTTGTTGGCAGGATGTGGTGTAGAACCCTGTGCTGTGAGAGAAGGGGGTAACAACAAGTGCAGTTGTTCTCTGTCTCCGCCCTGGTCATGAAGCCACATTTTCAGAGCACTCTCCAAGGCCACAACTGTGCCCTCCACCAGCTGGAGTTCCATCTCTGTCCCCATCAACGGACTTTCTACAAGATGAAAGGGAAGATATTACACCTTTGAATTTATAAGCAAAAAAGTACTGAGAAAAAGTTATCCACCTTAGTTATCAAAACAGAATTAAGCTATTTCCTGTGAATGTGCAAGACCTCTGATTCAGTAACCCCTATAGCAGTGGGGCAACCTTTTTTACACCAAGGCCCCCTCCTTCTCCAAATCAATACTGCAAGACCCCCCTAAGAAGCTTGACATTTCCTATTCACCTTATTCCTGAGGAGCCTACTGCGTTTTGAATTATGGGTGGCACTTCCGGTTTGGGGAACTTCCATTCTAAAAGACTGAAACTAATCATTTCAAATAATAAGGTTGCCCTACAAATAAAGCTTATCCATCATTTTGAATAAATGAGCTGTCAATTTTCCTTCATGTTTTATTTTCAGGCATCATGAGAATAACGTTAACGCTTAGTATTTTAACGCGACAAGAATATCTAAGGCAAGACAACTTTTCGGTTGCTCCTGATTATTTTCTTTTTTCCCTTTGCATTCCGCTGTAATAGTATGAAAAAGGACAACATATACTGCACATTTGTGGTCTCTTCTCCCGATTTAATTCACAATATATCCCATTAATAATTCACTGGAATGCACAAAGAATCTCTCGTTTTTCTTCTCAAATCCTCACGTCTCTTTCCAGGTTTGTTTCACAGGTAAATACAATTTATTATCTGTCAAAATGATGGAAATCACTTTGAAATAGTATCACACAATAAGTTAATGAAAATTTTTGATTAAGGCAACGTATGTTACATAATACAGATATTACTACAAGGGTTGGGCTGATAGACGATGCCACCGTCCATCGCCGACGGCTGACAGATATCACGATGTTGAGCCGGCATCGTGATGTTCCCGATCACAATACAACACAATTTAAACAGTAAAGAATTTATTGTGCAAAAAAACGGCAAACGAATTTTAGGCTACTAGATGTTTTACATAAACTAAACCACTGATATTCAAATGGAGGACCGCGGTCCACATGATCGCTTCCGGACCCCACATGTTTCCATCCGGACCGCGAGACAGAACGGTAGCACCATTTTACTGTTTCTAGTTGAAGTGAGCAGCGCGTCAAAACTGTTTGTGGTAATGATATTTCAGCGCTATATCCTCTAGTAGTTTTATCTAAAGCCAAACGCACTTCATTTAAGCCCTTTCAGCTCCGTGTGTGTTCTCTCTTTCTCCAGACGTGCAGCACATTAAACAGCGCGTGTTCACTGGGCGATGTCTACTAAATTGGCATTTTTAATTCATTCCAAGTGAACGTTTTTAATTCATTCCAATGGAAGTTGAGCTTAACGCTCAAACACGAACTAACGTGAAGCTTGTTTTTAAGTCTATTTATTAACAAAAACATTTGTTTGCTAGTGTTATTACTCTTCTACTGCGTGTTAATTTTTAACCAAAATAAATTCAAGATAGATTTAAACCTTCAGTTTTCTTTTTGCAAACATACTTTGTAAATTGAAGCTATACTTTATAAATTCTTAAAAGAACTCATTAATTTTCAATTTAATGCATTAATAATAAAAATAAATTAATAATAGGAATATATTTAAATTCATTTTGGAACCGCAAGATAACTAGTAGCATACTGTAATTGTTCAGGGGTTCATAATAAAAAGGCTGTTCAAATCAAAGCAGTGTTAATCCATAACCTTCCTTATTTTTTTATTGCTCCTACTTTCATTATTATGGCTCTTTTATGACATTTAAACCCTGAACTTCATTCTATAGATAAAACAACATCTGGCAAATAGCAAATGGGTGCTTCTCAAATGGAAGGCAGCATAGAGTCCTCCTCAGCATTTAAAAACTAGAATAAAATGGTAGTAATTGCACATGGCTACATCACACATTCCCGCCCACACTGTCACAGCACAAAAATACTATTAAAACTTAATTTTGGAAAAATAATTATATCAACTGGCTTTCTATTAATGCAATACAGTGAATGATAACTGTCTGCGGTCTCCCAGTGGTTTACATTATTGGCAGTAGGGATGCACCGATACCGATACCAGTATCGGGCCCGATACCAAGCTCATGTACTTGCACTCGTACTCGTAAAAATACCCCCGATACCAAAGACTGATACCTCACGTGACGTAACTGACAGAATTTTCCTTGCAGAGATACACCGGCGGCAGCAGCAGAAACAATGTCAGCCTCAGAGGTGTGGGAATACTTCAAAATTAATGATGACAACACACATTGCGAACTGCATGCTTTCAATCACAATTCATTATCGTTTAGTAAAGGCAGGATAGGCGGAATCGTGCTGAATGACACAGACCAGAAGCGCTCTCTCTTGCGCATGCTCTCTCTCTCTCTCTCTTGCGCATGATCAGTTCTCCTTGCGCCTGAATGGTCAAATGCACACATACAGGTGCATCTCAATAAATTAGAATATCATGAAAAAGTTTCTTTTTTTCTGTAATTTAATTCAAAAAGTAAAACTTAAATATATTCTAGATTTATTAGACATAAAGTAAAATATTTCCAGACTTTTTTTGTTTTCATTTTGATGATTACAGCTTGCTGCTCATCAAAATAAAAAAATCAGTATCTCAAATTATTAGAATATTTAATTTCAAGTTCTATTAAATTACCATTCTCAGGGTATAAATACTGAGTTTAGGTCAGTAATCCCAACAGCAGTCATGGGGAAGTCTGCTGACTTGACAGTTGTCCAGAAGATGATCATCAAGACCCTCTACAATGAGGGTAAGCCACAGAGGGTCATTGCTGAAAGAGCTGGCTGTGCGCAGAGTGCTGTACCAAAGCATATTCATGGAAAGTTGACTGGAAGGAAAAAGTGTGGTAGGAAAAGGTGTACAAGTGAAAGGAATGACCGCAGGCTTGAGAAGATTGTCAGATGAAGCCGATTTAAGAACTTAGGAGAGCTTCAAAAGGAGTGGACTGAAGCTGGAGTCAGTGCATCAAGAGCCACCGCACACATACGTCTTCAGGAAATGGGCCACAACTGTCACATTCCACGTACCAAGCCACTTTTGAACCAAAGACAACGTCAGAAGCGTCTTACCTGGGCTAAGGAGAAAAAGAACTGGACTGTGGCTCAGTGGTCCAAAGTCCTCTTTTCAGATGAAAGTAAATTTTGCATTTCATTTGGAAATCAAGGTCCCAGAGTCCGGAGGAAGAGTGGAGAGGCACAGAAACCATGTTGCTTGAAGTCCAGTGTGAAGTTTCCACAGTCAGTGATGATTTTGGGTGCCATGTCTTCTGCTGGTGTTGGTCCACTGTGTTTTCTGAAGTCCACAGTCAGCGCAGCCATCTACCAGGAAATTTTAGAGCACTTCATGCTTCCTTCAGCTGACAAGCTTTATGGAGATGCTGATTTCATTTTCCAGCAGGATTTGGCACCTTCCCACACTGCCAAAGGTACCAAAAGCTGGTTCAATGACCATGGTGTTTCTGTGCTTGACTGGCCATCAAACTCACCAGACCTGAACCCCATAGAGAATCTATGGGGTATTGTCAAGAGGAAGATGAGAGACACCAGACCTAACAATGCAGATGAGCTGAAGGCCACTGTCAAAGAAACCTCGGCTTCCATTACACCTGAGCAGTGCCACAGACTGATCGCCTCCATGCCACGGCAAATTGAGGCAGTAATTAAAGCAAAAGGAGCCCCTACCAAGTATTGAGTACATATACAGTAAATGAACATACTTTCCAGAAGGCCAACAATTCACTAAAAATGTTTTTTTTTATTGATCTGAAGTATTCTAATTTACTGAGATAGTGAATTGGTGGGTTTTTGTTAAATGTAAGCTAAAATCATCACAATTAAAAGAACCAAAGACTTAAAGTACTTCAGTCTGTGTGCACTGAATTTATTTAATACACGAGTTCCACAATTTGAGTTGAATTACTGAAATAAATGAACTTTTCCATGACATTCTAATTTATTGAGATGCACCTGTAGTTGTCAAAATGTCCATCGTGTGGAGTATCTCACGTAAATACAGTCGGTTATGGCTTAAGTGGATGTAAACATTTGGGTGAAAACAGGACATGTGTCAGTATCCATGGATTCGGTCTTAAAGGGACCATAGCCTATATTTGTCATTAATTAATTAAAACAACAAAATATGTTAAATAAATGTATATATGGTAAATAAACCTACTATATCTGAAAAACAAGTTTATTTAATTTGTATCTCTATAGTATTTGTTGTATTGTTTGTAATTTGTTTGTAAATTTCTTTTTATGTAACAACTTATATATATTATGCCCTTTGAAGGTTATTGGACACTGCGAAATTTTTGTTCTTTAAGTTTGTGACAAGCACATAAAAATTATTACTTTTTTCATTAGAGTAATAATAAAGAAGCTGTCCTACATTCATTAGTCTCACTGGGTTGTGCTTGGAAAACTGCAACATCACCAAAAAAAAAAAAAAAAGAGAGAGAGAGAGAGAGAGAGAGAAAGAGAAATTACAAGTATAGGCATCGGTATCGGTACCGGTACCGGCGAGTACTAGAAAAAAGTATCGGTACTTGTACTCGGCCCTTAAAAAATGGTATCGGTGCATCCCTAATTGGCAGTTTAGTGCTGTGATGCAGCCTGAATCATAATCACACTGTGTTCGTTCATTGGCCAGAGGAGAACTGGTTTCTCCCAAGGTTCTTTTCTCTCCATTCTGTCACCTGATGGAATTTGGGATTCTTGCCACTGTCGCCTCTGGCTTGCTTAGTTGGCATACTTAATATTTAAAAATATTATTGATTTGACTGCACTGACACTATTGGATGAGAACTGAACTGAGCTAGACGATGACATCACTGTTTTCTGCAGAACTGCTTTATAGATGAAATGAACTGATTTAATAATTGACGATCTTTACAATGTAACTGAATCAACACTGAACTGACTTCAGCTGAACAACAGCTGAAATGCATCATTTTTCCTGTTATCACATTAAAGCTGCTTTGAAACAATCTGTATTGTGTAAAGCGCTATATAAATAAAGGTGACTTGACTTGAATAATTTACACCAAAACAAAAGATAACATGTATGCCTTCATCTCCGAAAACATTATTTTTGTCTTACAAGCTCAGAGGTGAGTCTGACTTCTTTTCTGTTAGTTCTTTTTCATTAATTCGAATGTGTGCAAAAGATTGTGGGTGATTGAAGAATGCAAAGGATACACTAGATGCATCCTTCAAAATGAGCTAAATAAAGGACGCGAAACAAAGACTGCCTTCTAAGGGTAATTCAAATTGCGACGGCCTTCGGTGTCACTTGATAACGTGGCAGCCGAGATATGCAACCTTACTAGGATGCAGTCTTCCATTTGAGAAGCACCCTATGTCCTGTGAGACAAAGGTTGTAGTACTCAAAACAACCAGTAGAGGACGCTGTTAAACAAATTCTGTATCTCATCAAGACTAAACATTCCAAAGACAGCTTGAAATACCTCAAAATGTGCCTGTGCTGTGTGATATTTAATCTTGCAAATATTTACATAATAAATTCTTGCTATGTTAGCTGTTTTAGGCTCAGTAAATTTGTAATGTAAACCAGAATCCAGTTTCACCTGGCTAAAACTATAATTTCTAACTAAAATGACTAATTGTACTCAGATTATGAATGATCATTCAAAGTCACACATTACAAATATTTATATTTCTGACCTTAACATAAATGTCAGTTAAATGTCTTAAATTTCTTTAAAAATTCTGGCATTACCTACTCATTTACTACTGTGAACTTTCTTTCGTGAAACACAGAAGGAAAAATTTTTAAGAACAGAAGCATCAAAAGGATGCAAAGCATCATAAAAGTAAGGGAACCTCTATTTGCACTGAGTACAAATGATAGATGCTATTTACATGTGTAAATAAAACTAAGTGTAAATAGCAACAAAAAGTATTTTGTTCACATAAAGTATAAATAGTAGTTGGATGCTAATGCCACCCGCCTTACTCTCTATGCCACTGATCCTGTTATCAGCGGTATTTCTTTTGTAATTTTGTCTGGCTCAATCAGAAAATGGTGGGCACAGTTAGTGTAAATAGCGTCTGCCAACAAGGTGGGCTATTTGCACAATGTAAAAAGACACTCCGTAAAAGTAAAAGTGTATCATAAAAGTGATCCAAGTGACTTGGGCGCAAGTCCTCTCAAGCCACATGATAGCTTTATATGATGAACCGAAATTTAAAAAATGTTTATTCCTTTCAACAAAACATTGACAAAATTGTCACGTCCGTGCTGTATCGACATAATCACAATGAAACTGAAGTAGCGACAGATCTTTTATTCTGTATTGTGATTGTGACTTAGTTCTATGCATTGGTTATTGATTGGATTTTGAAATGTAGGCATTTCACTCCAAAGCACAGGCAGATGGACGTGAGCTTGCAAGGGCAAATTTTAAGCAGACAAAATGATTGGAGAAGTCCTGCATACGTCACTGGAAGGCCCACTTATGACATTTTGATTACACATTACGAGGTCAAAAAAAAAAAAAAACTAACAAAAAAACGCATGCATGAATTGTTCACAAAAAGATCTATAACATGCATTTTGAAAATAGCAACTGGAAAAATACTTGAAATTTAAAATGAAAAATGGAATTTATGCTGACTTTACATGTAATGTGCTGCAACAGTTAAAGTGGAAACTGAAATGTATGTGAACAATCATGGCCACTCTCTCTGGACTCGGAGTCCCTCTAAATTATTCATGTGTTCTCTAGAGTGCTATAGGGTCTTAAGAGTGTAATGGGGTTTCACAGTACATCTTTAATCTTTCATTCCCAAACAAACTCAATAACTGGAAGAAAACCCTGATAGCTGGAGTAAGAGAAGGAGAACAATGAAATCTATCTCAACCATGATAGACCATCTCAACCATGATATGACCACAATCACTGGGGCAAAACTGAACAGTTCTGGTGAACATATTCTGCACAGAAGGTTAAACTCTCAGGGTCAAATAGCAGCACCATTTAAATCAATTAGATACCGTTTATTAAAAGCAATTGCTTATTCCTATGCCTCCAAACAAACTGTCAGCCTACATTGGATTCAGTTTCCACTGTATCATTGAGTCAAATGTGCTCTAATGAGGTGCAGAACAGTTTAGGTCAGCAGTACTGAATAAATACAGCCTGTGCATCTCAGTGCTCTTGCTCATATGCAGTAGATGTGGCCCAGATGGAGAGGGTGAGGAAAACACAAGTGTGAATGGAGAGTGTAAAAGGCTTAGTGTAAAAGGCAAATGACACACATCCCCCATATCGCTTCCTTTTGACACATAGATTGCATCTCCTGATGCCACTTCTGTCATTATAATTCTTTTTTCATATCAAACTACACCCTTTGCAATTTCATTACCATCCCATTCAAATGTGCTTGCTGCTTTACTGTTTAAACTTTTGCCCCTTTTTTCATTCACAAGTTTATAAACTGATTCATGCAGCTGTAAGAGCTCTGCTTAAATCAATGTTTTTGAGAAGTGCTGCTGTGCCTATAAGGCTCCGCCTTTAACCAGGGGGTGCTGTTGTACTTACAGCTTAGTGTCTATGGCCTGACAAACCCTTGCCATCTGTATCACTTAAAAATGAGGCAAAAACTGTTTAAAATAAAATCACTTTGCAGTTTTAGAAATAT
Organism: Ctenopharyngodon idella; assembly: GCF_019924925.1. Taxonomy (NCBI): domain Eukaryota; kingdom Metazoa; phylum Chordata; class Actinopteri; order Cypriniformes; family Xenocyprididae; genus Ctenopharyngodon; species Ctenopharyngodon idella. Next base: position 22,623,745 of record NC_067226.1, read on the forward strand.
AATCTGAAATGAATACATTAAACTCATAACAGCCTCATAACATTTTAGTGGCTTAGTTTACTTATTTTGACAGAAGTGTTAGGATGCCAAGTTTAAAAAACATGCTTGAAACTTTTACAAAGTATATTTTGCTCTGTAAAGTAGAAACATGATGTCAAGATGAGAAGAGAGTCATTCAACAATGTAATTTAAAAAAAATATTTTTCTTTTTTTTTTTCAGTTTAGGGAATGTTTCCCTAAGTGTGTAACAGATAGATCACCCCAAATCCATTTACGCAAACTGTGAAACATCCATATCCTCAGACCTCTCTAATAGCTTTCAGTGAAGATAACAATCTGTCAGGCCATGGACTGGACAACTCATTCATTGGTGAATACTAATGGGGGGTAATTTATCATTTTAAATCAAAGCGAGATCAGGCAAGTTTTGACTTATCATGCATAATGCCCCAACTAAGTACAGAGTTAATTAGTCTTTGTGATAATTGAACAAATTGTCTTGTTCTCTGATGTAACAAAAATTAAAGTGTTGGGTGTTGGATTTTTTTCTGAAAAGATTATTTCTTTGCGTCTATTATCACAATAACTGATGCCAAATGGGAAATACAGTGTCAGCATGTACAAAATGAATATTAAAGGGTGATGAGTAGCCATCACCTGTACACACACCTGTTAATATTTTGATGGAATCATTGCCATACCAGCTATGACTTGCTGTGACCTTTTCCACTGTCAGCACTGAGGGTAATTTCCTGAAATACAGACTGCTGAGTTCAGCCTCTGTACAGGATGGATACTCTTCCAGCTCAGCACGCATGGAAAAACAACAATATGGAACATTTCAGTTGAAGCTACTCTTATCAAGAAAAGTAAAACATCTGACATTTGACACTGCATCGAGGAGAAAAACATTTTTTTTTCTTTTTTTGATAAGCATGTTGATATACACAGGCAATATATGCGCCAACACACACAAACACTTTTTTTTTGCATTTCCAAAACAGCATTAGATGTCACTGACAATGTATGAAGAAATTTTTAAAACATAATCTTTAATTTTTTACAGAAGAAAGAAAGTTGTACAGGTTTGGAAAGACATGAGGATGAGTAAATGATGACAAAATATTTGGGGTGAACTAACCCTTTAAGGAATAAGTCTTGGGTAGCCAGATTTCTGTTGCTTACAGCTATATGTAAAATAATTAACCAAAATAGTTTGCTTTTCATGTGACGTTTATGGGGCAATCTTTATTAAAGGTGTCAGACACCTCACGTTCATAATGAAAAATGGCACATTCATAGACATTTTGAAGATTTGGCTTCATACATGTCAAGTTATTAACATTGTATACTGAATGCTAAGCTTGTGCGTGCTGATGAGATATTCTGAACTTAAGTTTTGTATTTGTCATACCTGTAACAAACACTGAAATTGCCAATAGCAGTTTTAGTAAGATTCAGTAAGATTTTATTTTTTAGAAATTTGTATTTTTATGCAGCAAGGATTTATTAATCAAAAGACAGTAAATACATTTATAATGTTACAATATATTTATATTTCAAATAAATGCTTGTCGTTTTAACTTTCTATTAATCAAAAAAATCCTAAAAAAATGTAACAATTTAATTTCTAAAATAAAGGATCATGTGACACTGAAGACTGGCGTAATGGCTGCTGAAAATTCAGCTTTTATATCACAGAAATAAATTACATTTTGAAATGTATTAAAATATAAATTGGTTATTTCAAATTATAATAATATTTTTACAATATTATTATAATATTATATATTATAATAATATTGGTGATACTATAATGTTATATTATAATAACATTTTACAATATTATATTATATTATAATAATATTTTACAATATTAGTGTTTTTACTTTATTTTTGATATAAAAAAAATATATATATATTTGTATCAAAACATTAAAAATCGTACCGACCCCAAACTTCTGAACGGTAGTGTATATACATTATTTATAAAATATATGACAATACTGACAGATACTCAGAAATCAGAAATTTGGGTTAAACAAATCAGTTACTGGCATAAACTGCCTGCTCAGGGTAAGCATTGCATTTACTGTACCAAATTTAACAAAGATGTCTCTTTGTTGAGTAACAATTTCATCAATTGTCATTTACATTACAGGTACAGACACATCAAACTGAAAAAGTCAACAAGCGGAGCCAAGCATAAACCCCCTCGCTCTTTCATCGCTGCATTAAAAAGGTAAGACGCAAAATGAAAGACTGCAAACTCAAAATAGCTCTCCTGTTTTTAAGAAGAGAGAGAGTCAAAGACAGACCAAGATCAAAAGCACAGAAAGGGAGAGAGAACATTTTACTTTTAAATCCTCTACAAACAGAATCATCACCATAGTCATATTCTCATGGGAAATGCACACTAAGTGATGAAACTGAGTGTGAGGACAGACCACCATGCCAGCCAGACACTCCCGTACACACACACACACACCCACACACACACACTCCTACACACATCCATCATCTCATTTCTAAGAGCTACATTTTCTCCATTTTGGGAAAGGGACAAAAACAGAGATAGAGAGGAAAATCTAAATATCCGAAATGCTTCTGTTGCTCCACAAAAAAACAAAAATGAGTCTCTCGCCTTGAATCATACGAGGGCAAAATGAGATTTTAGGTCCTTGAAATGTTATACTAGCACATAAAAACAACATGCAAGAGAAAGCCCCAATTAGTTTCAAGGGCACGTGCCTTTTTAATCTGCCTCTCAGGGCAATGCAAAAAAAGCCTCCATCCTTTGACTACAAATGATTTACAGACATGCTTGTAGCAAGTTTCATATGAAATGTCCTTCTGATGTTTTGGCATGTGGGCAGAGGACACCGATTTTACATGATCCAAGAGAAGAGCCAGCTGAATGTGTACATCCTCAAAAAAAGACTCCTACTGATGAGTCACAGTTAATCTGTCATGGATGAATGGGAATTTATGGTTATTCTTTGTTCTACACATTCGCTGCAGGCAAAAGATGTTTTTGACATCATCCTCCTTACCACATTCTGTTTCCAGGCTTAAGTTAGTGCACCGTCCTTCAAGCTCACACTTAGGATCTTGTTTTTCTGTGTCTGTCATTTTCCTTTGTTCAATTTCTTAATTCTTTAATTGTGCACCTTATTGTTTTTCAGCCCTACATCTTTAATCCCCCTTTTCCCCTCCAGTTTCCCTTTTCCCAGTTTCATCTACTCTCCTTCGTCTACACTTCCTCCATTGTTTCCTTTTCACCTTATAAGTGTTTCTGCTCTATGGATTATGTTTCTAATAATCTGATTTGTCTCACCTATTAATCCCACATTAACATTTACAATATTCAAAGCAGCTTATAGTGCATTCACACAAAGTACTGTATGTGTATTCTCTGGGAATCAAACCCTTGACCTTGGCTTTTGAGCTCTAGGAACAGAGGAACATATTCAGGTTTGCGAACTAAATAATACATTAATTAACTAGCCCTCTAAAACCAGGGCTTATCTACCTTATTTTTAACTTAAGAGCGGGAGCAGCCATTTGTAGCTTGAATGTGCGAGGCTTCCAGTGTCATCCGCTTCCAGTTATTTTAGCTGTATAAAAACAGTCCATTATGCTGCTTGATATTGCAAACTGCTATTTGTTATCATATTATTTTAATTCATTATCATATGCATAAACACTGATTTTTAGTTCAAATAGTTTTACCATTTACTGAACTTTGTTATTCTTCTAGTTATTTACCTATAGTGCCTAATAAATCAGAAGTATCGCACATTCACAGAAAAGGAAAGGCTCAGATCGAGAAACTATGGACCAATAGATGAAGCAAAATGCTGCTGATTTAAACAAGCAAATTAGATATTACTGAGAGCTTGTTTCTACAACAAGAAACTATCCACTAATGAAGTCATATGAGGATATCTCTAAGAAGTATATCTGAGACCAGCCCTGACTGAGCAATGAAAACAACATTCGATCCCTGTGGATTGATGAAATTATATTTGATTGATGAAACATGGTGTATTTCCAGAACTTGGATAAAGTGTTTGCATGGCCTCTAAAAGATTACAAGGCTGTCTTCATTACTCTCCACTGATGGCAAGTTGCGTCAGGAGTCTGTGTGCATGCATGCGTTTGAGAAAATGTGTATGGGAGAGTCTGTTTCACCTGATGTAACTTAAGTCACTCATATTTAGACTCCAAAGTGACACCAAAGAATCCATATAGACTCAAAAGTGAGGACTCACAAAACTCACTAACCACTACAGTCGGACAGTAAAATATGTAGAATGTAGTATACTATGCACAGTGTTACCCATACATTAATTAGACTGTGGCGGCCCGCCACATTCTAATTTGTCCCGCCAGTCTCAAAATTAAACGGAAATTAGGCCTGTCGCGATATTTAAATAACCAATTGATAACTGCGCTCTTTTATACGGCAAAAATGGAGCAAAAGAAATAGACTAGCACCAATTAAGTTTTCGTGTACTATATTCAAAGTCATCTGAAGCCATTGCATAGCTTCATGTGAGGGACAGAAGAATATGTATATCGTTAAATTTAAGTTTAAGGAAACTCGTCTTCCCTCCGCTGCAGCAGTCAATCATTCTCTGTTCAGCACTCAAACAGCGCGTCACGTTTGGTAACGATAGTCAGCACGGTAAAACTCTCCAATATGATATATTCCCATTATAATACTTGATGTGTAGATAAAGGGCTAATGTGTAGATGTGGATTTGTATAAAATGGCTTTATCCTGCTGGAGTTTATTGCTGTTTCTGAATGATGTCATCATACTGGCTACAGGGTGTCTATTAGATCGCACAACACAAGGATTATGATTGGCGTCACACACACAATAACTGGAATTTAAAAGTGAGAAGAAACGTATGATTAATAAACTGTTAGATGCACATGTACACAGGGATTCTCTTTGTGCCGTGAACTTTTCAATGCGCAGCGCTTTTGCGCGCTGTGACATTCCTAGAGAGACCGATGCCCAGCCACCACAGTCTCAAAAAATCCTGTGGGATGCAGTATACAAAAAATGCACTTAAAGAAAATTTAAGCTGCCTTAATTTTACTACTGTTGGTCATGTTTTTGAAAGAAGTCTCTTATGCTCATTAAGGCTGCATTTATTTGATCAAAAATAAATATTATAATATTGTGAAATAGTACTACAATTTAAAACAATTGTTTTCTATTTTAATATATTGGAAAATGTATTCCTGCAATGGCAAAGCTGAATTTTCAGCATCATTACTCCAGTCTTTAGTGTCACATGATCCTTCAAAAATCATTCTAATATGCTGATTCTGGTGCACAAGAAACATTTCTGATTATTATCAATGTTAAAACAATTGTGCTGCTTAATATTTTTGTAGAAACCATGATACATTTTTCAGGATTCTTTGATAAATGTTCAAAAGAACAGCATTTATTTGGAATAGATATCTTTTGTAACATTATACGTAAATGTCTTTACTGTCACTTTTGAGCAATTTAATGCATCCATGCTGAATAAAAAGCACTCCTTACTATTTTGAGGCAACTGAAAATGACTGCGCCATTGACCAACTCAAGCCTGGTCTAAAGTCAATGGCGCAGTATTTTTAATTTTTTTGTTATTTAAAGAGCGCGTTAGTAATATGCGCCTATAGGCGGGTGCACAACATGCGTACGCTCTGCTTGTTACACACACAGGGACGCAGCAGTACAGTACACAGCAGCAGTACACAAACATTTTTAAATATTAAAAATAAAAGGATTCTTCTCTGGAGAAGTCTTTGGAGAAGTCTTTCTGCTTGCAAATTCTGCCATGTAAATAGAGAATCCTCCATGTTGCAAGCGCAACTAGCTTTTACAGGGAATGGGAGATGAGACTCTGATTGGTTTATTGCATGTTACGCCCAAAACACACCCATGACTCATTAAAAGAGTAGGTAAAAACCCTTTTGGACCATGCGCCTAGCGAGCCAACCATTTTTTCCGTCATTAAACTAGCAAAAGAGGATTCTGACACGCCCTAAGTGCAACTGCGCCGTGTGCTTTAGACCATGCGCTTAGATCATTAAAATAGGGCCCTTCGTGTTCAAGTGGTACATTCACAGAGGGGCACAAAATCAGTTTAGGGAAATTTTGCTTTCACTGCTCTGTGCTGGTTGAATGATCTTCCCTCAGTCACTAGCAATTTCAAGAAACGACTACAGACTTATCTTTTCTATTTTTTATAAGAGGAACTTACTGAATCCTGTCAATGCAGCTGTCATGTTACTGCCTCCTTAGGATGAATCGCTTTGTTGTATTGCTCATTTGAAGTCACTTTGGATAAAAGCATCTGTTAAATGAATAAATATACGTGTAAGAAAAGAGATTATGATTTGCTAGGCTATGAATTTTTGGCTGCGGTGTGATGAATGAGATAGCATAATTGAAAATGAACAAGATGAAACTAAAAATGAGAAAACTTGCAATGGCAACAGATGGTTGGTGCACACACAGAGAGCTAAGCCTTTTAGCACAATTCACAAATAAAAAAAAAAAATGGTTCATTCTGTCTGTTGTCGAGGCCAGTCCAGCCACATGGGGCTAATCTACAGACCTATTTTGCTGTGAGCTTCCTAACAACTGCCAATATATCCCAAAAGTTCAACACAATCACACCCACTCACACTTTATCTTACCAAACAACAGCCTGAGTGACATTAACATAGGTCCTGCTTTTCACATCAGCATGTTACCCTAATCACGCCATGAAATTACCATGGCAACACTACAGACCCAAAGGAGGGGTGAGTTGGAAAGAGAGAGAGATGGGCATGGGTGGTACGGCAGGACCCTTCTGCTCCCATGACTCTCCCAAACCACATCGCTAAATCTGTCACTTCTGAAATGAATAAAAACAGGGTTGCAGACTGAGAGGGGGAGAAAATGAGGCATGGAATATATGAGAAAAAGAGTAGATGAGATGAAGAAGTTTACAGGGAGATACATACACAGAGACAGTCTAGACATGTTATGTTGTCTTCTAACTAGCCAGTGGTGAAACCATGACTTCAACAAAGTGAAAGACGTTGTCTTTTCCATATGTGAAAAAGATATTCATTTAAATTTTTAGGATAACACCTTTTTTGGACTAGGGTTGTGCGGTAAACAATACTGCAATACCAAAAATTTAAAACTGTTTAATACCAGAACTGCACACATTTTGGTACCTGAAGACAGTTCAGCATTTAGTCAGTATGACATGCAAAAAGCCAAGTAAGTGATAGAAATGGCAGAAAACACAAACGATATCTCGCCTTCAACTCACTGAAATTATGGCATTATTTTGAGTAGAGACAAAACAATATACACAGAAACTCCACATGATGTTTTAAAGAAACATTTTCACCAATGATTCACCCTTGTCATTTGTAATTTTTTCTTTTGTGAAGAAAAAATTTAAAAATATAAACATTCAAAAGTTTGCAGCTAAACTGTATCATCCATAGTTTGTATTTATTATTTTAGTAAATATATAAATCAAAAGTTTATCTACTGTGTTCTCCTAATACGTTTGAGTTTATTGCTTTGTTTTAACTGTTGTGCCTTGTTGCACCAGTGATACACAAATCTACACATCTTGTTTGGACTTATAAGTTGAAGCAGCTTTTATGTTTAATGTAAGGTTTTATGCAGGGTTGTTAATAAAATCATTTTCAGTTTCATGTCACCAGTCATCTAAGGTGGTTTATTTGTTGCCTACAATAAAAGGTAAAGTATTACAGCTTAGTAACATACCGAAGCCAAAATCTTGGTATCAATCAAATCACTTTGTACAAACTAGAAATTCTGCAGTGCTGCACTGAACCTATTTTAACCTAGTAACCTAGTATGACCTGTAATGCTGCCTCAACCATAATCATGCACCGTTTGTTGTTGGCCAGAGGAGAACTGGCCGCCCGACTGAGCCTGGTTTCTCCCAAGGTTTTTTTTTTTTTTTTTTTCATTTTTGGATTCCTTGCCGCTTTCGCCTCTGGCTTGCTTAGTTGGGGACACATAAGCTGCTTTACCACCATCGGGCCGAATGGTTCTCATTGCATCACCGTTCCATTCCATGTCAATTCGGGCCAGCTTGTATGGTTTACGGTTTCATTTTCCACTGTGGGGCTGATAACGGCCGCTCTTTTGAATGTAATACAAAAGCGTCAGTTGTTGCCTTGGTAACGCAACGGTTTACTGATGATATTAGATGTAAATAACGACCACGTTATGGAGGAGGATCAGATATTTCTTTTAATTTTATTATTAATTTGTGCTTATGACGCTCAAATAGAGCGCTTAGCCAGCTACGGAGAAACTGGTAGCCAGGCAACAGACAAGTGACCAATCCCGTGTGCCGACGTCAGTTCACCCATTCTACCAGCACGAATTCCGGGCCGAGAACAGTTTGTAATTGTGCCGTGCCATACCAGACTCCAGTGGAAACACAACTGGAACCGTTCCTTACCATTCTAAGAAGCGTTTGGCCTGACGGTGGAAAAGCGGCTATAGTGTCCTATTTTAACGATCTAAGCGCATGGTCTAAATCGTACGGCGCAAGTGCACTTAGGGCATGTCCGAATCCACTTTTGCTAGTTTAACAACGGAAAAAATGGTCGGCACGCCCGGCGCATGGTCTAAAGGGTTGTCCCTAGTCTCTTAATGAGTAATGGGTGTGTTTTGGGCATAACGTGCAATAAACCAATCAGAATCTCATCTCCCAGTTGCACTCGCGCCATGGCGGATTCACTATTAAGATGGCGGAATTTGCAAGCGGAAAAACTGAATGCTTCTCTAGCGAGGAAACGGAACTGCTCGTACGTGAGGTTATAGCATGCAAGAAGACCATCTACGGGACAAGCCGTATTCCACCAAAGCATTTTTCTCTTTATGCACACAATAATAATCTTTTACATAGTAATCCTTTTATTTTTAATATTTGGCATGTTTGTGTGCTGCTGCGCGTCCCTGTGTGTGTAATAAGCAGAGTGTATGCACGCCTAGAGGCGCATATTACTAACATGCTCTTTAAATAACAAAAAAAAAAATTAAAGCTGCAAGCAGTGATGAAAGGGTCCTCGCACCCGGGCTCACCGCCACCTGTTGGCCTTAGGAAAACAGTGAACAGTGGTCGACATGCATGTAAGCAAGTGAATACAGGAGAAATATGGCAAAGTCATTTCAAAGTGCCACACTTCCTACTGCCAACAGGTGGCACTTTGACCGTAACTGAATATTGCCAAGTAGATGTCTTTAGGCCAGGACTATTATCAAACATGTGAAGTTTGGAGCAGATCGGACATTGTATGCCTGAGTTACAACAACTTCCTGTTTTGTGGCGTTAATCACATACATTAGCACTTAGCCAAGTGTTGTATGATTTAACCTGTTTCTAGTATGTTTGGTACTTCGTGGCATATTGAAATGTGTTTCTGGGAGTGAAATAAAGTGTAAAGCATACCATTTCCTGCTGCCAGCAGGTGGCGCTGTGACTAACTAAATATTGGCATATAGATGTCTTTAGGCCAGGACTCTTATCACACATGTGAAGTTTGGGGCAGATCCAACATTGTATACCTGAGTTACAACAACTTCCTGTTTCATGGCGAAACATTGAAATTTGTCAAGCCGCCACGGACACACCCTTCAGTGAAAACTCTAGATCTTCGCAATTTAACGTCACAAAGGCCTTTAGATTAGACTGACCAAATATGATGTTGATCTGATTAAAGCTCTAGGAGGAGTTCGTTAAAGTACAACGTCTGGAAATGGCAAAAACTGCACAAATTTGACAAAGAAAATTCAAAATATCTGACCACCTCATTTTCGGACCAGCACGCCCATAGGCGCAAATGCATTTGCTATTTAAACAACGTGGTGCAGGACGTGACAATGATAACTCCGTCGGGCTGAAATTAGCAAAAAACACTTGCGTTGTGCCTGGCGCCACCTTGCGCCGGGTGTATGATAGGGCCCTTAATATTTGTGACGAGCAGGGCGGGCGAGAGCCGTGAGGGAATGGTGCGAGGCGAAGTGAGCAGTGCCTCGAATCTCTCACGGAGGAGCTCCGGAAGCATAAAAGGGGAGTGACGACAGTGAAGGACGATAGAGGACCAGGCCTGGACTTTATTTTACGGTTTTATTATGTTTGTGTGGCCGGCAGACGTCCGTGAGGGTCTGCCGGCATTACTTTCGTTTTGTTCTTTGTTTATTTAATATTAAAGTTATGTTGAATGTTCGCTGGTTCCCGCCTCTTTCTTCCCGTATATACGAACTGTGTTACAATATTCAACAGTGTTTTTGATCTGCTTGCATTGACACCAATGTATGTGGACTGAACTGAGCTGGACAATGACATCACTGTTTTCTCCAGAGCTGCTGTATAGATAAATGAACTAAATTAACAACTAATGATTTTTACAACAGAATGATTCTGCATTTTCAGCATTTTCTGTTTATATGTGAGGAATATACCACAGAAAAAAAAATCCCTACCTGCTAGATTAATACGGCAGCCAGGAAAAAGACCATCACAAAATATTTGCACAAGAACCATCCTACTGTTCCAATTTCTTACAAATTGTAAAGAGATCAGGTGTGAACGATGATGATGACTTGAAACTTGGGTCTCCATGAGCCAATAGCTCACACACATCCTGAGCATGTGCACAGTCCACTGCAACACAGCTCTAACAGACATGCTTTGTTAGTGATGTAACAGAATGTACATTTCTAAGACTCCCTGATTTAATTTAGTTTCTTTGTAAAACTGGAAAAAGGTAAAGCAATGTACTAGCAACACCGTGAGAAGCATATTTATTATGCATTAAAGATGCATTCTTCTTTTTGCACATTATTCACTTAAACTGCTGTACCATAAAATCAGAGGTCAAGTATCCAGTGGCTCCAACAGTCTCGGAGTGCGTTCATTGAATATACATAGACTTTAATGTTATGGTAATGTAGTCACTTGAGAGAGCAATTGAAATCTCTTCAGCTCAAGAGTTTAACCACATACTGCAAAAAGACTCCAGAGTGTGGTTACGAGAGCATTCATCATGATAACATCAACAATAGCTACAGTTCTCCAGCACAGGGTATCAAAATAGGGTTGAATTACTAACCTGAACTGAGATTTATATGCAGCGTCTGTCATGGGAAAAATGCAAGTATTGTTATCCAAACTTTCCTTTGGCATGGCCCACCCCAACTTCTAGGTAATGTCAACACAGAAAACTCTGCTCATCAAGATATTTAATAGGGTCTTAAGAAGCGTATGCATTACATGTAATTTATGCATAAGGTAAGTTTTATCTCAATAAATAATAATACATGATACTGCTGTCACCACTATGCTTTACTATAGGTATGGTATTCTGGCGTTCTACTGCATGTGTTAGCCTGATAATGAGAGGTAGCTGGTTTTGTCAATCGAAGGAAAGGGTTGTCATGTGAATTTTACACAGGAGTGGCCTCCATTTAGCCACTCTACCACTGAGATTTATTTGATGGAGTGCTACACAGATGGTTTTTCATCCCACAAATTTTTCCATCAACATTTTGGAACTAATTTAAAGGGATATTTCACCCAAAAATGAAAAATTCTGTCATCATTTATTCATCCTCATGTTGTTCCAAATCAGTAAAGACACACTGGGCAGAATGTTCATGATATTCTTGTCCATGCAGTGAAAGTGAATTGAGAAAGGAACTGCTCTCATATTGATCTATTCCTTCAACCATAATTCAACATGGAAATGGTTGCAGAGAATTTTATGCTTGTAACTTTTAAATAATTATGAACACATAAATTAAACATGACAAACAGTCAAAAATATAGAAGATAAAATTAATATATGTTTTATGTATCGAAGATGTTTATGTGTCACCTCCAAAGTGTCTAATCAATGTCTGAATTCGCGAACTTGTTTTCATTCGCTGGTTCCTCATATAATGAGCTATGTGGTTTCACTATGTAGTGCATAGAAAATGCATGAGCCAGTGAGAGATTTTGAAAATGGCTCTAGAGTCATTCATCATCTGAACATTTTGATAGAAGTTGAATACTTAAATAAAATAAATGATATATAAGCACTTTCTTTTTAAAAAGTCTTGCAAACATTTCAAAAACATGCATTCTTAGTCACCATGAAATCAAAATTATTATTTTTTAAAGGAATGTTGCACTGTTTTATTATAAATGATTTATTAGTGCACTACACATCATTATTTTCTTTAAATTTATGTGCCCTCGTAATTTTTAAACAAAAACATTGACTTCCCCTCCCCCTCACAATGATATCTCTTCCTTGATAACATGTACACTGTCGCAAGGACTGGGCAATAGTCCCCACCCTCCAGCAACCCGTCAAGTCATCAAGTCTCGTCCTAAATTTTTCTCATTCGAGAAGTCGTTTTTACTTGGATATATGTTACAATAGGGAGGAAAAGTCGATCGCAAGTGTTCATAGTTACAGAGATTAAACGGCACTGAAAATCATTTTGAGTTAAATGCCCCTTTACTGTTAACATTAACAAAAAATTACAATTCAATTTAATTTAAAACAATCAAATCAATGGAAGGAATTAAGTGGTCTGAATCCAGAACATGGCCAAGATACAAACAGAAACATAATCTCAGCCAACTGTACAGTATCTCTCTCTCTCTCTCTCTCGCTCACACACACACACACAGTCTTATTTCCTTCCGCAGGCACACAAAATATTAATTGTGAGGTCCTCCTAACACTTGAGTTTGTCCGTTGGAAGTTAAAAACAGGATGTCAGACAGGGAGGGATGCTAGACCTCAATGTCGGTCTAACTGCTCACTCCTAATTTTGTAGGGCAGCTATATCAAAACAAAGTCAGTGTTTCAGCATATGTGTGTGTGTATGGGTGAACTGACAAGAGGTTCTTATCCCATTAGCTGCTCTCATCAGAACAATCAATAAAAAAAGCTGGTATGGACTTGATCCAGCAAAACACAATGGACTACATGACCTCAAACTTCCCTTTACTAGACATATCTGTCTGACTACAACAGTCCAGTCAGATTAGTGAACCGTCTGTGACTATATTGAACAAGGGTGGGCAGCTCTGGCCCTCGAGATCCACTTTCCTGAAGAGTTTATCTCCAGTCCTTATCAAACACACCTGAAAAAGCTAATCAAGGTCTTCAGGATTACTAGTAACAAAGCCGCTTTAAGAGAAGACTCCAAGGTTAGCCAAAAAAAGAGTAATGCTGCAGTACACAGGAAAGGAGACAAGAGGCTGTTTTTTGGAAAGGATGTCAATGGAGGAGAGGCTTCACTACACAGAATAATCTGCTTCTGTGGGAAAACAGCTGATCATTTAAATGACTTGACAGCCTATCAGCTTCAACATGTTTGCCCTTGTGAAGGAAATTTTTAATTAATCATAACTAACATTCCTTTTTAACATTTATATGCTTTTGAAAACTAAATGCCCCCAACACTTGGGCCAAAAAGTTAGTGTGTGTTGAAATATCGGATGTAGATGGACAAGACTACACAGCTGTGTAAATATATAACTTCATGACTTGAATAACAAGCTGAAGTAATCAAGAAGTCCATATTTGCATTTACCTAGTAACAGAGGAGGGTTTGCTGAATTACACATATGAAGAACCAATCATATTAGAGAAAAATTATGTAATGAATCATGTCACCTTTGCCATGCACTTATTCTATATAAACTGTTGTGCTCTTTTTGTTGTGGGGATTCTCTGTGATTGACATGAGGTCCTCCTGGCTGTTATTGAAGCATTTCAAGGCATTGTTTGGAGTCTGTCTGGTTACTGCTGCGCAGCAGGTTAGTGGAACAACCCAGGTGATAGTGTTCATAGTAGGGTTGGGCTGATAGACAATGCCATCGTCCATTGCTGATAGCTGACAGACATCACGATGTTGAGCTGGCATTGTGATTCCCCCCACCCCCTGCAACCCGCCCACAAAAAAACATCTTAATTAATCGCACTATATCGTCCAATGCAATGCATGCTTTCAATTTACGCAGTTACTTCAAATAATTGTTTACTGATTAGGTAATGATAGCATAAAGAATGAACATTGATGTTTTGCATGAACTAAACCACTGATATTCAAATGGCGGACCAGACCCCGGCATGTTTCCATCTGGACCGTGAGAACGGTAGCACCATTTTTCTGTTTCTAGTTGAAGTGAGCAGTGCATCAAAACAGTGGTGCGGATCACATCACAAGCACTCAGGATCGTTTGTGGTAATGATATTTCAGCGCTATATCCTCTAGTAGTTTTATCTAAAGCCAAACGGTTATCTATAGCTTCGTGCACGTTCTCTCTTTTTCCATACGCGCTCCACATCCACTGGCGCGGAGCAGAGCGAGTGTTTTTAATTCATTCCAATGGAAGTTGAGCATTTTTTAATTAATTCCAATGGAAGTTGAGCCTTTAAAAGGTTAGTTCACCCAAAAATGAAAATTATCTCATAATTTACTCACCCTACGGCCATTACCGAAAGCCAGTGATTATAGCTTATAAAGTTATAAATATGAATATTTTTCTTACAAAAATGCAAGGCCTTTATTAACCCCCTGGAGCCATATGGAATACTTTTATGATGGATGGATGTGCTTTTTTGGGCTTCAAAATCTAAGGTACCATTCACTCCCATTATAAAGCTTGGAAGAGCCAGGATATTTTTTTAATATAACTCCGCTTGTGTTTGGTTGAAAGAAGAAAGTCATATACACCTAGGATGGCTTGAGGGTGAGTAAATTATGGGATAATGTTCATTTTTGGGTGAACTAACCCTTTAAGTGTGTTAAGAAACAGTCATGAAAGTGACTCTCTTTACAGGGCTCCAGACAAAAAAAAATCATTAAGGAGCCATTGGCTCCTATAGGGGGAAAAAACAGGCGCCAAATGATTTTTTTAAGAGCCAAACAAAAAGGAACTTAATTTTTTAAATCACTTACTTTTAGGATGTGATTTAAAAAATTACTTTTAGGTTGTGTTTATATATCTCCCCTTTATAGTTTCAGCATTTTCGTGTTATCTTTTTTTTTCTCATTAAAACCAAAGGTGTTCATCAGTGATTGAATATCAAGAGCAAAGACATGTTTGTGTGCATTTTGTTTTGTGCTTTTAGCAGAAAGAAGCATTTGATCGTCTGTATGAAGACTGCACATTGTGCACGAGCGCCAAGAGAACTGATAACAGCGGCAACGAGCAAAAACAACACATTCCAGCGGGAGATCGCCTCTTATTTAACACAGACCAAAGAATTTCTTATCGAATTTCTTTCTTTTAGGCACGTCTGTGCGTGCCGCGAGATCGAGACACGTCCCACCCCCAAATTATGCCTATACAATAAGTAGCCTAGCCTACTTTGAGGAAACTATTAAAATATTCCACAGAATGAATAGTCTTGTTTTATTTGGTATATGTCATTATGTCGTTGTATTAGAAACACCCTCGCAGCATTAACATTCGCAACATGAGTCAGGAGAAATTGTGCATCTCTTTAGTTTCATACAGATTACATTGCAGGAGAATATTTGTTTTAAATGTGAATTTTTTTACTTAAAAGTAGACATTTCATGCTTTCTTTAGACGTATGTTTCATGTTTGTGTGATAATTATTCATTGAGTTTCAGTTCATTTTTTAGACGTTTCAGAAAGATTCAAAGACAGATGAAAGCGCATTCTGTTTTTTTATTTTATTTTTTTTTATATTTTTTTTACAAAAGCAGAAGGTTTTGTTTTTATTGTGAGTGCACACAAATAAAAGTAGACCATCTGTAGTTTGTGATGATGTCTTGCACTAATCTGTATCTCCAAAAATTACGGAGTAGACCTATTTTAAGTTGTTTCAGCTGTCATGAGGAAAAATCCATCAGAACGCGCCGGCGCGTTCGTCGGCCAGAGGGTCAAAGAAAACGTAGCCTATTTAGTTTCATATTTATGTTTAAATATTAGACTATAGCCTAATATTAGTTTTTAAGTTTCAAAATTGCGCAATATGTCGGGAGACATGCATGGGTCAGATGTGATTTTGACCACTTCATTAAATTTTGTTTTGTAGTAAGCCTTTCTTTAAAGTGAATTTCATTTTGTATAAATTGTATCTTAATTTCAATCAGTGTTTTATCAACCAATTGCCTGGATTTAATAAATAGGAAGAAAACCAAGAACGTTGGGTGTGAACGTTAATTAATTGATAAGATATTGTTGGTCGAACAATATATTTTAGTTGAGCATTATCTGTAGACATCACAAGTACTGGAGCCTAGCTGGAACCTTAAAATGATTACTTTTATGCCCTTAAATTTATCTGATGAGCATGAGCGGAGTAAAATAATGAAAGTGATCAGCTTGATTGATATTCAAAACAGTAAAAATGCGCTGCATTGTGTGTATATCTGCAGTCTGCGAATTTATAGGCAGAAATAGGAAATAGGCATTTGTCTCCTTTACGTAGGAGCAGAACGGTGTGTTCAAATGCAGTTTTTTGCACCGACGCGAGGCGACAACATATAGTCGGCTTTCATCAGCTCTAGTTCTTTGGCGTCTGTTTGGTGTGTGATATTTTCCCCTACCAGTTCATATTTTGGCGCTCTAACCCAGTGAAACTTTCACACGCAGCATCTCATTTAATTATATCAACACAACAAATGATGTGATAGGCTACTGGTCACAGAACACGCAAATAACTGCAAATTTTACAGTCATAACGTGTGAATTTGTATGGTCAGCAAAAATATCACTCACAAATGAATATTTTTAGTCGCAAATGCAACCATTTTAGGCGCAGTCTGGAGCCCTGCTTTAAGTACACTTAAGTGGCCTTTTATTTCAATAATATTATGAATAAGCACACTTCTTTTTCAAAGGGCAGATATTATGCAATCTCTAGCCCATCCCATTTTCCAGGGATGTATCCTCTTTGGCTTTGAGGCAGTAGGACAGCCAAGAGATTTGCTCTAGATTTACTCTGTTAAGGAAATAAAAAGAGCACTCCACCCTTTTAACACACTCAAAACACAGTTTGAAGAAGTGGAAAACAGTGAGACATTTAAACTGAACAAAAAAAGCTGCCTTACACCAACTAGAATTTAAATTAACAATCTTACATTCCTCACTGTTGACAGTCTGTATAAATTATTGCAGTGTTAAGTATGTGCCACCCAGATTTTATAAGTCATAAAATCAAACCAATAGACTATAAAGTACTATTCGGAAAAAGTAAATGTAAATGAAAGTGCAGAGTTCAGGCAACCCACTTACTATTCGATTTACTTTAAACAGGAAGAGAAAGAGAGATTCCTTAATTTTAAGCAAAGATATAATTTCAAGTTGTTTATAAATGTGCAGACATAAACTTGTCCCATCATCCCCTATATTTGAATCATCTTCCCCTGCCCTCCCTTGATTTCTAAATTACTACCTATCAGATCACACAGAGATTTGAATGTTTGGCTCTGTTTCTTGAATTGATGTCTGGTTTGCTCTTTTACCCTGGGAATCTCATTTTACTCAGTCTGTGGTATGAAATCCTGAGACTGTCGACCGCAAAACCTTAATTAAGGTAATTATGCAGAAAACAAGAGAGGGCTCAGAGTTTTGGCAGAAACGTGCACACAGTACAAAGCATCGCCCAAAACCCCTTTTGAATTGAGATTTGTTGTGTTATGTAGCTGATTTCTTTCTCTTTTTTTCTTAATACTGAAGGTATTAAAAATGCCTGTTGAACTCTCCGTAAATCCAATGGTTGGCAGATGTTGCAGAACATAATGACCATATTTGACAAAGGCCAATGCTCACCTACTTTCTCAGTAAGTAAGAATATGTCATGAGATAAATATGTCCTCCTACCTTCATGGTCATCTTCTGATGATGGTGTCTCAAGGCTACAGGCTGGAGATCTGTCTGAGAGACTCTGCTGTAATGTGATGTGAACCACCAGAAGTCTGCGCAGGCTCATCAGATCCGAGTTTTTCAGGTCCTGCTCCAGCTGTCTGAGGACTGTCTGTCCTGACTGACAGGTTAATACAGTCACCTTGAAAAATGTAAATTCATCAGTTAGAATGCAGTTGATAAGTCAAAAATCAGCTAAGCAGGCATGTCTGTTTGTAATAATCCACTTTATAATGTATCAACCCAAGTTTTGGTAAAGGGATTCAAGATTTAAATAGCCAACAGAAAGCGATTTTGAGAAAATATGCTACATTTGTTTCTCTGTAAATCGAAGATAATGCCAAATTTCTGCTGACATTTCCAAACAATACTCACACAGTGGACCCAAAAGGTTACAAAGCTGGCCCTGTTTTTATGATTGCACGGATGAAAACTGATTATGGTCATTAGCTGTCTCTCTTGTTGATATACATTCCAACTCAGAATGTGAGGGAGATATCTCTCACAAACTACACAGCACAAAAACATCTACTCTGAGGTTTAATTGTGTGTAGAATATGAGACTGTAGAACATATTTAAAGATACAAATAAATCAGTCATCAAAGCTGTGCCCTGTGCCACATAAATATCTTGTACAAATCATTGCTACATGATCTGTTGCATTTTAAACAGAGAGAGTCACAAAGAGAGTGCTACAATCACATACATGAAAGCTTCTGCCATCTCTCTCATCTTATGATAGACATCTGTGGCATAATTACAATAGCTCTGTTGTGTCTATGTCACTGCAAAGTGAGACCAAATCCATATACACCATATAATCCCATTTAGGGCACAAAAAATATTCTGTATAATCTGATTAAATGCACTTGTCCTCTGCTGTGCTTCCTGTGGTGGGACATTAGTGCTGGGTTTTAATGGAGCCTGCTGAGGGAAGAGTGGCTGCTGAGGGCCATGTGGTCTGTGTTAGTGCGCCAACATCTTCATTCAAGGCTAATAGTAGAGGGTAAATGAGCTTTGGATTCATTGGTAGGAAATCTGAATGTGAATGCCTGTGCTTTGAAGAGGCCCAATGCAGACGAGACAATGTCTTTACTTGTGATGTGAGGTTTAAACAAAGCAGTGGGGTGAATTACTCTAAAATGAAGCCAGGGAGCAGATGCATAGATCGAAAGGCAGTGAATGTTGATTTGAAGGATGAGTTACCAGGGCAGAAATTATAGGACAATTACTTTATAAGAGATTAAGGCATTTATGGGTGAAAATCAAAAGAACTCATTATTGTGACATTATTTTTAGGACAACTGAGCACATTTTACCCCCCAATTTTCATTAGTGTAATGCGTTTGGTTTTGTAACTTTTTAATGGTTTTCTTTACTGTAATACAGAGAGCCTCATGAAATACATTTTATTTTTTCCCCAAATTTTAATAAAAAAGATGTAAATCAATTCAATTCATAAAATTGTATATTAAAATTTGTATGCATTGTGTTTTATGATTTTTAATACAAATTTATCATATAAATGGTGGGAATCAAATGAATGCAAATGAATGCGTACAATTTTTTCAATTGAATTCACCTTTTAAATTGTAATTCATTAAATTAAATGAAATTTGAACAATTCCTTACATGTTTTGGCAAAAAAAGTAGCGTGATATTGTGTAATGTTCTTTAAGTGATGTTTCTCCAAATTTTACCCAATTCCTTGACATTCCACGTAATACAGTAAATTTCATTTTTATGACTGGATTCCACAATTTTTTACATTGCGGAAAACATAGCACCCCAAATAGTCATTTTTTTTACTGTGTATTATATTAGTGTATTAAATAATTTTGCAATGACTACAATGATTTTTTAAAATTCATATTACAGTACAGACAGTACAATAATTGGTGGTACCACCATGCATTTAAATATTTTTTGTTTGTTTTTTTTCATGTTACAGTGCTAAAAACTAGGAGATAACATTAGCTAAAATATCAAGATCTCTCTTACAATGCAAAAAGGGTCCTTATCTTTCATTTCTGCAAAATAGTTTTTTTTTTTTACTGATTTTTATGTTGAAATGTGACCAAATTTGATGAGATTCACCCATATTTAATAGGAAATTAAGTGCTTTGCCAAAATCATCTTCCTTACAAATACACAATTGAAAGCACTTTTAGTTTTAGCTGTGGAAATTCTAACCTCCACAAAGTTGCTGTTGAAGTCCCCATGAGCTGTATGGCACATGTATTGTTTAAACTGCTGCAGGCTGTCCAGCACTGCCTGTTTAAGGAGTGACCCCCGTTGCCGAACACAGCCCTCCTGAGGCAGAGAACGCAGCTCCTCTACACAGGACAGCAGACGTGTCAAATTGCCCTTAACTTGCTGGTGAAGAGAATGAGATGAAGGAATGAACAGGTTGGAAGACATTTAAGGAGAGATACATCATTTTTTAGTCTATTAAACACCCACCTACTGTATCACACCTAGTCAAACATGGATACAAATACACATATACTCATCCTCACCACAAAGGGTAGGAGGCACTCCAGCTGTACACTGATGGCAAACACGCTAAGCAATGGCAGACGAACAGGTCCTGCCAGACTACTGGCCAGAAAAAAGAAATCCTCCAGGGCCTGACACAGAACAGTGCATGTCTCTGACCACCAGGGCGGCGATGCATCCACGATCAGCACACGAGAAGGTTGTCTGGTAAAGGATGATGAACTGCATGCTTGGAGGATGGAGGAAGAGCAGGATCTGTTTCTGGCACTCATGGTTCTCCTACACAGGAACATGAATATGGATGTAATTATACTGAACTAAAATCAAATCTGGGAAAATCAAAGAAAAGGTACAAACGGCATTTAATATTCATTCAATGATTGCCTAATTTACAACTTTTCCAGGTCAGCTGTCAGTGATGAACAGTGTATGTGGGTGTTTTTTTGGTGATGAAATCACTAAATCTTTCCCCACACGCCTAGGTAGAAACCTAAATAAGAGCAGACTACATTTGCCCATCGAAACCAAGACCCACTTCCACTTGTAACAGCTGAGATTTCAATATCGGATCAAGGAAGTGTTTGGAAATTCTTCATTAATTTCTCCATGTGGGAAAAAAAGAGTGAGTGATACCCATAATGCAGTCACATTTCATATTGGAACACAAAATAAATAGTTTAACAGAACAAAATGTCCTGTAATGTCACCACAATAACTTAATAGGGAACATTAGCCATAATCACAGTAAATATGAACAAAAATGTTCTTCTGAGAAAAGAAGACTGAGACTCCTTATAAGTTCTTTTTCCAAAGCTGTAAAACACAATGAGTGATATTGTTAACCATACCAGGGCAGATGGGGCAAATTGGTTAAATAAGGCAGCAGCTCTTTGCAATCTAAGGACTCATCAATGCTATCCCACTTGACAAGAGAGTTCTTTGAGCGCACTAATGCTGCGCCTCAGGCCTTTCCCGCCGCTTAAGCACGACACAGGCGACAAAAGACACTTTGTCTGCTCTAAAAACAGCTCCACAGACTCGCTGCCCCGAGATGAGCAGCAGATAGTGCTGATGAGAAAGCTGAGGAAGTATGACGAAAGAGCAAAGCAGGTGTTACTTCAGTATTCATGTACAGTCACTACAAGTACTAGTAAGATTCAGTGATACGGGCACTCTCCCGCTCTCTCTCTCGGTCCGTGGATTTCAATAGGGGCTTCATTTGTTTACAAGCACTGTGAAGTAACAAATAATTATTTTAATTTAAATATATGTATATTTATTTATTTTTAAGGGCTGTATGTTACAAACATTTACCTGTCTTCACTAATGTGACCTAAATCTCGCTCCAGCTTGGTTAATTTTGACCGAATTTCAAAAACGTCTAGTTACTGGATTCTCCAAAATATAGGCCTTGTTATTATTCTGACTCGTAGAGTGGTTAAATTGTCTACAAATACTTTATATTTACCTTCCACTTGTTACAGACTGAAGAATAACTAAACAACGAACCACACGATATAATCCGTTTTTATTAACCGTTGGCTTGTCCTGAATCCCCGCCCCCCGCCGCTCGCTCATAATTATATCGATTCGTGAACAAATCGTTCTATTGAGTCGGATCTTGTCAATGAATCAGTTTAATTGTTTTGATTGAATTGGTGCTATCTCGAGTGACTCGTTATTTTTAATCGGTTCATTGATATCAAGAACTCCACTATAATTAATATAATATAATATAATAATTTAATAATAATTAGCAGAAAAGTGGACAAAGCTTAGGCTATATCCATCAATCCCTTACTTTTTAAATTTACTGAAGAAACTTTAAAAATTCTCATCACAATTCCCCAGGTGCAGTTTCACAACTTCCATGTAATGGGAATAGTCAAATTATGAAATCTAATCTGTGATGTTCAGTTTTCTGCATGAATAAAATCAGTGATTTGCACAGGGATGGTTGCAGACTCACTTACTGAAGCCTTAAGAGGCTTTAGCTGAAGGCTGTGTTGTGAAATCAGTACTGACACATGAAGACACATCACCTCTTCGTTATAGGCAGGAATCAGCGTGAAACTCCCACATCTGTTCATTGGAGATAAGGGAAAGCAGGCAGAGGCTTCAATCCCAGTAGTGACGTTGTTGCCGAAATTGGCAAAACGGAAATCCAAGCTTTGGAATGCTTGGGGGACATTTCATCTCAAAACAGTGTGTGTCTACAAGTTAAGAAGGAAATGGGAATGCAAGCCATTTAAAGATGGAGTTTGTTTAGATGTTTTGCACTCTGGGACTTACTTTGCCACTGTAACGTGAGCAATTACCAGAAACAATTTAACATCTCACTAAGCATTCCAAACGCCTCTCTTTAAATCCCACCAGAGCCGAACTCAGGTTCCAATGGCTTTAACCAATCCAATTTTTTTAATATACTAGCACATATCTCACTTATTCAGATGAATATCCTCTAGGGTCAACAGTGTTTCCAAAGAACTCAAACAAAGGACGGTGATATAATCCACACTGTCAATCTTGGGTAAATATGCACAAGAAGCATGGTAAAGTGAAACCATGCAATGAAAAACTATTAAGGTTAAAGTTGCAAGCAAGTAGTTACTCTTTAAATTTTGCATATTCATTTTCTTACCTCCTTAGTAAGTACACAACTCTGTAGTGCCCCTGAAAATGTCATGGAAGCATAAAATAGTCTCACTATAAAGATATTTTTAAACAATAAGATACATATTCTATATGCATTACTAGACTAAAGGGGTCATATAAAACATTATTTGTTAAACTGTTTCAAGTTACTTTAGAGGGGAGAATTATTTTGCATAACCTATATTACCTTCTCCATTTTCAAATGATCAAGGTTTGATTAGCTCTTTCTCTACTCACAAGTTTCTTAATTTGAAATCTGTTCAGCCATGAACCCAATCACTAGATTCACATTAAAAAAAAAATTCTTGCCCCAGGATTAGGTAAATGCTTCTTGTTCTCATGTTGACATATAGAGAATAAAAGGTTGATCCCCACTAAGCAGTATTAAAGTCTCCCTTCAGAACAGAGGTGGGGGATTTGAGTTACATGACTCGAGCTGCACATTTAATGACTTGTGACTAGAATTTCGTTCTAGAATTTCGGTCAAATGGAAACTCATATGGTAATTCCGATAGCACATCGAGGCAGCATAAACGCTTCAAAATTAGTGTATTCATAAAAGGAAATTTGCTGTATGAACCGTTTGCAAAGCCAGGATATCGGACACGACCATCACAACCTCGAACTTCATTCAGGAAAGATATGTAAGCTAAGCTGTTTGTTATAATTAATTTGACTAATGTCTAGAGTGAATAATGTGTAAAGCATACTTCTTTATACAAAATTATGTTTTCAAGTGTATTTTAAGACTGCCAATAGATTAAAATTATTATTAAAGGTCAGAAAAAAATGCCCCTGGACATCAGTTTAAATATCATGCCAAATATCATGCCTTAATGGGAAAGTTAGTTTCTGTCACTGTCCTGCAGGTGATATTTCATAGAAAATATTTAAGCAAAATTAAACATATGATTGTCAGGTGTACTGTTTTATGGATGTTTACATGACACCGTAAGAGAGAACTTTTAATGCGTTTTGACTATTCATTTACACAACAATGGCGGCCTGAAAATTCAAACTTTTGAAAACGGGTTTCAACGTTTTCTCAGTGTAAACCACCAAAATGTACATTTGAGAAAACATCATACGCATGCGAATTACGTGTTCAGTCTATAGGTGCGTAGTGTTTCTTTACAAAGTGACCTCGCCAACTACTGGCCTGGCATGCAAAATACTGCCTTTTTAGTAGTTTCTTAAGATCCTGTGTGAACAGGGATCAGTTTGACAACATTGTTGTCTGTACGTGAAACTTTTCAAAAATGCAAAGGAAAATTTTTTAATATTCGTTTTTATTGCCGTGTAATGTACCCTTAGTTTGTTTCAGCTTGTTTCCTTTTTCCTTTGTTCCTCATGTTCCCGCACTTGATTTGTTTTTGTAGCAACATTGTGCTCCCCTGTGTCTCTAATATTGTAAATGTTCAATGCCTTTTTTTCCCCTTTTTTTTTTTGCATGAAATTGACCTTTATTTTTTGCACTTTTAATTTTTCCTGCGCAAGCCAGGCAACTGCCACTGGGATGAGTAACAGCTTCATTATAGATTAGAATAAAAATGTATTATAGACCTTCTCTGACCAAGGAAGCAAAGAAGATGAAATTACTTCCATTTTAGTATATCCTAGCCAAAATGTTTGGATTGTGTGGTGTGGATTTTTAAAGGGTTAGTTCACCCAAAAATGAAAATAATGTCATTTATTACTCACCCTTATGGTGTCCCACACCCGTAAGACCTTCGTTAATCTTCGGAACACAAATTAAGATATTTTTGATTAAATCCGATGGCTCAGTGAGGCCTCCATAGCCAGCAATGACATTTCCTCTCTCAAGATCCATTAATGTACTAAAAACATATTTAAATCAGTTCATGTGAGTACAGTGGTTCAATATTAATATTATAAAGCGACGAGAATATTTTTGGTGCGCCAAAAAAAAAACAAAATAACGACTTATATAGTGATGGCCGATTTCAAAACACTGCGTCAGGAAGATTCGGAGCATAATGAATCAGCGTGTCGAATCAGCAGTTCGGAGCGCCAAAGTCACGTGATTTCAGCAGTTTGGCGGTTTAATGATTCGATACGCTGATTAATAACGCTCCGAAGCTTCCTGACTCAGTGTTTTGAAATCGGCCATCACTATATAAGTCGTTGTTTTGGGGGGTTTTTTGGCGCACCAAAAATATTCTCATCACTTTATAATATTAATATTTAGCCACTGTACTCACATGAACTGATTTAAATATGTTTTTAGTACATTAATGGATCTTGAGAGAGGAAATGTCGTTGCTGGCTATGGAGGCCACACTGAGCCATCGTATTTCAACAAAAATATCTTAATTTGTGTTCCAAAGATTAACGAAGGTCTTACGGGTGTGGAACGGCATGAGAGTGAGTAATTAATGACATTATTTTCATTTTTGGGTGAACTAACCCTTTAATTCACATGACTCAAGTGAAAGTTTCGCTGTCTGCCTTTTTTGTGTTTCCATTATTTGCTGAGCTGTTTGTTCTCGGTTACATAAGAATGCATTCAGTGTATGGCTGTTAAACATTTAGAGTAGAATAAGATGTCGTATAAAGCATCAGAGATGATATCACTAGTGGTATAACTTGCTTGATGGGGTCATCATGCACTTTCAGGATCCTATCTGAGTCCTGTCTCCCCACTCAGTCATGAATGTATCCCTTCAGTACAAGATTTACTGTTCTTTGACCTCATTTTCTAGCCCACTGGATGGCCTTCTGGGTGATTGCATCAGCTCCAGATTGAGTCTCTCTTTGACAAGGTCATGGCCTTACCAAAGATGTGTCATCTGGGTACAGGTGTCTGGGGTGGATTTACAGTACTTTTGGCATATTTTGTTATCTTAGATTAAAAACAGGGCATAAATATTTTAGATCCTAAACGGTATGTGGTGTGTGCAGCCCTTTTTACTTTGTCAATGATTTCTGTGTAAAAATTCTATATTAAGAAACAAAAGTTCTTTACATTTTACTTTAACTATCAGTTATGTAGTTGTGGTGCCTGTTTTTTTCTGAACACATGGAATACTGCATGCAGATATCGAAATAAATCATAAAAATGTGTAAAAATATATGTTGGACAGTTACGATGCTGCATTGAATGGCTCTCTACAGAGTGAAAGGAAGCGCTAACAGCGATGCTAGACAGCTAAAGGGGTTCCCCTCATTATCCTATTCATGAGTCCGTCGCATGCTGCTTGATTATGTTGTAAGAGAATGGAGGTGAGAAGGCAGAACCGAAAAGAAAATGGAAAATCTTCACACCTCTTCCAATAAAAAAAAAAAAAGTACTTCTATTGAGACCTGTCTTTTTATATATAGTCTAAATAGAAAAGAAATGTAAATACAGTGCTCAGATTTTATCCTAAAATTGCAGTGCTCAGTGGTTTTCCTTTGTGTTTCTTTTTCAGGCACTCCGTTCGCTCCCCTCAGAAATCATCAAGTGCCTTTGAGAATCAAGGGTCTTCACAATTGCAATTGGTGCAAGTATTTTTTTTTTTTAAACCTAATCCAGTCCTGTTGTCATGGAAATGGTCCTCTCAAATAGCTTTTGAAAAGTCTTGCATGAAAGATGATTTTGAGGGGGTTGGATTTGAGTCGTAATCTTCTCACACATGAAAAAAAAAATGACGGTGAGAAAAGGTGGAAAACTGACTGATGATTGGTGCTTTATTTTTAAAATTCTGAAATTTTATGTTCTCACTCAGAATATAAAAGCCTGTTTTCCCCCAAAAAGTGTTTAATTTAGTGAAATGGCACTTGAGCTCTAAAATGTCAATTTTGTAATATGGTACTTAAAATACTGTACTTTTAAAATGATAATCACTTGAATTCTCATGAGATAATTTATTTTAGACTATATTAGAAATATCATATCTTTTGTGCATTGCTGGACTGTTTGATTTCACAAAGCAAAAACAAACAACCATAAAGTTTTATATATATTTATGGTATATATAATTTCTTTATAATATCCTCTGTAGTGTTCCACAGAAGAAAGATCGAGTTTAGACAAAGAAAGGAGAGCAAATGATTTTGTTTTTGGGTGAACTATCTATTTACTATTTACTACTATTTCATTGATCTCACGGTTGCCTTTGAACTTCCACTATCATTACATGAAATTGTGAAAAAATCAGTCGAAGGGTGTGTGATTTTTATTATTATTTTTTTTTCCACAGCTGTTTTTTCTGGTAACCTGGTTTCTTTAAACAGACCCAAACCAGTCACAATATGGAACATCACCCCTGTGGACAGGAAGTGACATGGTTGACACAGGAAGTGTGCTAGTCATTGCTCATGACGTAGACTGATGTTTTTGTTTTTATTCACTGAAATATATTGTTCATTTTTCCTCTTAAGAGAAAAACAGTATTGCATCATCAGTTCAGTGGTATAATGTGCTTTGCTAATTTTAACTTTCGTTCTGGTTAAAAGCAACCATCCAACAGCTCTGGGGTGCAATGGTTGAATCACTTTGCAAAAAGTGTTGCTTTAATGTTCTCTATAATTCACAGCCTTATCTGTCATGTCTCCTGAGGACTCTACCAGCCTGTCTCAAGAGACGATAAGAAAATGTTGGCTGGGGAACCTGACCTATGAAGTCCTTCTTTTGTTCAAACTGTGTTCCTGATTGAAGTATGGAGAATGAGAGCAGCAGGGCATGGCTAATGACTAATTTCTTTACTGAAATAAGGCATGACATGTGTTGAATGCACTGCAGGTACAAAACACAATGCAAAGCGCATTTGAAACGGACATTATGCAAACTAGAGATATGGAATGTGTTCAAAAAATTCTAAGTGCCTATTACATGAGTAGTTCTGTTTGTGAATGAAAAAAGAAATCTGTGTGTGTGTGTGTGTGCGCGCGTTTTTGTGACATATCAGGACACAAATTTGTATAATGACATGGGTATGACATACTGTAGGTATTACAAGGAGAGGGTGACTTATGAGGACATTACCCCATGTCCCCATTTTTCAAAAGGCTTATAAATCATACAGAATGAGTTTTTTTGAGAAAGTAAAAATGTGCACAGTTTCCTGTGATGGGTAGGTTTAGGGGTAGGGTTGGTGTAGGGCGATAGAAAATATGGTTTGTACAGTATAAATTACGCCTATGGAATGTCCCCACAATTCACAAAAACAAATGTGTGTGTGCGTGTGTGTGCGTGTGTGTGTGTGTGTGTGTGTGTGTGTGTGTGTGTGTGTGTGTGTTTCTCTGTCTGGCTTTCTTGTCCCCCACCCTATTTTTAAAGAGCAAGGCACTAGTCTCAGCACTGGTTTCCTCAGTTACAGCCACTGTTGCTTGAGGTACAGGAAGCAGGTAGCGGAGATGTGCAGACTTAGGTCAGGAAGAACAGGAACAGGATGTAAAGTCCTCAAAGATGCACTTTTCCCTCTATGAAAACAGTGGAAAGAACCAATACTGTACTGCTAGGAACACTAAATGTGCCAAAGTAGCACTAGAAGGTTACAGGCCAGTGGACTTACTGTGCTTTGTGTAAGATCATCATGAACAGTTTTATCGCAGGAAGCTAATTAAGCTAAATAATATTAAAGGCACAGTATGTAAAATTTTCGCTGCTAGATGTCGCCTATTCAAAACAAAGGCGTGGTTTGATGACGCCAAGTTTGAGCGCGGAATCTTGGGAGATGTTGTCTTCACCTCACAGCCGGTGGAAAAGAATCGGGATGGGACTCGGGCAGAAATCATGTTCATGGATTAGATTATTAACGTTACTGTAGTATGAAGCAGAGCAGGGCGAGTGCTGTCGGAGCTGAACGAGGCTGCTGGAGAGATTGCTAATGAGAGACGAATGTGACACACGCCTCGCGAGCAGTGGAGCTCTTATTATGCCGCAGTCACCGCTTCCGCTTCTTCCGGTCAAGCGTATGAGGTAACACAGCGCTGTTTAATCATATTAGATACATTTGAGTGAGTTGCTGCCGAGCGAACGCTGTGAGACACTTGTTGCACACTGCAGTAAGCTAGATCGATTTTAGAATATCATATTAATAAATGCTGGATGGCTCGTGCTGATAAATGGCATGCGATTAAATGCAAACGTATGATGGAGAAAATGCTGTGTTATACTGTTACTAAAACTAAAGCTGCATCTGATTATGCTATGTTAGCTAATTGACAAAATAGTGTTTTTTCTCTGAGGCATGGTAAAAGCATGGTACTCGTGGAAAATCAAGAAAATTGGATTTAAACAATAAGACTAAACGTGTTGAGCTATATAACAATAATTCGTTGTCTGTCTATAAATGTAACCAAACAGTTGTTCCCTGTCTAATAAAACATGTAATATATTAAAGTGTCTTTGGTGTTTCCATGGTTTCTAATAAAACCGGAAATTGAGGGTAACGCGGGTATAAACGTCACTGATAGGTGAAGCACGGACAGTCGGACACGTCCACGTCCTGGTTAAAAATTGCTTATTTCTCTGAATTTAAACATTCTTGGAAACATTTAGGATAATGTATGTACACAAGTCAATAAAATATATAACATTGTTCTAGTGGTTTTTGGATATTTTAATCCAAAAATCTTACATATTGTGGCTTTAAGGCACTGACAGTTCATATACAGTGACTGATGAAGAAGTGTTCACTGCACCTCTGTCAGGCTTTTTTATGGCAGGCATTTAGACATTTTAAAATATGCACATTATGATGGATAAATATTTGAAAGTACACTTTTTAAAAGAGGATAAAAAAGTAGTAAAAACATCGTTAAACAGTCGATGTGACTGCAGTGGTTCAACCTTAATTTTATGAAGCGACGAGAATAAAAACAAAACAAAAAATAAAGACTTTATTCCTCAATCTCTTCTCTTCCCTGTCATTATCCTTAAGCAGTTGACACAGTAAGCACAGTGAAGGCTTCCGTGTTTACGTCCGAATGCCAGCTCAGTTTTGGCCAAAGCTGTACACGTTAGAAGCACGACGCAAACCTCATGTCTTTACTACCTTTCTGGACCTTGAAAGCGTTTGCTGTCTATGGACGAGTCATATACCTCTCGGATTTCATCAAAGTATCTTAATTTGTGTTTCTGAAGATGAACGAAGGACTTATGGGTGTGGAACGACATGAGGGTGAGTGATTAATGAGAATTTTCATTTTTGGGTGAACTAACCATTTAAAGAGAATAGCCTACCTTTGCTATAATCTATTGCTAAATTATAGTGCTGAAGATGATCTTTTGTTTTCTTTTTTATTTATTTTTAAAATGCAGATATCAGCAGATAACCAGTATGTTGCAAATATAATGTGCAACCCTACATTTTTTCGCTTGGTGTTAGATTTTTTTTCTCTTATAAATGTTATTAGTTGATGTTATGAAAGACCAACTCTTAATCGCCATTCCTATGGTATGTTATCTTGGTATCTTATATAGTCAAAACTGACTGTAAAAGACTCATCATTAGCCTTGTGCTTCAGGCAAACAACTATTTCCACAGAAAACAGATGGGCCTCTGTGGCACTCTGGATCATTGAAAAAATAGTCATGCCTGGCAGACTTAGATGTTTTCTTTATGGAAATGAACTTAAAAGCATGAAAGAATGACAAACTTCAGAAGTTATGCCCTCACTCCTGTCACTCTGCACTCACAGAAATGAAATGGCAGAGAGAGAGAGAGACTGCCAACTGGTACTAAGGATTCTAATGCAGTGTCACATCGCACCGTTCTGCCAGCAAGCTGTGAGGCCTTATGGCTCTTTCAGAGAGATGCATGCTGGTACTGTGGACGTGTCTGGTCAGGCTTGGCTGCACAGATGAGGGAGACAGTCGAGCTTCCTCTCCTTCCTCCTCCTAGTGACTCTCACCGAGACGTCTCTCTGTAAGGGTCTGTCAACTTTACCTGCCCTAGATATATTTAGAGAGGCCTTTTTAATATTGCAGTATTTTTTTCATAGGCTTGAGAGTGGATTTCTCCATGTTTTTCCCAAATACATTGTATTCGATGTGAAATACAATGCTGTTATTATTCCTCACTCTCTGTGTTTATAATTACTGAAGTCTTTAATTAATTTACTGACTACACCCTGGATATTGAAAGCAGCTAATTCATGAGTATCTGCTTAGTAATCTCTTTCCTTGTGTTGTAGATCTACAGCAGTGCTGTCATTTCATAGCTGTCACAAAGTGGTTATATCCCGTCTAGCAGTGATTCTCAACTTTTTGACTCCAAGGCCTCACTTTGTCCAAGACAATAGCCCCTTCTATCTATGCTGATTTGTACATCTGGTATTTCTGTTGTAATAAAAATAAATAAACTCACAAATACGAGACCTGTTTAATATTGTACTTTTTTTTTAGTGTTTTTTTTTTTTTTTTAAAGATTATATTAATATACATATTAATATACTGCCTATAGGGGTGGGTTATACCACTTTTCCTTTCAGTCTAAAAGATACTAGAATATCACATATGTATATAGACTACAGTATATATGCTATAAAATATCAAATACTTCTAAGGTCAAAATCATTTATACCAGTAGCAGATGCTTTTATTAAAAGGAAAATTGTTGGCATTTCTGAGGTTTAAATAGGTCATTAAAGCTTATGATTTTCTTATGATACATGTTCATTCTCTATATTTTACAAAATAATATATAAAAATAAATAAAATAAAACATTAGTATTAAAAGATCAATCCACCCATTCCTCAAACCCTATAAGGATGTGTTGCCTTGCTACCCACTGGAACATCTACTTTTGTGCAATGGATCCATTGTGGTGATGTCAGGGTAAAATGGATATTGGCATTTGGTTATGTATCTTCTTATGCCTTGCCATTACTGTTTGATAACAATAGCATTTGTCACTCTCTCAGATAAATATTAAAGGGTTAATTCACCCAAAAATGAAAATTCTGTCATTAATTATTCACCCTCATGTCTTTTCAAACCTTCGTTTGTAAGACCTTCGTTCATCTTCGGAACACAAATTAAGATATTTCTGATTTAATCCGAGAGCTTTCTGGTCTCCTTTAGACTGCAGCGTTATTACCACTTTCAAGGCCCAGAAAAATAGTAAAGACGTTGTTAAAATAGTCCACGTGACTACAGTGGTTCAACCTTAATGTTATGAAGCGACGAGAATACTTTTTGTGCACAAAAAACAAACAATAGGTGGTAATAACATTGCAATCTATCGGAGGCTAGAAAGCTCTCGGATTTTATCAAAAATATCTTAATTTGTGTTCTGAAGATGAACGAAGGTCTTGCGGGTATGGAACGACATGAGGGTGAGTAATTAATGACAGAATTTTCATTTTTGGGTGAACTAATCCCTTTAAGGGTGTCATATTTAGCTATTGTCAGGTTTCAGGTATTTTTAAATGTCTTCCCACTGGGCATACAGATTGTTTGATAGGTCACTAACATTGCCAGCGATGATGCACTCACCTGTAAGTCATTTGTAAGTATATTTACAAACCCAAGAGCTGTGTAATCATATAACTGAGTGTCAACGAGTGCATTTCTTTTCTCTTTTTCTTTCTCTCTTTGTCTCTCTTCAGTTTTTCTTGCTTTCTCACACACAGGCTTTAAAGCATGAGATGTTAATCATGTTGTACTCTAACATTAAACTAGAGTGACACTTGTAATTGAACTCTTTTTCTAAGAAAACCCGAAGTGAGGGGAACATGGGCGCAAACACTTACCATAATGGAAACTATGAAATCAGTTTCTTAAAATGTAATTTTGGGGTGCTTTAATTCCATCTTATGCCCAAATTCAGTATACATAAAATGTATAAATAGAACAAAACAAACAGAGGGAGCTGGCTTTGATTAAATTTAGCCTATTAGTGCCAGAAACAGCAAGAAGGCATTGCATCGCTTGGATCTCTAAGCCCATATGGCCAGGAGCCAGTCTTGCTGATGTGACATCACAGAGTCACAGCAGTGCTCAAGCTTTTGTGTCTGTTCCAGCTATACGTCTCTATGGCGTCATTGTCCTGTGCTATTATTTCAGTTCTCCCTGTAGGCTTTGGCTTTTTACCATTGAATATTGCACAATGGAACCTGCTGCCTGGGACCAGAAATGTCGTCTTCTTTTTCTCTATATTTATATTGTTTATTCTGGGTCACATGGATAATCTCTTATTTTTACTGTGGGTGGAGCTGTACAAGGTGAGAAAACAGTTCAGACTCTCCCTGGCCAATTAAAATCTAGGGCCCAGTTTTAGGATGCTGATGGACATTCGGTTTACTCAGCATTGAGTAAGTGGATTAGTTACCTCCCCACTTGGAAGAGTACAAGAAGGGAAATAGAAATCAGGCCATTAATCCTATTGTACGAGAAGAGGAGTGAAAGAGAGAAGAAGAAAGCACGAGAGAGCGCCTTTGTGTCTCCATCAGATAGAGAAGGTCAGCTTTTCCAAGAAAAAAAAGTGCTGCACTTCACTGTCTCTGCCTATGAGTTACAAGGAGTGGGAATGCTTTTGATAACCAGAGAGAATGAGAGTAAAATTTCCATTATTATGCCTCTATGGGTGGTTCAATTATTTCTTCTCTCCAGCAAAATGTTTTTCAGATTCCTGCTTTCTTTCTGCTGTGATTCAACTACCACAGATGTCTTTCCCTTGTTTTGCTCGCAGCTTTCATGAACTTTCATAAAAGCAAAAATGTTCTCATGAACACAATGGGGAGAAGAATTACATCTTAAAATGACTTGGAACATTTTCCATTGACAGAAATACTGTATTTATTATAATGTTGTGGTGATCTTGCCAGTAATGAGATTAAAAACAAATTAGATTTATCACATGGATCAAAGCCATCATACTGACCTGATTTTCTATCTAAACACTATGTTAAAAAGATTTTTAAAAATTCATGATTTACTCACCCTTGTGTTGTTCCGAGCTGTACTGATTGAAAGTTCAGTAATAATCTTTCCCTTCAGTGATCTGTTAACTGCTGTGATTGGATTCTTGAGTCAGTTGAACTGAGTTGAACTCGAGAACCCAATCAGTCTGACTCATGATGAACAAAACATTCAGGCATACATTAATCTGGATAGTATGGCTTGAGAATAACAGGAAAGTGAGACAGTTGATGATAGAATTGTAGGGTGAACTGTTCATTTAAGGTGAGAGTCTGGACCACATCACTGAAGGAATCTGATTGTGATAAAACAAACCTCCAGGCAACCATAAATAAAAAGTTTTGCTTGGCAACTCTGTTAATGAATGTCTGCCATCCTCATATTGTGGATGTAAACATTTATGTAAATGCCAATCACGTTGCACAGAATGATGCTGCATAACTTGCACTATTCATAATTGTTCCATCTGTGTGTCTATTTTAAGGAAGTTTAGAAGGAAATATTAATCCTATAATGTTGATCCACAGTCATTGCTTTGGCATTATTTCCTCCAGCCTGTTTGGAGACAACAAACTCCATAACTTAGTCATCATTTCAACTCAAATGTCATAATTAATCAGACAAATCCCACCTCTGAGACTGTATGATACAGCAAATGTGGAGAAAGAGACTTGAAGCCATTTTTAAGGGATCTTAAATAGACTCAGATTTTACTTTATTTACATACTTCTTTTGCAAATATTGAAGCTGTCAACAAATCAATTACATTCCTCAAGAAAACAAAACAACATACATAACTTACAATCACAATGCACAAAAGAAAATGCCTTTAAAATGTAAAATGAACTTCTAAAACAGGAAATACCTTTCCTGTGTCTGTCAATATACTTCTTTTTTTTTTGTTTTTTTGTCTGAGTTATGGATTAGGGCCCCATAACATCAACTGTCTGAATAGGTCACTCAATATTTTGTGCATGTTGTCCTCCCTCCAGCAGTGAATCCGCTATCTCTAACACATTCAGAATGTCTGAAAGCAATAAATGCCAACAGGCTTTTATCATGTGATTGTTCACAACAGCCTGTAGCACTTTACAGATTTCGTTAGTCAGGGAATTTGTTGATAAATATTGTGTACATAACTGTAGTTATATTTGACAGAATTTAACTGATGAAAGAGGTATAAACAGAATTTAAAGGTTTGATTTAAATTTGTAGCAATGCTGAGGTGTGCAGTTGAACAGAGTCGAAATGAATTAAACATCACCTTTTTCTTTGCACACGACCCATGTGGTTAACTTTTTAAGGTTTGTTTAAATTATAATCCAGGATTTGCTAGTCTTAATCCAACATATAAGTGATCAGTCCTGTCTGGATGGTCTAGACTGTTTGTGTCTTGTCTACTCTAGGTTTTATTTCTGTCTCTGATAAACAGTGAGCATCTGAAAATCCAACAAATCACATCTGCACAAATTAAGATCGTGTTAACATCAATGAAGCAAGAACGATCAGTATAAAAATATATAAACAAAAATCATTTAAATTTAATGTGTCATTTATTGTGGTTATTGTCACTATTCTGTTCCATTTTCTTTGGCAATCATCCTGTGACATCTCTTAATTTTTCCAATGGGGATTAGAGATTCCTGCTGAGGAAGATCTTAGTTTAAGCTGCATGATCACCAGCAAGACATTTTTACTAGATTTAATGTGGAATATCTGTCTGTTAGTCTAATCTCTGTCTAACAGCTTTACTCAATGTTATCTTTGATGTCCTTAATATTTCTGTTAACATAACATTCATTGTTTACATCCCCATTAGCCCTCCTGTTCTGTTTGCGGTCTGAGAGACAGACAGAGTAATAACACTAACGACATCCTTAACATTGAAATGTGCCGTTGATTTGTCATGACTTTCCTAATCCTATGATTATAAATAATATTTCTAATGGAAAATATGCATCCAATGTCCTCTGTGAAACATTTTACATGGTCAGAGAATAAAAATCACTTTCCAGATGTGTACTACCATAATACTTTGTACTATAACAAACAGATTAAAGCTTCAATAATATCTGATTAAGGTTTTTATTAAGTCTAGGATTGTAGATTAATAAAAAAATGTAAAGGCAAAATAAAGGTTAATCTCAAATACAGCATTAGGTCACAAGCCCAAACACAAAGAATATACTGTACAGTCAATCTAAACAGAACACAAAGGTTAAAAAACAACTTAGGTTCAATATTTAATTTAATTTCACATTATTAAAAGAGTCGAAAAAGTTGTTAACTCAAGAACTCAAGAGTTCTTATTGAGCAACCAAACATGAGGCAGGTTCTCACATATTCAACCCTTCTGTGTTTTACTCTCACGGTGCTTTGCTTTGATCTGAACCAAGAAGAACAAAGACAAAAATTAGGTCAAGCTGATGTGGAAAGAGGGACGTTAGATCTTTGTTTGTATGTAAACATATACTTCGGGAAATGGTTTACAGTATATCATACACTACACAGCGATACAATTTGACCACACATGTCTAAGCCCGGTCCCATTTATTATTTGCTAGCTATTCATTGCTTTGTGTACTGTACATTTTGGAACCAGAATAGGGGTAATTAACATTAACATACTAAAGTTAGCTGGTTGTTGTTATGCTAATGCTAATTTATTTCACTTTTTTTAACTACTTCCAAAGCGCTAATCTCTTTTAAAATTTCACTTCTCACTATATAATTCCTTTGAATACGTTCCGTCATATCTCACAACATATGCCTTGAAGTCAACATTCCCAAAAATATTCCCCACAGAATCAAGACATCAGCAGCTACCACATGTGCTAATGCAATCCTCCTGTCATACTGAGCGGCAGCTTGCTCTCCCAGCCCCATTCACAGCCAGACAGTCTCCATATGATGCCACATCTACGCAACACCTGATGCCCCCCACCTATGTATTTGCTATGCCTTTTGTGCGATTCCGCCATCTTGGCTCTGCAGGGGGTGGCCTGCAGTATTGGCTTGGAGCCAACATGGTGGCAGATGGATTGTCTGCTGCTGGCCTCGGGGTCCTAAAGCCTCTTGTATTTGACACATCCAAGGCCAAGCAGCCTCTGGTTAAAGGACTCACAGTTTAGTCTCACAGTTTACAGTGTGTACATGCAGTTGCCATGGCAACCAAGAGATCAGCCATGCTGAAGAAAAAGAAAAGATTTCTCTACATATATAAAAATGTTTATACCAGCTGTTAGTGGTTTTTTTTCTGAGGGAAGTGGTGAGTGTGATGGTTCTCAATTAAACCAGCAGCTTTAGTCATTATTTAGAACTTATAATATTGAAGCAGCCACTTAGTCTACATCTGCTTCCCATTTCTACATGTTTAATTAGTGTATTTCTTTATGGATTTACTTTTTAATAGCTTGTCTGGCATCTATAGCCTTATGAGATTCTTGCTAATAACATTACTTCAGTTGAATTGCAGTTTTGTCAGGCAGGGTGAATTTGACACTATTCCTCTCTCTGTCTTTTGCTGTCTTTATCCATTTTTCATACTGTCTCCTTTTCCCAAAAAATGTTGCTCATGGCAAAAGATAATGAAGCTTTGGGCCCAGTTGATGTCTCTGTGTTTTTTAATGACTTTTTGTGATCTTCCCTTTTTGAAATGGTGTAAAAAGTATGTTATTTGGAGTATCATTGTACTTGATCTGAGGTTACAGTGAGGCAGTTACAATGGAAGTAAATGAGGTGCGATTTTTAGAGAGATTAAAGATGGAAATGTGAATCTTATACTTTCATAAAAGCACTTACATCAAAAACTTGAGCTGTAAAATCGTTTAAATCGTTATGTTTGTGCCATTACATGGTTTACCCCAGGGGTAGCCTACTCAACAGGCGGCACGCGGCACGCATCCGGTCCGTCAGCATAAAATTTGTGGCCCTCATCATGCTACATATAAATGTATTTTTTATTATAATTTGCGTTCAAAATTAGCACGGATATTAGTTAGTTATTAGTTAGGACTTAGTTTTTTTACACGCACACTAGGATAGACGTACACTGCGCGTGACGCTGTAATCATCAGCACAGAACGCGCATGGTGTACTCGCGCAGAACAGTTTTTCTAACCGCAAAGAACAATGTAGACTGAAGGCACTTTGCACGTGCGCATTGAATAATTTTTGCACTAATTTAGTTTGTCCACAAGGTGTCAGCACTGAAACGGACTGTTGTTTCAGTCTGAAAAGAAACGGAGAATACAGAACTAGAGTAGGCCTAACAACAAACACAATAGCCGGTCTTGTCGAAGAGCGCTCGTCTGAGGGGATTAAAAGATACCAGCACATCTATTTTAAACGAGTACAAAGACATTTTATTGTAACTATTTGAGCGAAAAAGACCAGACACGCACGAATCTCTCTAGTGCGCATGTGTCGAGCACTTGTGTTCGTGAACGCTATCAAAGGCTCGACTCTGCACGCAAGTAAAAAACGAAGTAACCTTATTTTTCCTTCATATAATGCAGTTGACACTCTTCAGACTTTGCAGTGTGTAAGTTGCTGATAGTCCTCTTAGCAGCATGAAAAACAAAACTTTTATTCTTAATGTCATTGTGTTATAAACCGAAAGCAAGCAGATAGTGCTCCCATTACAGAAATCGTCACATCATTGGGCACACGGAGAATATCTTATTTATCATGTTTACAACGTTGGTTATAATTAGAGAATTCATGAGACTGATTGAAAAAAAAAAAAAAAAAAAAGATTGTTGGATTCTGACCAAATTTAAAGTTAGGTAATAATAATAATATTAAAACCTTTGAGCGACCCTGAGTATAAATAGGCTAAGTGCTACAAAAAGTGTTAAAAAGGTGCAATGGAGTATAAAAAGACTATAAAAAAAGTGCAATGTTTTCTTACTGACAAACTGTCTCATCAGCCAGTGAACAACAGCCAGACCTGAAATTACTTGTGAAAACAATGCAGACATTTCACTATAAATAAGGACTTGTTTTCATCAGTTCTTGTTTTTTGTGCATTAAGAATACAGCAAGACAAGCTATTAATCCTTTTTTTAAATACCATTTTTCATGTTCAGTGACACTTTAAATAGGACAACCATTAAAGTACTAAGACTTAGCTAGATAATAAACTGCACTTGTAAATACTCAGTAAAACTACAAATATTGTCTTAAGTAGACCTAAATAAAAGTCGTACGATCCAAGTTATAATTTGTGGCCCTTTGCATTTCATGTGGTTAAAATGCGTCCCTCTTGGCCTCCGAACTTGAGTACCCCTGGTTTACGCTGTCACATTTTCAAAAACAAAGTTATAAAATTGAATTTACTGTAGTCTAATTTAACACAGAAAACATTAGTAAGTGATTTTTAACACTAAAAATCATGTTAACATGCAATATGCTTTGTGGCTATATATTATTGAAATTTGTATTGAGTATTTTAATGTTACAGATTGGCCCCATTTTCATTGTAACTGCATCACTGTAACCCAGATTTGTTTTTTGTTTTTTTTAAGAAGAATAATATATATATATGGTAATCAAAATTATGCCACAATTATTGTAGATTGAGCTTAATTTATACTGAACCCTGAAAATTCATTTAAGCAGTGATGTCCATCAAAATTTGTGGCATGTATGTGGTCAAACTTATGGGGCTTAAACCCATACTCATGACTCATAGACTAATTTTAAAATAGTTCCTTACATGATCCTTATTTTTGGAATATAGTTCCCTCATGATCCCAGATGAATCATATTCTATAATTATCCATCATATAGAATTCATCATTAGCACAGTGCCAGCATAACATCATGCATAAACCAGTAGTTTATTGGATTGGAGTTGCAGAACTTTTCTGAGCCCTAGTTTGGCTTCATTTGACCTGTAATCAGAGAGAAACATTCCCAAAGCCGCTTCAGGGAAGGACTAGAGTTTTTTTTTCCGGAATGTTCTGTCATCTTGTGTTTGCAGCATTGGGGAGTGTATTTGTGGAAACATGATCCCAAAAGCAGCCATCTGCCCAAATCCCTTCCTTATGTGAAAACATTTTTTTGAAAGTTATTTTATTATTTTTTTTTTTAAATGTGATGCATAATTATATATTCATAACCCCTATTTATTTCATGCTTGTGCTCTAGTTTACTGGCAGTCTTTTGCCACATTCAAATTTAATCTAAGATACAGAGTATATCATCCTTCATTACCACTCGTGACACTGATTCTCTTTATAGTGGCTAAAAAGTAAACAAAATTTCCCATAAACTTATCCATCCGCTTCTTTGGCATCCCTAGCTGTTCTGCATCATGCATATACATTACTTAATTAGGTGGGGCTTCGACTGAAAGCATAATATCTGCCCTTCTTTGAAATTCTAGGTCTTTCATGGTGGATTAGTACTAATGACTCATTGTAAAGAGTATGTATGGCGAAACCACTCACTGACATCTTCTTTAAATGCACTGCTTAATCTATGCATACCGCCTCCTCGTACATATTCATCACTACTTATAAGGAGACCTGATTTCTGAGACTACTTATCAATCCTATATGTTTTATGAACATGTCAGAGAAAATAACGAATAATACTCTCTCTTATTCTCTTAAGACATGTTTGTTTATATATTCATTTTTATATTTAGTGTTTCCTTCAACACTCAGCTATCCCATAAAATTTTACTCAAAGTTCATGTGCTAATCTTTGAGCCTCTTCCAATACGACCTGACATAAACAGCTAAACAAAAATTTCCCATCCTCCATTTAATGATTGTAGGTCACCCTTCCTTCCTTAAGATATGCAGATTAGTCATGAATATTCCGGTTTGTTTAGCGAGGGCAAGTTTAGTAGTTCCTTAGAGACCTGTAAGACCCTGATGTTTGCTCAGGAATAATCAGACAGTGATTTGTTGGTGGATGATTTGATATTTTGTGTGGCGTGAGATTACCACAATCCCCTTATCGCACCCCCTACTGTGGATGTCTGTCCTGCAAATGGTAGAAGAAATAAATGTCTCGGATTGAAGCATTTTATGACTTTATTGCATTCAGTCATGCCCTAATTATTAATGCTGGCACAATGATTCTTGGCATTATAGTTTCATTTAATCATCTATTCTACACATTTGTGCATTTCATAAACTCAATCAGGAAAAGTAGCAAAATCTCATTTCACTACCCTCCGTTTTCTCTGTCTCAAAATTTACTCTTGGTCTCTCAGTGTTTTTCCTCTATTTCACTCCATTACCACCTTACTTTCATTGTCTCAGATTCCTTCCATTTTTCTGTCCATCATTGTAATCTAATTGAATTAAATGGGGTTGAAAGGCAGAAATGTGCTCGAGTGGGCAGCATGGATGGGGAGACTGAAAGAAAGAGAAGGCAAAAGCATGTGCATTATGTTTAATGGGTAAAAGCAAGGTTTTTATATGAGAACACACAGTGGAAATGAGTGCGTGTGTTCGAGTGTGTGTCTTTTTTTAGGTGTGAGTGTGTCTACCTGTCTGAGTAATAGGCTAATTAGTTTTAATGGAAAGCTCATCTTAATAATTGAGCAAATGGCTCTTTCATAAGGAGCTTATTAAATCAAACAGTCTTCTCAGTACAAGAACATACTGCAGTAAACTAATGATATAAACCAACATTAGAGGTGATGAAGTTGTGTTGGCACAGAATGGCTTGACATTTCTTTGTTTGTGAGTGTGTGGGTGTAGATAGTCCAAGGTTGTCTTTTTTTAAACCCATGTATTTTTGACTACTTGTTATATCTGATTTGCTAAAACAAAGTTACTGTTATCAATTCATGTCATAAAAAGTATGCATATTGTTGTATTCTTAATTATACAACCGTATTCAGGTCCTCGATTTTGATTATCCAAACAGAGCTTTGATAGACTTTCAAGAGTGTTGGCAGTCTGTGCAGTGGTGGTGAGGGTTTTCAGTGTCTCAGCAGCAGGTGGCGACAAGTAACTGTCTTTATGTGTGATTTATTCAATAATTCACTTAACTGATTCATTTAAAACACTGATTCACTAAGTAACGAAACAAGTGAAGGGCTGCATCTGAAATCGCTCTTTCTGAGGTACTTCTGAAGAAGTAATTACTTTTAAACCATTATAGAAAGTATGTTCTATACAGTATGAATGTGTGTGGTATAAATTAAATTCAGACTACATTCCTCATGCTGTTATTGTCATGTGAACTACCAGCAGTGTTGAGGAAAGTTACTTTTAAATGTAATGCGTTACAATATTGCATTACTCCCTAAAAAAGTAACTAATTGTGTTACTCAATTAGTTTTTATGGAAAGTAATGCTTTACATTACTTTTGCGTTTTTGAAATAACAAAAAAATTTCTATTTTTGGCAAATGTAAAGGCGTTTTCACACCAAAAGTGAAATGAATAAGCCTCAGGCTGAAGGAAATGTAAATTTACACCTGTACAGTAGAGGGCGCAGCTCAAACAAACCTTTCAGCTGTGCTGCTATTCTGGTCTGTAGAAGAATAGGATGCAGGAGAAGAAAGTCAAACATTCTTGGGCCCTGTCACAAATGGCATCCTAAACACTCGCGGTCTTCCTACGAGTACACACTTTTGTGACGTAACACCACTTTGGCCCAGTCCCAAATTGCACCCTAAACCCTCATGGTTTTCCTCTGAGTCCGCACTTTCGTGACGTAATGCTGCTTTAGCTGAATCCTAAATGGCACCCTAAACCCTCACAGTCTTCCTCTGAGTCCGCACTTTTGTGACGTAATGCCGCTTTGACTGCCGGGTAAAGTCCTCTGAGTAGCTCGCAAACTTGCAGGCTCAGCTGAAGTGTGCATCGAGGGCACATAGCGGCCACAAAGGGGGCTCGTGAGCACCCTTCTGAAACCTAAAATGATCAATGGGATACCCTACGGACTCGTGGACTTAACGGACACACGTACGCGGCAGCCATTGTATGTCCACAAGACCGAAAGTGCATAGAATTGTGCCATTTGGGATTCAGCCTTTGACTGTCGGGAAGAAGTCTGCTGTGGAGCTCGCTTCAGTGCGCATCGAGAGCGCATATCGACCGCAAAGGGGGTGCTTATGAGCACCCTTCTGAAACCTAAAATGACAAATGGGACACCCTACGTTCTCATGGACTTAAAGGGACGCGTGCATGTGGCAGCCATAGTAAGTCTACAAGACCGAAAGTGCATATATAGTGTGCCATTTGGTACAGGGCCTTACTTCAGCAATAAAAAAGAAACAGATTTAATGTTTAGCTTATTTGTATAGTTGAATTAGATTATCATAATAAAGTGGTTAATAAAGTGAGATTCAATACATAAATTTGTGTAATTTAACATATTTAAAGCTGCAGTCCATAACTTTTTTTGGTTAAAAATGATCCAAAATCAATTTTTGATTAAGTACATAACCAGCCAGTGTTTAAAACTATCTCCTTACTTTAGCCTGATTCACAACAGTAAACTTGTAATAATGTTTTGTAATAAAATTATACTGGTGGATTTCCGTGGGAAATTCAAGCATGCAGCAGTTCGTCTTTGCGTCATTACGTCACGTCTGTAAACAGAAGGAAGGAGTCCCTGCAAATAGGATGCTGGAGATAGCGGATCATTTATATTCTCACAGCAACTGAAATAATTAAACTTAGCATTTTGATGGCGGATTGTAATCCAGAAAGGTCCAAATGACAATCATCAGTGACAACTGGAGATTCAACCGTGGTCAAAAGCAAAAGACTTCGGACTGCGGAGTGGCTACAGAAACTGAAATCTACAGGTAACACTAATACACACTAAATACACATAGTCACGCAATGCTGATGTTGTTAACATTAACAATTTGAGATCAAAGTATAACAACAATAATAATTTGCACGGTTTGATGCTATATGAGTTAAGCGATCATTAGATTTAATCACCATTGGCAGCGCGATTTATTGTAGGCTAATGCTTTTTCCCCTCAGTTGGTCAGAACAAAAGTGTCAGATATGTTACTTGTTCAGA
Organism: Ctenopharyngodon idella; assembly: GCF_019924925.1. NCBI lineage: Eukaryota > Metazoa > Chordata > Actinopteri > Cypriniformes > Xenocyprididae > Ctenopharyngodon > Ctenopharyngodon idella. The sequence goes on from NC_067226.1 coordinate 22,667,756, forward strand.
TGACATTTTCCTGTGAAAATTCCTACTTTGGTCATACTTCAAGACTACAATCTGTGATTCTGAAGTACAGTATCCACACCGGTGTGGTGACTGACAGCAAACATTAGATTCATCCACGCTGAGGAGCCGTGCCGATGCACAATGCACGTACAGATAATAATTCTGCATATAACTGCAATTGCAGGTTTGAAACAGAGATGGCGACTAAGAGGCAAATCTTACGGACAGCAGCTTTAATTATTGCAGGTTATTCTAAGTTTGCATTTCACTGTTTTTATTCATTTTGAAGAATACGGAATCTGTTTTTGTGCAAGTGAGATGAGTAAATGCATTCTCACATTCAGTCTAAACTGCTATAACCATCATGTTTACACAGCGCACACAACACCTCTGCACTTACTCACGATTTCTCTCAACATGGGGACAGGAGAGCTGTCAGCCAATAAATGGGAAAACCAAGCAACTTGTGTTACTTGTTTGAAAAAGAAACTCAGATATTTTGTTGTAAATTTAAAAGTAATGCGTTACTTCACTGAAAAAAGTAATCTGATTACATAACTCACGTTACTTGTAATGTGTTACCCCAAACACTGCCTACCAGCATCAAGAGTGTCTCTTTGCTGCCATTCACAAATCCTCATGGGATAATAAAGTGTTATGTGCACTTCAGAATCTCACCAGAAAAGACCTTTTCACCTACCTTGAATTCGGACATACTATTCTTTTCAGTTTTTAACCTGCTATATATAGTAGGTAAGTGTGCATATTCGGATGCAGGCACTGTCTTTTTTCAGTTGTAAAAATCCACTAAATCAAGACCCCTACATTTACTTTATAAATTATGATGCAAACTGAGAATAATGCTGTAAATTTTTCCTTTTATGTCTACAGCATATTTTTAATTAATAATTCTGAATAATATTATATAATTTCTCCCTTAAACTTTGTTTGCATGAACTCACAAGACATTAAATCTCCTCTTGACATTCTCAGTGATTCCTTTTCTTGTCAAGGATGGGGGATGGAAAACATCCATGGTACATGTAACACCATACCATCCCCCTCAGCAGCACCAGCACAGAGCTAAAAGTCATCTGACATGTCTGTCTACTCAGGGGCAACTAACCAGATTGGCCATTTGGAGATGTGGCCCAGAGATAGTGAACAGATATCTCTAGAGATGGTATCACATCACCTGTGTCCTGCTGGTCCAGTTGCCTGAGGTGAAGGAGTGAGTAATACTGTTATTACACGGGTGGAGAAGACCACGGGGTAAATGGCAGGACCGCTTAATGACCTGCAGTTCTGCTGCTGATGACTCAACACGCTCCCTCAGCCAGTCAATGAACAGTGTTGGAGTAATGAGGCACACTGAGGAAGGTGAGGACTTATTGGAGGTGAGAGACAAGGGCTGGGGGGAGGGGGAGAAGTGGTAAATGAACTGGAATACACATACTGATGAAATATGGCTCTAAAAATGTGTGCCCACATTGGTGCATGAAAAACTCTTATGATTGGGGCACATTCATTTGTGTTTTGATGATTTTCTGATTTTCTCTTTTCTTTCCACAGCTGTTGATATTCCAGAATTATTATATGCATTAGTCTGCACATTTCTTTCCGTGTTCATACTATAAGTTAGTTTGATTTGACCTGGTGCATGCTGGGTTGGCTGGTGCCTGCCAAAGCCATCTTGGACAGCTTTTGGTCACGAAGCACTGCTTTATAGAATTACAGAATATTCTGGGTTCAATATAAGTTAAAGTGGTCCTTGATTATGACTTTTTTAACTTTAGTTAGTGTGTAAAGCCCAAAACACACCAAGCCGACGCCGACGAACTAGTGGCAACGAAAGCAGACTGCGGGGTTGGCTCACGTCGGCAGCATCTGGGTCCAAAGTTGCCCTGACACACCAAACCGACGCTCGACACCCGAGTAGCACGTCTGTTCTGCGCCTGCATAAGAAGAAATGCCTTTCCGTACCAGCAGGTGGCAGCGGCTGAACAGCCAATCAGAATGATCAGATGGCCCGACTGACTGACGAGCTCCGACGCCGATTCAACAAAAAAAAGACGAGGACCAACTTCAGCCGACGGTGCGGAACACACTGAGAAAACTTAGTCCGTCGGCTTGGTGTGTTCCGGGCTTAATGTTGCTGTTTGAGCATAAACAACATCTGCAAAGTTACGACGCTCAAAGTTCAATGCAAAGGGAGATATTTTCTTTTATAGAAATCGCTTTTTAAGGACTACAAAAAACAGACTGCTTTACAAACGAGGGTGAATTCAACACTGGATTTGCACAAAAGATTAACATGTTAGTCGATGAGTTGAATCAACTCCACAGCAACTACATAAATTTATCCACTAACCATTCAGAAACATCCACTTGCATTCAAAAATTTGTAACTTCTTCTTGAGTCTCTCCATCAGTGTCCGACTCCGGTTTGAACAATGTAAGGCTGAACACCGTTACTGACAATCGTCATTTTGGCTGCATGAGATTCTCCAGCTTTGTTGTTGTTGAGTATTTGAAGTGCGAGCTGTTAAAGCTCTGCCATATTTTGGAAAGCGGGCCGGGAGCAGCAGCTTATTTGCATTTAAGGGGACACACACACAAAAATGGTGTGTTTTTGCTCACAAATATGGGCAAATTTGACAAGCTATAATAAATGATCTGTGGGGTATTGTGAGCTGAAACTTCACAGACACATTCTGGGGACACCAGAGACTTATATTGCATCTTGTGAAAAGGGGCATAATAGGTCCCCTTTAAGCTTAACAGCATTTATGGCATAATGTTTATTAGCACACACACATACACACACACAAATAATGACTCAATTTGACTCGTCCCTCATTTTCTTAAAAAAAAATAAATAAATTAGGTGAGGCACTTATGAAAGTAAATGGGGCAAATTTTGGGAGGATTTAAAAGCAGAAATGTGAAGCTTATAATTTAAAAAAAAATTGATATAAACATTTTTTAGACAAGTAGAAATTAATTTTCACTTTTGCAGAGCTTGCTCTATTTTGGAAGACCAATTTTCATATATTCCTATATTTTTTTATGATCATTTACAGTTTTGAACTCTGTGAATTGTTATCCTTATAACAAATGACTCATTAACATTTGCTGCACAGTGTCACTGACCTCAGTGCACTAATACATTATCTGGTCATTTTAATGAGACACATGCACGCACCTAATTAATGAGGGTTTGTATGCTGTGACTATCCAGACAAACATTTAATCCAATTATGATATTGTTTGTCCATAGCTGTGCTGTTTTCTGCAAGGTCATCTTTTAGTCTGGGACTGATGGGGACAAGCAGATACACACACATGAACATAATTAAAGAGCTTGCTAACTGATTTCCATTTAACTGATCACCAAGCAATTAATTCAGTCTGATTTTATGTCATAAACTCTATAATTTCAATCTCGCCTATGCACATATCCACTGATAGTGACAGATACTGACATACATTTTTATATTTTAAGAGTTAACTCATTTCACACAACACACACATTGTTGGATGTTGGATGTGAATGCAACAAAGTCATAAAATGGTGGATGTTGGATTTTCATGTTGGGACATAATGATTTTTATACTATACAAACTGAATATTGAAAAAACCTTAACCCACCCATCACAGAAAACTGTCTGCATTTTTACATTTTCAAAAAAACATTACTTAGTATGATTTATAAGCTGTTTTCCTCATGGTGACCAAAAAATGTCGTCACAAGGACAAGGATTTCGGAAATTACGAGCTTTACAGGGACATTTTGTCCCCATAATGTATACCTGAACCACATACACACACATAATTCCTCCACTTCCCCCCATTAAGATATTACACTATTGATGTGACCCTTTAGAAATATCCCAATCAGAGGTCTCCATAGGGGTCTCTATGTAAACCGCGACACTTCTTTCTTTATGCTCAGGGGACAGCGAGACCTCACTTCAAGGGTTCAGGCCCCACACTGTGTGTTACTCGCTCAGCTCAGGGGAAGAATAATAATGTCCTCCACCAGATAAGTTCCATGACAATCCCTTTAAGGTCTTTTCAACATGCCATAGCTGATTGGTCTTTCTATAAATGACCTTTCTATAAAAGACCTTAGAAGCTGATCAGAGATCAGTTGTTGTACGTAATCTGCGATGATGAAGGTATGGGAAGCTGATATTGGAACAGTTAGGCCTATTAAATGCATGCAGCACATTTGGGCCTCCAGGAATTCACCTATGGTGTCCTTTTGTTTGGTCCATAAAAGAGTTTTTTGGAGTTCAGTAAGGTTGAGTGGAACTCATGCCCAGCTAGATGAGAGTTTAAGAACATAATAAAGGCAGAGTAATTAATTATAGCTTGGTTATTTACACAATGGCAAGAAAACTGGAACAACTGGCCATTGTTTATTGTGGAATTGAGAATTAGCCTAGCTTATATGAAAGTGTCAACAAGTTAATTTTGCTTTTTTGAAAGGGACATTTTTTACTTTTATTATCATCCAAATTTCTATACTTTGTTTCTAACAGAACTAGCTACTTGTTCGTGTTGTTTTCACCAAAAACTGATGTCACTATGGAGGATATGTCATTCATGACCCAGCTTTTGTTAGTTCAAAAGATATTAGCCTACAAAAGGACAGATAACAAACACAGAAAAGACATTTGAAATGGTCACCAATTAAAGTAATATTACCAAAATGTTCCTTTAATTAGAGAAAGAACAAAAAATCAAGCACATACTTATCCAGTAAAACAGGATGCTCACCTGTCCAGAGGGGGGCGTCGTGAGGAATGTCAGTAATTAGAGCCTATAAAACAAACCGCGCATTACGACACTAGGATCGTTTAAACGACAGTCATCAAGTATGGTTTGTTTTCATCGATGACCTGGATGTTGCTCAAGATATATTTCCTCAGAAAACCTTTATCTATTCAGTCCACAACTTGTTCCTCCGTCACCTTTGACCGCTTGCCGCCTCTTAGATTCGCTGGCCTTTGTCCTGCTGCCCCGTGAAATCCAGAGAGTGCTGAAGCCCTCAGATGTCGTTGTTCTTGCGCGGATTACAGAGAGGCAGATGGACAGCGGGTCGTGGCCTGCGCAAATCCGCCCTCCCCCGTGCTTTTGTCGGGAATAAGAGTAGATTTATCAAAGCACTCCCTCTATGCCCTGCTCATGCACGTTCCCGTCGCAACAACGACTTGCATTAATCATAAATAATAGAAATATATGACAGCTCCTCCTGCCATATAAGCCTATCACTAATTGGGACAGGTTTTGTTTAAATTTTAAGTATTTTAATATAATTAATAGAAATATGTGGCTATTTAATCGGACTTGTGGGAAAATGAATAATCTAATTATTATAATTACTACTGACTAAAGATTTTGACCGCTATAAGGTCTTATTTAGAACCGGTTCCATTTTATAGCCTGATTCAAGATTCATAATTTTCTTTTAACGTGAATCAATGCCTATTTTATAAAGAATGAATGCATGAAATACCCACATGCCTACTTTTTTTGTTTAATTAGGCTATTTCTATTCAATATATAGCCTAGGCTAGGAACAAATATTGAGTTGCATTTTTATGCTGCCCCTTTAAATACAAATTTTGAAAGAATTGCATTAAATTTATTTCTGATTTAATATCTGTATCATTTGGCAACAGACTGCTGAGGGCAGCAGCCTACAATAATTGTTAACAGAACCAGAATCGTTAAATAGTATAAGAATTGGCATCAGAATTGTTAAATTCATCACGACATCTTTCCAAATCAAGACGCTTTACCTGTGTTGTGACGTAAACAATGGGGCGGGCACCTAGCACTTGACTGCCTCTGTGCCTATTAGAGATTACTGAGACGGCTGGAAATCGAATTCACGCTTTTGGTTTTCTTTCTCAGGCTTGTACATTTGGCTTTTTCTGTTGTATATGTTTTTGAAATCCCACGTTGGACATATTCACATATCATTTACTCGGACGGGAATATCCGGTGGTCATACGGGACAATTGAATTTGTGTTCAAGCCAGAGCTGGAGGATTTGAACGCCAGGGCAGGCTACACGCGCTTCTTCTGCTTCAAGCTTCTGGCAGCGAATGTATTTCACATTGGATTAAACTTCGGGAAAGTTTAACATTTTCTCGGAAGCAAGCAGATTTGGTTTACCCATATTGTGCGATGCGCTGAATTGTGCTGGTGATTATTTCGAGACTCAAAGAAAAAGGACAGCGTGGACGTTTTGAATTTCTGTTCTGTTGCGGACAGCAAGAATATGCTGACTTTAAATTAGTTTAGTAAAAATAGCATCCATATTTTAACTATTTAATCTATTTAAACTGTGCGTAGCCAAATCTACAATCTTCCTCGTTATAATGACCCGGAGCTGAGACTGGAAACAGAGGACTGTCTCCGAACTAGTAAGCGGTTCCTGTTGTTGGAACATGAAGTCAGTTACTGGACTGTTTGCTTCAACTGTGTTGCTGTGTTACACGATCTCATCTTGTAGCGCCACTATCAACAACCATGGAGGTGAGTTCAGTTCAATTGATGCAATAAATAATAATAGCTATTAGAATGACATCTCTCTTTGAAATGTTTGAAACAGAGAAGTACTCACACAAAAAGTCAAATATTTAAAGTGTTATTTGACACTTTTGGTGTGTGTGTTTGTGTGAGCTTTTGCATTTTTCAAAGCAACGAAAAGTCTGTGAACGTAACAGGCGGGAGGCAGGTGACAACCTGTGCGCGCGCACACGTGGAAGCTATGGAAAACATAACCATAGAAATAAAACACAACAGCGGTATAGTTTAATTTGTGGCAGTTGTCGATTCAGTATTATATGTGTGTATGTAATCGTAAGCTTTATGCATCTTCAGTGGTTCTATACTTCACGAGTCTTATAGGCTGTAATGATTCACATTAGATAAATAGGCTAAATGTCATGAAGCCTAGTTTGAAGGGGGAAATGCATTTTTATATATATGTATTTGTGTGAGACAAATCCTTCCTGGGGGCAGTCATGTTCCCTCCAACATTGTTTTTTTTTGGATTTGTGAAAGTGAATGATGTTTTCACTCGCGTGTTTAACTTTATTCTGGCGATACTCTCTCACTCAGCAGTTCGCTCCTCGTGCAGATACAGTCAGACCTGCGCATTTATATGTAGGCTACCATGAAACAGCGGTTGACAGTTTGGGGCAGACTGCATAATGCATACTAGACAGTGATTTTCGCTTTCCATAAGCATGCCGGTGCTGAAATTATGTGAAATGCCACTCAGAGGAAAGATTTAGCTACTTGAAAACACTAAAGCACCCAACTCATCACCCACCTTAACCTGAGCACTGTCTGAACAAAAAGTCCTCTCACGACACACTACAAACGACACTACACTCTCAGTCACACTGCAGACACCTTTTTGCATCAAGCTTATTCTGTCCATACAGTTGCTTCTGACAGTCATTTAAGTGTCTTGTGTTTAAAAGGGTTTCTTACACTTGCAATTGTGCTGTTGCATTGGATATCCACACATTACAACATTTTTGGGAATGCCATGAACACAGGCAAGCCGAGTGATGTTATACTAGATATCAGGAACATCTTTTGACCCATTAAATTTGAGCACTGTTGTATGAAATGTACATTGAGACCTGCAGTGAGAACATGTTTATCTTTCTATTCTCTTATGTGTTTGTAGCTACTGTGGAGATACGAGCCATGGTCATAGTACTTATCTTTACTCCTGTGATAATCAAAATGTGTTATATACTCCAGTGCAGTCCATGTATGTCTGACCTCTCTGCCTGAGTGCGTGGAGAAAAATCCTTGGCTCATATGGATACCCTCGAATAGTCATGTTTCTAATTCTACTCACATGAACATGATTAGGAGCTCAAACACAATGGTCCCCGTTTCACACATTAATGTGATGTTATGAAGCATGACTGAATCAAAATCTCCTGTTTTGGAAACATGCTTTATACAATGGTGTGTAATTTGTAGAATTCAGGATTTCCATTTGAACATTCAGGGCTGGTTGTTTGGTGATGTGGAATGGGCAGATTCATGTCTTTAGTAGAAAAGGAGTCTCAAAACAAACATCAGAGCAGCAGTTAGGAAACATGGAGGAACAGCAGTAATAAGTAAAGGAATATATAAGTAGACAGGTTTAATAAGGTGAATCTTGTGCGTTGGTTTCAGATATTTCACTTCCACCTACACATGGTCATGACTTTTGCATTCTTTTCACAGCTCACTCCTACAGCGTTATGGGCTTATGTGCATCAGCAGAAAAACTCACAGACGTTTTGTGCTGCATTCCTAACAAAGCAGCAATGGGTTTTTTGTGTTAAATGTCATAGCTAACGTAAGCACACTGATGAGAGCTGTATTAATTTTGTTTTATAACAATTTAACTCTGTGTGAAGAGTTTGTGTACTGCATTTTGCAAATTCTTTTGCTTAGTCCCCCATAAATATACCAAATATTTTCTATGACACAAGGTGCACAATTTATCTGATCCTATTTTCTTGAACATGTATTTTGCCAATGTTAATGTTTTATAGCTGTCTGAGAAGGGGCTCTCTTGGGAATCCCTCTAATTTAATTGCATGTCTTTAGAAACACTTTAAAGTGCAGTGTTGATTAGATTATCTCTTTTCAAGGGTATATTCATGCAAACTTAATATAATAGAAACGGCACAGCAGGCTAACGGTACACAAGGTCTAATAAAGGACCTTCCAGGCATCAGAGGGTAAGACCAGTGTGGCAGACAGCTTAGGTCAAATGTCAAAGGTCATGCTGCATTTGTGAATAGGTTGTCTAGTCTGTTGAAGGATATAAGCTTTCTTGTTTTTCTCTTACACTCTTCCTCTTGCTCTCGTTTCTCTTACACTCTTCCTCTTGCTCTGCGTCTCCATGTTACAAAATGACTATGAACTGATTAAGGGTCAGACAGATTACCTAACAACCCAGACTGACAATTTCAGCCACGACAACACAAATCCACGGCCTTGTCCCAACCGATTCTCAGACAGGGATGCTAAATCCGTCACTGAGAGCCAAAACGACGTGTGTTTGCCGTCTGTCTGCTTGACTCTGTAATACAGACCTGGTGTAGATTGTAATGTGAGTGAAGCCATATTTGATGCATGTCTGTGTGCATATAACAAATTTTTTTATTTTTTTTGTGCGCTTTACTTTTCTCTATCAATTCGCACACACATATGTCTGAGAATAGCCAGATTTTCCAGCTATGAAGCGTTCTAGTTTTTTTTTTTTAACTCTGTCAGTATATAAAAACCTACCTGAATAAAGTATTTTATTCAGAATTTCATTTTTTTTCGAATTTGAACTTTCACAAGTTTTACATGCATATACAAGAAAAAAATTGTGTTTTAGTGAAGAGTGTGTATGGTACGGGTCATCCCCCTAAGTGCGTTTCATCATGTTGAAATCATGTGACCCATGGTGTTTCAAAAATTAGACAATTAGAAATTAGACACACTTATTGTCATGCTTTACCAGTTACAATGGGAGAATCAACTCTATGCCTGAAGAAGCAGAAATGTTCTGAAGCCAGAAAGACCTACAAAGACAAAAAATGAGCGCAAGCCTTGGTACTGCATACACAAGGTAAAGATTTGATGGAGAAAATCCTGAGTATTGCCATGCTTGCTTCTTTTTTTGTTGGACAGATAAGGGAATTAATTATTGCATAGACTGCTCACTAAAGCTCACTAGTGACAGTTTAATTTACATAAAACCCGGTGACAATAATGCTGATCCAGTGCAGCGTCTAACACCATTGTAGTATCGGTACTTAAAGGGTTACTTCACCCAAAAATGAAATTTCTGTCATTAATTACTCACGCTCATGTCGTTAAACACCTGTAAGGCTTTTGTTCATCTTCGAAACACAAATTAAGATATTTTTGATGAAATCCAAGAGGTTTCTGATCCCCAATAGAAAGCAACGTAATTACCACATTCAAGGTCCAGAAAGGTAGTAAAGACATAGTCCATGTGACTACAGTGGTTCAACCTTAATGTTACGAAGTGACGAGAATACTTTTTGTGCACAAAAACAAAACAAAAATAACGACTTTATTCAACAATTTCTTCTCTTTCCTATTAGTCTCCTACGCAGTTGATGTTGTACATACAGTGCAGAGCTTCCAGGTTCTACGTCAGAACGCTGACTCATTGGCTGGCTCCTGCGTCAGCATCACACACATGCGTCGTGCTGCCCACGTGATCAGCTTTAGCCAATACTGAGTCGGCATTCTGACGTAGAACCTAGAAGCGCTGCACTGCATTTACTACGTCAACTGCGTAGGAGAATGACGGAATAAATTGTTGAATAAAGTCATTATTTTTGTTGTGCACAAAAATAAATCTCTTCCCTTCATAACATTAAGGTTAAACCACTGTAGTCACGTGGACTATTTTAACAATGTCTTTACTACCTTTCTGGACCTTGAATGTGGTACTTGCGTTGCTTTCTATGGGGGATCAGAAACCTCTCGGATTTCATCAAGAATATCTTAATTTGTGTTCCGAAGATGAACAAAGGTCTTGTGGGTGTGGAAGGACATGAGGGTGAGTAATTAATGACAGAATTTTCATTTTTGGGTGAACTAACCCTTTAAAGTACACGAGCAACAGCAATCCAAAGGACTACTGAATGCACCTTTAAACTAATACGAGTAGGACTGTAAAAGCTCTTGAATGCTCATTTTAAATACATTGTTTTCTCATTATTGTCATACTTTGCTCTTCACCCCAGTGCCTTTTACTAAATGCGCTGACGCACACATCCTACACAAAGGCTCACACCCAATAAGATACACGCCATATAGTACTTCTAATCCATTAGTGCTCAAGCTTAACAATCAGATCAACTTTCTGGTACAAAAGTGTTTTGTGTTGCAGGAGGCTCCAAGTAGATCTTCAGTCTTGATATATCAGAAGTACAAAGACATATGTCTGCATCAGCCACACACACCCTCTGATCTCTGTCACACATACCCGGCTAACTGTCCCCAGCAGAGGATGAGTGGACAGTAATGCAGTGTCCTGACTCATCAGTATGTGTTGAGTGCTCACGGACTCCTTTAAGCTTACCGGGATTTCACTAAGTACCTACATAGTGCTGGATCAAAATCCTTGTTAGTCTTGGAACAACTTTTCTATCAACCAATCAAAAGAACACAAATTTTGAGGTCATTGGTATGCTTTGTATTATGATGCAGCAGCTGACATTATTGCTTAATTTTTTATAGCTTATAATAAAGTTCTTCAAATTGCTTCAGAGGAATAACTGATTTGATTTCAGCAGCTCAAGGCTATGCAGTAATGCAGCCATTGGATGTTTATATTAGCAGACCTTTGAGCTTCTGTGTGCCACACCTGGAGATGTAACGACCTGTTTCTGTGGTGAAGTGTGACATATAAACACACTATGTGTGTGCTCCCTCTGGGGGAGGTGGGATGGTCCCTACTGTGGCAACCTTCGCTAGAAGAGCTGAGTAAAGACTGCTTCACCCTCAATAAAACTCACACTGCAGGGTGGTAGGAAACAGCTCTCCGTGTCTCATTAAATGTTTCATGTGCTTATTTTTAATGAGTGTCTATCTGTTTTCCTCAGCCTGGATCTGTCTGGTACAAATGTGCAGTACGGTTCCATTTGTCTGTGTTGTGGTCTTTGCATTAAACTCTTAGGGTGTGTTCACACTTGGCAGGTTTGGTTAGATTAAAACAAACTCTGTTGAGAATGCTGCCTTCCGAACCCTGGTGTGCACCAAACAAGTGGACCGAGACCCCTGAAAAGTTGGGTCTCGGTCCGCTTCCAAACGAACTCTGGTATGGTTCGACTGAAATAGATGCGACCCTAAAAAGCACAAAATGCTCAAGCATGCCTGTTTTTTCTCATAATGATGTTGCCTATTACAGTTCGGTACAGGCGTCGCAAATGCCATCTCATTGCAGCATATCTTTGTTTGAGTGTGTAACGGAGGAATTCCTGCCACTGTTTTGACTCCTTTACACATTTTCTAAGCTCTTCGCAAGTTCTAAAAATACCATCTTATGTATGCAAGTATATGCCATAAAAGCCTTTTTTGTTGTTGTTGTTTTGTATCTTTAGGTTCGGTGTTTAAAAATGACAGTGTGAATGCTAAGCAAACTAGGACTAAATGTATCATTTTCTTTTTTGCTCCGGACCAAAAGAGAGCAAGAGAACCGAACTACAAGTGTGAACACACCCTTACACCGTGTCTTCACCAGATGCGAGCGGTGCAACGTGGCATGACAAAACCAAATAGAACCCATTATAATCATTGATGCTGTCTACACTGGATGTGGCACGACGCGACATGACAAATTACCATCACTAAACTGATAGCCCGTTCCATTTCTAACATACTTCAATCACTCACGCTACTTATGATACAAAGAACAAACTGATTTGCAACGGTCACTTTGGCTACGTTCAGCCTTTCAGTCCAAATCCGATTTTTGTGCATATCCAATTGAAATCCGATCAGATTTAGCAAGTGTGAACAGCAAAAAGTCATATGAAATCCGTTACGAGCTACATTCATATGTGGTTTAAAGTCCTATTCAAATCTAATTTCTGGAAATCTGTTTCAGTCTGCTATGATCAGATTTTGGGTGGTTTATGTGACTTACTCACGTCGCGTAAAATGTAGACATCAGACGTTGTTAGAGGAAACATGCTGAAAATCGCTACAGAAACAAAGTTGTGTTTGTTGCAAAGTGCCGGACGAGCAGAAAGTGACAATATAAAGGAATCATGTTTTGAAACTGGCGGAGACGACAGCACGGAATAAAGCCGCTCATACCAGCCTCCTACATTTCTGCCGCTGCCTCTTAAGACGTAGTCCAACGTGGCGGCTACACATTGTTATGCTGCAAATAAGACACCATCTGTATTGCAAACCCCTCTATGTTGCGGTTGTTGTTGTTGGCATATGCCTACCAACGCAACGTCATTGCCATAGAAGTGTAGACAGCCTCAAGCTCTTACAATTCTTACTGATCTCTTAGAATGGTACATTTTTTGTATATTTCTCAATGGAACACATTTAGTTACCTGCTCTCATTGGCCAGTGACTGACTCAGCTCATGAATATGTGATAAGCCGTCATGATTGATGAAGAAGGTGCTGTGGGTCAGCGAGAGGGGACAGAGTCTAGAGCTGCAGAGCTCTGCACTGATTGGAAAGTATTGATCTGAAGGAAAGATGGGACATGATGACACAGTTCAAGTAATATGTGTGTATTGATCTGATCTTAGATATTGAGTTAGTTCTGAATTTAAGCCCTTTCTTTTGGTTTGTTTGATGCACTCTCTGGCATACTGTTACTCTTTCCACCTCCATTTTTTTCTTTAGTTGAGTGCTGACTATTCATACTTGGGGAAAGTGATTTTTTATTTATTTATTTTTTTTATAAACCATTAGACTTTGACTTGCTATCTTTGTACCTGTTTCTACACAGATAGATAGCAAAGATGCATGCTCCGAGTTGGGGCGAAGTGTGGTCTTATTAGGGCTGGGAAAAAAAATCTTTTTTCTTTTCTGATTAATCGCAATGTTCATTTGAATAATTTGATATCAATTCTTAAAATCCTGAGATTAATCTTTTTTTCTTTATGCTAGTGCTTCCAATGGCTGAACCACATTGGAAGCTGTTCTAAAATACTCTATAAACACACACCTGTGACCTAATTACATCAGTATTAATGTGCCGCTGTGGTTATGTGTTGCTTTGCAATAATTCTATTAAACATTTCTGAAGAACTACATTGCTTGGTGGAAGAATTTTCGGTTACACGTTATTTTAAGGTGTCTTTGTTACACTGTAATTACACATTAAGTACTGAGTAATATTAAGTAACTACATGTACTTACTATAGGGTTAGGAGGATTAGGGTTTGGTTTAGGGTTAGTTGCTTGTAATTATGCGTAATTTATAGTTATTGCTATAGTAAGTACATGTAACACTTGTAACAACTCTGTAAAATAAAGTGTTACCGAATTTTATTATCAATAAATGGTTAAAGTCTTACACCCTCACCTAGATTGGTAACCATATAGCGACACTCTGGCAGTGTTATTTTCGGGGTCTGCTCCAACCATGACTGTGCCAGCAAGGAAACCCAGCAAACCATTCAAACCCCTAATGGCAGGATGCAGCCTTGAGAGAACAAAGGAAGACTGGAGTTCTCTCAACACGCATACACACATACACACAAACATGTATACGACCCTCCCCTGTTTCAATCAGAAAAGGCCTGACTAATGGAAATCACTGATTGTGCTGTGGAGGTGAAGGTAGAAGATGTAAAACCCATGCCATTCTCTCTTTCATCCCTTTCTTTATTGCTGGCCTGTAATTGGCCACTGGAGGTGGTAATTAAAACGGGATGGCTTGTGAAACACTGAGGAAGGTTAATTTGTCAAATAGAGGTTTTCCCCGACTGGTTTCGTTGCAGTTTGCCTGTTTATGCCGATCTAGGATCAGCCCTTCCAATCCTGAGCCTGCAATCTGATCAGAGTGCAAAGAAAAGCACTAAAGACTCCCTGTCGTGGCCATATGGGAAGAAGTGGATGCTGGGAAGTCCAGGCACAGCCTGAGCTTCTGTGCGGTGGCTGTAACATAGGAGGGAAATGGGAAAAAGATGCGGAATGATTTTTTGCATATGTTTCGGGTGGCTGTGCAACAGATGCCACCCTCTTTTTCTCTTTCTCTATCTAATCAAGCTAAAAGGTTGAGAATTATCTCTTTCGAGCGAGCAGGAATAAATCTCAGACAAAGAAATGATTTTGATGCATGTCTCTCTGGAGAGATTCTTTCACAAATTGGAATGATTTGGAATGAAGCCAAGCAGGGCAAGGAAAGAGTGTTACAGGAAGCAGAGTGTGTGTTTCCTGCTCTCTCTCTTTCTCTCTCTCCTCCCTCTTTGTGCTCCTCTGGTTTTGGTAAAAGCAGCATGGTAGAAAATCATTATTGCCTTGTTCCATTATGGTAATTCAAGTGTTGTGTTTTTGCAACGTAAAAGGGGTTCTGAGTCGGGCATGATCGAGAGATGCATAGAAAGAGGATGAAACTCTAAAAGCGCACACAGCCTTTGATCTCATACTTCGACTTAACTGAGTGAAAATATTAACCAGGCTGAAAGCTTTGTGATATGATGAGAGTGACTGGAGTTAAAGAACACAGAGAGAGAACAGAATAGAGCAGATGAGTGTAACGGAGAGGAATGAGAGCATCACCAGAAGCGACTTCTAATAGTGTGAGGTTCAGTGTTGTGTATTATCCACTAATAGGATTGCATTAGAGGGGTCTGTCTTAGTGTGATACTTAGTCTTTGACCAAAAATGATCTTCTTTCATGTGAATCCCACGAAACCTGTCAAGAACTTATTTCACCCCAAATTTAAAAGAAAGAATAAGAATTTTTATTTACTTAAAAGAAAAGTAAGCCTATTTTTAGGACCATCAAGATTGTTTTTTTTTTCATTGTGACACCGGGTCTAATTCACTAAGCCAAGGCTCATAGATGCACGTGGGGAGCGAAGGCTGGCCCTTGTGGTCTGACAGTGGGCACGTGAGCATCAGAACTGGACCACGGAGCAATGGAAGAAGGTGGCCTGGTCTAATGAATTACGCTTTCTTTTACATCACATGGATGGCCGGGTGCGTGTGTGTTGCTTAGCTGGGGAACACATGGCACCAGGATGCTCTATGGGAAGAAGGCAAGCCGGCGGAGGCAGTGTGATGCTTTGGGCAATGTTCTGCTGGGAAACCTTGGGTCCTGCCATTCATGTGGATGTTACTTTGATACCACACACCTAAACATTGTTGCAGACCATACACACCCTTTCATGGAAACGGTATTCCCTGGTGGCTGTGGCCTCTTTCAGCAGGATAATGCGTTCTGCCACAAAGCAAAAATGGTTCAGGAGTGGTTTGAGGAACACAACAACGAGTTTGAGGTGTTGACTTGGCCTCCAAATTCCCCAGATCTCAGTCCAATCGAGCATCTGTGGGATGTGCTAAACAAACAAGTCCGATCCATGGATGCCCCACCTCGCAACTTACAGGACTTAAAGGATCTGCTGCTAACATCTTGGTGCCAGATACCACAGCACATCTTCAGGGGTCTAGTGGAGTCCATGCCTCGACGGGTCAGGGCTGTTTTGGCAGCAAAAGGGCGACCAACACAATATTAGGAAGGTGGTCATAATGTTATGCCTGATCGTGTGAATGAAATATATATATAATCATATAAAATCAAAATAGAAAGGATTTGTTGAATAAATTCTGCCTTGGAGAGCATTAAACACTTGAACATTAAGAACATTTCTAACTCTTACAGAGCCCAAACTTTTTGAATAGTAGTGTAGTAATGATGCATTGCAGAATATAATATCACAGTGTGACATATTTTAATGAGATTTTCTTTCTGCAAAATGTCATTTTAAATTTGCCTTTTATTTGGCAGGAAAATGTGATGTAGACATGTCTTCATGAATTGCACACAGACAGACCGTTATCTGAGAGATTAAGAAGGTGATTTCGATTTCAGTCACTCTATCAGTTTGGAAGGGAGGGGAAAGTAGAGTAATGCATCATCATAAAAATTCAGTTTGTTTTTCATGGGTGTGTCTTCGATTCTGCATTAATGTTCACAGTCAAATATTCCAGTCAACATGTAGGTCACTAAATAATGCATTGTTTTCCTGGCTACAGTTTAAAGCTCTTACTGATTCATGGATTTTCGCCTCATCTCTTCTTTTATAATTTTACAGACTTATTTTATTTTATTGAGCGTTCAATGACTCACCCCATAAACCACCTGTTACACATTTCCTACAGCCTGTTTTTGTCTGTCCTGGGTGCAGAAAACAAGTGTTTCATTCAGATGCTCTATGCTCACTGGTTAGTCATTTAGTGAGCATTAGATTTGCATAAGAGAAGCTTGAAGATTCTGTCATTTGTAAATTCCGGAAAAAACGTCACTATAAAAATTTTAATTTTAAATGTACCAAACATTCAAAAACATTTGTCCAATGGAGATAAGTTATATAACTCACTCTCTCTATCACAGTCCCTTTCATCCAGTCTTTCGAAGACAGGAAGTGCATCCAGGGTGTGCTTTTACAACAGGAAATCATTTTAGATCTCACCTTCTGCCGAAGAGAAAACAAAAGGCATGTTACACATAATATTTGTACACATTGACATGCATGGTATCAGGCTCCATAAAATAGATGTGTAATAGGACATCTAAGACAAAAGATCAGATATAACACTCTTAGTCTGAGTGTGTAGGTGTGTTTTCATATAATCATACATTGTTCCAGTTAGACCTCTCTATAGAAAGCACCAAGTGGTTTAGGTGAACAGTTGTTGCCTAATGGTTAGAAAGTCAGCCTTGTAACCCGAAGGTTGCAAGTTCGAGTTTCAGTACCGGCAAGAAATGTAGGTGGGGGAGTGAATGAACAGTGCTCTTTTCCACTCTCATTACCCACAACTGAGATGCCACAACTTGAGCAAGGCACCCAACCCCCAATCGCTCCCTGGGTGCCGCATCAAAAATGGCTGTGACTTCACTTCACTTCACTTCAATATATCTGTATATCAGAAATAAGGTTTTGAGTCAAAAGTCCAATTGTGTGTTTTCTCTAGCAGTGGTTTTTGTATGTTGGTATATTGGTCAAAACCCTCATAAATTATAATTGTTTTTGTGAATTTTATCGTCCAAACTAAAATGTCAGTATCATCATATTTTTGCTATACAGCTATTAAGTAAAGAAGTGAACATACTACTTTTTTCACATAATGTTTTCCACTTACTATATAGTAGGGTCGTAGGCATGTTTGAACCTTTATTTTGGATATGGTGATAGATTCCATATAAACGATTTCTCTGTTCACAAACAGAGAATTGAGAAATGTGGCATCTGTCAGTTCTGTTCTGTTCTGTTATTAGACTTAAAATGAAAAGATTAATGCTTCAGTTAACTGACACTTACTATCATATTCTACAGAAATGCAGACAATCGTCGCTTCATTATTTAGCTAAATGGTAGTTTCATAGCACAAAGAGATTTTTAGTAAATGTTTTTACTAAATATAACTGGCAGTTGTGGTTGGTACAGAAAAAACGTATAAACAACTTTACAGAGCAAACTACATTTTACAGACTGTTGTCCTTTACAAAAAAATTTGTAAATTTATGAAGTAGCAACACTGTCACTAAAATTTGTTTAGTAACTACCATAACTACCTTTTTAACTGTAAATTATGATGGCTTCTTTCTTCTTTTTTACAGTATTTTACTGTAAAATTACATGAAAAGATCTGTTTTTCATCATATATTGTAAGGGAACTTATGTTTGCCTAATATTAATAAAGTGAGCGACTCCCCTCAATGTCCGTCACAATGCTAGGACACAAAGTAACATTCGTTCAATAAACATTAAACCACATGCTAATGGACTGTAACCAGAACACATCATATGCACACAGAGACAGAGGTCGATAGCATCAGTTTATAAATATATAGCAGATCAATTTACAGATGTATAGTGGGTGTCTATAAGCATGTGCGCTCTAGACTTTGTAAAGCTCAGCAGTGGTGTATAAACAGTGATGATGTCACTCTAAATATGTACAGCAACGCAGAAAGTCTCAAATAAACCAGGTAAAAATTTGACTGTATCTTGTTATGACATTTAGTCAAACATTTTAAATTGTGCAGTTTCATTTTAGCCACTAAAGCATATTAGAGTTTTGACCATATATAGTGTTAGGACTTAAGCTGTTTGAAATGACTGAATGCAGACTATTGTGTTTGTTTTACATGTACAGTTTCAAAGGCTGTGTTGACAGTGGACACAGGCAGCTGTGTTTTACATCATTCGCTTTCTCTCTCATTAGTCTTGAGGGCTCTCAGAGTAAGACGTAAGAGCTTATGTCCAGAGGTACCAGGCAACCATGCCTGACAACAGTCAGCTGAGATTTGTTTCTGTGCTTGTTTGTTTGTTTGTGTTATAAATATAGACTTGGCACAGCTTGTTTGCTTGAAAAATTTATGTTTCGTTTGTTTACATCTGACGCACATGTTTGAGAAGGAGCTTAATATCATACAACTTTAAAACGGGCTAGTTGTCACATGAGAATGTTGCTGCACTATACACTGCTCAAAAAATTAAAGGAACACTTTTTAATCAGAGAATAGCACCTTGGGACATTGATCTGGTCAGTTAAGTATCAGAGGGGGTTGTTAATCAGTTTTAGTGGCTTTGGTGTTAATGAAATTAACAACAGGTGCACTAGATGGGCAACAATGAGACGACCCCCAAAACAGGAATGGTTTTACAGGTGGAGGCCACTGACATTTTTTTCCTTACTCATCTTTTCTGACCGTTTTTCACTAGTTTTGCATTTGGTTAGGGTCAGTGTCACTACTGGTAGCATGAGGCGATACCTGAACCCTACAGAGGTTGCACAGGCAGTCCAACTCCTCCAGGATGGCACATCAACACGTGCCATTGCCAGAAGGTTTGCTGTGTCTCCCAGCACAGTCTCAAAAGCATGGAGGAGATTCCAGGAGACAGGCAGTTACTCTAGGAGAGCTGGACAGGGCCGTAGAAGGTCCTTAACCCATCAGCAGGACCAGTATCTGCTCCTTTTGTGCAAGGAGGAACAGGATGAGCACTGCCAGAGCCCTACAAAATGACCTCCAGCAGGCCACTGGTGTGAATGTCTCTGACCAAACAATTAGAAACAGACTTCATGAGGGTGGCCTGAGGGCCCGACATCCTCTAGTGTGGCCTGTGCTCACTGCCCGGCACCGTGGAGCTCGATTGGCATTTGCCATTGAACACCAGAATTGGCAGGTCTGCCACTGGCACCCTGTGCTTTTCACAGATGAGAGCAGGTTCACCCTGAGCATGTGACAGACGTGAAAGGGTCTGGAGAAGAATTGATACCATTGAATGGCCCCCACGCTCGCCTGACCTAAATCCAATAGAATACCTCTGGGACATTATGTTTCGGTCCATCCGACACCTCTAGGTTGCACCTCAGACTGTCCAGGAGTGACGCCCTGGTCCAGATCTGGGAGGAAATGCCCCAGGACACCATCCGTCGTCTCATTAGGAGCATGCCCCGACGTTGTCAGGCATGCATACAAGCATGTGGAGGCCATACGAACTACTGAGTACCATTTTTGAGTTGCTGCAATGAAATTTCAGCAAAATGATCTAGCCTGCTGCATAATTTTTTCACTTTGATTTTTGGGG
Organism: Ctenopharyngodon idella; assembly: GCF_019924925.1. Classification (NCBI taxonomy): domain Eukaryota; kingdom Metazoa; phylum Chordata; class Actinopteri; order Cypriniformes; family Xenocyprididae; genus Ctenopharyngodon; species Ctenopharyngodon idella. The sequence continues at coordinate 22,688,119 of NC_067226.1, forward strand.
TGTCTTTGAATTCAGTCCTCTGTAGGTTGATAATTTTCATTTCCATCAAAAGATGTGGCATCCTTTCATTCCTAACACATTACCCAGTCCATATCAGTATAGATATCCAGCATGATATTTTTCCCCATTGAGATCTGATGTTTTTTTAAAGTGTTCCTTTAATTTTTTTTGAGCAGTGTATATGCCAGAAATAAGGTTTTGACTCAAAACCTTGAAAAGTCCAATTATACAAATGTATTTTCTTTAGCAGTGGTTTTTGTATGTTGGTATATCAAAACCCACATAAATTATAATTGTTTATCCTCCAAACTAAAATCTCAATATCATCATATTGTGATGTATAGATGCTGTTGAGTAAACAAGTGAACACAATACAATTAGAAATTAATTTAAGGGCCACATTTTTAAGGGGTAATTTACCGCTGCCAAGATGGTCTTTTAAGAAATTTGCTACATGACTAGAGAAAACAGAGAAAAAGGGCTGTGGCGCTCAATTTTGCCAAAAACTTCAACACCCAAAGTGGTGCCAAAAGTGCCAAAAATCCAAGGATTTTTGGCACTTTTGATCCGACTGTCCATGGGTGAGGATACAAAAATGTGGAAGTTTGATCTGTAGTAACAAGGAGAAAAAGTACATATTGTCCATTTACTGACACTGTAACAATACAAAACTGGTTGAAAATTAGCAAACTTATTCTTTGAAATTCACCCCAAAATTAAAATTCTGTGATTAATTACTCACCCTCATAAGACTTTCGTTCATCTTCGTAACACAAATGAAGATCTTTTTGATGAAATCTGAGAGCTTTCTGTCCTTCCATAGACTGCCTTTGCAATTTCATAAGAACATGAATCGAGTGGTTTAGTCCAAATTTTCTGAACAGACTCGATCGCTTTTTATGATGAACAGATTTAATTTAGGCTTTTATTCGCATATAAACCTTAATCAGCAAACCTAAAAAGAAGCTCAACCGAACATGAATGACGCACAAGAACAAACCTCTTCCGGAAGCTCAAAAGTGCTGCGTAACCAATGAGGTTCATTCTCGTGTGTTACGCAGCATGTTATGCACACACCAAATTATTACTCCCCTCGTTGTGGCCGCTACCTGATTGCCTATAATCCTAACCCCCATACCTAATCCTAAATTTACCCATACGGCCAGGGTCAGAATACAGCACAACCCTTGCAATCGTTCATTGAAATCTGTGATGTTAAACGTAGACCTGCTTGCTGTCAGGATAGCCTTTTTACCATTTACTCTAAGTATACAATTGTAAGATATTGTTGTGTGCTGAGGAAAATGTGTATCAAATGCATTGAACAACACACGCATCTGACGGTAGGGCAAGCCACATAGGTTTATAATTTCATAGACATATAAATACTTATGCATATGTATCGTTTACTTTGAAGTGCAACACGGAGTTTGAAATTACGTTCCGCACACAGAAGTTCTGCAAATGTAGCGGTTAAAACAATGCTGTATTTGTTCGGTACACATGCCGAACCGAAAGACCCATATACAAAAATCTACCGTCTATGTACCGTTACACCCCTATAATATTAAAATAATTTATTATACTTTAATTTATTATATTTTTTTTTTGCCAATTCAATGGTTTTATATGTATGTTACTTTTTGGATTTCCACGCATCATTTTGTGCTTCATAATTGTTTTACTGCTTAACTTTACCTGAAATCACAATAGGCCAATTTAATCCCAGGTCCCATTGTGACAACTTAAGCCATATAGACTGAGAAAATGTCACAAAAGTTTAATATTTGTTCAATGAACTGCATCTTTTGTCCTGAGTAATAACCTGGAAATTACCTGGAATTACTTTATTTTAAATATCTGTTTGCATTTAAAGGTCTGTGTCCATGCAAAAATTCATTTTCAGAAATAAACCTGCGCTGAGAAAAATTCACTGAAGTGAAAAGTGTGACAACTATCCCCGGTCTCAATTACACAAGTTTCCCATCTACACATATGATGACACATGAATGTGTGCAAGAAAGCAGCTTCATTTTCAGTATCAATGTTGAAAGACCAGATGAAAACCAGCTTTTTTTCTGGTCTACCTGTATGTGTGACGTGGATAAATATTTATTATTGTTAAAGGGTGTGTATGCTATAGACAAAATCATATAATAGCCTTGAAGAGTTAATTCATTGCATCCTGCCTTTATGACACACACACACACACAAACAATGGCAATGGCATTTGAAGGTAAAATGCAAGACATACTGAGAGAGAATAAGGCCTGATAGAAGACGAGAGACAAGAAAAGAGAGAGAGGTCAGATGTTGGTCCGTGGTTAATGCGTTTATCTCAACTATGTTTGTGCTTTCAGATGTGTACCATTGTTTTGTCCAAGGACACTAACTGGGAAAGTCAGTGCACTGCTGATAAATTTATTCCCTGCTATTCTGCTGTGTGTGTGTGTGTGTGTGTGTGTGTGTGTGTGTGTGTGTGTGTGTGTGTGTGTGTGTGTGTGTGTGTGTGTGTGTGTGTGTGTGTGTGTGTGTTACACTGAAAGAGCATCTATTCATGCTCCACAGCGACAGAGAGACACACACTGATGTGAAGTGATCTCCCCTCGAGGGGTCTTAGAGAGAGAATAAGAGCAAAAAGAAAGATGCAGGAGGAAAGCAGGATCTAAACAGGATCGCAGGCACTCCTCCGTTTAGATAATCATTAATAATTAATGGATGAGTAAATGAACACACATTCTGCTTTCTCTAACCTCATGAGCAAATATTTTTGAACAAGGCCTTTTAACCGAGATTACGGCAGTATAACTGGAGAAAAAGCTTGTGTTCCTTGAATTAGAGTGTGTGATAGAGATTAATGCGACCTCCAGACAATGCCACAGTGTGAGTGTGTTTGTACGCCATTGTTAGTAGTGGAAGTGAGCCTTTGGCTCGACATTATCAGTGTGTGATAAAGTGCAAACAGGAATGCGGCTAAAGTGTAAAAATGACTGCTGCAGAGTACATAAACATTCACATACACACATAGTAGAGGCCAATTAGAGCATTTCTAGGTCACTCCTTTGGCCTTGGTCACTAAATGGGCCCACTGTTGTTTTTTGAGTTGTCTTGAATAGTGACGATGGATATAGGCAAGGCCAATTAATTATCTATTAAACATAGTCTTGGTGAGCATAAGAGACTTCTTTCAGAAACATAAAAAAAAAATCTTACTGACCCCTGAACATTACTGAACTCATAAACAGTAGTTGAGCTCAGTCTTATCAGGTCATAATATAGATATTCTGTTATAAATACTGTGTAAAATATGAGTTTATTTGATTTTAACAGTTATATGTTTCTTTTGTCATGGTGCTATATATACATTGGCATTACATCTGCCATCAGTCACCCTGTGTTGTAGATATTAGCCATTAAAACCCTTGTCGGCCTTGAGTTTTAAGCTAACAAATAAATACATGTAGTCACCCCTTATGTACACATGAAGTGAAATAAATGAGAAACTATAAACTTGAATCATGCTACCCACATTCAAACAAAATAGCGATGACCTCACTGTCATTAATCTTGTCATAAAGAGACTGTGGGTGTAAACTGTTCTGCACACACACACACACACACACACACACACACACACACACACACACACACACACACACACACACAATAGAGATGTCTCATTCACACAATGCTAGACTGCTATTTACTCTGTTTGTGTATTCTTTTATTACCGACATTTATATGAAAATTGTGTAAATAGATATCCTCCCCTGATTAAATATAATATTATATTTGCAAAACAGATGTATTGTTTATTATAATCTGCTCATCCTTCATTGGTTCTTGCCAGTTTCTACAACACAAGTTTAATCTCCCTATCACCAGTTAGTGTGTGTGTGTGTGTGCGCACACGTGTGCGTGTGTTCATGTATGTGTGTGTGGAGGGCAGAGGGGCCGAGACCACCAACACTCCTCATCATGTAATTACAGTAGAGAGATCAGGTGATTAAGGTCTGGGTCATCTTGGTTTTGGCGGGTAAAGAAGATTAGCAACCAGACTGCAAGGATTACTGTTCATCTTGAAGAGGGCAGGCCAAAAAATGAGGGAGGGAATTCTAACAGCCCATAGAGTAAACAGAGGAGGCTGATGAGAGTTAAGTACATAAAAACTTGCACAAATCGTTCACTAGTGTTGCACTCAGTAGTTTAGGCTTTTATTTACATATAAACATTGATCAGCGAACATAAGCAGAAGCTCAACTGAACCTGAATAACGCACAAGAACAAACTTTTACATGCATTTGATAAAGAGTGACAGTAAAGACTTTTACAACTTACAAAAATGTGTTTCAAATAATACTGGCTGACATGCCGAGATCATATGACCGAATGAAAACTACTCACTTTATCTCAGAAATCCCCCTGTTATTGGAGACGTTCGCTGGTGACATTCTTTCATTGGTGACATACACCTGCAAATAGGGTATTTCTACAGAAAACTGTTGTGGCTTCTATGCTGATACGTGTACATATTGTGCTATATATAGTTATATATTTATGTATATATAGTTATAGAGATGTATAATAATAACCAAGATGAAATTCATATCAGCCAGTGAAACAAAACAAGTAATAACCTGTAACAAGTTACATTTAGAAATAATTACTGTCTAAAAACTGCTGAAAACTGTCTTTGTGAGCGTAGCAGTTTCTCTGATCTTCACTTTCAAAGCTTTAATGGAAAAAAAAGACAAAGTGAGATGCTGAGAGAAAGAGGCTGAATGTGAATGATTGTACTTTCTGCTGGTACACAAAAGCATAGGGACATTAGTAGTGGGCTGGCAGTAATCCTGGCTGCCCTTGGGTATTACGACCAGCCCAGTATGAATAAAGAAAAAGGGTGAATTCAGCCTCTCCGTCTGGCCTTCATGACTGGACCATATTAGGCATAAAGACCCACAGACCCCTTGCTATTCAGTAAATGGTCTGATCCGATCAGGCAGTGCTGTGACCAAAGGGAAAGTCATTGAGAGGGGAGAGGAGGGGGGACGTTTCTGTCATACTTTTTCATATTTTGAAATATCGCTGAATAACGCTGTGCTGTTAATGCACAAATGACTCTTCTTGGATAGCTACAGGTGTGTGTTGTCATGTGATCCATCTTCTGACTGGCTTTTGTTAGCTGAGTGTGCTGGCAAAACATTGTTTATCTTAATCAGCAGGTGGCACACAATTGTGTGTGTGTGAGGCTCAGACAAATTTCATGGAATTACTGCTCATTCCCTGATTACACCCTACATTTCCAGCATTTATAGTGTCTCTTTCTTGTGTCCTTTCGTTCTTCTCATCCCTGGCCCACTTGGAGGGATGCTTATTCATGGTCAACCTGTGTTGCTTTGTTAACACACACACAAACACACACACACACACACTCACAGGCAGATGTTTTTTTTTTTTAATCAATCTACCTTTAGCACACAGTCATCATCACCTTAGTACAAAATGCAATGGAGAATCCACAACTTACACACTGCATTCATCCACCCACTAAAACTTGTTTGTGAGTGTGTAGTCAAATATTTAGGAATTTGGTCTAACAGCTTTGATGTGTAAGGTTTAGAGATGGAAGTCAACTGCTGCTTGTGGGGGTGTTTCTTGTTTTCATAATAAAGAATGAAAAGACTGCAGATGAGTTACTGAACCTGATTGACCAGTTTTACGGTAAACATGACACCAGGAAATGAAGATCAGATGTATGTGCATAAATGTGTGTGCTTTGTATTTTGCTAGGATAGTGCACCTATGCATATGAAATGTTTGATATATTAATAATACATATCAAATGTTATACTTTCATGACATGAAATCTAACACCGTGACCCTAAAAGGTTTAGAACATTTACTTAACCCTTAATAGTGTGTCAAATTTGGATACTTCATTCAAAATTGACATCATTTACTTACCCTCATGTTGTTCCAAACCCATAAGACTTTTGTTCATCTTTGAAACACAAATGAAGATATTTTTATTGAAACCTGAGTGATTTCTATCCCTCCATTGATATTCCGCCAAAATGTTAAAGCTTCAAAAAGTTCATAAAGACATCGTAAAAGTAATCCATATGATTTGAAAGGTATATGCTGCCTTCACGTGCTATCGGAATTATAATATAATTATTATTATTAAATATGAGTTTCCTAGTAAAAATTGGACAGGAACGCCCTCTCCAGTTACAGCTCGGGGATAATTTTGGTACCCAAGTTCTTGAGTTGGGTGTGCCATAAATTTTAAACATGGAGGAGGGGAGAACGATTGCTGCTGTGACTGGTATGCTTTATTAGTTTTTTCCACAACAGCTACATCACCTTGTCTTGTCGTTAAAGTAGTGCGTATTTACATATATGAATAACCATTTGAATTGTATGTTTTATTTACAAAGAAAATAGCAAGATGACAATCTAGATAGCACAGTGAATGTTTATATGGTTGTCAGTGAATGGGACGCTAAATATTATTTTGGCTTTAATAAGACTTTCCCAGTAAGTAGGTAAGAATAAACCTGGTGTCCTCCAAGATTCCTGTTCTTTCCAACAACGAAGCACTTGAATGCGACGAGTTCATAATCTTGTAAGATAGCTCATTTAGGAACTGATAACCGGACCACACAAAAGCGCATATGTGGAATAAAAGATCATTTTTTAATTATCTTAGATGTTGATTTAGGTGTCATCTGAAAGCGCGCTGCAGACTGCTAACAGCCGTCAATGCCAAATATTTGAATGTTTCAGCAGCAAGCTCATTGGTTGCTGTTGCATCAGCAGCCAATCAGCCATGCTGTGTAGATAATGATGTGATCACTGCCAAATGAATTAAAACCCATCAGCCTGCATCGTCACAGTTTCTTGCCAGAACTATGTAATTCTGAAGGCTAAAATTATGATACTAGCACTGTATGGGCGGTATTTGTGCATCTGAAAAAGAGATCTAATGTTGCTTATAGACACCCTGTCACACACAGGCCACAGGCCACTCCACACCTCACTCAAACCTTCCTGTTAGTCCTCATTTGTGTGTGGCAGTTTCTCAGTAATTCTCCAGCAGTGTTGTTGTATTTGGGAAACCCTGTTATTGTGCTGACAGGCAGCCAGGAAGGAAGAATCCCCGCCCCCTGGCTTCCGACCCACCACCTAGTGAGCCTATGCCATTGAGGGAAATGCCTTCTAACCTTTCGCTCTACTTTGCCACTGCATACCAGTACACTGAGGAAGTGAGATGTTTTACATCTAGCTGCTGCTGTTAATGCTAACACATATGGAGATATGCTGTAGATAAGGTCTTAAAGGAGAAGTGTGTCATTTCTGCATCACTGTCAAAGTGAAATCCCGCCCCATTGCTGATATCATTGGTCAACTCAATTACTCAGTCACCTGTCAACAAAAGTTTAGATTTCATGAATTCAGTTCACAGCTCAGAAAAGCCATATGGATCCGATCACGACAAACAGTAATGCTGTATATGGAGTTGTGCCACCAAAGCTAGTCTAAGGTTATGGTTGGGGGTTAGGTTAGGGGTTAGGTGTTAGTATTTGCATCAGTGTTGTGTAGGCGATCAACAGAGATTGACACGAACAATGAAAACTTTAGAATCAGTGGCGGGTTTGCATTTAAAGGGTTAGTTGACCCAAAAATGAAAATTGTCATTTATTACTCACCCTCATGTCGTTCCACATCTGTAAGACCTTCGTTCATCTTTGGAACACAAATTAAGATATTTTTGATGAAATCTGAGCACTATACAAATAAATGTGAATTGAATTGAACCGAATTCCACTTTAGACCTTAGTTGGGTTAGACATCATATTGAATTTAACACAGATGAAAACGAGGCTTTGAGGGATAGACTTACAGTCTTTAAGGCGTGCATTGTATAAAGATCCTAGATCATATAATTTTCACATCTTACAACTTTTAAAACTGTTTCATTGAGTTTCTGTCTACTGAAAGGTACAATCTGTTGAACGCACTGTACTTCTATCCCTCACAGCCTTATTTTAATTCCTGTCAAAAATGTAATATGGCACTACCCTGACTAAGGTCTGTTGCTGTAAAGGTGCGGTTACAATTTTCACGGGCAAAATCCAGTAATTTCAATCGAAATCCATGATATTAGGAATTTTGCATGATGCTTAAATATTTCCCCTCAAGGATTTTGCAACTGGTTCAAGTTGGTCACGTGAATTTGCTGTGTTGACCAACAGAAATCTGTTTGGTTTGAAAGTATTGTACTGCATATATAGTACTGATAATAGACAAAGGACATTTTTTGCCCACAAAATTTCACTAAATTGACTGCACCTTAATGGTACTGATGTTCTGTAGCTCATATGAGGATTGTTGTGTGTATAGGGCTTTTAGCTGATGGAATATGTAGTGCTTTCATTGGTACTGTAAGTGCAGTTTACAGTCAGGAAGCATGTTTTTTTTCCTTTTTGCATTTTGCTGTGGGCAAATGGAAGATGTAATGACTGGACAAACATGGGAAGGATGCGTTCGTCTAGGGCAGGCTAGAGGGGGTGTGTGTTCAATCTGTGCTACACATCTGCTGAGAGTGGTTTGTGTTGAGCTTTGTCAGCATTTCTTGCTCTCTGTGTCTGTTTGAATATAAGTGTGGTAAGATAATGGCTTGTCACATAAGATTGATAACAGGCTGGGCTGAAAAACATTACTGCATGCATGTAAGAGTATGGACGTGTGTGTTGTAGCTATATGTATTGTAATGGACTGAGAGAAATTATTTGTGGGGGAGGGTGAGGGCGAGGACGACTGCAGTCCGTACCGTCATGTCATCGCCCACAGGCCAGCTCACATCTCCTACTCTGTAAGTTTAGACCTACTGGCTTTGCTGGCTCTTTGCCCACTGAAAATATCATAATTTTCACTGTTGGTTATGGGCACTGTAATTATATATCTCAAAAATATATATCCACCACACTACTGAGGAGCTCGACAAAAAGACACACACACACACACACACACACACACACACACACACACACACACACACACACACACACACACACACACACACAGTATACAGTGTGCTTGGCCTTACAGGATTCTAGAATCATGCAGTTGCTTTGCCCATTTATGGAGATCATGTTGAACATGTTTACAAACAGTTTTAAGATTAGTTCACTTTCAGATGAAAATTACCCCAAGCTTTACTCACCCTCAAGCCATCCTAGGTGTTTATGACTTTCTTCTTACTGATGAACACCATTGGAGATATATTAATAAATATCCTGACGCATCCAAGCTTTATAAGGGCAGTGAGTGAAATCAACGATTATGAGCTGAAGAAAGCTCCTCCATCCACATCCAT